>NC_133524.1:122930000-123561000 GCF_049354715.1 Callithrix jacchus
GTGTGTGTGTGTGTGTGTGTGTGTGTGTGTGTGTGTTTGGGGTGAGGGTTGTTTTCTGTTACATTAGGTGAGAAAACATCATAATTTTTAAAAAATTTATAATAGAATGGGAGGTGGATGTTGCAGTGAGCCGAGATCTCTCCACTACACTCCAGCCTGGGTAACAGTGAGACCCTGTCTCAAAGAAATAAAAATAAAAATAATAAAATGAAATGGGTTTGCTTTATTCAGTAGAATAACAAACATCATTGGCTCAAGCAACTTGTGTTTTTATTAACTGTTTTATATTTTGTATCACAGTCTTTGTTACAAAGTGTGCTCAGTGGACTCAAGTCATCATTATCTGCTAGAACTAATTAAAACTCCAGAATCCTGAGCCCCAATCCAGATCTAAAAAATTAGAATCTGTATTTTAATTATATCATCAGGTGTGTCACATGCCCTTTGAATCTGGGGAGTCTTTACATAGGTATATATCCTTTTATTAATTTACTTTGGTTCAAACAACCAACCCACCATATAATAGTTTAAAGGAACAATTCATTTATTTACTCATGATTCTGTAGGTCATGAGTTTTCATTTGGTTTCACTGGTGTTTTTTTCTCTGTATGACAGTTGTGTTTCTTATGTATCTGTAGTAAGACAAAGGTTGATATTCTCATTCATATATCTACATTTGGCTGTTTGTCAACAGGAGTGATAGAGGAAACTAGAATTTGTGTTGCTCATCATTCAGCAAGCTAGCTTAGGCTCTTACACAAGGATGTAGCTGCACGTTTCTCAACATCAGCAAGAGAGTGCAAGCTCCATTTGTCCCAGCAATTTTCATGTCTTCACTTGTGTCATTTTTGCTAATGTTCAGCTAATATATGTAAGTTATGTGACAAAAAAATCTTGAATCTGAGCTGCGAAGTCTCATCGCAAACAGGGGTGGACACACAGATGTAAAGAATCTCTCATTATTTTTGCTATCTGCTATAAATCTGTACAAGATACCCAAACATTCTATTTCCTAATGACCACAAAATTAATCTATTAATGCATTACTCTACACCAAATAAGTAGACATACATTATGAAATTGATTAGGGCAGATAGACTCAGACTACATTATTCCTTTATTAAAAACTTCATGGCCTTTTCCTTCTTATAGGCAAAGGACAAGTAGGTGATCTCAGCAGGCATAGTAATTGCATGTTTTACTTAAGAATTTCAATTTATAGGTTAAAGATTGAAGAATCACCAGGCATGGTTGCTCACATCTGTAATTCCAGCACTTTGGGAGGCTGAGGCGGGTAGATCTCTTGAGCTCAAGAGTTTGACAGTAGCCTGGGCAACATAAGGAAACCCCATCTCCACACACACACACACACACACACACACACACACACACTCACACACACACACAAATTAGCTGGACATTGTGCCCACACCTGTAGCCTCAGCTACCCAGAGCAGTGAGGTGATAGGATCACCTGAGCTTTTGAGGTCAAGGTGGGAGCTAACTGAGATCATGCCACAGCACTCCTACCTGGGTGGCAGAGTGAGAACCTGTCTCATAAAAAGGGACAATTGAAGGATCTAGTAAATATTTCTTACTTAAGTACACAGGTATACCTAAATACATTATCTCACATTAGATAGTAATTGGATATTCTCTATCTTTAAAAGCAGTCTATATCCATATGTGCACATATAACTACATATTCATTATTTGTCATTTGCAAGAATCTAAAGTATGCTGAGGTGAAGTCTTAGGAAGTCCCAGATTGTAACGATATACTCATTAGGGGAGACTTTAAAGACTGCTCAAGATCTAAAGGCAAAGAAGTAACATAACTAGCATTTGAAGTACAGGAAATCCCTACTTAACTATAGCCAAATGAACTTAAATCCCTATTACAATTATATTGTTCTGACTATATTTTATTGCTGCCTAAAGGGAAAATGTTAAATAATCTATGAAAAATTTTCACATTTAATTCAAAAATACTAACATCAGATCTGGCACACTTAAGTATTCAATAATTGGTACTGAAAGAATATACTTTACATTTGAATCAATTTTTATATCAAGATTTTGCATAAGTATCAGAATTAAACCTCCTGATAAAACAATAAGCTGGATGCAGGGTTGTTATTGGTTTTCCCTCAAAATAGACAAGCAGAAATAGTAGGTCCGAGGATCTCAATACATTCAGTCTAGCTTCTTATAGCTTCTCCACCGATAGGCCTGCAAATAAGGACTGACATTTAGAATGTGCAGACAGAAAATTAGTCCATTTTTCTTGCTGTAGAATGTACACGAGTCTGGGCAATTTATACAGAAGAATTTTATTTGGCCCACTGTTCTGCAGACTGTACAAAAAGAATGGTACCAACATCTGCTTCCGGTGAGGAACTCAGGCTACTTTTCACTCATGGCAGGCAGAAGCCAATGGGGAGAAGGCACGCACAGAGACCACATGACAAGAGAGAATAAATGATAGAAGGCATTGGGGGATGGTGCCAGGCTCTGTTTAACAACAGGCTCTTTTTAACAACTGGCTCTTGTGGGAACTAATACAGTGAGCACTCTCTCATTACTGCAAGAATGGCATTAAGCCACTCATAAGACATCTGCCCCCATGACTCAAACAGCTTCTGTTAGACCCTCACTTTCAACCTTGGGATCAAATTTCAACATGAGATTTTGAGGGATCACGCAAACCAGATCCAAACTATAGGACAAACTGTAAGTTTTCCAGTCATCGAAGAAGATCAAAATGTGCTACCTATTTGATATTACTGTATCAAATTATAAAAACATATTGGAAATTGCCGTCAACAAAATGTTTGGAAATTAAGTTTCTAATCCCCCCAAAAATTGAGTAGCCAGAAGAGTCTAATATATGAACAACCTATTTAATATATTTGTCTCTGTAACTATTTTTTGTATTATGCCAAAGAAACAATCTCATTTATTAAAATATTCAAAACTGTTAATCACATAGATTAACTATGGGTTCTAAATTCATGTGGTTTTTATTCTCAGTTACCCTTTTTCCCTGAAATCATGATTTCCTCCTTACTTGTAGTATCTGAGATAAAGAACTTCTTCTAATTAGTCGTTATCATTATCATAAGAACTTATTAGTCATTATTACTCCATGTCAGAGAATGAAAGAATAAACAATACAATATTATATCGCATTTAGTTTGTGAAGTGATGAATTGTCTATGAATGACATTTACACCTACCTATAACGTGTTTTAAAACAAATCTTCATAAACAATGTACAAATATATACATATTTGTGAATCTATATATATATATAAATCTATCTATCTATCTATCTATCTATCTATCTATCTATCTATCACAGTTCCCATGTCTTTCTTTGAACAACCCAACAGTTATTGCAATACGAAGATTACATCAGTAGAAGGATAGGAAATAAATAGAAGTATCTAAAGAATATGGCCTAAGAAGCCTTCCTCTATGGTAAATGTCAGCTTTCATTCAAAAGAGCAAAACTTTCAGAGTAATATTGTTCTGGAGATAAGCTGTAATTGTGCAGAAATTTCACTGAGTCATTCAGTAGTAATTCCGTTTTCTGAATTAACATCACAATCACGTACTTGTTTTGTCTGTAATGTTTTACATTTCTCCAAAAACACAGAGGCATCATACATAGAGATTTTCAGTATGTTTCAAAATAATGATGATGTTGGATAAACAGATATCAAAGATTTATTTGTAGTTGTTTTGCATATACGTACTGTTTTTAGTAAACTCTTATTTTGCTGGAAAGTTTTTAGAATTCTCAGAATGCTAATACATTTTTATTTGAAATTGGTTACTTGTACACATAAGAAAGGAGTCAGTCTGAATAAATTAATGTAATGTTTGTTTACTGAGAATCTACTACATGCCAGGCACTGCTGTACTTGCTGTACATATATATAGCAGTGAAGAAAACAGGCAAATATCCCTACCAATGTGGAGAATATTATAGGACAATTGAAGTAAAAGAAATTCATAACATATTTATAAAAGATGGTTTATTTATCAAGTATATAGTTCAAAATAAACTATAAGTTTGTCACTTTGAAATTCTATGAGTATATCTACCCTAACAAAATATATCTTGAAATAACATTATTCATGGTCTGTATATAAATTTTTGGATAGATGCAATTCCTTATATGTCCTAATGTGTAATTAACATAGGGATTTATGAAAAGAAGGCTAGTCTATAGTTCTGGATAAATAATAAAAAATGTTTGTAGTTTATTATTGACATGACATTTTTTATTTTTTGGGTATATGAGATGTTTCAATATAGACATGCAATATAAAATAATCACATCACAAAATATACGGTATCCATCTCATTAAGCCTTTATTCTCTTTGTGTTACAAACACTCTAATTACGTTCTTTTTGTTATTTTTAAATGCAAAATTAAGTTATTATTGACTATAGTCACCCTTCTGTGCTATAAAATGAGAAGCCTTATTTATTCTATTTTTTTACCCATTAACCGTCTTCACTTTGCCCTCCATCACACACTACCATTCCAGCACCTGGTAACCATCCTTCTGTTCTCTGTGTCCATGAGTTCAAATGTTTTAATGTTTAGATCCTGCAAATAAAACATCTGATATTTGTCATTCTATGCCTCCCTTATCCTTATTTTACTTAACATAATGATTTCCAGTTCTATTCATGTTTTTGCAAAAGGCTGGATCTCATTCCTTTTATGGCTCAATAGTACTCCATTGAGTATATGTACCACATTTTTCCATCGCTTTATCTTTTGATCGACACTTAAGATGCTTCCAAATATTAGCTATTGTGACAGTGTTACAACAAACATGGGGGCATGGACATCTCTTTGATACCTTGATTTCCTTCCTTTTAAGTATATATGCAACAGTGAGATTGCTGGACAATAGTGTAGCTCTATTTTTAGTTTTTTGAGGAATCTCCAAACTGTTCTCAATAGTGGTTGTATTAAAATGTACATTTCTACCAACAGTGTATGAGGGTTCTCATTTCTCCACATCCTTGACAGCATTTATTATTGCCTGTCTTAGCAACTATATGCTAATAACTTGGTAAATCTTAAAGAAATTGACAAATTCCTACATGCATAAAGGTTACCAAGATTGAAACAGGTAAAAATCAAAATCCGAGCAATGCAATTACAAGTATTTATATCAAACCCATAATAAAGACTCCCATAAGGGACTTTGAGTAATAAGTCACCCCCTGCAAAAGAACAAAAGAAAAGAAAAATCTAGACACCTGATGGCTTTACTGCTGAATTCTACCAAACATTTAAATGAAAACTAATACCAATCCTACTTAAACTGTTTTAAAAAATAGAGAAGAAAATACATTCAAACTCATTCTATTAGGCCATTATTACCCTAATACCCAAATCAGACAAAGACATACACACAAACACCTATAGGCCAGTATTTCTGTTGAATATTTATGCAAAAATGTTCAATAAAATACTAGCAAACCAAATTCAGCCATGCAGTTAGAATGACCATTCATCATAATCAAGTGGGATTTATCACTGGGATGCAAGGATGGTTCAGCATATGCAAATCAATCATATAAAACATTGTATCAACAAACTGAAGAATAAGAGCCACATGATCATTTCAACTGATGTTGAAAAAGCATTTGCTAAAATTTAACATCTCTTCATGATTAAAAAAAAACTCAAAAATCTGTGGATAGAAGTAACATACCTCAACATAATAAAAGCCATATAGAACACACAGCTAGTATCATACGGAATGGAGCAAAACAGAAAACCTTTCATCTAAGATCTGGAACATGATTACCATGCCTTCCTTTACCACTGCTATTCAGCATAGTAACAGAAGACCTACCTGGAGTAATCAGAAAAGAGAAGGGTATAAAGAGTATCCAAGTTGGGAAAGAAAAATCTAATCTTTCTTGTTTGTAGATGATATGATCTTCTATTTGGAAAACCTTAAAAACTCCACAAAAAACTATTTGAACTGATAAACACAATGCTTAGAATTGTAGGATACAAAATAACATACAAAATTCAGTATCATTTCTATATGCCAACAGTAAACAAATTGAAAAGTAAGTTAAAAAGTAATCCATTTATAATAGACATAAAATTAAATTCCTAGGAATTATATTAACTAAAGAAATGAAAGATCTCTATAATATAAACTATAAATCAAACAAAACACCAAAAGATGGAAAAAATAATTCCGTGTTTATGGATTGGAAGGATTAATATTGTTAAAGTGTCCACACTACCCAAGGCAATTTATAGATTTAATGCAATCTCTTTCAGAGTACCAATGCATTTTTCACAGAAATAGAAGAAAAGATCCTATACTTAGCAAAATGAACAAAACTAGAGGAATCACATTACCTGACTTCAAATTGCACAATAGACCTATAATGAACAAAAGAGAATGGTACCGGCATAAAATCAGGCACATAGAACAAGGGAACAGAATAGAGAACCCAGAAACAAATCCATACACCTAGAGTGATGTCAGTTTTAACAAGGTGCCAAGATTATTCAGTGGGAAATAAGCAGTCTCTTCAATAAATGGTGCTGGGAATATTATATAACCATATGCAGAGGAAAGAAACTAGATCCCTATCTTTTGCCATATACAAATATCAAATCAAAATGTATTAATGACTCAAATCTAAGACCGCAAACTATAAAACTACTACAAGAAAATTTGGGGGGAACTCTACAGGGCATTGTTCTGAACCAAAATTTCTTGCATAATGCTGAAGCACAGGCAACCAAAGCAAAAATGGTTAAATTGGTTCACATCAAGTAAAAAATCTTCTGCACAGCAAAGGATTCAATTAAAAAAAAATTAAAGAGACAACCTACCAAAAAGGAGAAAACATTTGCAAACTACCCCTCTGGCAAGGGATTGATAACCAGAATATAAAAGGAGCTTGAACAACTCTACAGGAAAAAATTGAATAATCTAATTGAAAGAAATGGGACAACAATTTGAATGGACATTACTCAAAAGAAGACACACAAATGGCAAACTGACATATAAAATTTGCTTAACATCACAGAAATGCGAATCAAAACTACAGTGACATTGTATCCCATCCAAGTCAAAATGGCTTGTTATTCAAATGACAGGCAATAACAAATGCTGGCAGTGAGGTTGAGAAAAGGGACTCTCTTGTACACCATTGGTGGGAATTAAATCAGTACAACCACTATGGAGAACAGTTTGGAGGTTCCTCAAAAAACTGTAAATGATTCAGCAATCCCACTGCCGGGTATATATTCTAAAGAAAGGAAATCATTACATGAAAGATATATCTGTAACCCTATGCTTGCTGCAACACTGTTTACAGTAGCTAGGATTTGAAAGAAACCTAAGTGTCCATCAACAGGTGAACAGATGAAGAAAATTTGGTACATATACACAATGGAGTATTGTTCGGCCTTATAAAAAGTGCAAAAACATTGATGGCCCTGGAGATAATTATGTTCAGTAAAATAAACCAGGCACAGAAAGACACACATTGCATGTTCTCATGTATTTGTGAGATCTAAAAATGAAAACATTGAAGTCATGGACAAAGAGAGTACAAGTATGGTTACTAGAGGCTGGGCAGAGTGTTGGGGTCTGCAGGAGTAGGTGGGGATGGTTATATTCAGTGCCCATAGGCTCTTCAGTCAGCAGGATATAAACGCTGCCAGAACGGGCCTGTTTTCTTCAAGGCAGGTGGGCTCCCTTCTGTCTCAGGGCGTGTCTACAAATGTCATTTAGATGCTAGGTCCTGGAATGCGGGCCTCAACTATGACTAGTATCCTACTCTGCTGTGTCTGGGCTGGTATGTAAGATGTTAGTGAAAGCCCTTCCTACTTTTTCCTTTTCTCAAGTGGAAGAAAGGGGTCTCTTTTAGAGTCATGAGTTTGCAGCCTGGGGTTAGGGGAGGATTGATGCCAGCACTTTTTTGGCATCCCAGCTGGTTTCTCACTAGGTTATGTATCCCCCTAGTCCACCGTCTCTGGGCCTAGTTCAGCACTGGATTTTGCCTAAGAGTCTAAGTCCTTATGGCCTAGACTGCCGTTCAAGTTTACTTAGAGACTTAGAACACTCCAGCCCACCGTGGGGTGGTTAGTGGGAACTGGAGTTGTGATGTCTGCAATCACCAGTACTACTCTGGCTGGGGATTGTTTAAATGCTCCTTCCGTGTGTGGGCTTCTGGTTCAGTTTTGTATTTTTGTTTGTTTGTTTTTGTATGACAGGACAGCACTGAGTTTTCAATACTCATGATTTCTGTGCTCTCCTTCCCCTAGCACTTAGAGAGGCCCACTGTACCATGCTGCCATTACTGAGAGTGGGAGAGGGGTGGTGTCTGTGATTGATTCAAGACTCTTTTGTCTACCTTTGCAAGGCCTCTTTCAGTGATACTAAGTAATATTGAGATATTATGAGGGCTCATCTAATATTGGGGTCCCATGATGGTTTTTTTGTGTAGATGGTTGTTAACTTGGTGTTCTCATAGGTGACACTATCAGTGAAGACTTCTTTTCTGCCATCTTTCTCCCTCATCACTTAATTGTGAGTTGAGTACTTTTAATCTCTCCTTCCTTTAGAAAGTAAGAAACTAAATTTTACAGGGATTAATTAATTTACCAAAGGCCACACAAACAATGAGTGATGGAACCAGAGGTAATGGTAATAACCACATATAATGCAATGGAAGAAAATAGAAACTAGACCAATATGTAAATCCAAAGGGAAATTGCAATCATAGCTTGAATTCCTAATTTGAAAATATTTAATGTGAAATATTTCCATGAGGGAGTAGAATAGCTAGAAATGATATATACATCTTTTATGATAAGGTTAGAACTAATATTGGAGTAAAAATTACATAGAATGTTTAGAGTAAGCACTTTGGAATTTTAACTATGTTTTCTGTTGGCAGATCAAAGGAAAACGTAAGTAAGTAAAAATACATGTGATTAGAGGTAGAACATAACTATTTTGTTTGATCAAAAATACTAATATTTGAAGGAATACTGCTATGTTATCTTTGCATTTTAATAATGAGGTTGTTATTGATTATGCTAATACTGTAGTCTTTAGGTATCAAGGGCATACCTCTAAGGGATCACACTTTGTAATATTAAGTATTAATGAATAATAGTCAATTTTTAATGCACAGTTAATGTACAGTTGCATGTCTTATGTTATTTAAATTTCACAATCATCTCATAATTTATAAATTTGTAATACCACACAAATATATAAACATATATATAGCTATACAGATATATAATTAAATATGTTTTTATTTATTCATGTCCCATATTGCAACTTAGGAAAAGGCACAGAATTTAGGCTGTTCAAGTTTATACAGTTAGTAGTTGATAGAGTCAGGATTGATAAAGTGCATGTTCTGTAGTGCATCTTTAGTTCAGGGAAAATTGGTTTATAGAAAATATGAGAAGTTGCATAAGAATATCCCTATATCAGGGATATTTTTGCATCCATGTATTGTTTACTTATGTCCTGAGTATAGACCATCATCCTTTTTTGTCTGGACTATTGCAACAGCCTTTTAAGTGGTCTCTATGTGATCTTTTCCATTTCTTTTAGATCTAGTCTACTCTTCATAGTGGAAAATAACATTTTCTGCTTGAAACTCTTCAATTTTACCTCAAGACCTATAAAATTTAAAATAATACTTTGATAAACAAACGCTTCATAATCTGACCACTATCTAGCTTCACAATTTCATCATCTAGCACCTACTCAGCTACACTCTTCTCCAAACCTCACTATTTTCAATAACACATCATGTTGTCATGCAATTCGGTGTTTTAAAATAAAATGTCCTTAGTGTATTTTCCATATGAAAAAAACTATATTTCTAAGACTCACACATACATTTTCTTGGAATACTTTCATGAACTTTACCCCCACCTTAAGGCAAAATAGTTGCCATTCCTTCTCATAAAGCATTCTGTGCTTATTTATTCTCTATTCACAGTATTCCGATTGATTGTATTCATGTATTTCTTTTTACTGTGAGTAGCTGAGACTAGTGGGCCAAATCTTATTAATCTCTATAACTCAAGTAAGTGTAGAGTTTATAACATATAATAGGCTCTGGAGAAGTATTTGTAAAAGTAATAATGAAAAAAATGAATGGTTAGTAGATGGATGAGTAATTATGAAGAGATTGATGTGTTGAGATTATTCATTCATAGTTTAAATACCTTTTCATAAATAAAGCATTCTCAAGACAATGATCATGCATTTGAATTAGTTGAATTCAAAATACTGTGGATTCTGAGGATTTTTTTTCTAACTTACTACTAAAATATATCTTCCATTTTTTACAAATATCTATTTGATAAGGACAAAAAGGTCACAAATTGGTACAAATTTGGGATTTCAAGTGAACATTAACTTTTTATTTTGACTTGAATAAAGATGAGGACTATTATTAAAACATATAGCATTATATTTATTTTAGTGAATGTTTATTAACTGTATAATAACAGGATATAAATTATGACCTAATCGCCACAGTCACTACATTGCCATTTGGTCTGGGTGTCTCGCTTCACAGTGCAGTAGGTACAAGTAATCGCACTGGCATCTACAACCTATTGTGCCCCTTTGGCTTAATGAGAAATTAATTGTTGAGCATACTTCCAAGACTAATTGTTAAAGAAGATGTAAATTAATGTAGTTAACTTATTGAAACCAGTTCTTATTTTCACATGCAAAAAATGTGTAGTGGCTAAAAGTATCTGTATCTCCATTTTACTTATGAAAATTGATAATTAAATATTTCAAATATTATCTTCAGTTTTGATCCAGAGATATCTGTGGCTAAGTGTAAACACTATGAGGCCAAAGGCAATAAAAATAATGAAGAAATTCAACTTATATTAAACTTTCAATTTTTAAAAAAATTTTATTACTAGCCATTTACTTTGGGGAACTAAAAAATAAAATGTGTGTGTGTGTGTGTGTGTGTGTGTGTGTGTGTGTGTGTGTTTTTAATGAATTTATTTTACTGAGTCAACATTTTGTTTTGTTTTACTTTTTTTCTTCCCAAGTGAAGCATAAAGCAGAAAGGAGTTATCTAGGTTGCTTTAGGCAGACAGTAATGAAAGGGTCCCCCAGAGAACCTCCAAGCCACCCCACAAGTGATTACACCAGATGTTTTGTGCAGATAACAGAACTTGCACAGGGAGCTTGCATAAATATTCCAGCAGTGAATAATTGTGTTCCTTAACACATGCTCAGTAAGGAAAAATAAATCATTATGGAGCAGCTCAGTCCAAGGGCCTACATGTTTACAGGAAAGACAGGGTGGCACCACTAGGAATTTGTACCTTATACAAATAGGGAACCCCTGACAACAGGAGGACAAGCAGCATGTGGGTAAGGGTAAATAATTCCCACCCCTGAGGCCCCATGTTCACAAGGGTGAAAGCTGCATTGACACCCTGCTAAGGCCACCAAGACTTGAGGATCTAAGGACAGAAGAAGAGCATGCTTTTTCATTCTCTCCCTCACATACACTAGCTATTCATTAGGAAGAAAAAGAAATGGGGGATGCCTTGTTCCCCTCTTTCTAGGTGAGTAACCAATCATCTGCAGTCTGCATTTCTCTTGAACACCTTCCTAATCACTGAGTTTCCTTTGGGAAAAATGTCTTATTTCTCCCTTTTCCTCCTCTATTCTCTGTCTTCTCTTTGTGGATAGATCATTGTATTTATGTTCTTCAACGCTTTCCCCTCAGATGCATTCTCCAAACCAGGAAAAGTTAATTTCCTCAAACCTTAAGCTTCTTGGATTAAAACTGATCTGGGGAAATGGAAATCCAGAAGCCTGGCATGCCGACAAATGGGTAAAAGTTCCTACCAGTTTGACTTCTGGCCTCTCTCTTCCTGTGCAAACTGGTTGAATGAATGATAAAATAACTGTTTATATGCTCTGCAAAGTTTTGATAAATGAAAAAAAGAATTTATGAGGCTACTCTTCAGCTGTAGCCAATCTGGACTGCTTTGTATGTTTTTCTTGTGAGGTTACTTTTGGTAAATCTCAAAAGCCAGAAATATTGGCCAATTGGCATAGCTAAAGTCAGGTAATCAGGGATTTAAAAGGCTTTTATTAAAGAGAACGGAGCTTAATTTAAAGTGGATATCCAAGCTATAGGTATATTTAAAAGGCCTTTATGTTTTTTTCTTCTTGGATCTTGTTTTCCTGGGAAAGGTTTTTCTTTCAGTTAACTGAATTACTTTTTTCCATTTTATCTCACCACTATTAATGCATGCCAGAAGTTTACTTAGAAAAAAATTCACATAGCCTGGGACTCCTGGGAAAATACAGAGAAAGCACCACAAACTCCATTTTGGGGAAAAAAAAACCTCTATTTTTTTCATAGAACCCCAGGAATTAAAAGCTGATAGATTCCTCTCAAAATCTGTTTTTCTCTTCCAGCTATATCTGATTATTAGGCTCTGTTAAACCACATGCTTTCTTAGCTCTGTTTCTTGAAAGGCTCCACCCTAAGGCCAATAATCCAATTAGAAGACTGGAAAATGTAAATCTTATAATTATTGTATCTTCTTGTGTCTACATAATTATATGTATTATGGGTATGATGTCTGTAGAAAGAAAGAGAGTTTTAATTCATTGGCTTAAAGAAAAGTAAGTTCTTTGATCAGATATATTTAAGAAAAAATAAAAGCTTGAATGTCTTTTAGTTTATGTGGCTTTAATTTTTAAGAAATAAAGGTCATTTTAAAGATAACTGGTAAAATACAAAAGTCTTCAAAATGTAAATGTGTGGGCTGAATCAAGTAGGTTAAATACTAGGTTTGCTAAATGTCTCAAAGTTATAAATTCTTTCACTTTTAAGAACTCTATGACTTCCTGCTTCACAATTGGTAAGGCCTGGTTACATACAGAATTAACTGTGCCCTTAACTATGCAAGAAATGGTCAGAGTTTATCTTTGCCTAGTACATGATTAGAATAACTTACCAGGATTTACATTAAAGTTAAAAATTGCTAAGAGTTACAATTATAACGTGTAATTGAAACTATTGAAAATAGATTTACATGCAAGATATGTAAGGAAAGTAAGATACATTTTTAATAAATAATTATAAGAACGCATGGAAATGTAAATGTTTACCTAGCATTAAATGATTGTTTTCAATTACATATAATAAAGCTGAAGGTTTAAACAAGTGCTGGAGATATATAAAAATTAATCTTGCAAAACAAATTCTGTGTATTAACATGTTGACTAACTTCAAAAAGCTATTATATGGTTTTTAGGTAAATTGAGAATTGAAATAAAACACAAGAAGATTTTCTTAAGGTATTGACCTGCTCTTTAACAAAAATATGTAGAGGGTTATAAAGCATTTACAAGAATCTCACCTCATGGTCAAGCTAGTTAAGATTAGATAGAATTATCTAAAAAGTCGCATTTTAAAAAAAGGAGTTGACATTAATAGTCAAATAATGCAAGGGTGAAATTTGGCTTTCTTTCTCTTAAGATTATTATGTAATATTAAAGATAGTTCTTTTTTGGCAACCTAAGTCTTCCCTCTTAATGAATAAATTATATTGCCTTGTTTTAAAATTTTCCAGTCATTATTTAGGCTAAAATAAATGACTTATGGTAGTCTGGAATTCTGTTTCATAATATCAAGTGCTTTGAACCTCTAACATATTTAATAGGCTTCCCCAAATCAAACTTCAACTTCAAAAATCATCTTTCCTGATCCCTAGCTTTTGGATGCTACAGAGGGCACCTAGAGCATCAAAAAGAGAAGTAAACAGGATTATTTGACATGTTTAGTTACATGGGATGGCCAAAATGATGTTCAATCTTCTTTAGGTTATATTTTAGTGAATAGTATTAATATATATTTCAAAATTTTATGGGATTTCTAAAATTCTAATATCTACCTAAATGTTATCAATCATAATTAAGGTTATTATGTTAGGTTATTGTAAACCACAAAAATAAAAACAACATTTCCTTGTCAATCATGTTTTTGACTGTAACCACCCTGGATATTTTGTCATCCCCAATTGTTGTCTTGCCTTCATCCTTTTCAAAAGATGGTTCATCATCAGCTATGGGACTCTGACAGGTGCTCTCAAAGTACAGGTTCCTGATAACTTTGGATATTGTGTCATTGGAATAAAGAGAAAATTTATAAGATTCATGAAGAGTTGAAATGTTCATGATTATCAAGCAGAGCAAGAGTTAACATAGTGGACTGAACTAAGAGAAAACTGAAGTAATCTCTTAAACTTTTTGCTTAAAATGTTGCTGATCCTTGTTTTGTTTATCAAAGTAAAGAAAATTTTTTTAACTATTTAAAGTCTTTAATAATTAAATTTTACTCCTATGAACAAAATTTATAAGATATTTGATTCTCCCTGCCTGGCTTCTCCAAAATTTGGAAGAATACCTAGTGAGTATTCTTATGGCAATACAGTTATTTGTATTGGTGCAATAAAAATCCATCTTCTTTTGCAATGGGACACAATTCGAGAAACTGGCTGTTTTACCAAGGTTTTGACAGGAAGGATATGTATTCCCTTTATTTATTTTATTTAATTTATTTTTTCTTTGAGTTGAATTATCACTCTATGACCCAGGCTAGAGTGCAGTGGTGCAATCTCAGCTCACCATAACCCCTGCCTCTGCCTCCCAGGTTCAAGTGATTCTCCTGCCTCAGCCTCCTGAGTCTCCTGGGATTACAGGCACCTGCCACCAAGCCCAGCTATTTTTTTTATTTTTTATTTTTAGTAGAGATAGGGTTTTACCGTGTTGGCCAGGCTGGTCTCAAACTTCTGACTTCAGATGATCTGCCCATCTCAGCTTCCCAAAGTGCTGGGATTATGGGCGTGAGCTACTGTGCCTGGTCAGATATGTTTTCCTTTAAGGGATCAGGCCTGATATGTAGAGCCAATACAACCCCCTTGGGAAAACTGGCTTCATACCTTGTCTACACAGTCCCCATTCAGGGTTTCTAACCTGTGGTGAATAAAGAATGTCATTCTTTAACAGGCCAAGGAACCTCATGTCTTTGGTACCTCAAGAAGAGAGGAAGTTACACAACTCTTATTTGAGGGTACAAACACATGGTTGGACTAGGCTTTTAAATGTCTTATCTGAGATTCCTTGTGGAACAGAATTCTATCAAAGCCATTTTTAAAAGCCTATGTAAAAATAATTATTCTTGCTGTACTTTATGCAAATAGTCAGGACAACTATGAGACTAAAATTTGTTTTGCAAAAAATTCAGCCCTAGTGTGCTTTTTTTTTTTTTTACAAAATGAGGACTGCAGAGGCAAAAATTATGTTTATAAACTTCTCATACATTTGTCACTAACTTCTAATCTCATTACTTGGTTTTAAAGTTTTTGCCTACATTTTAGACTAACCCTGCTTATTCCTGTGAACTAACAAGGGATCTCTGGTTGTAGCTCAGAATAAACAAAAGAAATGGGTAACATTAAAAATCTGGATCAATGTTTTAATTCTGAGCAATTATCTTGCAAAGTTTGCCAGATGATAAAAGTAAATAAGGTGTCTATTACCTGGAGGTTTTTTTATTTGGGAAAATAAGACCAAGGGTGCTATACAAAGCCAAGCCCCATGTACCCAAATCTTAGCAGACATAGCTATAGATGATTTTCCAGAGAACCTCTGCCCCAACAGATGCACTCAAGGGTTGGCATTAAGTGCCTGTGGCTTTTTTAGGTGCACTGTGCAAGATGTCAGTGTAGCTGCCCTTCTAGGGACTGGATGACAGTTGCTTTTTTCTCACGGCTCCACTAGGCAGTGGCCCAGTGGGGACTCTATGTGGGAGCTCCATGCCCACATTTTCCTTCTGCACTGTTCTAGTAGAGGTTCTCCATGAGAAGTCTTTGGGCTTACACCTTCTGAAACCATGGCCTAAGCTGTACCTTGCCCCCTTTTAGCCACTGCTAGAGCTGAAGTGGCTGGGATGCAGGATGTCACATCCCTAGGCTGGACAGAGCAGCGAAAACCCTGGTCTAGGCTCATGAAACAATTCTTCCTTCCTAACCCGTGGGCCTGTGATGGGAGAGGCTGCTGCATAGGTCTCTGAAATGTCTTTGAGGCCTTGTTCCCATTCTCTTAGCTACTAACAATTGACCCTTCTTTATTTATGCAGATTTCTGCAGCAGGCTCAGATTCTTCCTGTGAAACTGGGTTTTTCTTTTCTACTGCATGGCGAGGCTACACATTTTTCAAATTCTTATGATCTGTTTTCTTTTTAAATGTAAGTTCCAGTTTTAAATTATGTCTTTTCTCATGAATATGAGATTAGGCTACTAAAAGCAGCCAGGCCAAATCTTGACCTCTGCTGCATAGAAATTACTTCTAGCTGATACCCTAAATCACCACTCTCAAGTTCCAGAGATTCCTAGGGCAGGTGAGCAATATAATCAAGCTATTTGCTAATGCATAACAAAAGAGACCTTTCCCAGTAACTTCCTTATCACCATCTGAAACATCCTCAGCCTAGACATCATTGCCCCTATTATTGCCAGTATTTTGGACACAACATAATAGGTCTCCAGGAAGTTCCAAACTTTCCTTCATCTTTCTGTCTTTTCTGAGCCTTCCAAACTATTCCAACCTCTGCTCATTACCCAGTTCAAAAGTTGCTTTCACATTTTCAAATATCTTTATAGCCATACCTCTCTCTTAGGTACCAGTTTTCTGTATTAGTCTGTTCTCACATTGCTATAAAGAAATATCTGAGACTGGGTAATTTATAAAGAAAAGAGATTTAATTGGCTTATTGTTCTGCAGGCTGTATAGGAACCAGAAGCATAACTATGGCGCCATTAGGAATCTCACAAACATGGTGGAAAGCAAAGGGGAAGCAGGCACATCTTTCATGGCTGGAGCAGGAGGAAGAGAACAAGGTAGGATGTGTTACACACTATTAAAAAGCCAGATCTGGAAGTAACTCACTCACTATCATGAGAACAGCAATAAAGGGGAAATCTGCCCACATGAGTCAATCACCTCTCACCCATTCCCACATTCAAAACTGGGAATTACAATTAGACATGAGATTTGGGCAGAGACACAGACTCAAACAACTATAGGCTTCTTTTGTCTATGACAGAATGTTTCTGCCTCCTGCTTTACTTTATTCCTTCTAGGACTTCAATCAGCATATAAAAATTACATTTTTTCTCTATTGTCTGACTTTTTGTTTTCCCTATGGAAGTCTAGTTAATTTGGGGATCTACTTTTTATTTTATTAATTCACTACTTCCAAGAAGCTAATATGCTACTAAATCTACTTACTGAATCTTTTATTTGATGTATTTTATTTAGTTTGTATTTACCATTTTCAGTTCTATGTCAAAATTAGCAATCTTGTCATCTAATTAGTTGTTCCATTATTCATAATTTTAAAAATTCCAAATGAAAAAATCTTTTATTACTTAAATAACATATGGGTTTATTTCCAATGTCTGTAATACTCTTTAGCTTTTGGTGACACACTGTAACTACTTAGATGCCTGGTAATTTTCATTGTGTATCATAAATTATGTTTCAAAAATTATAGAGTTATTTGAAGTTGTTGAGTGCTATTATCTCTGTCTCTAGGGATATTACATATTAGATTTAGAAGTATATTTTGACAGGGGACTAGCTACAGAAAGTAGTAATCCTTTAGCAATAACCCAGCCAGGATTGCTGTAACTCAAAAATAAAGTTTAATCTCTATGAAGTCTGGTCTAGTTCTACTTTGCTTTTCCCTTAAATGATACTCTCTGAGTCTTTAGTCAAATGAGGATGGTTTATCTAAGGTGATTCCTCCTTGAAAAGCCCTGGTCTTTAATATTGATGATGTCTCATGTCAGTGGGTTTATTGAAACCATTGCTCAACTTAACCATTAAGCTTAACTTTCAGAGTCTGCAAATACCTCTGGGAAAATATTACCCCAAGTTCTAAGTTCATATCTTTGGGTTTTCCTCCTCTCTCATCTGTATCATTGATAATAACTCACTAAAACATGTATCATGGTTGAATAATAACTCACTGAAATGTCAAGCACTAGTATTTCACATGGATTTTTAAATTATTTTTCATCCATTTTAGTTCTTAATAAAGATATTGGCCCACAAAACCCAGCTTACCATTCCAAGAGGGAGAGCATGCTGCTTCATTCAAAGAAAATAGGGTCAACTCAAGGTTATTATAAATTTATGCCATTCACACTCACAATTTAACATTTTGACAGAAGTAAAAAAAATGTACAGTTTGGAAACTAGAGAGAGAATTGAGGATATATTTCAGTAAGCCCTACAGGAGTGTAATATTATGTATATGACTTCTTTCTTCTGTATAAGAGAAGAAAAAATGATTGAAATCATTTACTCTGAAACATATAGTGGAGTTTCATTTTGAATTCTGTCAGTCTTCAAATCTTATAAGCCATTCATTTTATCTTAAATATTTGCCTTATTTAAGGCAGAAAATTGAGTTTTTCCATACACCATACATAACAAAGCTATTTGTTTGAAGATTTTATGAATGTCTAATATTATCATCATCATCATCAAAACTTATATTAAACATTAACTACACCTTGGGCTCTCCTTATGGCCTAATTTATTTTGCCCAAGCATCCAGGCATTTCCATGTATCTTCTGAAATCAAGGCAGAGGTTCCAAAACCTCAATTCTTGACTTCTGTGTACCCACAGGCTCAACACCACATGGAAGCTGCCAAGGCTTTGGACTCCTACCCTCTAAAGCCACAACTTGAGCTCTATATTAGCCCCTTTCAGCCACATCTGGAGTGGCTGGGACACAGGACACCAAGACCCTAGGCTGCACACACTACAGAGACCTTGGGCCTAGCCCAGGAAACCATTTTTGCCTCCTGGGCCTCTGGGTCTGTGATGGGAGGGGCTTCCGAGAAGGTCTCTGATGTGGCCAGGAAATATTTTCCCCATGATCCTGGTGATTAGCATTAAGCGCTTTGCTACTTATGCAAATTTCTGCAGCCAGCTTGAATTTCTCCTCAAAAAATGGGGTTTTCTTTTCTACTGCACTGCCAGGCTGCAAATTTTCTGAACTTTTATGCTCTGTTTCCCTTTTAAAATGGAATGTTTTTAACAGAACCTAAGTCATCTTTTGAATGCTTTGCTGCTTAGAAATTTCTTCTTCTAGATACCCTAAATCATCTCTCTCAAGTTCAAAATTGTGCAAAGGTCTAGGGAAGAGGCAATACGCTACCAGTCTCTTTGCTAAAATGTAACCAGTGCCATCTTTGCTCCAGGTCTCAATAAGTTTCTTGTCTCCATCTGAGAATACCTAGGCCTAGACCATATTGTTCATATATCACTATCAGCATTTTTGTTGAAGAATTCAACAAGTCCTTTGGAGGTTCCAAACTTTCCCACCTTTTCTTACCATCTTCTGAATTCTCCAAATGGTTCCAACCTCTTCTTGTTACCCAGTTTCAAAATTGCTTCCATATTTTCAGGTATCTTTTCAGCAATACACCACTCTACTGGTATCAATTTACTGTATCAGCACATTTTCATGCTGCTAATAAAAACATACCCGAGACTGGGAAGAAAAAGATGTTTAATTGGGCTTACAGTTCCACATGGCTGGTGACACCTGAGAGTCATGGTGGGAAGTGAAGCACACTTCTTACATGGCAGTGCCAAAAGAAAAATGAGACAAAGGCAAAAGCAGAAACCACTGACAAACCCATCAATTTTGTGAGACATATTCACTATAATGAGAATAGCACTGGTCCCCATGATTCAATTACTTCCCTCTGGGTCCCTCCCACAAAATGTAGGAGTTCTGGGAAACACAATTTAAGTTGAAATTTGGATGGGGACACAGCCAAACCATATCACAATATATGCTAAAGATAATTTTATGTACCAATATAAGAAATAAGTATCATTGATATTTTAATAATTTCAGCATCCTTAGCAGTTTGACTTCAAAGTTCATGTATTTTTTTTTTACTACTTCTATATGCTTAGATGGACAAATTTCGTAGAATAACACACATTTCTAAAAGCTAATTAATCTGATTCTTTTATAAAGTCTCGAAGTGTAGGTTATTACTTTTTTCACTTTACAGGTGAAAAAACTAAGGTACAAAAAACTTATTTAATTTTCCTGAGTTATTTTTTTCTAAGATCATAGATTGGAGACCTTATTACTGTGCTTCATCCACTTAGAAAGAGCAAAGAATTGCAGAGATTCATGCTCTGAACTTTCATTCAAGAAAGAACACAGAAACTCAGCAGAACAAGTGAAGAAAATTTTAGACACTTTGAAAAGAACAGTGGACAACAACTGGCATCATGAATTAGTTGGAAAACTGAGTCTTCTAAGTACAAAATGGGGAGAAACTCTCTCTCTGTTGTACATGCCTGCTGGGGAAGACAAGCAATCAAGCCACAGGGGAGTGCCTTAACCACAGCCAGCACTAGAGCTGATTTGATAAGGTGAGGAGTATATGAGAAGACGTGACATCGGGGTGTGCTTTATAGGCATTCCCACAACTCAGAGTCAAAGCTAGATAACTGTAAACTATACATATTAAAGTCAGATCTTCAAGGAGATAAATAAATTATTGAATAAATAAATTCAAGAATAATAAGAAGAAATACTTTACCCAGATGATAATTCTTACCATATGAAAAAAGAGTTTTACAACAGCAAATAAAGATTACACTAACTCTCCAGCAATAGATCCAAGCCAAAAATGAAATCTTTGAAATACCAGATAAAGAAAGCAAAAGGTTAATTAAAAAGTTGCTCAATGAGATTCCAAAGAAAGTTGAACACAAACATAAATAAATCAGAAAAATAATTCAGTATATATATACACATGTACATTTACATTTCTGTATATATTTAGGTGTGTTTGTATATATTACACATACACACATTCTGAAATACTACCCAGTGTTAAAAAGGAATGAATTTGTGCCTTTTGAAGTGACTTGGATGGAATTGGAGGCTATTATCTATTATCCCAGGGGAAGTAACTAAGGAACAGAAAACTAAATACCACACATTCTCATCTCTAAGTGGGAGGTAAGCTATGGGTAGGTAAAAGCATACAGAGTGATATAATGAACATTGGAAAGTCAGAAAAAGGGAAGTTAGGAGGGGTGTGAGGAATTAGAAAATCACCTATTGGGGCAAAATTTACACTATTTGGATAATTGGTATACTAAACACTCAGTCTTTACCACTACAAAATTTATCCATGTAACCAAAAATCACTTGTACTCCTATAGCTATTGAAATAAAAATGCCTGAGTTCACAAAGTGCTGGAATTACAAGCATTAGCCACTATGCCCTACCACATATGAATTTTAAATAGTGGGTTAATTCTGTGGAGAATGTTTTTGGTAGTTTTTTTTTGAGATGGAGTTTCGCTGTTGTTACCCAGGCTGGAGTGCAATGGCATGATCTCGGCTCATGGCAACCTCTGCCTTCTGGGTTCAAGCAATTCTCCTGCCTCAGCCTCCCGAGTAGCTGGGACTACAGGCATGCACCACCATGCCCAGCTAATTTTTGTATTTTTAGTAGAGACAGGGTTTTCACCTTGTTGACCAGGATGGTCTTCATCTCTTGACCTCGTGATCCGCTTGCCTTGGCCTCCCAAAGTGCTGGGATTATAGGCGTGAGACACCGTGCCTGGCCTGTTGGTAGTTTTATAGGAATAGCACTGAATCTATAAATGACTTTGGAGAATACGGTCATTTTGTCAGTACTGATTCTTTCTATACATGAGCCTCGATTACTTTTTCGTTTTTTTGTGTCATCTCTGAATTCTTTTAGCAATGTTTTGTAAGTCTGATTGTAGAGATCTTTCACCTGCCTGGTTAGTTGTATTCCTATGTATTTTATTCTTTTTGTGACAGTTGTGTATTAGAGTGTATTCTTGATTTTGCTCTCAGATTGAATGTTGTTAGTGTATACAAATGCTACTAAATGGTGTTCATCATATTTTTATCCTGAACTGTGTTAAGATTGTTTATCAGATACAGGAGCTCTGGGGCACAGACTATAGATTTTTCTAGGTATAGAATAACATTGTCTACAAGCACAGATAATTTAACTTCCTCTCTTCCTATTTAGATGTGTTTTATTTATTTTGCTTTCCTGATTGTTCTGGCAATGACTTCCAGTACTATGTTTTATAAAAGAGGTGAAGGTGGGAATCCTTTTCTTGTTCTGGTTCTCATGGGGCACGTATGCAGCTTATGCCCATTCAGTATGATATGGGCTGTAAGTTTATCATAGTTAGCTCTTATCATTTTTAAGGTTTTTTTAAATGACTAGTTTGTTGAGTGTTAACGTGAAGTTATATTAAATTCTATCAAAAGCCTTTTCTGAATTTATTTAGATGATCATGTGGTTTTGTTTTTAGTTCTGTTTTTGTGGTGAATCACATTTATTAATTGATGTATTCTAAATCAATCTTGCATGCCAGATATAAAGCCTACTTGATCGTGGTGGATTAGATTTTTGATGTACTGCTGGATTCGGTTTGCTAGCATTTTGTTGAAGATTTTTACATCTAGGTTCATCAAGGTTATTGGGCTGACATTTTCTTTTTTTGTCTCCATGCCAACTTTTGTTATCAGGATAACAGTGGCTTCATAGAATGAGTTAGGCAGGAATCCCTTCTTCTTGATTTTTTGGATTGAGTAGCAATGGTGCCAGTGCTTTATTATAAATCTGATAGAATTTGGCTGTAAATCCATCTAGTCCCAGCTTTTTTTTCTCGTTCGCAGGCTTTTTATTACTGATTCAATTTGGGAACTCAATATTGATCTACTCAGGGATTTACTTTCTTTCTCCTTCATTCCTGGAAGATTGTTTCTGGGAATTCCGCCATTTCTTCTGAGTTTTTTAGTTTGTGCACATAGAGGTGTTCATAGCAGCCTCTGAGAGTTTTGTTTTTCTATGGGGTCAATGGTAATGTCCCCATTGTCATTTGTGGTTGTGCTTCTTTGGATCTTTTTTTTCTTTATTAGTCCAAATAGTAGTCTATCAATCTTATTCTTGCATTCAATAAGCCAATTCCTGGATACCTTGATGTTTTGTATACTTTTTTGTCTCAATTTTCTTCAGTTCAGCTCTCACTTTGGTAATTTCTTGTCACCTGCTAGCTTTGGGAGTGGTTTGCTCTTGTTTCTCTAATTGGAATATGAGGTTGTAAATTTGAGAACTTTCTAACTTTTTGATGTGGGTGTTTAGTGCTATAAAGTTTACTCAACATTGCTTTACTTGTATCTTGGAGATTGTGGTATGTTTTATGTTTGTTCTCATTGGTTTCAAATAATTTATTGATTTCTACCTTAATTTCATTGTTTACTCAAAAGTCATGCAGAAGCAGGCTGTTTAATTTCCATGTCATTGTATGCGTTTGAGTAATTTTTTAGTATTAATTTTGGTTTTTATTGTGCTGTGATCCAAGAGTTTGTTCAAACGTATTTTAAATAATCAACATCTAATTTTTAGTCAAGCAAAACTATTAAAGAACAAATGATGTTATTCTGAATTTGAAAACTAATCACAAGGTTTCTTTTGCATACACTTTACTGTAGAGAAACTAGTGGATATGTACAAAATGACTTATGCAAATGTAAGCATGAATTAATTTTTCAGTCAAAAGGGTACTGGAATGTGAACTCAAAATATGCATTACTATTTTTTGGTGGATTTAAATATATATTGTAAATGAATTATGCAGATGATATAATTTACATAGCTAGTATTATCTTAGTTCAATAGGGTATAAAGAATAAAATTCACATAGTTCCTAATGTTAAAGTTTTATAGAGAGTCACTATGTATACATATTTGGAGAAAATCAAATTCTATGGAAAATTAGGATTAATTTATATATTGACTTTAAAATATGCCATTTGTGATACTGCTGCATAGATTTTAAAATTGGCTTATATGTTTTAAGTGTTCTCTTTCCCACAAAGTAAACATTAGTTTGAATAGAGGTGCTCAATATAAAACACTGCTTTATAAATTATTCAGCACTTGTTATAATCATCTATGTTAACTTCAAGGTGTAGACAATGCAATATTCTTACATTTTCATTGCAAATTGAAGCTTTTGTAATAATGCATATTAATTAATTTAAATTGGCCACCTTGAAATTAATGTTTCAGTGTGATGTTTTTTCTATGTGAAAATGAAACTTGATGCTTTTTTTTTACACCTAATTATTATAAATACAATTTTAACAATTTTCTTCACTAAGAATGTAGAATCAGTTAAACTTTGGGGTGCTAATTAAATTAATAAATTTTAAATGCTGCAAGGAAGCACAGATAAAGTTACAAATAACACTGATTATTTCCAAACTTCAGTTTTCTGATGTGTTATCATTGTTTTGCAAAGGTCTAGGCTCTCTTAAGGTAATGCATGACTTATTTAAAAGTAAATTTCCAGCGATGTCAGCTAAAATGTGAGAGCATAGAACTACCAAAGTCCATTATCCCACAAAAGCAGATACTTATGTGGCATAAACTGACACAATCACATTTAGAAGAGCACTGGGAACTAATCAGAAATTTGCAGCAACAAATTAAATATTTTTCTGAATTTCATTAAGAAAATTTTGTAAGGGTTTTACCAACCTCAAACTGACCCCATACTTCTCAGCTTGACAGTGGCCTTAAAGAATATTGCCCACATCCGGTTATAGGTTCCTGATGATGGAGAGAGGCAATACATCATATACTCCAAGAATTTGGTTTTCTTTTTTACCTATTTTGTGACACCCTGAAATATAAGTTCAAAGGGCTTCCTTTTATTTCACCTAGGTCAGTACTCTAGCAGGGCTGAAGTGGCCACCATGGGGGAATATTGCTGAAAACATTTAAAAGCAGGTGCTTTATTTGTTGCCACATAAGGCAATGAATAGCAGTGGGGTAAATGGTAGACAAACTAAAGTGGTTGAGAAAAAAAGCTGGTTAGTAAGACATATTGGGAGTAAGGGACTTTAAAATGCTGCCACATATTTCTGGGAATTTAAGATGTGCATGCCCAGGACTGGCATGTATTCAGAACTTACCTGATAAGTCCCTAAACTGTCACCTTTGGCTGATCTTTGAGAGACTCACAGGCAAGAAATGAAGGAAAAGTTAGAGTATTAAACTACCAGACCAAGTGTTGAAGGCATCAACCACCACAAATGTACAATCTGAACAACTGGGAGGTTTTGTTATCATTTTTTCAGACATTCAAAAAAATATCTGTGAAGTCACTTGGTCATCACTAAACTAATGTTCAACAGATTTTAGTGGTTACACACAACAAAGAATATGTACTTTATAAAATTAGTTCAGACAAGTCAATAAAGAAAAAAAAACTGCAATAAGCAATAACAACTAAACTTTGGAGACAGAACAATCTAATTTCTAGAGCTGCTGTATTGTGATGTACCAAATGTCCAATTTCCCAGAAGAAAAATGTAAAGCAGGCAAAAAATTAGAAAATATTGCTCTTACACAGTAAAAAATTAGTAAAAACTCTGTCTTTGAAAGATCTGACACTGGATTTCTAAACAAAATTATTAATCAACCATTTAAAATATGATCAATGAAGGCACAGAAACTATATACAAATAAATAAAGGAATGTCTAACCAAATTGAGAGCATTGGCAAAGAGACAGATCTAACAAAAATGAACCAAATAAAATTTTTGGAGATAAAATATACAATAATTGGGGAGGGAATTCAAGATGGCACAGTAAGAACAACCCAGGATTGCAGCTCTCAGTGAACACACAGAGGGTGAGTCAAAGCCACATTTCCAGATGGATCTTTGTTGCCCACAGAACGGGGAAATTCCCAGGTGTAGGAGAGCCACGGGACGCCAGCGCAGCTGTTTTGGCTGTTGCGGCCGCTTCAGCCGGCGCCGGAGCACAGCGGCACTCTGCAACACACCACACAAAACGCACTAGTCCAGGTGCTGTTAAACTGGCAATCTGAGACTTGGGAGGGCAGATTAGGATATCCATCTGATTAAATGGGACTTGGACAGTGAGCCAGACCAGGAGATTCCTGGGAAGCGGTATTTGAGCCAGAGAAGTGGGTCACTGCACGGAAAATCACACAGATCCTGGTGCCCTAACAGCAGGCGACTGAAATACCTGGGAGAGAGTGAACCATTCAACTTAAAAAAAAAAAGGCACTCTGAGGCAGGGAGCCAGGGGAGCAGGCTCAGTGGGTTTCACCCCCATAGGGACAAACAAAACGGTGATTTGAAATGCTCTGGGTGGAGAGTTTCACTGCGGGCACAGCTGAACCCAGGACGATGCAACTCGGAGGGGGAGGGGCGTCCACCATTACCTAGGCAATCCGCTCCTACTGAGGTACACTCCCATTGCTGACGCAGCCTGCCATTGCCGAGGCAACCCACCATAACAGAGAGACTTTGCCACAGGGCAAAGCCCGTGGCAGCAGGGTGGAGACCATGGCAGCAGGGCAGAGCCCACAGCAACAGGGTGGACCCCACGCCAGCAGGGCGGAGCCTCAGTAGGCAAATAGTGACTAGACTGCCTCCTAGCTGGGCAGGAAGTGCAACAAACACTCATTAAGAAAGCCCCACCTCCCCGAGACAGAGCATCTGAGGAAAAAAAGGGGTTTTATGAGTTCTGCTGCAGCAGACTTAAACGTATCTGCCTAACAGCCCTGAATGAACAACGGAGCTCACAGCTCAGCACTTGAGCTCCTATAAAGTACAGACTGTCTCCTCAGGCAGCTCCCTGACCACTGTATATCCAAAAAGTCATCACAAAAAGGACTGCTCAGACGGACATTTGGTGGGCATCATTCTGGGACAAAGATAGCAGAAGAAGAAACTGGTAGCATCCCTCACTGTTCTGCAGCTGCTACAGGTGTACCCCAGACAAGCAGGGCCTGGAGTGGACCTCAGCAGTCATACAGTGGAGGGGCAAGACTGGTAGAAGGAAAATCAAGTAACAGAAATACTTCATCAACAATCTGGGCATCCACTCAGAGACCCAAGCGAAAAGTCAGCAACTACTCAGATGACAGGTGGAAAAATCCATAAAGATGGGAAGAAACCAGCGCAAAAAGGAGGAAAACACCTGAAACCAAAACACCTCGCTTCCTACAAAGGACCAAAGCTCCTCATCAGCAAGGGAACAAAGCTGGACAGAGAATGAATGCGATGAAATGACGGAATCAGACTTCAGAAGGTGGATAATGAGAAACTTCTGTGAGCTAAAAGAACATGTTATAAATCAATGCAAAGAAACTAAGAACCTTGAATAAAGATTTGAGGAAATGATCACAAGAATGGATAACTTAGAGAGGAATATGTATGAATTGAAAGAGCTTAAAACACAACACGAGAACTTCGTGAAGCATGCACAAGTTTCAACAGCCGAATTGACCAAGCAGAAGAAAGAATATCAGAAGTCAAAGATCAATTTAATGAAATAAAACGAGAAACCAAGGTTAGAGAAAAAAACGCAAAAAGGAATGAACATAATCTCCAAGAAATGTGGGACTATGTGAAGAGACCTAACCTACATTTGATAGGTGTACCAGAATGTGACGAAGAGAATGAATCCAAGCTGGAAAACACTCTTCAGGATATTATCCAGGAAAATTTCCCCAACCTAGCAAGGCAGGCCAACACTCAAATCCAGGAAATACAGAGAACACCACAAAGATACTCTGCAAGAAGAGCAACCCCAAGGCACATAATCATCAGATTCACCAGGGTTGAAATAAAGGAGAAAATACTAAGGGCAGCCAGAGAGAAATGTCAGGTCACCCACAAAGGGAAGCCCATCAGACTCACAGAAGATCTCTCAGCAGAAACTCTACAAGCCAGAAGAGAGTGGGGGGCAATATTCAACATCCTTAAAGAAAAGAACGTTCAACCCAGAATTTCATATCCAGTCAAACTGAGCTTCATAAGTGAAGGAAAAATAAAATCCTTTGCGAACAAGGAAGTACTCAGAGATTTTGTCACCACCAGGCCTGCTTTACAAGAGCTCCTGAAAGAGGCACTACACATAGAAAGGAACAACCAGTACCAGCCATTCCAAAAACACACTAAATGCTAAAGAGCATCAACAAAATGAAGAATCTACATCTACTAATGGGCAAAACAGCCAGTTAGCATCAAAATGGCAGTATCAAATTCACATATAACAATATTAACCCCAAATATAAATGGGCTAAATGCACCAATCAAAAGACACAGACTGGCAAATTGGATAAAAACTAAAACCCATCAGGGTGCTGCATCCAGGAAACCTATCTCACATGCAAGGATACACAAGGGTTCAAAATAAAGGGATGGAGGAAGATTTACCAAGCATATGGAGAGCAAAAAAAAAGCAGGAGTTGCAATTCTCATCTCTGATAAAATAGGCTTTAAAGCAACAAAGATCAAAAGAGACAAAGAAGGTCATTACATAATGGTAAAAGGATAGATACAACAAGAGCTAACTGTCCTAAATATATATGGACCCAACATAGGAGCACCCAGATACATAAGGCAAGTTCTTAATGACTTACAAAGAGACTTAGACTCCCACACAATAATAGTGGGAGACTTTAACACTCCACTGTCAATATTAGACGGATCAACCAGACAGAAAATTAACAAGGATATCCAGGGCTTGAACTCAGACTTGGAACAAGCAAACCTGATAGACATTTACAGAACTCTCCACCCCAAATCCACAGAATACACATTCTTCTCAGCACCACATCACACCTACTCTAAAATTGACCACATAATTGGAAGTAAAGCACTCCTCAGCAAATGCAAAACAACTGAAATCATAACAAACAGTCTCTCAGACCATAGTGCAATCAAGTTAGCACTCAGAACTCAGAAACTAACCCAGAACCACACAGCTTCATGGAAACTGAACAACTAGCTCTTGAATGTTGACTGGAGAAACAATGAAATGAAGGCAGAAATAAAGAAGTTCTTCGAAACCAATGAGAACGAAGACACAACACGCCAGAATCTCTGGGACACATTTAAAGCAGTCTCTAGAGGAAAATATATAGTTATAAGTGCCCATATGAAGAGTGGAGAGATAGAAAATTGACACCCTATCGTCAAAATTGAAAGAGCTAGAGGAGCAAGATCAAAAAAACTCAAAACCTAACAGAAGACAAAAAAAAATAACTAAGATCAGGGCTGAACTGAAGGAGACAGAGACACAAAAAATTCTTCAAAAAATCAATAAATCCAAGAGCTGGTTTTTTGAAAAGATCAACAAAATAGAAAGACCACTAGACAGACTGATAAAAAAAGAAAAGAGAGAACAACCAAATAGATGCAATAAAAAATGACAAAGGGGAAATCACCACAGATTCCGCAGAAATTCAAACCATCATCAGAGAATATTACAAACAACTCTATGCATGTAAACTAGTAAACCTGGAAGAAATGGATAAACTCCTGGACTCCTGTGTCCTCCCAAGCCTAAACCAGGAGGAAGCCAAAACTATGAATAGACCAATAACAAGGTCTGAAGTCGAGGCAGCAATTAAGAGCCTACCACACAAAAAAAGCCCAGGTCCAGATGGGTTTACAGCGAAATTCTACCAGACACACAAAGAGGAGCTGGTACCATTCCTTCTGCAACTATTCCAAATAATCCAAAAGAGGGAATCCTTCCCAAAACATTTTATGAGACCAACATCATCCTGTTACCAAAACCAGGCGGAGACCCAACAAGAAAAGAAAACTTCAGGCCAATATCCATGATGAACATAGATGCAAAAATCTTCAATGAAATACTGGCAAGCCGATTGCAACAGCACATCAAAAAACATATTCACCATGATCAAGTAGGATTCATCCCTGGGATGCAAGGCTGATCAACATATGCAAGTCTATAAACGTAATTTACCACATAAACAGAACCAAAAACAATACCACATGATTATCTTAATTGACGCAGAGAAGGCCTTTGACAAAATTCAACAGCCCTTTATGCTAAAAACCCTCAATAAACTCGGTATCAATGGAAATTATCTCAAAGTAATAAAAGCTATTTACGACAAACCAACAGCCAATATTATACTGAATGGGGAAAAACTGGAAGCATTCCCTTTGAAATCTGGCACTAGACAAGGATGCCCTATTTCACCACTCCTATTCAATATTGTACTGGAAGTTCTAGCCAGAGCAATCAGGCAAGAAAAAGAAATAAAGGGTATTCAAATAGGAAAGGTGGAAGCCAAATTGTCTCTATTTGCAGACGACATGATAGTATACCTACAAGACCCCATCGTCTCAGCCCCAAAACTCCTGAAACTGATAAGCAACTTCAGCAAAGTCTCAGGATATAAAATCAATGTGCAAAAACCACAAGCATTCCTCTACACCAATAACAGACTTAAAGAAAGCCAAATCAAGAACGAACTGCCATTCACAATTGCTACAAAAAGAATAAAATACCTAGGAATACAACTAACAAGGAACGTAAGGGACCTCTTCAAGGAGAACTACAAACCACTGCTCAACGAAATAAGAGAGAACACAAACAGATGGAGAAACATTCCATGTTCATGGTTAGGAAGAATCAATATCGTGAAAATGGTAAATCAATATCGTGTAAATTACTATACTGCCCAAAGTAATTTACAGAATCAATGCTATCCCCATCAAGCTACCCTTGACTTTCTTCACAGAACTTGGAAAAACCACCATGAACTTCATATGGAACAAAAAGAGAGCCCGTATAGCCAAGTCAATTCTAAGCAAAAAGAACACAGCAGCGGGGGGGCATCACACTACCAGATTTCAACCTATACTACAAGGCTACAGTAATCAAAACAGCATGGTACTGGTACCAAAACAGAGATATAGACCAATGGAACAGAACAGAGGCATCAGAGGCAACACAACATATCTACAACCGTACAATCTTTGATAAACCTGACAAAAACCAGCAATGGGGAAAGGATTCCCTGTTTAATAAATGTTGTTGGGAAAACTGGCTAGCCATATGCAGAAAGCAGAAACTGGACCCCTTCCTGACACCTTACACTAAATTTAACTCCAGATGGATTAAAGACTTAAACATAAGACCTGGCACCATAAAAACCCTGGAAGAAAATCTAGGCAAAATCATTCAGGACATAGGAGTAAGCAAGGACTTCATGAACAAAACACCAAAAGCATTGGCAACAAAAGCCAAAATAGACAAATTGGACCTAATGAAACTCCACAGCTTCTGCACAGCAAAAGAAACAGTCACTAGAGTGAATCGGCAACCAACAGAATGGGAAAAAATTTTTGCAGTTTACCCATCTGACAAAGGGCTGATATCCAGAATCTAGAAAGAACTCAAACCGATTTACAGGAAAAAACAAACAAGCCCATTCAAAAATGGGCAAAAGATATGAACAGACACTTTACAAAACAAGACATACATGAGGCCAACAAACATATGAAAAAATGCTCATTATCACTGGTCATTAGAGAGATGCAAATCAAAACCACACTGAGATACCATCTCACGCCAGTTAGAATGGTGATCATTAAAAAATCTGCAGACAACAGATGTTGGAGAGGATGTGGAGAAATAGGAACACTTTTACAATGTTGGTGTGAGTGTAAATTAGTTCAACCATTGTGGAAGACAGTGTGGCAATTCCTCAAGGCCTTAGAAGTAGAAATTCCATTTGACCCAGCAATCCCATTACTGGGTATATATCCCAAGGACTATAAATCATTCTACTATAAGGACACATGCACACGAATGTTCATTGCAGCACTGTTTACAATAGCAAAGACCTGGAACCAACCCAAATGCACATCAATGATAGACTGGTTTGGGAAAATGTGGCACATATACACCATGGAATATTATGCAGCAATCAAAAATGATGAATTCATGTCATTTGTAGGGACATGGATGAATCTGGAGAACATCATTCTCAGCAAACTGACACAAGAACAGAAAATGAAATACCGCATATTCTCAGTCATAGGTGGGTGATGAAAAATGAGAACACATGGACGCAGGGAAGGGAGTAGTAAACACTGGGGTCTATTGGGGGGTATAGGGAGGGACAGTGTGGGTGGAGCTGGGGAGGGATAGCCTGGGGAGAAATGCCAAATGTGGGTGAAGGGGAGGAAGGCTGCAAAAGACATTGCCACGTGTGTACCTATGCAACTGTCTTGCATGTTCTGCTCATGTACCCCAAAACCTAAAATGCAATAAAAAAGAAAAATAATAATAAAATAAAATAATAAAATATACAATAATTGAAATAAAATAAGTGCGAGAGTATTTCAACAGCAGTTTTAAGCATGCTAAATAAAGGTTGAAGGATCTTGAAAACAGTTAATTGAGATTATTTAGGCTGAGAAAAAAAGAATTTTTAAAAATTAAAATTATGCAGGATATAATAAATTTATGAAGGTATGCATGATGGTAGTTCCAGAAGTAGTACAGAGATAGAAAGTACATAAACATAATTTGAAAAACCAGTTCTCAAAACATTCCCAAATTAGATTACAGAAATAATTCTAAATATCAAGGAACCAGTAAACCCTTAGTAGAATATTCTCATAGACACACACTTTGAGAAACATAACCAAACTGTCAAAAACAAAGACAAAAAGGTAATTTTTAAAGCAGCAAGAAAGAAGCAGCTTGCCACTTACAGGAGAATTTCAATAAAATTAATAGCTGACTTCTCATCAGAAACCACAGAACTTAGAAGACAATGACATCATATGTTAAGTTTTCAAAGAAAAGAAATCAGTTTATCAATAATTTTATACTTGTTAAATGTATTCTTCAAAAATTAAAGAGAATTTAAATCACTTTTACATAAACTAAATCTGAGAGAATGTTATGGACCAAATATTTGTGTCCCCCTAAATTAATTTATATGTAAATTATCATTGTGCTTATATTTGAAGGTAGGTTATTTAAAGAGGTAATTAAAGTTAAATGAGATCATAAGGGCAGAGCCCTAATCTTATGGGATAAATGAGCTTGTGAGAAGGGACACCAGAGAGCAGTCTCTCTGCCTCTCCCTCTCCTCCCCTACTCCCCTATCTCCACAAGTGCACGAAATAAAGACCATGTCATAATAAGGTGGTCATCTGCAAGTGAAGCAGAGAGCCCTCACCAGAAACAAATTCTGATTTGTTTGGATTAACCTCAAAAACATTATACTAAGTGAAAGAAGCCAGATACAAAAGGCCACATATTGTATGATTATATTTTTGAGAAGTGTCCAGAATAGGCAATTTTATATGGAAAGAAAGCAGAGTCGTGGTTTTCAGGGACTGAGTGAGGGAAAATGGAGAGTAACCACTTAATGTGTACAGAGTTTCTTTTTTGGATGATGAAAATGTTCTGGAATCAGTGGTGATAGTAATAAAACATTGCAAATATTCTAAAAGCCGCTGAATTGTACCCTTTAAGATGGTTAAAATGGTTAATTTTATGTTATGTGAACATTATTTCTACAATAAAGTAGGTTTTCAGCAACAAAGAGCTATTAGAGTGGAAGCATACTCTGAAGAGTTATTAATCACTAAATCCTAACATGCAATATATATTTTTAGGTAGCATTTTTATATAGAAAACTTTATATTAAGACATTAAATATCGTGTCATTTTTATTGATATACAATAGATTCTCATCCAACATCGTGGTGTGATTTTAAAATAAGAACCAGGAAATCAAAATTATTTCCTCTGGGGCTTGATCCTTGATCAGATCATTGAAAATCTTATGGCTTCCAGATTTGTGGGAAACAAATACTTTTACTCAATATACAATGCTCTAAGACCACCCAGAGAGACTGGATTATCTACGTTGAATATTCACATTTCCTCAGAGATATTTATTTGAATGATGGCTTTTACAGAGTAGACAAGTCTGTTGTTAGATAAAGTTTATTTTGTTTTTAAGAGGAATCATGACTTTAATGATGCCAAGAAATGAAGGGAAAGGGAGAGCTATCCTTGCTTCAGTAAAACAACTCTGGGCCGGGCGCGGTGGCTCATGCCTGTAATCCCAGCACTTTGGGAGGCTGACGCGGGTGGATCACGAGGTCAAGAGGTCGAGACCATCCTGGTCAACATGGTGAAACCCCGTCTCTACTAAAAATACAAAAAATTAGCTGGGCATGGTGGCGCGTGCCTGTAATCCCAGCTACTCAGGAGGCTGAGGCAGGAGAATTGCCTGAACCCAGGAGGCGGAGGTTGCGGTGAGCCAAGATCACGCCATTGCACTCCAGCCTGGGTAACAAGAGCGAAACTCCGTCTCAAAAAAACAAAACAAAACAATTCTACCTTACTAAAGCAAATTATTTTATTTTTAGTCGACAAATAATAATTGTGTGTGTGTGTTTATGGGGTGCAACATAGTTTTTCAATACATGTGTATGCTGTAGAATGATTAAATCAAGCTGATTATGATATACATCAACTCAAATATCATTCTTTTGGTGATAATATTTAACACTTTCTCTGATAGCTGTTTTACACAATACATTTTAGTTAACATAACTGCAGTATCATACACAAGCTAAGATTTGGAAACTCCAAAATGTCCATCAACAGATGAATGGTTTTTAAAAGGTGATATATATGCACAATGAAATACTATTTCAGTCTTAAAAAGAAAGCAACAGATGATTCTGTCATTTGAGACAACATGGATGGACTTAGAAGACATTATACTAAGTGAAGTAAGCCAGACACTGAAAGAGAAATACCATAGGATCTCATTCATATCTGGGGTTTTGAAAAATCAGACTTACAGAATAGAGAGTAAAGTGGTGGTTACCAGAGGCTGGGGAGTGGGAGTCAATGAGTAAAGAGGGTTGTTGGTCAAAGAGTAAAAGGTTCAATTAGAAGTAATGAATTCTGGCAATCTGTTCCGCAGCATGGTGAACTTTACTCTTAGCTATTTTATAAATTGGGATTCTGCAAAACCTTTTATTTGAAAATAAGATTTGGCTGCTAAAAAAAGAGCAATTTAATATCATTGCTCATAAAAATTTAGTTTGCAAGCTGTTCTAGTAAAGAATTTTAAAATTTCTTTCATTTTTAATTTTGTATGTGACTATTGTGACTTTTAACTCTGGAACTTCTGTTATCAAGATAGTCCTGCTCAAAAGTATAATTACAAGCCTTGCAAAAATTTTCCTTTAACAATATATTATAGCTCATACTATTGTCAAAATGTTGCTTTCAGAGATTTGCAATAACTATTAACTCCAATTTTCATAGTAACATTGTGAAGCAGCCACTGTTTTCATGCCAATTTTATAGTAGAAAGAAAAGTGAAGAAAGGTTAAAAATTTCCCCAAAGCAGCAGTAAACAGAGCTGGGATTTGAACTCTAAGGTTGCTTCACAGCTTTGCTATGCCATCTTTCCATATTAATAAAGCTACTGTCCATATTAATGAAACTCTGTTAGTGCTGCTCATTTTTTAGGTTTTGAACTACTAGATAAGGGAATTATCTGTGATCCCTTATAGACTATTTGTGACATCAGGGAGGCATTTTGAGATGGCTGGCTAAACTCTAGGGATTACATCTTGAACAGGGCTTACCCTAACTGTGATTTTGTCTCTTATTTTTTCTAATAAAGGCAACCAATATTACACGCAAACCAGAGAATACTGCTTATATAACCAATTAGCTGACTAGGTGAGGGGCCCAGAACTGTGGTGATGCCAACTCTATGACCTAATAAAAGTTGACAGTTAACCCTAGAGGCCTATAATGGCAGCATTCCCAGGACTAAGACAATGACTTTGTTGATTAATACATCTTGTTGATTTTTTTTCCTTTGGGATATATTTAACCAATGTCTGTTTAAGCAACTCTTCTGGTAATATGTAAATCCCATCTCTCAAATACCTGCAAATAACTGTGTTTATTTATAAAACTCATGATCATGCATTTATGTTCATAATATAAATATTACTAGTCAAACTGATCCAGAATATGATTGTTCAGCATGTCCTCCAGCAATCTCTTAAATGATGACAAGCTAGTTAAAATGTAGAAAGCATATAAGGCAAGTTAAAATTTCTTCAGATTTGGAAATAAAGCAGAGTCCAGTAGATGACTATTGATAACATTGGGGTTAAATAACTTTGAGAGTAGATAATTGGCATAATCAAGTTTCATTAAATATATAGAATGGACAATGAAAAACTTTTTTTTTCAATGATTGGATATATTTCCGTCATTAAATAACCATAGATTTGTATCTATTTAGTAAGCTCAGTAGTTATACTACTAAAAATATTCTATGATAAAAACATTCTATATTCCTTCCGCATTTTTTTGAGATGGAGTCTCAGTCTGTCGCCCATGCTCGAGTACAGTGGTGTGATTTCAGCTCACTGCAACATCCACCTCCTGGGTTCAAGCGATTCTCCTGCATCAGCCTCTGGAATAGCTGGGACTGAAGGCATATTGTATTTTTAGTAGAGATGGGCTTCACCATGTTAGCCAGGATGGTCTTGATTTCCTGACCTCATGATGTGCCCGCCTCAGCCTCCCAAAGTGCTGGAATCCCAGGCTTGAGTCACCATGCCTGGCCTTCCTTCAACATTTTTAAAAGGATGTTATAGGTTTAGATAACTTGAAGAAATTAGGAAATTGATTCTGAAAATATTACACATTTTGAGAAATAAGATTCATGAGAACAGCGAGGAAAAACTAAGCTTATTTTTTTCTGAATTAGAGAAAACTAAAGAAAAACATGATAATGGATTTCAAGTGCATGAAACTCTGAAAACATAGAAAAAAAAAAGGGCTAAAACTATAAAATTGTGAGTTTCCTAAAATAAGCAGTCTTTGAGACACTGGAATTGTTAGTAATGTGAAGTCAAGTTATTAAAGGAGAAATGAAGCACTGTGAAAAATAAAGTAAAAATTAAATATTGAAGAATGCAATATGATAACTGTTGCAGATAGAAGAGCTTTACTAAAGTACAAAGCCATTTAAGAATATAAGTGTCTGTTGCAGTGATAAGTTGAAATTTGAAATTAGTGGTATTCAGACATGTAGAGAAATTTACCTTGAAGATTTAGGGAATCTTAGTACCGAGATTTCTGACAACAAGGGAATGTGAGCTATTATCCAGAGCTGCTATGTAAAAGGAAAATATAGAGAGACAACACATTTGTGCTTTATTCCACTTTGAAGGTTCTCACATAAGCAGGTGATTATCTCATTCAGACAGGAGAGTTTACTACCATTTGTCATTTAATATACCTATGCAATATGAAAACACTATGATGATAGTGTTTTCACATTTAGTATTTTTTTCTCATGATTTATAATACATTCTGACATTCTAAAACTCAAAGGAATCATTAATTTAATGATTTAATTCCAAAGAAGAAAATGCCATAGGGCATTTTAATTTTAATAATATACCAGATATCTTACACATTTTGTGCATGTGTGGTCTATGTGAATGCTTGCCTGTGCTCATAGAAGATTGCTAGATTTTGAAAACAAATACAATTTCTGTCTCAATAAGGGAATTATGGATCTATTAGATTTATTATAGTTGTAAAAAATAAAACCCAAGAGAACAGAACTTATAGTGGTACATAAGTGCTACTTCCTACTGTTAAGTTAATGTTTTATGACATAATTATGCAACTTTTTCCCTCCCACTGGAGAATTGTCCTCTATTCTCTCTTATTGAAAAACAGCCTGAAACAATATACTCTGATAACCGTTCTAGCTGAAAATCATATTTGCACCCTGTGGAGAAATATAGTCCAATTTAAATTAGTATTTCTAGTAAATATACAAAAACACTTTCCAAAAACATCTTTCAAGAAAGCTGCATCACCAAATGATGTATTTTCTAAGTAATGCACCACAATTTGTACTCAAGTCATTTTGCCATTTCATTAAACTTTACAGCATATGGCATTTTCTTCAAAAGTAGTGGGACAAAGGAAAAGAGACCCATTAAAAAAAGAATGGTAACCATTTTCATTTCTATTAAAGATTTGTGCTTTGGATGTTTTCGATAATAAAACAGTTTTGTTTTGTTTTTTGTTCCATAAAGAAAAATATATGGACGTATATTTTAGATAATATTGTGAATCTGCATGTAATGTCTATTTGTTTCCTTTTCAGTGTAGAACAAATGTTGAGAAAAAATATTTTATAAGTTTATTATTGAAAATGATAAATCAGTGAGAATTGAAAAAAAAACTGTCTCCTATTCTGTGCATACCTCTTATACTTCACCATTAGTTAATGAGGTTCCAGATTTCTTATAAATTCCCTTCCATGGAAACACAAAATAGAGTGATTAGAGGAAGATTCAAAAACCTGAATAAATTAATAATATTGTATTGTATATATTTAAATTGAAAACATGCTGTTTTCTTATACTTAGTGAACTGGTTACTAGCCTCCAGCAAATTAACATTATCTCATGTAGTTACCCATTAAACAATACATTTTATTGTGTATTTTTAAGGTTTACAAGGATTTTAAGGGATACCTAATGATACATAGTTAATAGACAGTACAATGGCAACTATAGTGAAAGAATCAGATGAATATATCTACTATCTCACGTGGTAATTTTTTGTGACAAGAACAGATAATATCTACTTGTTTAACAAAAATCTCTGATACAATTGTATTAACTTTAGTCTTTATGTTGCACATTACAACTCCAGACTTGTTCATCATACATATCTACTACTTTGTATTATTTGGCCTAAATCTCTCCATTTTCTCTTCCCCAGAATACCCATGATAACCATTGTTTTATGCTCTTTGTGTATTCAAGCTTTTAAAAAACTATTTTACAGACTGAATAAGTGAAATTATGTAATATTTTTCTTTCTGCATCTGGATTACTTTACCTAGAACAATGTACTCTAGGTCTATCCATGTTGCAATTGGCAGGATTTTCTTTATTACATCTATATACATATATAGATGTGTATTTATACATATGTGTGTGGGGGGGTGGGTGGGTGGGTGTGTGTATGGGCATGTAGATATATAGACAAATTTCTCTCAAAGTTTATTTATTTGTTCATCTATTCATGGCCACATATGTTGTTTCTGTATCTCAGTTACTGTTAATAATGCACCAATTATTATGGGAGTGCAGGTTTCTTTACAAAGTAATGATTTTTTAAATTGGGTATATAATGAGAAGAGGAATTGCTGGGTCACACAGTAGATGACATTAATTTATATGTAGGAACCCCAAAGATTAAAGAAGTAAACCTGTTAGAAATAATAAATACATTTAGTAAAGTTGTAGGATAAAAGCAATATACAAAATTAGTAGCATTTGCATATACAGATAATCATTTATCTAAAAAATTTTTTAAATCCCCCTTTTGAAAAGATAAAAAAAATGTAGAAATAAATTTAAGTGAAGAGTTGGCAGATTTATATGCTGAAAAAGATAAAACATTAATGAAAGAAAGTGAACAAAACACAAATGAAAGGGAATATACCCTGTGTTCATAGGTGGGAAAAATATTATTGTTAAAATGTCCATGTTACCCAGAGCAATATAAACTTAATACAATATCTTTCAAAATTCCAATGGCATGCATCATAAAAATAGAACAAAAAATCCTAAAATGTACATAGAACCACCGAAAAACCCTGGAGATCCAAATGTATCCTTTTTTTTTTTTTTTTTTTTTTTTTTGGTGAGTGTACCTAAAATCTATTCTCTTAATGTATCTTTAGGGTACAATAATATAATTATAGTTTTCATATTGTACCTTAGATCTCTAGACTTATTTATTCTTTATGTTTGCAAATTTGTACCCTTTGATCTATACATCTCTCCATATTATACACACACCTTTGCCAATGGTAATCGGTAAAAATTTTTGATAGTAAAAAATTGTATAAAGAAAGTTAAATAAGATAATAGGATAGATATGTCCTGGAGTGATGTTACAAGGGCTTTTAGAGAATGGGAGATTTATCTGAGGATGTAACATTTGAATTTAACATTTATGGTACATAGTTACTATTACTATGGTAATAGATAATAGAGATAGAACCAATCACATGAATATCTGTAGCTGGGACCTTTCAGGTGGAAGAGACAGTATGTACAATGGTTATGAAGCAGGAGTTAGGTTTATGCATTCAAGAAATTTAAAGCAGGATTGAACCAATGGTGCTTGGAAAACTACATGCAAATACTGAAGTTGGATAATTACCTTATATTATATACAAACTTAAAATAGATCAAACACTTAAATGTAAGAGTGAAATCTATTAAACTCTTGGAAGAAAAATGAAGGAAATTTTAATTACATGGCCATGATAATGATTCTCTGGATATGACAGCAAATGTAGACACAGCAAAATAAAACATAAATAAATTAGACCTCATCAAAATGTCAAAACTTTTGTGCATTAGAAGATACTATCCACATAGTGATAGAATATATAGGTAATGGTATATACATATATACATATATGTGTGTATATATACATATATGCGTGTGTGTGTGTGTGTGTGTGTGTGTGTGTATGTAAGGATATTGAGAGAGGGTGGGTAGCCAAGATGGCCAAATAGAAGCAGCTCTGGTCTGCAGCTCTTACTGGGAAGAATGAAAATAGCAAGTGACTTCTGCATCTAACCAATAAAAATAACAACTACAACAAATTATCAAGTGATGGCAGTACAGTAAGATTAGAATAACAAAAAGTTAAAAAAGTGGGGAGATGAAGTTAAGGCATACATATTTTATTAGTTTTTTGTGCTTGTTTGTATGTTTGTTTATACAAAGAGTTGTTATCAAGTTAAACTAAGGGGTCATAAGCCATAATCTGCAAACCTCATGACAAAAACATGCAATTAATACAAATAAAATACCTACCAAAAATGTAAACTACTTTCACTAGAGGAAGACAGAAAGGAAACCAAAATGAAGAAGAGATCATAAAACAACAAGAAAACAGACAACAATATGTCATGAGTAAGCCCTTACTTATCAATAATAACAATGACTGAAAATGAACTAAACTCTTCAATCAAAATATATGAACTTGCTAAATGGTTGAAAAAGCAAGACCCATTGATGTGTTGCCTACAATAAAAACATTTCACCTATAAATACATAGACTAAAGAGAAAGGGATAGAAAAATTCTTCCATCTAATGGAAAACAAAAACAAGCAGAAGTTTCTATACATATATAAGAAAAACTACATTTCAAACAAAAAATATAAGAAGTATCAAAGAAGATTATGATATAATGATAAAGGGGTCAATTAAGCAAGAAGATATAACATTTAAAAAATAATATATGAATCCAACAACTCTGGGGAACCAAAATACTTAAAGGAAATATTATTAGAGCTAAAGAGAGAAATAGGCCTCAATATAATCATAGCTGGAGAATTCAAAATTCCACTTTCAGCATCGAACTAGTCTTCCCCACAGAAAATCATCATCACTGACAACAAAAACAAAAATCAGACTTTATCTACACTATAGACCAAATGGATCTAACAGAAATTTACAGAACATTTTGACTTAGAGCTGCAGAATACACATTATTTTTCTCAGCAGATGGATCGGGGTAATTCTCAAGAAAAGATCATAAGGTAGGTAACAAAACAAGTCTTTAAACATTCGAAATTTGAAATGATATTAAGTATCTTTTCTGATTAGAATGAAATAGATATAGAAATTGATAACAAAACAAATTTTGGGAACTATACAAATACATGGAAATTAAACCACATGCCCCTGATTGACCAGTGGGTCAATGAAGAAATTAAGAAGGAGATTGACAAATTTCTCAAAAAAAATGATAATGGAAACACAGCATACCAAAACTTGTGGGATGCAGCAAAAGCAGTATTAAGAGGAAAGTTCATAGCTGTAAGTGCCAACATCAAAGAATAATAAAAAACTTCAAATGCAAACATCTAATGAGGCATCTTAGAGAACTGAATAAGTGAAGCAAAGAAAATAAATAATGAAGATCAAAGCAGAAATGAATGAAATTAAAATTTTAAAATACAAAAGATTAGCGAAACAAAAAGTAGATTCTTTGGAAAGTTATACAAATTGACAAACCTTTGGCCTGACAGAGAGAGAGAGAGATAGAGAGAGAGAGAGAGAGAGAGAGAGAGAGAGAGAGAGAGAGAGAGAGAGAGAGAGAGAGGGGGTCCAATAGGAAATAAAATAGGAGACATTACAACTGATACTGCAGAAATTCAGATCATTAGTGGCTACTATGAGCAATTATATGCCAATAAATTGAAATATCTAGTAAAAAGAGACAAATCGCTAGACACATACCACCTACCAAAATTGAACGAGGAAGAAATCCAAACCCTGAACAGACCAAAAAGAGTAATAAGATCAAAGCTATAATAAAATGTATCCCACTAAAGAAAAGCCAGAGACACGATGGCTTCACATCTGAATTCTATGAAACATTAAAAATATATATTATACCAATCCTACTCAAACTATTCTGAAAAATACAGGATGTGGAAAGACTTTCAAACTCATTCTGTGAGGCCAGTTTTACCCTGATACCAACACTACACAAATAAACATCAGAAAAGAAAACTACAGGCCAATCCTTCAAAGAATTTAACAGAATTTTCATGTAACCTAGCAAGCTCATTATTAAGTTTATACCCAAAGTAATATGAATTTTTGTATCACAAAGATACATGCACATGAATGTTCACTGCAGAACTATTCACAATGGCAAAAACATGGTATTAACCTAAATTACTATCAACCATGGAGTTACAAAATGAGAACACATGGACACTCAGTGGGGAACAGACACTGGGGTCTGCTTCAGACTGAAGAGTTGGAGGAAGAAGGGGATCAGAAAAAATACCTATTGTTTACTTTGCTTATGACCTGAATGATGAACTAATCTGTACACCAAACCTCCATGGCATGCAGTTTACCTGTATAACAAACCTGCACATGTACTCCTGACTCTAAAATAAAAATTAGAAAAAGAAATATCTGATGAAGAACTGCCATGCTTAATGTAGAGATAATTATTGGATGTCAATAAGTGGTATAACATATTGATATATTGTGGGCAAATAAAGTAACCCTTCAATTCCATAAAGGAAATAGATATAAATAAACATCTTTCTTCTCTTCAGCCTTATTTTTAAAAACTAAACAGTTATAAAATAAACACAAATTAGACATAGATATATTTAAAACTGACAATAATTCTGAAAATAATATCAGATACTAGGAATAATTCAGTAGGTAAAGCACATCCTTTCCACTAATGGTAAAAATATAAAACAGTAAAATTCAGTAGAGAAATGTGGCCATATGTAATGATTTTTTAAAAACATAATTTATGTCTTTAAACTTAAATTTTTAGTAACTTAAACTATGGACATAACTAGAAATGTAAGAATTTATGTAGAGTTGTTCATAGTTATCCACAAAGAATTGTTTCCAGGACCCCCATTAATATTAAAATCTGTGGATCCTCAAGTCCCTATTACAAAATGTTATAGTATTTGCATATGACCTACATGCCTTTTCTCATATACTTGTAATAATTTTTAGATTAGGTATACTTTTTAGTAAAATGTAAATTTTGTATAAATTGTTGCTATAGTGTATTTTATTTGTATTACTTTTTTTCTTGTGGTATTGTTACGTTTCATTTTTTTAAAAATATTTTTGGTCTCCAATTACTTGAGTACAAGAATGTGGAGCACAAGGATACTGAAGGCTGATTGGATATGTCATTATTTAAATAATATTCCTAACAGTATAGGAATGAACATAATTAAGATTGTAAACATTAGGAAAACAAAAAAATGGTGCATGAATAAGACAATATGTAACTATTTTTAAATGTTTATATATGTATATATGTCACATCACAGAAAATTTTGATAATCTATAGTATTTTGTACAATATAATGCTAAAATAATATAACAAAATGATTTCAAAACTTGTGTTTACATTTTCTAAAAGTTTCTATACATATATATGTGTTAAATAAAACCTATGGAAAGATTTAAACCAAAATGATAATTACGATTATCTAAAAATGCTTGCTTTGTTGGTATTCACTGTTTTTCTGTATACTGCAATCCCCTAACATTCCACAATGAAGATGGCTTTCTGAAATGAAAGACAATAGAGAAAACAATGTATGTTAAGATTTTATAAGCAGAACATGGAGTATTCTGCGTTATTATTAGAGACCAACTCTCTTCCCTTCAGATACGAGAAAAAAAGTTAAAATGAATGAAGAAACATACTAAAATAGATTTGGAAGCTTGAAAGTAGTACAAAAATTTTAAAATTCTTAATTCCTTACACGCAAAAGACACACACAAAAATGTATCACTTACATTTTTACTCAGAAAAATGGAGTCACCTAAGCAAACTGACACAAGAACAGAAAATGAAACACCGCATATTCTCACTCATAGGTGGGTGATGAAAAATGAGAACACATGGACACAGAAAGGGGAGTACTAAACACTGGGGTCTATTGGGGGGAAAAGGGGAGGGCCAGTGGGAGGGGGAGGTGGGGAGGGATAGCCTGGGGAGAAATGCCAAATGTGGGTAAAGGGGAGAAGAAAAGCAAAGCACACTGCCATGTGTGTACCTATGCAACTGTCTTGCATGCTCTGCTCATGTACCCCAAAACCTATAATCCAATAAAAAATTTAAAAAAAAAAAAAAAAAAAAAGAACTAACTGGAGCATCATCATTTGTAAACTTACCTATTCTTTATCTGCACACATTATGTTATTCATTCACACAATGTTTTTTTCTACATACTATGATCAGGTTCTGGTATATAATAGGCTCTGTAGTATACTGGTTCTAAATCTGAATTATTAAGTACTTCTTTTTTTCCCCTTACCTACACAATATTGTCACAAACAAGAGAAAATTTTCTCTGGTATTTTAATTAATATTTGACACCACAGCCTGAGAGCAATACCAAATCTATTAGGTGAATGCCTCGTGCTCTGGAAAATACACCTGAAGGATTATTAACTGAATGTAGATAGGCGTCACTTGTCTACTAATCACAATATTTTGTTATGTAAAATTTGATAGTAAGTATTAAGCAAACTGGTATCATCCTGAAAGTTTCCACTCAATTTTACATTCAGATATAAGGCAAGCCATTGCTGATTTTTGTCAAATGAGTCCCTAAGCTTTTGGTGTTATTCTGAATCCTGTACAGCAGGAAATAAAGTGTAATGTGATTTTTAAAACACAGATTACTTTTAAATAAGCTTTGAGAAATAAATATGTTTTCTGAAAACCAATATGCCTAGCCTAAGGTGGAACTGGTCATTGGGGCATATGGAAGTCAAATATTTAACCTTTCATTATTAAAACAAAAATATTAAAGTATTATATACCTGTTGAGTTACTAAAGTAGTGGAGAGGTCATGAGGTCTGGAGAAGGCCATGACACTAAGTTAGGAGATATTATGATGGTGATGTAAAAGCAATTCAGTGGATAATTTTACAAAATAAAATTTGATTTTGTTTTGAAAATATCATGGTGAGGAAAAGTAACAGTTCTGGCTTTTTTACTTACATAAGAATGGCAGCCTGACATACATTCATAGTTCTTTTGTTTCTCATTACAGGTAAAAAGCATTTTACTCATCAGAAGCATACACAAATATTTTGTTCTTGGATGTTAGTTCTGAAGGAGGGAGATAGATGGATAGATACATAGATATAGATCTAAAGATATATAGAAGATAAATAGATGATAGAGCTAAGATAGATAGAGATAGATGATAGATAGATGATAGATAGATAGATAGATAGATAGATAGATAGATAGATATTTCTATTACTGTCTCACTCAACTCAGAATACTTATGGGACCAGGCATATTCTAGAGGTCTAGAATCCATGGGGGAAAACACGATGGCTTCTCTCTTAGAAATTATATTTATGGGGGTACATAAAATATTTTGTAACAGGCATATGGCACATAATATTACATCAAGGTAAATGGGATATCCATCACCTCAAGCATCTGTTCTTTGTATTTCAAAGCTTCCAATTATCCTCTGTATTTGAAATGTGAAAGAAATTATTGTTGACTATAGTCACCTTGTGCTATCAAATGCTAGTTATTATTTTATCTATCTAACTATATTTTGTACCTATTAACCACCTCCCTCCAGCAACTCTTCTTAGCTTGAACAATCATCATTCTACTCTCTATCTCCACAAAATCAATTGTTTTTATTTGTAGTCCCACAAATAGATGAGAAAATGTGAATTTAGTCTTTCTGTTCCTAGCTCATCTCACTTAATGACCTCCCATTCTATCCAGGTTGTTGCAAATGACAGGATCTCACTCTTTTTATGGCTGAATAGTACTCCATTGTGTATATGTACCACATTATCTATTCTTCTGATGAGGGACACTTAGGTTGCGTACAAAATTTAGTTGTTTTGAACAATGCTGCAACAAACACGAGAGAGCAGATATCTCTATGATATACTGATTTCATTTCTCTTGGTTATATAAATAGTAGCAGGCTTGCTGAATTATATAGTAGTTCTGTTTTTAGATTCTGAGAAACCTCCAAACTGTTTTCCACAGTTTTGTATTGATTTACATTTCCACCAACAGTGTACAAGGACTTCCTTTTCTCCACATCTTTGTCTGCATGTGTTATTGCCTGTTTTTTGGATAAAAGCCATTTTAACTAGGTTGAAATAATATCTCTTCAGGTTCAATTTGCATTTGTCTGGTGATCAATTATGTTAAGCAAGTTTTCATGTACCTGTTTCCTATTTGTATATCATTTTTTTGAGAAATTTCTACTCAGGCCTTTTTCCTATTACTGTACCAGATTATTAGACTTTGTCCTATACAGTTGTTTGAGCTCCTTGTGTATTCCGGTTATTAATCTCTTGTCAGGTGGATAGTATGTAAATTATTTTCTCCCATTCTGTAAGTTGTCTCTTCACTTTGTTGATTGTTTTCTTTGCTATTCATAAGCAAAGACAAATGTTCTGGAGAGGTTTTTAAATATATTTTTTGTACTTTCATAGCTTGAGGTCTTGGATTTAAGTCTTTAATCCACTTTGATTTGATTTAAGTATATGGCAAGAGATAGTGCTGTAGTATCATTCTTCTGCATATGCTTATCCAGTTTAACTGTGTCATTTTTTGAAGAGACTGCGTTCCTCATGTGTTTTGACACCTTTGTTGAAAATGAAATCAATTTATATGTGTGGATTTGTTTCTGTGTTCTTTATTGTGTTTCATTGGTTTATGGTTCTGTTTTTATGCCAATATCATGGTATTTTACATACTATACCTCTAGTATAATTTGAAGTCTGGTTATATGATTTCTCTAGGTTAGTGCTTTTTGTTAAGGATGGCTTTGTATAATCTGGGTCTTTTGTGGTTCCATATAAATTTTAGATTTTTAATAAGTAAGAATTGTTATTAGTATTTTGATTATTATCTTGAATCTGTAGATTCCTTTATGTAGCATGGACAATTAAACAATATCAATTCTTCTAAACAATGAACATAAAATTGTTTTGTTGTTTTCAATTTCTTTCATCAATATTTTATCATTTTCACTATAGATATCTTTCCCTTTTTTAAATTGATTCTTAGATATTTAATTTTATTTGTAGCTATTTTAAATGAGATTAACTTCTTAATTTATTTTTCAGACTGTTCTCTGTTGGCATAGAGATGCTACTGATTTTTGTATGTTGTTTTTGTATACTGGAATTTTACTAAATTTGTTCATCAGTTCTCAGTATCTTTTTATGGAATCTTTATATTTTTCACAATAAAAGAAAACTTATCATCTGAAAATAATGATAATTTGACTTGTGTTCAATTTGAATCCCCTTTATTTCTTTCTCTTGTCTGATTGTTCTGTCTAGGATTTCAGTACTACGTTGAAATGGAAGTGGAAATGGGCATTTTTGTTGTGTTCCAGATCACAGAGTGAAGAAAAGCTTTTAGGATTTCCCCATTCAGTATGATACTAGCTTTGGGTCTGTTAGATGTAGATTTCATTGTATTCTGGTATGTTACTTCTACACCAAGTTTTCTAAGAGTTTGCAGTTTGAAGGGATGTTGAATTTTATCGAATAGTTTTTCAGCGTCAATGAAGAGGATCATATGATTTTGTCCTTTGTTCTGTTTATATGATGTATCACACTGATTTGCATGTGTTAAACTATCCTTGCATCTCTGGGATGAATCCGACTTGGTAAAGAGTAATGTTTTTAATGTGTTGTTGAATTTGTTTTGATAATGTTTTGTTGCAGATTTTTGCACAGTGTTCATCAGAGATAGTACCTTGTAGTTTTCTTTTCTGATGTGTCTTTGTCTGCTATTTGTACTTATAAAATAAGTTTAAAAGTATTTCCTCTGCTTCTGTTTTTCAAAATACTTGAGTAGTTTTGTTCATCAGTGAAGCTGTCAAGTCTTTGCCTTTTGTTTGTTGGGAGGCATTTTATTATGACTTTGATCTCATTACCCATTATTGGTCTGTTTAGGTTTTGTATGTCTTTATGATTCAATCTTGATAGGTTGTATGTTTTTAGTAATTTATCCATTTCTAAATATTGTTTCCTATTTTTTGGCATATTGTTGCACATCCTAACTTTAAATGGTCCTTTGAATTTCTCTGGTCTTGGTTGTAATGTCTATTTTTTATTTTAAATTAACTTATTTTATTTATTTAGGTCTTCTCTTTTTCTTAGTTTGTCTGGCTAACAGTTTGTCAATTTTGATTGTCTTCTCGAAAAACGAACTTTTCATTAGATATTTTTGTATTGTTTTATTTGGGTCCATTATTTTACTTCTGCTCTGATCTGTATTATTTCTTTTCTTCTTGTAATTTTGAGTTTGGTTTCCTTTTGTTTTTCTAGCTATTTAAGATGCAGCATTAGGTTGTTTACTTGATGCTTTCTTACTTTTTTGATGTAGGCACTTATAGCTGCAAATGTTCTTTTTAGTACTGTTTTGGTTGTGTCCCAAACATTTTGGTATATTGTCTTTCTATTATCATTTGTTTCAATAAAATTTTCAATTTATTTCTGAATTTTTTCATTGACCAACTCATCAATCAGCAATATATTGTTTAATATTTGTGGGTCTGTATAGTTTTCCAAATTCCTCTTATTATTGATTTTTTTTCTTTTATTTCACTGTGGTGAAAGAATGTACTTGACATCATTTTGTTTTTTTTAAATTTTTTTTGAGACTGCTTTTGTAGCCTAACATATGGTTTAGGCTTGAGAGTAATCCACATGCTGAGGAGAATAATGTATTCTGTCTCTGTTGATTGAAATGTTCTGTAAACATGTTAGGTCATTTGCTTCATAGTGCAGATTAAATCTGATGCTTTCTTGTTAATTTTTGTATTAATGCTCTCTCCAATGCTAACAGTGAGATCTTGAAGTCTCTAGATATCATTGTATTGGAGTCTATCTCTCTCCTTAGTTGTAGGAATCTCTGCTTTATCTATCTGAGTGCTCCAGTGTTGGGTGCATGTTTAAAATTGTTATTGCCTCTTGCTGAGTTGACCCATTTATCACTATATAATGACTTTATTTTTGTAGTTTTTGTCTTGTAATCTGTTTTGTCTAATATAAGAATAACTACTCCGGATATTTTCTGGTTTTTATTTTCATGGGATATTGTTTTGCACCGCTTCATTTTCAGTGTTTCTTTGGAGATTAAATATGCATATTATAGGCAATGGATTACTGGGTCTTCTTTTTGATTGAGTAATTTGGTCCATTTACATTGAATGTTATTATTGATCAATAATTTCTTATTCTTTCATTTGGTTATTTGTTTTCTGGTAGTTTTGTGGTCTTATCTTTCTTCTTTCCTTTCTTCATGTCTTGTCTTTAATGAATGTAATTTTTTCTGGTTGTATGTTTTAATTTCTTGCTTTTTACTGTTTGTGTATTTGTTTCATGTTTTTTATTTGAAAACCCACTACTACAGTGTTATAATATTATGTGGTTTTCTTTGTGCCTACTATTACCAGTGAGCTTTGCACCTTCAGATGAGTTCTTTTGCACACTAACATTCTTTTCTTTCTGTTCGAAGTAATAACTTTAGCATGTCTTTTAGGACAGGTCTGGCATTGATAAAACCACTCAACTTTTGTTTGTCTAGGAAAGTCTTTATTTCTAATTTATGTTTGAAAATTAATTTTGCCAGATATAATAATCTGTGTTAAAAGGTTTTTGTTTTTATTCAACAATTCAAATATGTGTTGCCACTCTCTCCTGGCCTGTAAGGTTTACACTGCAAATTCTACTGATGGACATATTGGAGCTCCATTGTATGTTATTAGTTTCTTTTATCTTGCTGCTTTTATGATCCTTGCTTTCTCTTTTGGAGTGTGATTATTAAATGTCTACAGGTAATCATCTTTGAGTTAAATCTCCTTGATGTTCTATAATTTTTTTGTACTTGAATATTGATATCTTTCTTGAAGTTTGGGAATTTCTCTAGAATTATCTCTTTCAATAAGTTTTCTGCTCCATCTCTAACTCTACATCCTCTTTAAGACCAATAACTGTTAGATTTGTCCTCTTGAGGCTATTTTCTAGATCTTGTATTCATGGTTTATTCTTTTTATTCTTTTTTTCTTTTGTCTGCACTGGTTATGTATTTTCAAGTAGCCTGCCTCAAGCTCAATAATTCTTCTACTTAATCAGTGTTGCTGTCCTGTGACTCTGATGCATTCTTCAGTATGTCAGTTGCATTTTTCAGCTCCAGTATTCTGCATGATTCTCTTTTATTAATTCAATCTCTTTGTTATATTCTCTGATAGTATTCTGAATTACTTCTCTTTGTTATTTTTAATTTCACTAAGTTTGCTCAAGACAACTATGTTGAATTTTCCATTTGAAACATCACATATCTTTGTCTCTCCAGACATTGGTCCTTGGAGCCACATTTAGTTCATTTGGTGAAGTTATGTTCTCCTGAATGGCCTTGATGCTTGTGGATGTTCATTGGTGTCTGAAATATAAAGTGTTAGATACTTATTGTACTATCTGGGTTTGTTTGTACCCATCCTTCCTGGAAGTGTTTTCCATGTAATCAGTTACTGAGTGTTGTAATTTATATTTAAGATTGTCTTTACTGCATCCATAAATTACATTAGGAGGTATTGCATATCCAGTAATGCTGTGGCTTTCAGTTTCATTGAGAAACCATCTCTGTGGTCTTTAATAAGATCCTAAAGCATTCTCTGGATTACTAGGCTGAGACTCTTGTTCTCTTCTCTTACTTCCTCTCAGTCTCTTCTCTGTGTGCTGAGCTGCTTGGAGCTGGGGCAGTGATCAAACTCCCCTGTAGCTACCAACAATGAGATTATGCTGGATCAAACTTGAAGCCATCATAGAGCTGGGTCTTGCCCAAGGCCTGTGGTAACCACTGCCTGGCTATTGCCTATGATAGCTCAAGGCTCTATGGCTCTACAATCAGCAGATGGGAAAGACAGTCAGGCTTTTATCCTTTTCTTCAAGTCAGCAGGTTCCTTCTGACTCCAGATGTGTTCAGAAATGCCATCCAGGAGCCATGGCCTGGAGATAGAAGCCTTCACAATCCACTTGGTGCTCTATTCTATTGTGGCTGAGGTGGACACCGAAAAACAAGACAAAATTCTTCTCACTCTTCCCACCCATTTTATAAGCACACAAGTCTCTCTTCATGACCCCCACTGGCCCAGGCCCACAGTGAACACTGCCTGGCTTTGCCAGTGTTTACTCAAGTTCCAAGGGGATTTATTTAGCTTGTGGTGAATGTTGCCAGGTCTGGGACTCTTTATTCAGGGTGGTGGGCTCAATTCTGGCCAAGGGCAATCAAGAAATGCTGTCTACATTGCATGCCCCTCACCAGGACTCAACCAGTAATGGCAGTTTTTGTGGGCTTGACTGCCTTTTAAGTTTATTTAGAATCCCATAGCACTTTAGCCCATGGAGGCAGAGCTTACAGGACCTAAGATTTGGACCTCTGAAATGAGTGGATTCCCTCTGGCTAGGGCTGGTCTAAATTCTCAGTCCAACGGCCCCAGGTGATTTCTGCCCACTGTTGCTTTTTTCTGTGACAGGGCAGCATCGAGCTCTAATGCAAAGCCTTAAAATAACTGTGCTCTCTGTCCCCCAAGTAAATAGACTGTCCTCATGCCACATGACCCCTGTGGGGAGTCATGGTGTCAGCAATTTGAGACTGTCATTCCTACCCTCTTCAGTGCCTTGTTTAGTAATATAGATTTGTAAGCAAGTACTGTGATAACTCATCTGATTTATGGTTCTTATGATGTTGCTTTTTTGTGTGTGTATTGTTTTGTCAGTTTGGTGTTCTTACAGGGAGGACACCTGCTGGAGGCTTCTTTTGGCCATCTTGCTCCTTCTTCTCATTTTACTAGTTAGACATATGATCATGTTGCATACGTAACTTAACATCATTTTTCTGCTCAAAATTATGTAATTACTAATAATGTGTTATAAGACAGTATTCCCCAGTCTCATAATGACCTCAATTGAAAAACCATACAATGGACACACAGAAGATAAAAAGCAAGAAATTAGATCTCATCATGAGAAAAAATTACCTTCAATACAGAAAGACAGGAAAAAAAGTAAGATGAAAGAGATCACTAACAAACAAGAAAACAACAAAATGGCAGGAGTAAGTCCTTGCTTATCAATAATAACATTGAATGTAAATGGACCAAATTCTCCAAGCAAAAGACATGGACAGACTGAATAAAGACACAAGGCCTATTGATCTGTTGCATACAACAAATGCATTTTACTTATAAAAATACATACAGACTGAAAATAAAGGTATGGAAAAAGATATTTCATGCCAATGAAAACAAAAACAAGTGGGTGTTTCTATACATATATAACATAAAGTACATTTTAGATAAAAATATAAGAAGAGACAAAGAAGATTAGAATATAATAATAAAGGGGTCAGTTAAGCAAATGTAAATAACATTAAATAAATATATATATGTGTGTACATATATATGTGTGTATGTGTGTGTGTGTGTGTGTGTGTGTGTGTGTGTGTGTATCCAACTCTGAGGAACCCAGATCTATAAAGAAAATATTATTAGAGGTAAAGAGAAATATAGGCCTCAATATAATAATAGCTGGAGATTCAATATCCCACTTTCAGCATTGGACAGACGTTTCAGACAGAAAATCAACAAAGAAACATTGGACCTAATATACATCATAAAGCAAATGAAACCAACATATGTTTAGAGAGCATTTCATTTAAAAGCTACAGAATATACATTTTTTTTTCTCAGCACATGGATTAATCTCAAAGATGGATCATATGTTAGGTCACAAAAGAAGTCTGAAAACACTTAGAAAACTAAAATAATATCAAACATCATCTCTGACCATAAAGTAATCACTTGAAATTAATAACAAGAAACTTTTTGAAAACTACACAAATACATGGAAATTAAACAATATGCTTCAGAATGACTAGTGGGTCAATGAAGAAATTAAGAAGATAGAAAAATTTATTAAAACAAATCATAATTCAAATACCACATACCAAAAACTATGGGATACAGGAAGAGCAGTATTAAGAGGGAAGCTTACAGCTGTAAGTCCCTACATCAAAAGAGAAGAAAAACTTCAAATTAACCACCTGATGATTCATCTAAAAGAACTAGAAAATCAAGAGCAAAACAAATTCAAAAATAGTGGAAGAAAAGGAGTAACAAACATCAGAGTAGGAACACATGAAATCAAAAGATAAAACAATGCCAAAAATCAGTGAAACAGAAAGTTACCTTTTTGAAAAGTTTTACAAAAATGACATACCTTTAGCCAGAGTAAGAAATGAAGAAGATCTAAATAAATAATATCTGAAATGAAATAGGAAACATTACAACTGATACTGCAGAAATCTGAAGGATCATTAGTGGCTACTCTGAACAACTATGTGCCAATACATTGGGAAATCTAGGAGAAATGGACAAATTTATAGACACGTACAACCTATCAAAGTTAAATCCGGAAGAAATTTAAAACTTGATCAGACCAATGTCCTGTAATGACATCAAAGCCATAATAAAAAGTCTCTCAGCAAAGAAAAGTCAGGAACCTGATGGCTTCACTGCTGAATTTTACCAAATGTGTAAAGTAGAAATAGTACCAGTCGAACTCAAACTATTCCAAAAAATAAAGCGGGGAGGAATACTTCCAAATGTATTACATGATGCCAGTATTATTCTGATACCAAAACCACAAAAAGACACATCAGAAAAAGAAAACCGGAGGCCAATACCTCTCATGAATATTAATACAAATATCCTCAACAAAATACTAGCAAACGAAATTCAAAAATACATTAGGGAATTCATTCATCATGATCAAGTGGAATTTTTCCTGGGAATGCAAGAATGGTGCAATATATGCAATTCAATCAATGAGATACATCATATCAAGAGGATGAAGGAAAAACTCCATATGATCATTTCAATTGATGTGGAAAAAGCATAATAAAATTCAACATTCTTTTATTATAGAAACCTTGAAAAACTGGGAACAGAAGGAACATGCCTCAATATAACAAAGACATATAGAGCAGACCCACAGGTATTATCGTACTGAATAGGTAAAATATAAAACCTTTTATCTAAGATCTGGAAAGTGACAAAGATACCCATTGTCAAAACTATTATAAACATAGTACTTGCAGCCCTTACTGGAGCAATGACACAAGTGAAGGATATAAAGGGTATCTAAATTGGTAAAGAATATTTCAATTTATGCTTGTTTGCAGATAATATAATCTGGTATTTTGAAAAATCTAAAGACTTGAAAGAGAAATGTTACACCAGATAAATGAAATCAGTAAGGTACCACAATATAAAATAAACATACTGAAATCAGTAGCATTTCTATATGCCACCAGTGAATAATGTGAAAAATATATAAAAATAATAATCTTATTTACACTAGTCAAACATAAAATAACATACCTAGGAATTAATCAAAGAATTGAAAGATCTCTATGAAAACTATAAAACGCTGATGAAAGTAATTACAGAGGACAGAAAAAATATGAAACAATTCCATGTTTTATTAACTGGAAAAATAAATATTATTAAAATGGCCATATGCCAAATTTGCATAAATATATTCAAGTTTGTTTTTGAAAGATGTGGAGTTTAAATGACTATATAACTAAAAAAGCAAATACAGAAATGTAAGTGTTATACAATTTTCCATTCAGTAAATGCAATTATATTGATTCAGTTCCTTAGAAATAATTGACAAATTAAATATCTTATATAATTTCTCTAACATTACTTCAAAGAACATTTTTCTCCAAATCTTGCCAACACTTTATCTTTTTAAATTAGGTTTATAATATTAGTATGTCTGAATGGAAGGATAGAGTATAGTACTCACTGGATTTGACTATGATTTTGTTAAATAATATACATATGTGGGCTACAGTTATTTTTATGGAGAAATGCAAATAGAAAAGCTAAAATAATGTGGTGGTGCTTTAATAACAGCAGCGTATCACCTTCGAAGCCAGCTGGGAACTTCTGTATACATTATATATGTGTCTAATGTAAATGTTAGTAGACTTCCATCAGAATACCTGTGTATATATCCAGTGAGGTCTGGTGCTGTGAGCTATGTCTACTATGAATTCACTCTTTATACTGGAGCCACATGGCAGAACATCTGAATTCATGACAGAGTAGAAAATCTACCAAATAACTCAGTAGTCCAAGTATCCCAGACACATTCAGTATCATGTGCCATAATGAATTAAGATAAATTGATACAATGATTTATTTCAAACTGGGTTTAGTGAAGCATAAAAAATACTGTTAATTCACAGCAAAACTGGTTATCATTCAATACTATATCTAAATAAATTTAAATTATACTAAAGTTATTTATCTAAAACTTCATTAATTTGTATTGATTTTAACTGGTAAGGAACTTTTCTTTGAACTGTTTTCCTTTTAACTTTACAGATAAAATTGACCTTATGCAAAAATATTTCAGCACGTTAGATGAAAATTGAACTTAGAAAAGATTTGGTGAATTTCCCCACATTTTACAGAGGATGAAATTAGATCCACTATCTCTTATCTAAGTCAAAATCAGATAGCTGGTAAGAGAAGGGACTGGAGACCAGGTATCCCACTTTCCAGTTAAAGGGCTTTCCATTATCCCATCACTTCCACCCCTCCATCCATCACAAATTTGTTAGTGGTGAACATTCATTTCATGGCCACTTTCTAACCTTGAAGAATGAGTAGTAATAGATTAATTAAACTAATTCCTACAGATGGATATCTAATTATATGCATATTGAATCATCAATATACTGTTTTAGTTAGTAGACCCTAGAGACACAAACTAAAATAGTGCCTCAGATCTGCCTTTCCTAGACATACTTAAAGCCTTTGTATTCCTTTCTGACTTATTTCTGGCTAGTGGGTTAATAGGTGGTATGTGTCAAGGTTTGATTTTCGGCACTCTTCTCTCACACACTTTATTCTCTTTCAAAATAATCTAATTTATGCTTGAAAGCCGTTGTAATTACAAACAGATTATCTCAATGTCAGGCCTCATCTCTAATGTATATTCTATTGACTAGTCCTTCCTCTTGTAATTTCAAACTCAAGACATAGAAAATAAAACCCAAGATTCATGATGCCCAACTCTGAAGATTTCCAGTTACTTTCTCATTATTCCCTATTGATTGAATGGCATGTCCATCCATTCAGTAATGCCAATCCAGAGCGTTGACAGTCTTTCTTGACACTTTCCTCTCTTTAAGTTCTAGCAATCTCATAAATGGTCATGTTTTATGAATTTTCACTCTTTGACATATCTAGAATAAGGAAATTATGATTTGGAAATTTATTATTTTTATTTTTTTTCTTTCTTCAACTTTTTTATTGAATTTTAGGTTTTGGAGTACATGTGAAGAACATGCAAGATTGTTGCATAGGTACACACATCGCAGTGTAATGTGCTGCCTTCCTCCCTGTCACCTATATCTGGCATTTCTCCACATGCTATCTCTCCCCAACTCCCCACCCCCTGCTGTCCCTCCCCTATTTCCACCCTACAGACCCCAGTGTGTGATGCTCCCCTCCCTGTGTCCATGTGTTCTCATTGTTCAACACCCACCTATGAGTGAGAACATGCGGTGTTTGATTTTCTGTTCTTGTTTCAGTTTGCTGAGAATGATGGTTTCTCGGTTCATCCATGTCCCTACAAAGGACATGAACTCAGCGTTTTTGATGGATGCATAGTATTCCATGGTGTATATGTGCCACATTTTCCCTGTCCAGCCTATCATCGATGAGCATTTGGGTTGGTTCCAGGTCATCTTCTTAGCTTTTTAAATCTGTTATCTTCCTAGTGCGAGCTACCATTCTCAGATTCCTAGTTTATGTAGCATCCTAACTAAACCACTTGCTTATATTTTGTTCTTATTCTTCAAATACTATGAAGTTAGAACCAGTATGATTTAGCAATTGAATGTAGAGATAGGAAAAAGAGGAATCAAAGATAGTATCTAAGTTTTTATTTAGATGACTGGGTGGATAATGTTTGAAGACATTGAGATAGAGAACACAGAAGGAGTATAAAGTCTTTGTGATCCCAAAAATAGCCTGTGTGTAGGTTCTGATGAAAAGACATAGAAGTGGATGAGATCTTCTAGAGAGTTTATTAAAATAAATGGAAGAAGAATGAAACTTGAAAAGTAGGATTATCGGTTTTAGTAACATAGTACTCTAAATTAAAAAAGAAACACTTATGGAGCAAAACTAGTAGTAGAAATATTAAGAGATATTAAGTGTTAGGTATTCTAGTGAGACAGATATTTCAGGTGACAAATCTTCTGGTTAGGTGACATACAAAACTGTTTATTTAATGTCTGCCATTTTTACTAAGCTGGACACTATAGAGAATGGTGACATGATAAGGATAAAAAATTAAATAATGTGACTGCTTTCATTTAAATATTATAACTATTAATATCAAATGACCTGACAATCTTACTGCACTTACCTAGTCAATTTTCTCTCCCTTTCCTGGATATGTCTCATCTGAAATATCTATTACTTCCTCCCACTTTCCTCACTTTCTCCTGGTGAAATTAATTATTATTTTACAAGGAAATCCAAGCAATCAGAAGACACTCACACAATAATTCTATCCTTAAGTCGATGAAACTACCTTTTTTCTGTCTCTATTATAATTTTATCCTATTATTTTGTGTAAACTATCCCTCTGTTTTGATAAGGACAATTATTTTATTGCACAGTAGATTCCACCCCTCTCACTTACTCACTTAACCATAGACTTTCTCTAAGATTTTTTTCCCTCTGTTATCAATTGCTCCCACTATACTACATCACTGCCAGCAGCCTATAAACATGTCAAAATCCTTCCTATCTTATAAATTCTTCTCTGGATTCTGTACTCTACTCCAGCTGCTACCACCACTTGTCTCTCCTCCCCTTTAAGGATAACATCCTTGAACAACAGATTATCTATACATGTACCCTTACTTCTTTTCTCATTCTGTCCTATAAATATGTGGGAGATAATAAACACAGCATCCAGAATATACAGAGATTATATATGTGTGTGTGTGTGTGTGTGTGTGTGTGTGTGTGTGATTTATAATATATATGCAAGAAAAGCAAATAAAATATAGGAACATAATTTAACAGATATTTATAGAGCAAAACTACTGTTAATACAAGACAGTTAAGAAATTAGAACTTTGCCAGTACTCCAGAACCAGTCCTCTGTTTCCCAATATCTGCTTATTCCCACTCAAAACATCACATTCCTAGTGATTAATCACTAATATGAGTTTTATAACAATAATTTACTTGCTGTAGTTTGCAGTTTTACCTCACATCTCTGCGTTCCTAAATAAAGTGGTTTGCCTTTACTTGTTTTTAAAACATGTATAAATAAAAATTCACTGTATTCCTTTTCTTCCTTTACTTGACATTGTCTTTGTGTTTAATAAAACTCATCCATGACAATGTTGTAGCTTGTTCATGCTCATTGCTGAATAGTATTTAATTCTATAAACACACAAATTAATTTATCCTTTTATTACTGGTGGACCTAAGGATGTTTATATGTCTGAGTTACCTATGTAACAAACCTGCACTTTCTGCACATGCATCCCAGAACTTAAATTATAATTTTAAAAACAGAAGATAAAAAGAATATATATAATATTTTCTTTATCAAGTTGTTGGGATGGTTTCATATTTTTACAATTGCAAATTATACTGTTATAAACAGGTGTGTGCAACTATATTTTATGTATAATGACTTCTTTTCCTCTGGGTAGATACCTAGCAGTGAGAGTTCTGAATGAAACAGTAGATCTACTTTTAGTTTTTGCAGGAATCTCCACACTGTTTTCCATAACACTTGCATTCATTTACATTCTCACCAACAGTGTAAAAGTGTTCCACTTTCACTGCATCCACGCCAACATCTATTATTTTTGATTTTTTAAAATTATGGCCATTCTTGCAAGGGTGAAGTTGTATCTGATTGTGGTTTTGATGTGCATTTCCCTTATAATTGGGAAGTTGAGCATTTTTTTTCATATACTTGTTGACCATTTGTATATGTTCTTTTGAGAATTCCCTATTCACGTTCTTAGTCCATTTTTTGATTGGATTTTTTGTTTGTTTGTTTGTTTGTTGTTGTTGCATTTGCTTTTGGGCTCTTGGTCATGAAATCTTTGCTTAAGCCAATGTCTAGAAGAGTTTTTTTTTTTATGTTATCTTCTAGAGTCTTTACGGTTTCAGGTCTTAGATTTAAGTCTCTGATCCATCTAGAGTTGATTTATGGGTAGGGTAAGAGATGAGGATCCAGTTTTATTTTTCTATATGTAGCTTGGCAATTATCACAGCACCATTTGTTGAATAGAATGTCCTTTTTCCACTTTATGGTTTTGTTTGCTTTGTTGAAAAGCAAACAAAAATAAGTATTTGGCTTTATTTCTGGCTTTTTCCCCCCAATTATTTCCTCAAATATGTTTTCCAAACTTTGGGATTTCTCCTCTTCCTTGGAAACAAAAATGGGTTTGAATGTGTAACATAGTTTCAAGCTTCTTGGAGGCTTTGTTCATTTTTACAAAATTATTTTGTCCTTTTCGTTGATGGATTGGGTTAATTCAAAAGACTTGTCTTCAAGCTCATAAGTTCTTTCTTTGCTTGTTCAATTCTATTGCTGAGGCTTTGCAATGCATTTTTTGTTTCTCTAAGTGGTCCTAGATTTCCAAAATTTGTGATTTTTTAATTTATCCTCTCTACTTCACTGAAGAATTTTCCTTTTATATTTTGTATCATGTTTGTGATTTATTTAAGTTGGACTTCACCTTTCTCTGGTGCCTTCTTGATTAGCTTAATATTTGACATCTGAATTCTTTTTCTGGCATTTCAGCGATTTCATCTTGGTGTTGATCCATTGCAGATGAGTTTGTATAATCTTTTGGAGGTGTTAAAAAATGTCGTTTTGTCAAATTTCCAGAATTGTTTCCTTGATTTCTTCTTATTTGGGTACACTACGTCAGAGGGAAGATCTGGGATTCAAGGGTAGCTGTTCAGATTATTTATAAAATAAAGCTCCCTTTGTGTGGTGTTCTTCCCCTTCCCCTAGGAATGGAGCTTCCTGAGAGCCAAACTGCAGTGATTGTTTTTGCTCTTCTGGATCTAGCCACCCAGTGGAGCTACTGGGCTCTGAGCTGGTACTGGGGAATGTCTGCAAAGAGTCCTGTTATGTAAAGCATCTTTAGATTTTTCAGCGATGAATACCAGCACATGCTATGGTGGAGGTAGCAGGGGAGTGTGATAGTCTGTAGAGTCTTTGGATGTGTTTTTGTTGGTTTTGTATTGGTTGGCCTCCAGCCAGGATCTGGTGCTTTCAAGAGTGCATCAGCTGAGGCCTTATAGGCAGGATGCAAACTTTTCCTAGGGACACATTAAGTATTCAGGCTTTTCAGGTGGTGGGCAGGGCCACAGAGTTCCCAAGAGATTATGACCTTTGTCTTTGGCTACCAAGACAGGTAGAGATAAACCACCAGGTTAGGGAAAGATAGCTGTGTCTGACCTCAGCCTCTCCTCTGGCTGGGCTTCCTGTGGCTGCTGTGGGGGATGGGGGTGTGGTTCTCAGTTCATGGAGTTATATTCCCAAATTATGGGAATATAATTTGAGATTATGGCTGCCTCTGCTTAGTCATACAGGTTGCCAGGGAAGTAGGGGAAAGCTGGCAGTCCCAGGCCTCACCCTGCTCCCATGAAGCCTACAAGTCCTGAAGGCCAGTCTCACTCCCACCATGCCCCCCACTCAACCCCAAATAGCACTGAGTGTATTTCCAGGCAGCTGGTGACCAGGGCTGTGAACTTCCCCCAAGCCACGAGCCTTCCCATTGAGAAAGCAAGCTGGCTCTTTTTCAGCATCTCAGGGAGCCCGTAGGGGTGATCCAGTTCCTTCAACGTCTGTGGATTTGCTCAGGTTTCCTGGTTTTTATGCTCATGGTAGTTCTGTGAGCAAAAGTTCATGATGTGAGTCTCCACAAGCTTCTCTGTTCATCTGAACGGGAGCTGCAAGCTAATCCTGCCTCTTATCTGCTGTCTTAATCTTATTGCATTCTGAGAGGAAGGGCTGTGTCTCTTTTTCCTTTAACTATTGAATTCTTAGTAACTGGAATTTTGCCTGATATTAAACAAATATTTGTTGAATTAATAAATGAATAAATGAAAATGAACTACTAATAAATTGGGAATCATATCAGTGGATATTTCCCATAATTCCATAATCCTAAAGAAAATTGACTAGTAAAGGTAAATTTTACTCCTACTCTATTACAATACTCTTTATATACTGAAGAAAAAATTGGTGTTGATAACTCACTTTCTTAAAGAAATATTGAAGTACATAATCCATGTAATTAAGCTCATATTACAGAAATGAGCATCCTTGTTAGAATTAAATACAGACTGAACATATGTTAGAATCTACATGTATCTTGATCAATCTACAATCATATTGGCTGGGACAACTGATTATGACCCTAAAAGTAATAAGGTCTATAAAATAAAAAAATTAAAGTACTTAATAGATATTTAAAACATTATAAATTGAAATACTCTGAAAGTTATTTAATTTTATTCTTTTATTTTTTACAGTTAAGGAAAGGAGCCAAGAGAGTGAGTTGACTGATTTAGGTTTGCATATCTATTTTTCCAACAGAATCAAGACTAAAATATTAATTTCTCAGACAGTGATTTTTTTTAAATCACACAAATTCACCATGTCAATTGGATTCTAAAATAGTATTGAAATAAGAGTCTTACTTTAAAATATTTTTTTAAATCTTTCAATTAATTTAAGACTCAATTTAAGTGCCTTCTTCTTTTCCTCCTTTTTGTCCTACTCCTCCTCACAAGAACAACTTGTTTTGTAACTGACTGGCCTTGAATTCAGTAAACTGTTGCATACATATTTTAAGTACATTTCCAAGTCTCCAGAGTTAAATGAATGTATAACAGCCCTATAATAGTCATTCAAACACAGTATATTAAAATTAAAACATTGTTCTAAACTATCAATTACAACTTTGTATTTATATAACACATTTACAACATCACTACGTTTACCTCCTTGAAAATCTATGTTTCCTCTCTTTATAAAATTTCAGTGTGTCATTTGTTAACATCTCTTACTTATAGTGTAACCTCTTCCTGGATGCAGTGTTAATTGCATTTTTTTGGATTAACTTTGCATTTAGCTTAATTGGTTCTGCTTTAATTTGAAGTGACACCGTTTGGATTCTGCTATTTAATGTTCTTTTCAAAGGTTTAAATGACAGACATAAAAAAAATACCCAAACTTGGCATTCAATGACTTGGTATTATATTTAAAATCTTGGCTGTGTATAGTGAGGTTAAAAAGTCACTTTATAACTCCCAAAATGTGAGAGTATAATGTGAAATAAGAGTTAAAAAAATAATTTTGTCTCTCTCTCTCTCCCTTTTGCTCTATTAACAAAACCATAACATAGAAATAAAGTATGGAAAAAGTTCATTTATTTCTTATTTCTCTACTTTATATGTTTCATGTGCCATTTTGAAATCTATGATATCAGATTAGCCTGCATGTAAATATAGATTATCTATCTTGCTAGCCTGCATAAAGATAAGAATTAATCTTGTGCAGCGTTTTAACAATTTTGAAACATCAAATCATCTTTCTCAAATCCCATTTCTTTATCTTTTTCTCAGTGGCAATTGAGACTGTGCTACTACTTTCCTTTCTCAACTCCCATTTCTGCTCCTTCACATTTGGAGTACACAGTAGTGAATTTGGATGGTGTCAGAGTCCACTTTCTAAACTGATGAGCTATCTGTTCAAAAAGACATTTTATATTTTCAACAATCTTGTGGAGACTAATTTCTTGGCATAGTACTTTGCACACACAGTAAGTGCTTAAGAAATATTAGCTGTTATTTTCACTGTCATGTTTCTTCTGCGGCTGTGTGATTGTGGAATTTTTTGTTTTTACTCTTAGTAAAATATTTCCATATGAGATGCACAGGACATTTACAACATAGATACAGTGACTGTATGTCCTCACCCATGGTCTGACAACTTTGATTGTATTTATGGAGGAAACCAAAGAAAATATTGAAAAGTTTATGACAAACAGGTTCATTAGATGTAGACCACCATGTTAAGCCATGTTGTAGCTACCTGAAGGCTCAGGATAAGATCGATGGAGTTTGGTGAGCATAGAGAGAGATTGTTAACTTGCAATTTACTTTCAACTGGAAAAAAACACCAATACTATGGTTATGATGTCTAAATTGCAGTTACATGCCCTGATTTATTTCTCCTGCTTTTCTATTTGACATTAAGAGGCAAGACAGTGACTGTTTGGATTCCTATCTCATGTCTACACCCAATTAACCAACTCACAGCTCAGATAGTACTGACGGGAAGGTTCCAATACACACATTTATTAAAAAGCATAATTTATGCAATTATTTGGCATCAGGTGCTCTTCTAAGTGCTGAGGATAGAGCAATGAACAAAACAAGAATCCTCGCCCCAATGGAATTTATATTCTTGTATAGGGAGTCAAACAATATTCTAAGTAAGTAAAATATAAGCATGTCAGTTGGTGATGAGTAATATAGAAAAAATAAAGTAGGGAAGGGGACAGAGAATTGCAGGGAATGGATGAAATTTTAAATAAGGTGGTCAGGGATGCACTTAGTGTGGAGGTAATACTTGAATACAGACAAAGAAGTGGGGGGAAGAATCATAAATATTTTTGAGAGAAGAACATTCTAGGCTAAACAAATATGTTATGGTGGCAGTTAGTCTGGCATGCATTCAAGATATAGCAAGGTGGCCTATGTGACTGTTATAGAGTAAATCAGGACAAGAGTAATAATACAAGATGTCTGAAAGAAAATGAAGAGTGGAACAGATTATGTATACCTTGTAGGCAGTATGAAGACTTTGACTTTTACACTGAGTGATACAGGGAGTCATTGGAAAACTGTAATGAGAGAGTAAAATTGCATGACAATTTTAAACAGGGTTACTTTAGCCGGTATGTGAAATACAGGTTGAAGAAAATAAGGTAGAAAAATGGGAAACTGTACAGAAGCTATTGGAAAAATTTAGGTGACCAATACCAGTTATGTGGCCCAGGACAGAGCTTCTCAACCTTGGAATTATTAACATTTGGGGCAGGTAATTCTGTGTTGTATATTACTTGAGGTGATGGAATACTCTGTGCATTGTAGGACATTTAGCAGAATCTCTGGCTCCTACCCACCAGAGGCTATTAGCAACCCTGCCCCTAGTTGTGGTAACCAAAAATGTCTCGCAACGTTGCCACATGTCCTCTGGGGGGGAAAATCACGTTCAGTAGTCAGAACTGCTGGCCCAGGACAATAGCAGCATAGGCAATAATAACTTACTATATTATACATTATTTTAAAGGTACAGGCAACATGATTTCCTGACAGGTTTTATGTGAAGCAAAAGAAAAGAGATAAATCAAAATGGATAAGATTTTTTTTCCTTAATAACTGAGAGAACAGAGTTTGTCATGAACTGAAATGAAGAAGCCTGCAAAGAGCAGGTTTGGGAGAATAACAAGGGTGGAGTTGTAGTTATGGTAATTTTGAAATGCCTATTAGACATCAAGTAAAAATAGTGCTCTTTTCTTTCCTTTATATTAACTACATAACTCTCTTCACCTGGAAGGTTATTTATTTTGTGTGACATGTTTCCAAGATGATATAATGCAGTCTATGTGATCTGAGCAAAATGAAGTAAAGGAAAAACCAGTAACAGAAAAATAGCCTCCCAGAGCATATAAATATCAATATAAAAAAGATATGCCATTAGATAAATCTATAGTTTATGAGAAATTTTTAATGTAAATTACTCAAACTAGCTAACTGACCAAGTATTGCATGTTCAAATTTGGAATATTCAGCTAAAACAGGACAGGGAATTTGGAGCTTTGAATACATGTATAAGAAAAATGAAAAAGATTAGCAATAAATGAACTATGCATTCAATTCAAGAAGCTAGAAAAAGAGCAACAGAGTAAACTCAAAGAAATAAGAAATAATAGAGGACAATGATATACTCAGAATGATTTACAAAACCAAAAACTGATTATTTTAAAACAATGGTAAAAAGATAGGTAAGAAGATACATTAAGAAAAACAAAAGAGCAAACAAATACAGACTTAAATGTGGGTAGTGACTAGGGTCAAAACAGAGATAATGGAAAATAATATTGTAACTAACCTTATGCAAATATTTGAAAAAATAAATGGAGATAATATATTTCTGGAAAAATGTCAAGTGTCAAATAAATACACAATGAAACAGCAAAGTAGAAATATACAAAAAATAATTACATAAATAAAAATAATAACAAATCTCCTACTACTCCACATATCATTGCCAATAAACCCAGAACTAGAACCTTTTATACTTGGATTCTATGACAGATTCAATAATCACAAATTACCTAATCTCATCTTGTACAAATATATCTGAAACAATAGAACAATGATTTTAAAAGAAACAGTTTTTCAAACATATTTAACAGCTTTATTGAGACATATTTAGTATAATATTAAATGTTGACAATGATTTAAGGTAATAGGAAACATTTTGTATTCCTACTAAAAATGCAAACTGATATTCATTCTGTAAAATATACTTAAAATATATTTAAGTATGTGTAACTCCTGAGACCTATAGTCTTTTTACTGTGACATAGGTCTTACTTTGACATAGGTCAAAGAAAATTGTCACACAGGTTCAAAATGTAAGTGAGCTGTCTTTTTCCATAAGTTACCTTATATAGTAGCTATTTCTTTTGTTAAGTAAAAGTTGACTGTCACTTTCACGTTGAGTGCCTTTTTGTTCAGAGAAAAGTACATATATTCAGATACAACCTTTGAGAATTATGATTTAGTAGGTCTGGAGTAGGGTCCAGATATGGGTATTTTTAATTAAGCTTAACAGGTGATTCTGGCACCGCATTCCTGGTGAAGATCTAGCGATATGATGTAATTAGCATAGTGCATCTTCATACTTCCAGGAGATTCCTTAAAGGATTTCCATAGTCTATCACGTAGATGTTGAGGAGCTTGACATGTATTAAGAGCCCAAGAAATTATATGAAGTATCCATTTTCCAGTTTTCCCTCAATTATTAGATGGTCCATTTATCAAAGTCAGAGAATCCAGGAATTTCATCAGATAAATCCTGGAATAACATATTTGAAACAAAGTGAGCGTGTGTGAATACTTTGGGAGAGCTTATACCAAACATACTGAAGTCTCTCTCTCCTGAAGTTTTCTCCCAGGATTAAAAAAAAATGGTACTCCAACATCCATTAGTTATACTACCTTGAATATCTGAAAAGTGCACAAGACTTTTATTTTTCCCACCAGAATAAAAAATGCTGTGTCAAAAAACATCAAAAATTTCAAATATTTTCCAATAGGTTTATATCAGAATATAGCCTCTGCCTATTAAAGCTCACTGGCTTTTGACTAAGAATGCAGAAAAAATGTGAAGCTGTCTACAGTTATCACTATTCCCCACTCGAACTCCAAAATAACCAAATAATCATTATCTCAGGTTAATTTCTAGAACTTGTTTGCTAGCTGGGTATAATTTGAGCCACATGTTCCTTACCTCTAACCATTCCCTCCTTTCAAGCCAAATGTTATCAATCAACAAATAGTAATATTTTTGTCTTCTTGCTAATGCTTAAAATTTCTCACCCATGAAAAATCTTACTTTCCAAATTGAGAGAGTTAAAGTATAACAAGCCAGTCAATCAAAAGCTTAACAGACTTATTATGATCATCCCATTTTGTAAAGAGAGAAAATGGTAAAGAAAGGGTATAAAGAAGGAGATGAGAGTAGAAAGGTGAGGGATAAAGAGGGGCTGACATAAGAGTGTACATTTATTACTGACTTCAACTATATATAAAGTGGATTCTTCAAGTGTCCCTTGGGCAGTGACAAACATGTAGCAATATAATAATTGTCAGCTTGACAGCTGTAAATATAAGCAACTCTGCCTCACAGGACTTAATACTTACTTGTTTAAATCTAGAAGCTTGCACATAAAGTGTATTCGAAGAATTTTTATTGAACTATTTTAAAATTTTAATTTCATTACAAGAGTATTTCTTATGTGGTACCCTTTAAAGTGCTGTCAGAATACCTGTTTAAACAAAATACTTTTCTCTGTGGCTGTGCTGGATAACAGAAGAGCTTCTCTACTACTTAAATTTTTTCCTGTGAGCTTTGTGATAAAGCAAAGTAAACTTACAAAATAAAAATAAAAATACCAAGTAGAATCTGTAGCTAACAACAAAAACCCTTTCAGTCCATTGTTTCTGTGTTTGAAGGGTTTCTACCCCATACACATTTAGTTGCAGCTTGAGGTGTTGAGAGAAAATCACATCTAAGACTGTAAGAAGAAACCTGCCTGACAGATTATTTTTTTAAAAGCTGGAAAATTGATAATAGGAACTGAACAATGATGGAAAATTGAGCAGGCTATGGCAGTGATAACATTCTGATGGCATCCTGTCCTTTGAGCAAGCAAACATTGTAACTTAATGCCCTCCACATTTCCCTGACCACTAGATTTAAGAAAAGTGAAAGAATAAGAATTACCTTTTAGCCACAGCAGAGGAATGTTGTGGTTATAAGTAGAAGGCTAATTACAGAGAAAAGGTTTAGATAGTGGAATGCAGTGAGGATTTGGATTCAACAGAACTGAGTTTGAATCCTGACGTTAGCATTTTTTAGAACTATGACCTTAAGCAAATTAATTTGTGTTCTTGTTTTATCTTTAAAATTGGAATGTTAACACCAGATTTGTGAAGTTATCGTGATGTTTAGAAATAATACATGTAAAGTATCTTGTACTATATATCAGCGCAGTAGGTGATTATGATTATTGTTACCTTTCCCAGAACCATGGAGTATTAACCAAAGAAAATTTCAAAATAAACCCATATTTTGAAATTAACACAAATTCAAAATAAATGCAATACTGCGTTTGCCACTTTTTCTGTAGTAAATATTCTCAAAAAGAGTGTTGCCAACCAATTTTTCTAAGTGTTTGTATAATTAAATTGCCTATTTTTAAAAGTTCAGCTTTCACAGCTCTAGGAAGAAGATCGGGCAATAAATAACTACACAACCAAAAGGTGTCCTAGGGCAATGTGTGAGAGCACCACTGGTAAACTGATGTGGAATAATTAAAAAATGGAAATGCTGTGACTACCTTTTATTTTGCTTGCTCATTGAAGCATTTTTTCCCTATAGCTGTGCTCCAGGTTAAAAAACTGCAAATGTACTTGTAGACTACATTGCAGTTTCTTAACAAGCATCTCCTATAAAGCAATCAATGATCTCTGGCCAAAAATAACATGAAACAAACTCACAAAATTTCTCCAAGGCAGAGAAAAACTGCATGTAAATTTATTTTGAAGTAGAATAAGTCAGATCATTTTATAAACTTCAGAGTATTGTAATTACAACTGCTGTTACCTTGGGTTAATAATATTCAAAATAAGATTTTTTTATCTAGTAAAAGTTGTTACCAACTCGGATGTTTAACTTATGTAGTTAAAGTAAAAAATAAAACGATATTTAATTCAAATATAAAGACAACTAAGGGTAACTCCAAAGTTCTTTTAAAAACAAATACTAGATACTTTAAAACATTCATCTTACTTACTTTTAAAGGTCACTAAAGAATGCAATATGAAGAAATATAATAAAATAGTGGCTAATAGAGGATTGTCCTCAAATAATTTTTTAAAATTAATTTTACTTAATTTTAAGTACTGGGATGCATGTGCAGGATTGTACTAGTTTGTTACATAGGAAATGTGTGCCATGATGGCTTGCTGCTGCTATCAACCCATCACCTAGGTATTAAGCCTAGCATGAATTAGCTATTTTTCATGATGCTCTCCGTCCACCCACCACTTCCCGACAGGCAGCAGCATGATTTTCCCCTCCCTGTGTCCATGTTTTCTCATATTCAGATCCCACTTATAAGTGAGAACATGCAGTGTTTAGTTTTTTGTTTCTTTATTAGTTTGCTGAGGGTAATGTCTTCTAGCTCCATCCATGTCCATTCAAAAAACATGATCTCATTCCTTTTTATGGCTACATAGTATTCCATGGTGTACATGTACCACCTTTTCTTTATCTGATCTATCATTGATGGGCATTTGGGTTGATATCATGATTTTGCTACTGTAACTAATGCTGCAATGAGCATACATATTTATGTATCTTTGTAATAGAATGATTTATATTCCTTTTGGTGTACACCCGGTAATGGGATTGCAGGGTCAAATCATATTTCTGTCTTTAGATCTTTTGGGAATCCCCACACTTTATTGCAAAGTGGTTGAACTAATTTGCATTCTCATCCATAGTGAAAAAGTGTTGCTATTTCTCCACAGCTTTGCCAGCATCTGTTGTTTCTGGACTTTTTAATAATTGCCATTCTGAGGAATATGAGATGGTATCTCATTGTGGTTTTTATTTGCATTTGTCTAGTTGAGCTTTTAAAAATATGTTTGTTGGCTGCATAGATGTCTTCTTTTGAGAAGTGTCTGTTCATGTCCTTTGTCCACGTTTTAATGGGGTTCATTTTTGTCTTGTAAATTTGTTTAAATTCCTTGTAGACTCTGAATATTAGACCATTGTCATATGGAGAAATTGCAAAAATGTTCTCCCATTCTGTGGGTGGTCTGTTCACTTTGACAATAGTTTCTTTTGCTATGCAGAAGCACTTTAGTTTAATGAGATTGCATTTGTCAATTTTTGCTTTTGTTGCAATGGCCTTTGACTTTTTTTTTCATGAAATCTTTGTCCATGCCTATGTCCTGAATGGGATTGCCAGATTTTCTTCTAGGGCTTTTATATTTGTGGGTTTTAAGTTTTTAATTCATCTGGAGGTTTTTTTTTGTTGTTGTTGTTTTTGGTATAAGGTACAAGGGAGAGCTCCAGTTTCCATTTCCTGCATAGGGCAAGCCAGTCCTCCCAGCACATTTTATTAAATAGGCTATCCTTTCCCCATTGATGGCTTTTGTCTGGTTTGTCAAAGATCAGATTGCTGTAGATATGCAGTCTTATTTTTGAGATCTCTATTCTGCTCCATTGGCTTATGTGTCTGCTTTTGTCCCAGTAACATGCAGTTTTGGTTACTGTAACTTTGTAGTATAGTTTGAAGCAGGGTAATGTGATGCCTCCAACTTTGTTTGTTTTGCTTAGGATTGTCTCATCTATACAGCTCCTTTTTTGGTTTTATATGAATTTTAAACCAGTTTTTTTCTAATTCTGTGAAGAATGTCAGTGGTAGTTTAATGAGACTAACATTGAATCTAAAAATTACATTGGGCAGTATCGCCATTTTCATGAGATTGAGTCTTTCTATCCATGGGCATTGAATGTTTTTCCATTTGGTTGTGTCCTCTCTGACTTCCTTGAGCAATGGTTGTAGCTCCCCTTGAAGAGTTCCTTCACTTTTCTTGTTAGCTCTATCCCTAGGTATTTTATTCTCTTTATAGCAGTTGTGAATAGCAGTTCATTCATTATTTGGTTTTCTGCTTGTCTGTTGTTTGTGTATAGGAATGCTAGTGATTTTTCCACATTAACTTTGTATCCTGAGACTTTGCTGAAGTAGTTTACCAGCGTAAGAAGCTTTTCGGTTGAGATATCCTAGACATAGGATCATGTAATCTTGCCAAAAGACACAGTTTGACTTTTTCTCTTCCTGTTTGAATATAATTTATTTTTTTCTCTTGCCTAATTACCCTAACCAGAACTTCATATACTATGTTGAATAGGAGTGGTAAGAGAGGACAACCTTGTCTTTTGCCAGTTCAAGGAAAATGCTTCTAGCTTTTGCCCATTCAGTATGATATTGGCTGTGGGTTTGCATAAATGTTTCTTATTATTTTGAGGTATGATCTATTAATATCTAGTATATCAAGAGTTTTTTACATGAAAAGATGTGGAATTTTATTGAAGGCCTTTTCTGCATCTATTGAGATAATCATGTAGTTTTTGTCTTAAGATCTGTTTATGTGATTATGTTTGTTAATTTCCATATGTTGATCCAACATTGTATCCCAGGGGTGAAGCCAGCTTGATTGTGGTGGATAAGCTTTGAATGCTTCTGGATTCGATTTACCAGTACTTTATTGAGGATTTGTGTGCATTGATGTTCATCAGTAATATTGTCAAGAAGTTTTCCTTTTTTTGTTGTATCTCTGTGAGGTTTTAGTATCAGGATGGTGCTGGCCACATTAACTGAGTTATGGAGGAGTTCGTCCATTTTCATTGTTTGAAATAGTTTCAGAAGAAATGGAACCAGCTCCTCTTTCTACCTCTGGTAGAATACACCTGTAAATCTGTCTGGTACTGGGCTTCTTTTTGGTTGGTAGGCTATTTATTACTGCCTCAGTGTCAGAACATGTTATTGGTCTATTTAGAGACTCAACTTCTTCCTGGTTCAGTCTTTGGAGTGTGTATGTGTCCATGAATTTATCAATTTCTTACAGATTATCTTGTTTATTTACATAAAGGTGTTTATAGTATTTTTTAATGGTTGTTGGTATTTCTGTGGGGTTAGTGTTGATATCTCCTTAATTTTTTATTGTGTCTATTTGATTTTTCTCTCTTTCTTCCTTGATTACTGTAGCTAGTGTTCTATTTTATTAACTTTTCCCCCAAATTTGTTTGTGTCTCTTTCTTCTTCGGTTTCACTCTGATCTTGTTTACTTCTTGTCTTCTGTTAGTTTTGAAGTTTGTTTGCTCTTGGTTCTCTAATGCTTTTAGTTGCAATAATAAGGTGTGGATTTGATATCTTTCTACCTTTTTGATGTGGGCATTTAGTGATAATTTCTCCCTTAACACTGCTTTATCTGCATTCCAGACATTCTGGTACATAGTCTCTGTTTTTCTCATTGGTTTCAAATAACTTCTTAATTTCTGCCTTAATTTCATTATTTACCCAGGAGTCATTAAAGAGAACCTTGTTCAATTTCCATGTAGTTACATGGAACTACATTTGTGGAGTGAGTTTCTGAATCTTGAGCTCCAATTCGATTGCGCTGTGGTCCGAGAGACTGTAATGATTTCATTTATCATATGATTCAATTTTAGAGTGTCATGTGCCACCAAGAAGAATATATACTCTGTTGTTTTTGAGTGGATAGTTCTGTAGATAACTATCAGGTCCACTTGATCCAGAGCTAAGTTCAAGTTCTGAATATTTTTGTTAACTTTCTGTCTCCATGATCTGTCTAATATAGATAGTGGGATGCTAAAATTTCCCACTATTATTGTGTGGGAATGTAAGTCTCTCTGTAGGTCTCTAGGAATTTGTTTTATGAACCTGGGTTTTCCTGCATTGTGTGCATATATATTTAGGATAATTAGCTCTTCTTGTTGAATTGTGCCCTTTATCATTATGTAATGCCCTTGTTTGATCTTTGTTGGTTTAAAGTCCTTTTTGTCAGAAACCAGGATTGCAACTTTTGCTTTTTTCTGCTTTTTATTTGCTTGGTAAATTCCCCTCCATCCATTTATTGTGAGATAGCACAATTACTCACCACCTCCCGTGGCTGGGGGTAGGACCTCTCCTTACCCCATGTGTCTCCCAGGTGGACTGTAGCTCTACCCTGTTTTTTCACTGTCCGTGGGACATGCCAACCATCTAGTCAGTCCCAGTGAGAAAATTTGGGTACCTTAGCAGCTGGTACATAATTCACTCTCTGTTTTGTTCTTCTCAGTAGAAGCCTCTGACCACAGCTGTTTTTAGTTGGTCATCTTGGCCCCCTCCTCCCAAATAATTTTATAAAATGAACAACTCATTATATTATGTTAAAATTCAAGGCAATTATTCTAGATAAAACTTAAAATCCAGGGGAAATTGATAAGTACAGAATAAAAATCTTAGCAAGGTCTGGCATTGTAAGTTTGCTGCTGTGTTTATAATATTGAGACACAAATTGTATGTTTCTGTCACTGGATGAGACAAGAACTGAAAAGATATTATCTGATGATTTGAGTTGAATCTCCTCAGATAAGATTAGGGAATTTTTAGGTCTTAACCTCAAAATCTTTGCCCTTGGATGTGAAACAGGTTCCTTTCTTGTGAAAGAAAAATTTCAAGAACCACAGGATTAGAACGTTTTAGAGATGTCATATAAATCTTTCAGATGCTGCTTCATATTACTGCTGAAACAAATTGTAAAGCGATATCAGTACTCATCAATGTATTAATTATTTTCATCCATTCATCTCAGTAGTTTTATGTAAATTTCAAGTTCACAGTCTATGAACATGTTCCCCTAAAAATATTGCTTGTTTATATGGAGAAACATGACCTGTTATATCAGATTTGCTTATAGGATTGGTTCTTTTCCATGCTCAGCATTTAGAGGTAAACAAAGCAGAAAAGATTACAGTAAAGATGAGACTATAAGAAAGCTAAGTAAATAGGATTTGCAAGTGCACTGAAGATTGATTCTTCTCATCTGTATACATGACTGGTCAGTCCAAGGACATTATATATATGTTACAAAGCTGTGGGATCAAAACAAATACTGATAGACTACAGTTATTAATATCTTGCTATATTTGGTTATTACTAATTTTTGAATTAAATGGGACCAAACTTGCAAGTAATTGGTTTTTATTGCCAGCATCAGTGTTGATCAGTGTTTTAACATATTTATTGATATAAACATATTTCACTGAATCTTGATTCATTATTTCTGTCTAATAAATAATTACTTGTGCAATAATTAAACACTTTCAAATTTTCTATTCTAAATTCTCTAATAGACAGCAAGTTTTACTTTCATTTGCTTCCGCAAAAACAGGAGTTAGTTGAGGTTTTTGCATGTATAAAATAATATCTCTTTTTACAAAGCACTGTTAAATAGAGAAAGGTAGCTAATTTGAGGATTTCAGATGGCCTGAAATAAACTCCTCTTGAAATAATAAAAATATTTGGTAAATAGAAATATAATCTGGTGGAAAGTCTCCACAATTTATAGTTAGATATAATTCTTATCCACAATAAGAATTAAATAAAACATAATAAAAATAAGATAGTTAAAGATATAAAGAAAAATATCTTTAGGTGAAAACCCGAGACATATAGCAAATATCTACTTGTTCTTGCAAATGTAACTAGTCACTTCACACTTAGTATTGCAAATTAGCATTTCGTTTTAGATTAATAGAGGATTTTTTTAGAGAGATAGTTGACTTTCACAATTGTGATAGCTTACTGCATTTACTGTATACTGTACATTATTAAACCTGATATCTATTTGCTTAATCAACAATTATGCAAAGTAGATTATAATTAGAAATGAGATTTATGATCCTACTTTACCTTAGTCTACTTCACAAATCTGCTATATAATTTTATAACATTGTAATTCTCTCCAGAAAAGTTACAGATTTAAAAAATCATATTATGATTAAGAAAAGTTGAAAAGGGTGAGTTTGTGTGACCAAATCATAATTATTCATAATTTAAAAAAAGAAGGTAGATGGACACTACTTTGATCTCAGTTGTTGATTTAAGACATTCAGCGTTATAATTGTGTGTGTATATATATACATATATTTGCTAAATATTATATATCTATAATGAATTTGTATTTCTTAAATAATGAATTGATTGATTGTAAATTCAGTGTAAATTGTGTGTATATTTAATTTTTTATAAAAAATGAATTAGTAAAAAATAAATAACTCAATCTAAACTTAATTGATTATCAAATAATGTTGGAATATAAAACATTAACTATTTATACTACCAGCAGTGACTTTGAAGATTAATGGGTAAATGCAGTGCCTTCCCTTATTAATCTAAATTCTGACTGTAAGTATTAAATATTACATTTAAAAGAAAAATCTCACATAGGAGAAAAATATTAGTATCATTGATAAAGAATCTGGTGCAAAATTAGATTTGCAACAGGAAGAATTGGGTGTCATGTGTTCTGCAATTATGAATGTGACTAAAATATTTATTGGATTTGATCCCATGAAGCACATTAAGGCAAAGATTAGGGCCAGAATATAAATATATGATCTCCCTGTTGATTGTGGAGCCACACATCCTAGCCAAAGAAAATAATGATGGTGAAGGTGAAGTCAAGGGGGATGGGGTGTTCATTCATTGTCCATGTGCTTTAATGGACTTGGAAGATTTGAATTTGTGGTCTAGCTTCTTCGATTATTAGTAATACAACCTTGGAAAAGTAACAGCTCCTTTGAACACTCTCATGCTTAAAATGTAACTAACAATGCTTATATCATCACATTTTTTTAAGACACAAATGATATAATGTGTGTAAAAGCAGTTCACAGACTTTATGTTTTTAGGATGACTGTAGATTTATACTCCTGATGTTTAGGAAGGAAATTATTTTAATTATTAAGAAATCAACTAGTACCTATCCTAAATATTAAGGCCTCCATAACAACCTGGGATAATCAATTCCCACTAAGAATAGCAGTGCTCCAAATTTCATCAAATTCAATCATGTCATTTTTTAAAATGAATTTCAATGGCATCTATCTATTGTATTATTTCATAAAATGGGCTATTTATGAAATTATTTATTTACATGCTGTGCTGTAAAGTTTATTGTTCTTATACTTCTACAGTTCAGTCCTTAGTCTCATAGTGATTGCATTTTTTGTTAGATTTCAGGTTTTTCTATTTGTCCATAAAAAGGACTATAAATTTACATTGTTTAAAAGTTAATTTCATGGTAATCATAATATTTTTGCATTCTAATTTGCATGGATGGTCTAATTACATCACTTTCTTGAGCAACAGGATTACTTTTCTGTTATGGGTTTAAAATGCATAATTACTTATGTAAGGATTTGTTAATAGTTCATTGAAATGTATTTTAGTATACAGATTTCAACATTATCTCTTCAATTTATATGATAAAAAAGGTGCGACAAAAACAATCTAACTTCAAACAATGCACTCTAGCAGCGATTAGTATGGATAAAGTAACCCATTTTGTAATATAATTAATCACAAAACAAAAATTGGTAAATTCTAATTTGAAATAAAGAACCTTAAAAAGGTAAATAGTTGGGCTATTATCTTCAAATATCAATTCTAGATTTGAAAATACAACAATAAAATAAATAATATTGAAAAGTAATGTAGTTTTTCTTTTTCAGAAAGACAAGCATCTACTAATCTTTCTAAGAGAGACAAATGGGTCTTTTGTTTAACCATCCTAACGAATTTTTAGTTTTACTTTTTTACAATTTATTTTTAGTTTTAATTATAAATATATTTTTGAGGTGATTCAAAAAGGAAGAAAATGACATTAAAGAGAGAAGTGCTGCAAAGCAATTAAAAACTAACATTATTTTACCAATGGCCTAAAACAGCCAAAATAATGCAAGTTCTATTGCTCTGTGACTCTTCTCTCTTTAATGCCCAAGATTACTTTACTAACTTCTAATTCAACATTTGCTCAATGCACAGTTCAAGCAGATACAAGTTATATATTCAATATAAAAAAAACAATTCTTTCTCATCAAAATGGATATGAGCTGGATGATTTCAGAATCTTTCGACAAAAGCAATGTATTATTTTCACACAATAATATTTAATAATAATAATAGCTAACATTTACTGAGTGCTTATTCTGTGTCAGACATAGTATGTTCTTTTCCCCCCATTCATTACCCCTATGAATCATTACATTTATTCATTCAATTATCAAAACTACCTTGTGAGATTGCTATTACCATTTGTTGTACAGATGATATAATTTGATGCTTGGAGAGAATGATTTACTTATTAGAGGTGACAAGGCTAGAGCAAGTGCTGTAAATGGGATTAAAAACATACTTCAGTTTCAGAGCTGTGGCTCTTAATTACCAAACCCTAATGTATTATTACATGAGATAGGGCACGATCTTATTTTTATATATTCTTACTTTTTCTCAAGGGCACTAAAATAATTGACTAGTTAGTTCCTGAAAAGTTCACTGAAGCTTAATATATGTATTTTAGTATAAATGACTACTAGAAAGTCTTTCACAGTAAAGGTACTGAAATTACTCATGCTCTGGGATTTTGTTTATGACCCACTCATCACTACTATACACATGCTACTTTAAAGGAGTTCATTTTAGTAACAGATGGGAATAATCTCATTTTCATTTCTAATATCAAAATATTTGACACAAATTCAGAGTTACACATTCAGTGAAGTAAATGGAGACTTACAAAGGTACATTCCTTAAGTGCAAGAATTATTACATTGGTCTGAAGATTAGAAATCTGTTGTTCTGCAAATTCAATAACTGAATTAGATATTCAGGATATGTCTATATATTCAAAAAAAGACTAATTTGTAAATGCTATATAAAAATTCTGATATCAAAACTAATGAATTTGAGATTCAGAGCACATATATCTATGCAAAATATTAATCATGAATCTAATAAAAGGCTAACTAGTTTTAATAAGATACATGTGCATTTGTGTATTTGTGCTGAATACTCATTCATTAAAAAATTTGAGAAAATATAATATTGGGGCTCTATTAAATGGGCGAGAATATTGATTGCTCCATTTTACTAAAGAAAGCAATAAATCAACTTTATTGAACTTGTAGTGGATTTTCTTGACCTTAGACAATTAAGAAATCTTCATTCTGCATTTTTAAATCATTAATGCAAGGATGAACTTGAAAAGCTGCTAAACATTTACTGTTAACAGATCAGTGTACAAGGATGCTGCTTGTAGTGGCATTGTGCAGTAGAAAGAAGGTGGGGGGGAATCTAGTTACCTATTGCTATGTAATAAATTAGCATGCACTTTAATAGATTTAAACAATAAATACTTTTCATTTTAAGTCTCCCACCTTATTCAGAAATTCAGGCATATTCTTGCTGAATAGTTTTTGGCTTAGGTTCTTACATAAGATTTCAAACTAGTTGTCAGCTACGTATGCAGTCATCTGAAAGACTGATTGGGGCTCACTCAAAATGCTGGAGTATTAATGCTGATTATTTGCAAGTGGCCTCAATTCCTTCTCTTATGGACCACCCCATGGATCTACTAAGAGACCTCACAATATGGCAGCTGGTTTCCCCTGGAGTTAGTTATCCAAGAGAGAAAGCAGAAGTTGTGATATATTTTATAAATCAAATTCAGAAATCACAAATTGCAATTTCTGAAATATTGGATTAATTATACTGGTCAGTTGCATTACATGTGGTAGCAAATTACACAGGAATATGCATAACATGAGGTGAGTATCATTAGGGACAATCTTAGAGACTGACTACCACAAAGCCATGTAGTAACTGTAGGGATCTTGAATAATTCACTTAATATTTTTGGTGCACAAAATTCCTCATCTATAAAATATCAGTGATCTATCACTGTGTAATAAATCACCCCAAAATTAATGTCATAAACAATAGCTATTTATTATTTCTCATAATTCTGTTGGTTGACAAGACTGTACTTCTGTTCCACATGTTATTAGCTGAAATTACTAAAGAAGCTGAATTGACCTTGGAGTTGACTGGGGCTCCAATTTACCTGGCCTTTCCCTGTACATACTTTTAAATCTTCTAGAACCTCTCTATGTAGTCTCTCTCTTTCAAGCAGAATGGCCTATTCTCTCTTACGATATGACAGCTTAGTCTTAAGAGGAAGAGTTCTAAAAGTACAAGATTAGATGTATGTAACAGTAAGCGAAATCTAACATGGCTGACTCCATCTTGTTTCTAACCTCATGAACTAACTGCCTTTGCTTATTCATGCACTCAGGCCAAGCTAACTAGGGGAGGAATTTAGTTTCTATTTTAACTGTAAAGCAAGGATGATAAGAATCCCTCTCCCAAACTAACCCCTGATAGGATAAGGAGGGTTTTACACACGAGTAACAATGTTATGTTAAAGATTTATAGGAACACTGTGACCTGACCAAGGACAAAGAAGTTTTGCAAACTCCTAGGTCTCCTGCTGATGCCCAGTTGTCTGTGGTCACCAATCACCTGCCAACCTCAATACCCTACTTATTCCTCTTCCCCAATTAAAAAAGGAGCTTGAGATTCATGCCTTTTAACATGCCTTTAGGACACTAGTCTGCCATCTTCTCTGCTTGTTGGATCTGTGAAATAAAGTCACATTCCTTGCTCCAACACCTTGTCCTTTGACTTATCGGGTGTCATGCCATGAGCAGAATCAGCTTTGGACTCAGTTACACGTGCTTGTTAAACCTATGCTTGCATCACATTTGCTGATGTCCCATTGGACAAAGTGAGTCAGTTGGTCAAGCTGAATAGGAAAGGAGTACACATGGGAACATATTCTGCTAGGCATGGTTTATTGGGAGCCATCAATATGGCTTTTGTACACACTAAAAAAGCTAGTAGTGCTATCAGCAGAACGTTTGTAAGGATTAGCAATAATATGTGTCTAGTAGACATTCAATAATTGTTATTATTGAGTAAAATTATTACCAAAGCGTTATTTATAAGGGAGCTTTGAAAACGTTATGTCAGATATAGGAAATACAGTCCTTTGTTAAGAACAAACTCTTGAGTAGAGACTAGAAACATTAATTCTGCATTGCTGAGAAAGGAATACCGATAAGGGAAATGTAATGCAAATTGAGAATAGAAACAATGTCTTGGGGATAAGGATAAATTGTGGGATCATGTAAACAATAATAACATTAAGAAGAGGTTTCACTGTTTTTAAAGCAGAATATATGTTTCCAGTACACAATCACTAATACCCCTCCCCAACCCCCTTGTCTCTGTGAGTAGTCTGGCACTACTTTTTCGGGAGTTAAAATTAAATTTAAAAATCCATAACATAATTTCCTTTGTAAATAACATATACATTGGTTTTATTCTTATGTTTGTGAATGTCCTAGTATCAATGCATAAATTTCATGGGGACAGTTGGCAGCTCAATGAAAAATGAATCACTTTTCTTCAAAAAGAAACAGCAGGAGGCTTCTGAATCATGGTTCTAGGAATCAAGGGACTTTTGTTGGCAGCAGTTATTTAATCCATTATCATTTTAAAATTAGTAATTTTCTTTCTTATTTCTAAAACAAGAGTTATTTGTTTCTTTAGATGTTTTTGTCAAAGGAATGGAAGAATATTTACACACTGCAATCAGCTAAGTTTATGTTCTTGGATTACAGCAAAAATCTAGCTTATTGCAATTCTGAAATTCATCAACTGTCTCTTTTCCTGTGAAATATGATTAGGAAATAAGCTCAAATTCTCCACTCAGCTAATATTTTGTCTGATTTCCTGTTATTTTCCCTACATTTTTTTCAGTTATCTTTCCTAGTAATTCTTTCTAAAACCGTTGTAACTAGCAATCCACAGGTGGGACAGCTAAACAGAGGTGAGATGTCAAGTGCTGTTTGGAGATGTTTGTCCCAGATTAAATAATTATGGTTCACACATTTGCTTTTTAATGCTATATAAAATAAACTAAGAATTAGTCTTCTGTGCTGCCTCAATGAAATGGAAACATTTGCAATGAACTAAGACTTAGTATGTTGGTCAGCTTTCTGGAAGAACTAGAATTATTGATTCTCAAATTCCATTACACATCAGAATTACCTCGGGTAGCTGTTAAAAATGAAAATTCCTGGGTTCCAAGCTAAAGATTCTGATTCAAAATATGTGGGGCAAGGACAGGAAATATGCCTTTCAAACAAATAATGCTGATACAGGTGATCTTCAGATCTTTTTTCCTGGACAGCTCTTCCTGTGGCCCTGGTCTCCTAAGAAAAGTGAACTAGTCCTTGGTATTTTCAACCTGAAGACAACTAAGTATTCCAGTAAAAGAGGCCAGAAAAGTGCACCTCCATGCTCTTCAAATGAAAGTGGTGGAACAGTTAGAAATCGGTGTTACTGTCAGAGTGGAGTAGCTCAAGCAGCCTGGCAGGGTACTGCCATGCAGAATGTGGGACAGGGTTTCTACAGTAAAGACAGAGGGGAAAAATATTCTAGGGTAAAAATACAGTTTTAGATAAAGATGCAATTAAGAGGTTCAGAGCATAGGCTTTGAAGTCAGTCCCACCTACGTCCATACTCCCAGCTCTGCCATTTAATAATAGTTTTATCTATGACTTCACTTTCCGTATCTGTCAATTTCTTGTTTTTATACCTTACTCTATTGTGCTAGCATGACTCTAATGTAAACTATTCTCATAACTTTATATGCTTAATTAGGATGTTACTGTCTCCTTTCAAAGACTATACCACGATTTCCCTCTCTTTTCTTGTACATGTTTTTGCCTAGAAGACGAGCCATTTTATCTCACTTTTACCATAGGTTTTTATTGTAAAATTGTGCCACCAGACACCATTTAAACACAGATGTCATGTAGATGATTACTTAGTTGTTTATAGAATGTTTAGCTCAGGTTTCTAAATGCAAGTACAAATATAAGTGCAAATCTTAGATGCTTCCTATCACATTTCTCCTGGATGACCTATCCCATTTCCCCCAAACTTCCTGTGTACTCCAGTTCTAATGCCCTCTGTCAACCTATGCCATAATTTCAGTAAAGATCACATGTATTGGAAGGAAGCGGGTAAAGAATGGCTTCATAGAATAGGCTATATTTGAGCTGAACCTTAGTAGATGGACAGAATTTATGCAGCAAGAAAGATCATTCTAGAAAAAAAGGTAATATAAACAAAAGCAGAGTCTTCAGTGATTCTGATTCAATAGGTCTCAGTCAGAGTCCAGAAATTTTTATCTCTAAGTGAGTCCCCCAGTTGATTATTCTAATGCAGTTTGTTCAAAGACTTTAAAGACAACACTTTGAGCAACAGTGTTTAGACTCATTGATTCTATAGCAAAATCTGAACTATGGGGCTCTGCTTTTCAGCTTCATATGGACAGGCTATAATCACAAAACTACAACTGGTTTGTGATGAGTGAGTATTCCTATCCAATGAGAGAGAGTATATGAAGGAAATAGGGGGCAACCACAGAACCCTGAAAAAGCTTTACAAAATATAAGGGTGAAAATGTATAGCATTTAGTCTAAATAGAACTGAAAGTAAAATGTGCCAATGATTATTTATTAGGAACCCTCCAACTTCCTATCTCACAAATGGTTGTTCTACCAGTTTAGTACATACAACATATTGCAAAATTAAAATAATAATAAAACAAAATGTCTTGGTCTTGAGAGAGACTTATTTTCTGAAACACAGAAGAAAAAGATTGTTATTTCTCAGTAGCACCGTATTAAAGAAATATTTGCTTTCTACCATGGAAAGCCAGGCTCAGAAAGCATTTTCCCAAGTTTTAAATCTCATTTGGCTAGAAGGCTTCAGGAAGAGTACAGTGAATATGAAAAACGGAAGAAAAATTTATAGATTTGACTATTGTCCAGTTTTTAGAGAGAAACAAGGTGAAATATGTACACAAGTTGAGAGGCAGGCCTAGCCTTAGGCTTTGAAAAAGGACATCTAAGATGAAAGACGCTGCAGAGCAGAAGTGGTATGAACTGATTTCAAGATTATTTATTATTTCCCACATTTTCTGGTTCATTATGGAGCTTCCTGTATGATCTTCTGTATAAATCAGAAAGGCTAGAATAAAATAGATGTGGAATTTCATATCTAAAAGCTCACAAAAAGAGATAGCCTTATTATTGCAAAATCAATGCACATTATTTCTCTACAAAGACACTTTGCAATTGGTTTCTATTTGTTTTTCACTTTTCAGAATATTGCTAGGTATTATTCTTCAAATTATTCTTTAGGACTGCATCCCCTTTTCACAACTAGACTGCAAACTTCTCAAGGCCAGGGTTCATACCTATGAATTCTTTGGTGTCTTCTTACAGAGTCTAGCACAACATTTGGGTACACACTGGGTACTCAGATGTGCTTGAGAACTGTCTCAACAAAATAGGTAAAGGCAGCTCTAAACTCTTCTGCATTTTGTGCAGCTGCCAAAACGTGGGGCCTAAGGCTAAAAGGCATGTTTTGCATTAATAAAGTTGAAGTCTTGTCAGTGAGTACCTCAAATGAAAACTGTCTTTTCCTACAACAATATTGTCAGAGAGATTAATTTATATTTTCCGATTGGCTCCTGACAGTAACAGAAGTATTGTAATTTTTGACTCTAATAATGTTATTGAATTGATAGAGGCTTTTCACCTTATTAAATAGCTTCATAAAAATACTTCATTTAAAGAAAATACTTCTTCAGACTAAATGATAGAAGGTTATTTAGGGATTCTCTGATAACCACTTTATCCAAAAAGGCACTCAGAGCTAAAGGACAGATCTAACACTGTGTATAGGTATCATACAAAAGACCCTCAAAATTATCTAGGTTCATGAGAATTTTATCATTGGCTTTGATTGCCTATATCCACTTATGTTATTCCATATAGAATGTGATATTGAAAATATAATGAATCATATGTTTTAGAGGAAAATTCTTAAAAGGCCAAAAATTTTACATGGTAATGCTATCTACATAAATTAAGGTGCATTGAAAGAATGTTTGCAACAATTTTTTAAAACCTACTAATGTGTCACATGACAAATGCAGTTCCCTTCTGGAGGTTTTAATTAAAATCTATTTCAAAGAAAAAAATCCATAATTCTTCATGTTAATAGTAAGAAAGAAGACTCAACAAGTGTGCTGACTGGGCTTTGTACTAAGCAAAAGTTGTTTGGGTGGAATTCTGATCATGGAAATATTGCTCAGCTAATTGAGTAATACAGTTCAATTCTTATGCAGAAAATGTTTTGCAAGATCCTCCCTTCAGTACTATCTGAGCTGTGAGTTGGTTAATTGGGTGTAGACATGAGATGGGCTCCAAATAGTCACTGTCTTGTCTCTTAATGTCAAATAGAAAAGCAGGAGAAATAAATCAGAGCATGTATCTGCAATTTAGACATCATAACCATAGTATAGGTATTTTTTCCAGGTGAAAGTAAATTGCAAGTCAATGAGCTGTCTCTGTGCTCAACAAACTCTGACTATCTTATCCTGAGCCTGCAGGTAGGTACAACATGGCTTAACATTGTGGTCTATATCTAATGAACTTGTTTGTCATAAACTTTTCAATATTTTCTTTGGTTTCCTCCATAAATACAATGAAAGTTGTCAGGCCATGAGTGAGGACATACAGTCACTGTATCTATGTTGCAAATGTCCTGTGCTTCTCATATGGAACACTAAGAGTAAAAATAAAAAAATTCCACAATCACACAGCCGCAGAAAAAACATGACAATGACAATAACAGCTAATATTTCTTAAGCACTTACTGTGTGTGCAAAGTACTATGCCAAGAAATTTGTATGCATTCACTTTATAATTTTATGTAACACACTAAAATGCATTTTTGGGTTCTATAATTATCATGTAATACTTTAACAATCCCATTGATGCATTATTATTATTACCCTAATTTCTCATCTGCAGATGCAAAAATTTCTAGACTTAAGACATTCAGTTCTTAAAGGCAGAGGCAGAATATAAGCTAGGGCCAGTTCAAACAGGCTTTGTTTCAGTGGCTCACGGAGCACTATAATTTTCAAGACTGTATTGAATGAAAGAGCCTTTGGTAAGTACAATCAGTTGTTTAGCATCATGGGTATCATACCTGCTGCCTTTATGGTGGTTGTCTTTTTACCAATTATGTATTTATAGATTGATGTGTTATATCTCAAATCTATTCAAATCTCTGTAGCACAAGCTTGTCCGACCTGTGGTCCATGGGCTGCATGTGGCCCAGGACAGCTTTGAATGCAGCACAACACAAATTCATAAACTTCCTTAAAACATTAGATTTTTTAAAAATTAATTTTTTAGCTTATCAGCTATTGTTAGTATATTTTATGTGTGGCTCCAGAAAATTCTTCTTCCAGTGTGGCCCAGGGAAGCCAAAAGATTGGACACAGCTGCTATAGCTAATTTATTATTATCATATCATCATTCCTTATGTAGTCAAATTTTACAGTGTATTCCTACATTTTCTTCCTGCAGAGAATTTGGGGAAAGGGGCAGTGAAGATCAAAGCTCTGTTAATTAGCTCGGAGTCTAACGGGGTCCATCAGCAAGGAAAACTGAGGCAATCAGTAAAAAGACTTCTTTCTCAACAATATAGAAGGGAATTGACAAGATTTTAACAAACTAAATGTATAGCCTGCTCCAAAAACCCTCTATGCATTTCAATCTAATATGGATACAGAATACTACATAAACACTGAATGTATGTAGAACAATTAACTAAAAATCTTTTTGTGTATATAATATTAATATTTAAACTAACTGCATTACCCAAAGGAAAGAAACACTTTGAAAAATCCAATTGGCAAATAGCCAAAGAAAAAGAGCACAAACTTCTCTTGCTCTGAATCCATTGTTGTTAGAGAGCAATATATAATGATAAAAAATCAATTTGATAGCATGATAGCTCACAGAATATCAGGTAAATAGGCACCTATATTTTATGGATAGTAATTCAGTGTTAATAACATTACAGCTATATTAATCTCTTTATAGTTTACAAAAGGTGTTCAAAAAATTGAAATAAAAAGCCAAATCCAATACACCAAAACAGAGGTAAAAATAAACTCAAGTATTTAAAAGTAAACATAGTCTGGCCAGGTGGCTCATGTCTTTCATTCTAGCACTTTGGGAGTCCAAGACAGGAGGACCAGTTGAGCCCGTGAGTTTGAGGCTAGCCTGGGAAGCATGGAAAAGCCCCATCTCTACAAAAGATACAGTAATTAGCTGACTATAGTTACATGCACCTGTAGTCACAGCTACTCAGGAGGCTGTGGTGGGAGGATAGCTTGAGCCTAGAAGTTCCAGGCTGCAGTGAGCCATGATCATGCCACTGCACCTCAGCCTGGGTGACAGAGTGGGACCCTGTCTCAGAATAAAAAATATATAATAAATAAATAATAGAATAATAAAAAATAAACAATATATAATACAAGACAAAAAATTAAAGCGAATGAGTAAATTTTTAATACTGAGTATGTAAGGTACTATATCAAGAAATTTGTATGCATTAGCTTAAGAATTTTATGTAGTACAACAAGAAAACAAGACAGAGTCAATATTTTGGTACTATTGAATAGATTTGATTTTGTTTACTAATGTTTTAGTTAATACAAACAAATGTGATAAGACTGTAATGAATCCATCTTACTCTGGTAAAAGTGAATAGCCAGAAGGTTAAAGTTGTGTTTAACCAGAACAACCAAGAAATATTCTTCTTTATTCTGAAGAATCCTCTGTTTCGTTGAACTTATGATCATGAAAGAATTACTAATTACACTCATTAGAAGACAATGAAAGTCTCATCCAAAGGATTATCTCCCAGAATGTTACAAATGGTCACACACACACATGCACACACACACACACACACACACACACACACCACATCACAGTTTGGCTTTTGCTTTTTATTTTACACAGAAGATAATATTGTATCTGGATTAAGGCAATAATGGTAAAGTGTGGAAAACTGCTACCTCTTCAACACAGGATAAAGGCTTTTAAGCCATGGTTTAGTTCATAATTACTTTTCCCCTGCATCTGTTTCTAAACTTTCATACCCAACTTTATAAACCTCCACTTAAGCCTTTAGCTGTCAGGATTGCTGCCTAACTGTGGTGATTTTATTGATTTTTTGTTTATTATTTATTCAGCAAATACTTATTTAGCAAAATCTATGTGCAAAATACAGTGCTAGTTACTGGTGATATGACGATTAACAAAAATAGTCAATGTTCTTTACCCTCATGGAGATAACCCTTTATTTGAGAATAGAGGTATTAATTTAAAAATATATAATGATATACATATAATCAAATGTAGGTGTTTAGAAAATCCCCCTCTCTACCCATATGCAAAGAACAGAAACATCAAATATACTTTGAGTAAAATACCAAGTTAAAAACAGCCAGAAAAGAATAAGAACACTTCCCTCACTCATCAGGCTTTGTATGCCATTCCCATAAGTTATATGTGTGGAGAACACTAACTGTGTGAAGCTACACATAGTATGGAAAGGGAGATCAGGAAACAAAGATGTTTGAAAAGAATGGCATGATTATAAGGCAAATGATGTTGGTTTAGAAAACCAAGACATTTATAGGAATTTAAAGGTGCTAGAGATTATAGAAGGATAGCAAAAATGAATAATTTTTTTCCAGACATAATATATGAATTCATCTCCATCACTAGATTTTGGGAGAGGAAAAACTAAAACACTTGTTTGAGTAATATTTATTACTCCCCAGTAGCCTAAAAATTCAGTTTATAAAATACACTGTAGAATTGAAGTACAGTGTGCTACGGTGTAGAACAAAGAAGCCAGAGCTAATCTGGAAATTCAGATAAAGCTTTCCAGATGAAGGGGTTTTCAAAAAGAATTATGAATGATGACTAAGATTTCTGCAAGTAAATAGTAGAATATGGGAAAGAGTGGGTTCTAAGAAGAAGTGATGACATTTATAAAGGACTAGTGTTGAGACAGATCATGATGTATAATCAAGGAACCAAAGTGATGTCTCAGCATGCCTTAGACAAGGACAGGTCATCTAGGGTCTCATGGACCCTGAATTAAGAACGAAAGTTGTTACACTAAGACCAATTGCAAGCTACAATCTATTCAAAACATTATGTAGACATTTAAAATAATTTGAGTATGTCTGGCAGAAGAGATCAGATTCAAAGTATTTTTAAAGATTCTTTTATTGACAAAATTCTATTGATCCATAAAATTTGCCATATAATTTTTTACCTTTATAATCATATACCCATCACTATGAAAGCCAACAAGTGTCAGACAGGTGGCATATGTAAGTGTGGTGAGAGACTGTTTCAAGTTAACATAATAATGAAAAACCTTATATAGTAGAGATTGCGGTAGAATTTGAAACAACCATATAATTCTGATAAGCATCATAGTCACAGTGGTTGACATGATGGCAGTATCTTATTTGAGGAGAACAGAATAAGGAAAACACAGATACGAGAATATGAGGGGCATGTTTTGAGTGCAGTGACGTGAGCAGTTTGGAATCGTAGAAATGAATTATAAGCCTACACGGAGGGTCATAAAATCCTTAACTAAATAAGTGTCAGAGGGGGTGGTATAATATGAGAATTCAGAAATGCATCCAATTAAAAATCTGTAAGACTTTATGACTAATTAGATATGAAGAATCAGGGAAGAATATAAAAGAAAATGTTTGCTTTATACTTCAGTGATCAAAAGATAAGTACCAAATAAGAAATTTCATTAACTCTGTTATAATCAGTCTTCATGTAGTTCTCACTTTTGCATGGTATTGTATAGTGACACTGTAACAAGACTGACAGGTTCATATGTGTGCTGCATAGCAACAGACACATACACTAACAATGGGGTTTGCAGCAAATAGTTTAACAAGGCACCAAACTAGGATATGGGAAAAATTCTCAAGCCTCAAATCTCTTTTGTTGAGGGGTTTTGGACAAGGAGATTATGAAGGGTGAGGGGCTAGAAAATTTGGGTTGTTGATTGGTGGGGATTAGGGGGATGAAATCATCATGATATGGTAACTGAATTTCGCCATGAGATGGTTCTGACTAGGCTACTCCAGACAAGCTGGTGTTGGTACTTTTGTTGGTATGCATAACCTAAAGGACAAGCTCAAACAGAAAGCATATTGCTTCAAAATATCTTAGATTTTATCCATACAGCAGGAAAGGAATAAAAGCTCTAGAAAAAGAGCTACCCTGGGGTAGCAAGTAGTTACAAGCTACAAAAACGTGGGTCAGAGGACAAGCAAGCTTAAATGATTGCTAATATTGTACATCAAGCTTATTTAGACTTTATTTTTTCCTCTTAATTGATATTATAAAATGTTATTGGGGATGGTTTTGCATACACCCTAAAATGTATGTTTTTTACTTAATTTAGACTTTTGTATATCAGCTGACAAGTGAGTCTCTGCATGCTGGTACTCTCTGCCAGCCAGTCATTCAGTTTTGGTGGCATATCATCTATGTCAGTAGAACAATACCTGTTGGTAAAAGTGTTTACATATTTAAATACATTTTAATTTTATTTTATAACCAAAGAAATTAAAGAAAAAATCTGATGCTTCTTAAAGAAGCACAGATCTAATAAATTAATTCAAGCAAGATGAAGATAAAAATCAAGTAGAAAAAATCTCTCTCTAGATTTGTTGGATTTAAATGTGTATTAAATTTTCAAAGGAAAACATTGTTCAAAAATACATGGCGCTAATCTGTCCATTCAGTGTGTATCAAAACAACAGTTGTATATCAGGAATTTAATTTTTCTCTGTAAGAAAGCAAGTTCTTATTTAGTACAAAATCTTGTTGTTGGTGTGTGACATATTTGGCTTGGTAAATGTTTCCTCAAGTGTGCATTGTAATAAAGTACTTGTAGGAAATTGAGAAGAGTAAATCATTTTTTTTTTGGCATATAAAAAATTTTTTTTCAGAAATGTAATTTGAGATGGTGGTGAACATGAATGTGGAAATATCTTGTAAACAGTTAAACTGTTAACACTAGATCCCCAACTAGAACTAAAAGTTTAGGAATTATTTGATAATAGTAGGTATATAGACCATAAGAGTAGAATTCAAATTACTAATGGGATAGCAGATCCAGGAATATTTTGTAAATACTATTTTAATACATAAAAAAGTTGGAAAGGCTTTGGATCCAAGGATGGCTGAAAACTGAAACCGAGTGCTCTGCAAAATGGTAGAATCCATGGTTCTATACAATAGGCATTAAAATATCTCTACTCACTGGCCTAGGGACTTAGTAAGAATGTTGGCCATCTTGACAGTGTTGTAAAAAATAAACTCCTGCAAGCAATCAGAACCTCAAACAAGCACCACAGGCAGGAAAATGTTCAATTTATACTATACAAAAATGATAAAAAATTGCAAACAAAGAAATTAACATAAAAATAGCCTTGGAAACATTGATACCATTAGAGTATGAGAGAAACAAATGTAAAGATGAAGCAAATCTGTATAATCCAACATATGAAGAATCCTCCACAGGAATAATTACTTTGTAGATGAGATTATAATTAAAATGATATACAACACTTGGAAAGGAACCACTATGAAAGAGTAAGCAAATAAAACAAACATACAAGTTAATACAATGTAAACTATATGTAACAGAACAAAGTGAAAGAGTTTTACAGCATGTTTAAAAGAGTAAGAGTCAAAGCATGGAATATAAGACAAGCAAGAGCAAGAAACCATCGAAAAATAAAAAAATAACCAAATAAAAATTTTAAATATCAAAATACAGGCATTTTTGTAAAAAACCTGAGGAAAAGAAAAGACTATATATGTTGAAGAAATACTTAATTGAATGGAATATAAATCTGAGAAAATCATCCAATTGCAGCATAGAGCATTAAAGATAAGAAAGATTTAAGAAAGAAACATGAACAATATGGAGAAGATCCAACAGAGTAATATCTGATAGGAATTCCAGAAGGACAGAATAAAAAGATGAGAAAGAGACAATTTTACAAAAATAATTGACTAAGAACTTTTCAGAACTGAGAACAGACAAACCTGCTTACCATTAAGGAATATACTAGTTACTGAAAAAGATGGAAAAAAAAATCTTACTCTTATATCTAGGCTAATCAAGCCACCAAAATGAGAAATATCAAAGACCAAATGAAAACATATAGGCTACCAGAATGAAAAGACAAATTATCCACAGTGGAACAAAAACAAAGGTCAGAATTAAATGGAATAGTTTCTTCCATGTGCTGATATACTTTTTTTTTTTTTTTTTTTTTTTGACAGAGTCTCACTCTGTCACCCAGGCTGGAGTGCAATGGTGCAATCTCAGCTCACTGCAACCTCTGCCTCCCAAGTTCAAGTGAGTCTGGCACCTCAGCCTCCCAAGTAGCAGGAATTACAGACACACCCCACCATGCTGGGATAATTTTTGTATTTTTTGGAGAGATGGGGTTTTGCCATGTTTGAGGCCAGGCTGGTCTCGAACTCCTGAACTTAAGTGATCCGCCGGCCTCAGCCTCCCAAAGTGCTGAGATTACAGACATGAGCCCTTGCACCCGGGCAATATGCTGTTATAACTTAATCTAAAACTATAAATGCATTTAAAGTGCCACTTAAGAATGAAAAAAATATTCAGACCTACTAAATGTGTGGGTTTCCACCATAAAATGTACTTAAGTTTAAAAAAACAAATGAAGTGTTTGAAGGCAAGAGCAATGATGAAGAAAGGAATTGGTAAAATTTGTTGGTAAATTTGAGTAAGTAATGGTTAACTCTACAGGAAAACACCAATCAAACTCTGCATAAAAGTATCAATGAATTATAGTAATAATTACTGTGAGCTTAATAACAATGTGCACCTAGAAAGCTAGACAATAGTATGAAACATAGGAAGAAATACATTTGAATCAAAGTATTCTAAGACCTTTGTCTTTGGGGGAAAGAAAAGATAGACACTGGCTAATCATAACAATTTCAACTTAAGTACACATGTTGAAATGTAAAGGAAATCAGTAAAATAAAAGAAATAGCAAATATAAATTCCAGACAAATAGAGGAAAGGAAAAAGTGTATAAATTATGAAAATTCCACCAATTAAATACATGACAAGAAAGGGGAAAAGGAACAAAAAGAAAAATAGTAAATGAAAACAGAAAATTAATAGAAATGAGTGTAATTATGTAGTAAGCACAGCTAATAAAATTATTGGCATCTGTTAAAAGAGAGGCAGAAATACAGCCCAGATACATGTAATGAAGACAGACTGACAAATAAAAGATACACCACAAAAGTAATGCTAGTATTAACCAATAGCAATCTGATGCATAGTGTGAAATACCATGTAGTTCACAGAATAAATCAGCTTTATCTCTGTATATCTCCCTCTCTCTCTGTTATGTATCTAACGTCCATTTGAATATGGGTAGATAGCAAAACCATGATGTCAACTTTTAAAATTACAGAAGTATATTACATTATTGTATTGCTTATATGTTTAAAATGTCAAAATTACTTTGTTGTTTACTTTGTTGTTTAAAGAAAACATATACATATGTGGTAATTTATAAGAACATGGATTTGGGATGTTAACAGTGGAATCTTTACTTGTAAGAATGTTTGATTTCTCCTTAAAATATTACAAGGAAATATAGCAAATGAAGATAATATCATTATATTTATTAATATTTCTTCAACATTTAGTGTTAGGCATTTTTCAAAACAGTTTTATGTATTAAGTTATTTAATATTATAGCAGTCCTATGAGGTTGATATTACAATTTTGTGTACTGTATACATGAGTATTTGTTATATTACATAATATAATTTTAACATGGTTAAATATTTAATAATGATAACAGCAAAATTGTTCTGAGTACTTAGGAGGTCACTGGTGATTTTTTAAGAATATAGTTTCAATGTGTAGAAGTGAATACAAAGAAAATTATACAGAATAACAGCAGATTCAACTCATGTAAGTTCTACAGAGCAGTTTTACTCCCATATACATGCAATATAGGTTTACAAGAAAGGAGCATACTTTGTAGGCATATAGGGTGTGTTTGTTTATTTTTATCTCCACATGATACTCAGAAACAGCCTCTAAATCAAAATGGTCTCAATAGATATTGAATAAATACAAAGGAGAGTCACATGACATATTTTAAGCTCTATGCAAGCAAATTAGTGGAGATTTTGAGAAATTTGCTGTCTCAAAGTCAATTTATTTCAAATTTTTCTCATTTTCAAATATGGTATAATCGTTCAGAGTGTGTCCTCTTTCATTGCTGAAGACAATGCTACTTACTGATCTACATGTGGAAAAATACTAACATTAACATGTTTCTCAAGAGACAGTGTGATATTGTATTTATGCCTGATAAAATTTGGTGATCGTGCACATGAATTTACAATTTCCCTGGATAGCTTGCCATCCCATCTGTGCCAGGAAAACAAAGCGATTTCAACTACAGCATAAGATAATAAAAATTGTTGTCCAAAATTTTATTAAACACTTACTTTACAGAAGGCATCTTAGCATGTGCTTATTAACAGGCCCCTTTCAAAACTGAGCTCATAAGTGAGAATTTGACTTGATAATATTCAAAATACTTTGCTTTGGTAAGGTCAGCATATTGATATTCCCACTGATTACACATCACAAATACCAACCTCAGTCAATAACACTTAAAGCATTGGGATACAGTGAGAAAAACACAGGTATCTTCAGAAGAGATTCTTCTTTATACTACAATCTTGAGGAATTTACTTCTCTCGGTTTCTAGTTTTCTTCTCTGGAAACTGAGGACATCATACTAGATAGTCCTGAAGATTGTCTCCCTGAACAATTCCAGGAAAATAAGTTTTAAATGTCTGATTCCACGTAATGAAATCTTAACCCATTTTTGAAAACTAAATAAAACTTTATTTTAAAAGTGTTAGAGATAACCTAAAAATAAGACAGTAGAATCAGTATTCTTTATGAAGAAACAGTAGAGAATGGTTGTCCTAGGGAATCCATAGCCCTAATAAAATTTTTGATGAATACTTCTGTGATAAATTTCAGATTTTGGATAGCATAAGGGAATGTTAAAATTTTGTGTTGTGTCTGTAGAATCTACTAGGCTGCATAGATAATTTTATTAATGATGAACATGTAACAGCAGCACCTGCATTGCTTCAAGCATCAATCAATGGGTTGATTAATGACTTTTGGGAAGGTAAGACAAAAAGTTTATAAAGAAGAAGCCTAAGAATGGGATCTGTAAAAGGCATAGTGATTTCACTTAAAAATCTGTTTCTGCCCTAATGCAAATAAAATGTGGCTACCTTATAGCATTATACAAATATTTTGACAATTATCATTATTATTTTTAAAATATACATTTTATTGCATTTTAGGTTTTGGGGTACATGTGAATAACATGCAGGATTGTTGCATAGGTACATACATGGTAATGTGGTTTGCTGCCTTCCTCCCCATCACCTATATCTGGCATTTCTCCCCATGTTATCCCTCCCCAGCTCCCCCCGCGTTGACCCTCCTCTAGTTACCTCCCCACAGACCCCAGTGTGTGATGCTCCCCTCCCTGTGTCCATGTGTTCTCATTGTTCAAAACCTGCCTATGAGTGAGGACATGCAGTGGTTGATTTTCTGTTCTTGTATCAGTTTGCTGAGAATGATGGTTTAGAAAATGTGAGCATAATTCTCTTTTCTTCTTAGAGATTTATTCTTTTCTGGAATTTTTCATTCATACTTTTTGTAGAAACAATAATCCCCTTTCATATATGGGTCTTCCGGAGTCAACAACCAATTAGTTAATTTTATTTAAGCAATTGCTAAATACAGTAGGCAGACATTTCAGATGTAGAAATAAAAACTTGGAGAGACTAAGTACTCTGCAAAGTGGCAGAACCAGAATGAAAACCCAGGTTCACCTGCCTTTGCAATCATAAATTCTTTTCTATGTGGCCATCATGCTAAAAATCCCTTTAATGAAAGGTTCCTACATTAACAAATACTACCTTTAAGGGAATATCTAGCATTTATCAGGGGACACTATTTCCTTACTCCTTTGAAGAAGAGTGAGTCTTTTAGCCAGCTCATTATTCCCACTTTTCTTTTCTTTGTTCAGTTTTATTGAGATATAATTCTATCTTTCCTTTGGTTTGGTTTGCTCTCAGAAAGGTTCACATCATTTTGCTCTCTAGGTTGTATAATAAACCAAGAAAAAAACAACTGTCTCTTTGAAGGGGATGAATAGCAATTTTATGGTGTCGTCTGTGACTAGACAAGTCCAAATAATTTTAGGGAATGCAGCAAGCAATGATAAGTGTAAGTTGCATCCTCCAACTTAACATTTAATTGCAAAAATACTAATATTTTGATATTGGTATTTGACACCCCAACTGTATTTCTCAATCAATTCCAAGTACAGAAAGAAAATGGGATGCTTTTATGAGGCACACTAAAACAGTGACACTGACATAAATTCAATGATTCTTTTTCCTGATTATCTCTACTGTGAAAGGCAATTAAAAAAACACAGATGCATATGACATGTTCTTAGTCTATTATTAAGAAATATACACAATTTTAACTTCAAATGTCTCTGGTCTGAATACCAACATACATTTATACTTTTTAATTGAACAGGAAAAATAGTAGTTTCAGGAAAATTTTCCTTCAAATGTTATAGAGTTTGTGGATAGCCAGTGGCAGGACTTGACAACACACCAAAATGTTGATAAATTAAATGGAATTTAGGTTACAGGTCAAAACTGATCTATTAGCAGCGAATGCAAGAAATCATAGAATAATGGGCAATTGCCATTAATAAGGAACAATAGGAGACCTCATAGGTTTGTGCATAATATCTGATGGAATAACACCTTTATTTCAGTATAATTTAATAAATATGTGTTCAAGCAGCCCAGTTGGGGAACTCCAGAGGGACTTAGATTAGTTGAGATTTAGCATGGGGCCTGAAGTAGGATTCCATTTTTAGGATAGTAGAGTAGAGAAAAGCACATCCTGTTCTAGACTATAAGTGTGTGACTGACGCATAGAAAATGTGACAAAGACTCAATTCCTAGAAAGCAGAGTGTTAGTGGAAAGGAAAGGAGAAAAATGTGGGTAATAGAACTAAGGTAAAGGGTTGGAGTGGCAACTTACCTCTGGTTGTTTGGTCATCAAGCTATTCAATAAATGATTTTCATACTTGCTTCTAGAATCTAACTCAGAGCTAAGCTACAAATGAGAGTTCTAGTACCCCACCTTTGAGAATTAGGGAAAGAAGCCTGAGAAGTTATTATCACAGCATCTAGTGCAATGCCATGTTTCCTGCTGATACTGGTGAACACCGGTAAAGAGATAGTGTTATGATATTGGAGAGAAAAAGTCATGGAAAAAGTGCGAACTTATATGACTAAACCAAAATCTAGGTTTTTTTCAGTTGACTGTATTCTAGAAACAGCAATAAAAACATCATTCATTGATATTATTACATTAAAAATCTATGGGAACTTTTTGTTCAACAGGAAATACAAAATAGCCTTATCTCCTCAATAAAAATCAAACAGCTTATTAAGGCATCAGTATGGGGGATTATTTTAGTTTAAACAGGTAACATGTTCATTGTAACACTCCTGCTAATTAGTTCAATCCACAAAAAGCAATGAGATCCCAAAATATGTCAGTTTTTTAGACAACACAGCCTTTTAAAATTAGCAGAGATATAAGTTAAGGTGACTCAGGGCACCTTCTTAGCCTCAAGTGATCCCAGTTGTATTTCTATTCTAAATGGCATGTTGCTGCCGCTGCCACCAAGCTGGCCCCACAGGAATGAGTAGTTTCAGTGAGTGAAGGGAGTTCTAAAAAGAACAAGCGAAATGTGACGTTTATCTGTTGACTATTTAGAAACGACTTAATACCCCTGGGGCACATCCACTTCCGATTCACTCTCATTGTCTGTCACTGTTCTCAAAACAGGCAGGAGCAAGCATGAAAGATCTTTATTAAGAAACAACTTTGCCCCATGCTGAGGTCACATTCCAATGACCATGGGTCTATGGATAATGGAACATGCTTTACATAGTCTAGGAAAGTAGCTTTAACATTTCTCTTTTTACTTTGGCCCATGATAAGAAACAATAATAAATAGATTTTACATAGAAAACTGTATATACACACACATAACAAGAAAAACATATTTTAATAAAAATATACTTCTATATGAATTAAAATTTTTTTTCTACTTCTGTGAAGAATGTCAGTAATAGTTTAATGAAAATAGCACTGAACCTATAAATTGCTTTGGATAGTGTGGCCATTTTAACAATATTGATTCCTCCTATCCCTGAGCATAAACTGTTTTTCCATTAGTTGTATCATCTCTGATTTATTTGAGTACTGTCTTGTAGTCCTCCTTGTAGAGATCTTTCAGTTCCCTGCCTAGCTGTATTCCTAGGTATTTTATCTTTTTGTGGCAATTGTGAATGAGATCATGTTCCTGATTTGGCACTTGGCTTAACTGTTGTTTGTGTGTAGGAATGCTAGTGACTTTTATACATTAATTATGTATCCTGAGACTTTGCTGAAATTATTTATCAGTTTAAGGAGCTGTTAGGCTGAGACTATGCGGTTTTCTAAATAAAGGATCATGTCACCTGAAAACAGGGTTAGTTTAACTTCCTATTTAGCAGCTCTTTATTTTTTTTTCTCTTGCCTGATTGTTCTGGCAAGGACTTTGATTATTATGTTCAACAGGAGTGGTGAGAGAAAGCACCCTTGTCTTATGCCTGTTTTCAAGGGGACTGCTTCCGGCTTTTGCCCATTTTGTATGATGCTGGCTGTGAGTTGGTCATAGGCAGCTCGTATTATTTTGAGGAATGAACCTTGAATACCTAGATTGTTGAGAGTTTTTAACATGAAGATGTGGTTTTTTGATGTGCTGCTGGATTGGATTTGCCAGTATTTTGTTAAGTATTTTTGCATCGATGCTCATCAAGGATATTGGCCTGAAGGTTTTTCATTTGTTTGTTTGTTTTTGTTTTGTTTTTTGTCTCTGCCAGGTTTTGGCATGAGAATAATGCTGACCTCATAATGAGTATGGGAGGAGTCCCTTCTCCTCACTTTTTGGAGTAATTTCAGTGGGAATGATACCAGTTCTTGTTTGTGCATCTGGTAGAATTCAGCTGTGAATCCATTTAGTTTTGGGCTTTCTTTTTTTTTTTGATTGGTTAGCTATTTACTACTGCCTCAATTTCAGAACTCATTACTGCTCTGCTCATGGACTTGATTTATTTCAAGTTCAGTCATAAGACGGTGTATGTGCCTAGGAATTTGTCAATTTCTTCTACATTCTAGTTTGTGTGCATAGAGTAATTCATAATGTTTTCTGGTAGTTATTTTTATTTCTGTGGGTTCAGCAGTACTATCCTTGTTTCTAATTGTGTTTATTTGCATGTCCTCTCTTTTTTATTAGTCTAGCTAATGGTTTATCTATTATATTAATTAAAAAAAACCAGTTCCTGACTTCATTTATCTTTTGAATTGTTTGACGTATGGAACCAAAAAAAGAACCTGAATATCCAAAGATATTCTAAGCAAAAAGAACAAAGCTGAAGGCATCACACTATCCAACTTCAAACCATACTACAGGTCTACAGTAACCCAAACAGTGGGATACAGGTCCAAAACCAGACACATAGACCAAAGGAACACACCAGACAACCCAGATATAAGACCACGCACCTAAAAGTATCTGATCTTCAAGAAAGCTGACCAAAACAAGCAACAGGGAAAGGACTCCCTATTTGATAAGTGGTACTGGGATAACTGGCTAGTCATATGCAGATGATTGAAACTGGACTCCTTTAATTACACCATATATAAAAATTAACTCAAGATGGATTAAAAACAAAAATGTAAAACGCAAACTATGCAAACCCTGGAAGACAACCTAGGCAATACAATTTAGGACATAGAAACGGGAAAACATTTTATGACGAAGATGTCAAAAGCAATTGTAACAAAAGCAAAAATTGACAAATGGGATCTAATTGAATGACAGAGCATCTGCACAGCAAAAGAAACTATCAACAGAGTAATCAGACACTTTACAGACTGGGAGAAAATATCTGCAGGCCGGGCGCGGTGGCTCAAGCCTGTAATCCCAGCACTTTGAGAGGCCCAGGCGGGTGGATCACGAGGTCAAGATATCGAGACCATCTTGGTCAACATGGTGAAACCCCGTCTCTACTAAAGATACAAAAAATTAGCTGGGCGTGGTGGCACGTGCCTGTAATCCCAGCTACTCAGGAGGCTGAGGCAGGAGAACTGCCTGAACCCAGGAGGCAGAGGTTGCGGTGAGCCGAGATCACGCCATTGCACTCCAGCCTGGGTAATAAGAGCGAAACTCCGTCTCAAAAAAAAAAAAAAAGGAAAGAAAATGTCTGCAATCTGTGCATAGAACCAAGGTCTAATATCCACAACTTATAAGAAACTTCATTCAACAAGCAAAAAACAATCAACCGAATTAAAAAGTGGCAAGAGTACCTGAACAGATAATTTTCAAAAGAAGATATACAGCAGGCCAACAGTCATATACAAAAAAGTTCAACATCACTGATTATTAGAGAAATGCAAATCAAAACCACAATGAGATATCATCTCCACCAGTCAGGATGGCTATTATTAAAAAGCCCAAAAAGAATAGATGTTGTGGTGATTGAAGAGAAAAAGGAATTCTTATATACTGTTGGTGGGAGGGTAAATTAATTCCGCCATTGTGGAAAGCAGTATGACAATTCCTCACAGAAATGAAAGCAAACCATGCATTAAACCCAGCAATCCCATTACTTGATATATACCCAAAGGAATATAAATTATTCAACCATAAAGACACATGCATGCATATGTTCATTCAGGCACTACTCACAATAGCAAAGACATGTAATCAACCTATTCAATGTCCATCAACAGTAGATTGGATATGGAAAATATGGTACATATTCACCATGGAATGCTATGAATTCATAAGAAAGAATGAGATCATGTCCCATGCAGGAACATAGATGGAGCAAACTAACACAGGAACAGAAAACCAAATACCACATGTTCTCACTTTTAAGTTGGAGCTAAATGATGAGATCACATGAACACATAGAAGGGAACAACACATGCTGGTGCCTTTCAGAGGGAGAAGAATGGGAGGAGGGAGAGGATCAGAAAAATAACTAACCGTTATTAGGCTTAATACGTAGGTGAGAAAATAGTCCATACAACAAACTCCATGAACAAGTTTACCTATATAACAAATCTGCACTATGTACCCCTAAAGTTAAAAAATAAATAAAAAAGAAAAAACGCTTTTAAATGTGTAAAATGCTTTATAACATTTTAATTCTATTTCCTTTTTTTTTTAAGTTGCTGGTTGCAGCCCATTTAATTTATTGCAGAGCTCACTAATGTACTTCCACTTGCAGTTTGCAAAACATTGGTCGAAGATACTCTATTACTAACAGTTTCAATCGTTTCAACCTATGTTTTTTTCACCAGGAAAAAAATAAATAAAAATTTAAAACAGTTTATAAATATGTGATGTGGAGTTTGAGATAAAAACAATAAGGCACATTTTGCAAATGCTAAAGCACTGTATTTGTTGTTTGTCTTTGATTTTACTAAAAATATAGTGTGACATAAATGAACATCTAGGGCTGATGATTTCCAAAAATCATAAATTATCACCACACTTATATTTCAGTTTCAAATTATACATTTTATTACAGAAATCAGTAGCACTGCTATATGTCAACAGTGAACAATCTGAAATAGAACTCAAAAACTAATCTCCCTTACAATAACCACGAATAAAATTAAGTAACTAGAAATGAAGTTAACCAAAGAGTTGAAAGATTTTTATAACGAAAACAATGAAACACTGATGAAAGAAAGTGAAAAGGACATCAACGATTTGAAAGATATTCCATTTTCATGAATTGGAAGAAATAAATATCATTAAAATATTCATACTACCCAAAGCAATTCACAGATTCAAAGCAATCCTTATCAAAATACCAATGGCATTCTTCACAGAAATAGAAAAAATAAACTATCCTAAAATTTATATGAGGCCACAAAAGATGCAAAATAGTCAATACCATCCTAAGCAAAAAAATAAAATAAATAAAACTGGAAGAATCACATTACCTGACTTAACATTATACTACAGAGCTATAGTAAACAAAACAGGATGGTACTGGCATTGAAACGGACACGTAGATTAATGGAACAGAATAGAGAACCCATAAATGAATTTCTGTGCTTACAGTGAAGTAATTTTTGACAAAGGTACCAAGGACATACACTGGGGATAAGACAGTCTCTTCAATAAATGGTGCTGAGAAAACTGGATATCCATATGCTGAAGAATGAAACTGTACCCTTATCTCTCCCCATATACAAAAATCAAATCAAAATAGATTAAAGACAAATACAGGACCTGAAATAATGAAACTACTACAAGAAAACATTGGAGAAAATCTCCAGGACATAGGTCTGGGTGAAGATTTTTTTGAGCAATACCCCAGAAGCACAGACAACCAAAGCCAAAATGGACAAAAACATCACATCAAGTTTAAAACAGGCATATGAAAAGGTACTAAACAGCATGGATCATCAGAGATATGCAAATCAATACTACAAGACATTTTCTCACCCCAATTAAAATCTATTCTATCCAAAGACAGGTAAGAGCAAATGCTGGTGAAGATGTGGAAAAAAGGGAACCCTTGTACACTGTTGGTAGAAATGTAAATTAGTGTAACTGCTGTGAAGAACAGCTTGGAGGTTCCTCAAAAAGCTAAAAATAGAGCTACTATATGATCCAGCAAGTCCACCGCTGGCTATATACCTAAAAGAAAGGAAATTAGTATGTCAAAGAGACAGCTGCACTCTCATGTTTGTTGCAGCACTGTTCACAACAGCCAAGGTTTGAAGCAACCTAAGTGACCATCGACAGATGAAGGGATAAAGAAAAAATGGTACTTATACACAATGGAGCACTGTTTCACCATAAAAAGAATGATATTCAGTTATTTGCAGCAACGTGGATGGAACTGGAGATCCTTATGTTAAGTGAACTAAGCCAGGCACAGAAAGACAAACATCCCATGTTCACACTTATTTGTGGGATGTAAAAATCAAAACAACTGAACACATACAGAGAGTAGAAGGATGGTTGCCAGAGGCTGGGAAGTTTAGCAATAGGCTGAGTGGGAGGTGGGGATTATTAATGTATATCAAAAATAGTTAGCATAAATGAATTACGCATAAGATTTGATAGCACAACAGGGTTTCTATTTTCAGTAATATCTTAATTGTACATTTAAAAACAACTAAAAGAGTACAAATGGATTTTTAATAACACTAAATATAAATCCTTGAGGGGATGTAAACTGCATTTTCCATGTTGTGATTATGACACATTACATGCCTCTTTTAAAACATTTCATGTGCCTCACAAATATATACACACAATATGTTTTTACAGAAATTAAAATTACAAATTATAAAAAAACAAACTCCACATATTATCTGGCCATAAAAAGAGGTTGATCTCCCCTCCCCTATGTTATTCAAAGATATTTAGAAGAGTCAAATGAACTAAAATGTATTAATGGTCATTAAAATTCACAAAATGAAGTGTTGGCTATTAGAGAAGTGATTAGCTTATTTGTTAGAAATGCAAGCAGTGATCTTTCATGGAATTCCTTTTTGTTCCCTCAACTAGCAATGACAAATTTATGTCACACATATAACATATTGACATCAAATGCATATAGATGTATATTCACTACTCATCAAAACTGTTCATACAAATCTTATGAAAAAATCAAGGAAAATAATATATTCCAAAAATAATAAATTCTATAGTCTGGATTGAGTTTTTGATGCCTGTGGAGCCTCATGTTTTTAAGTTTTAGTTTATCTTACTTTATGCCCAGAGAAGGTTTCTCCTGATTATTCGTTGTTTTATGCTTTAAAAAATAACTGTAGTACAAATAAATAAATAAGGATTCTAGTTCAAGGTTTAAGGAATAAAGACCATGATGACTGACACAGAGTAGTCAGTAGATGATCAGTGAATGTTTGTTGACTTGATAATCACATCTAGACTCAATTACTAAGCAAACAGTTCTGACTCTTGGCACTTTCTCTTAGAGTTACATTTGTTTTTCTTCCTCGTGATTCTAAGAAAATAAAGTTTTCTTAAGCATAACTAGATAGGCATTTTACCCAATGGACTGTAGATCTACTGCCTCACTATTTCTCATTGCAACGTTTTTAAATTTTCTGGTTACTCTCTTCCCTTGTGTCATGCTCAATTTCATTGCATTCATTTATTTTGGATTAGGAGACAATAACATAATACAACATGATTGGTTCAAGTGAATATAATGCTTTATGATATTTCACATCAACTTAGAAATATCTGATCAGATGTGGTTAGAAAAAATGGTTTTCAAATAACACTTTTCTAAGATCTCATACTTTTAATATGTGTAAGACTAGTAAAAAACTTCAAAGTTTATATAGAAACAGATGCATTGCAGAAGTTTCTTATATTGGATTTTGTCTGTATTCATTTAAGGCTTTTTTGTTCCTATAGAAGAAGAGTTTGAACTTTCACATACTGAAAAAATATAGATAGAAAATCAAATGTTCAAATTAAGGACTTTCCATGGAGATGCAATATTAGATATATAATTAATGCATAAAGCTAATAATCTTGTTTTATTTTTCAAAAGTGTTTTCTCTCTAAGTCCCAAGGTATGAATTATTTTTGGGCTACCATATTTAGGCACATTATACTGAATAATGAAATTGACTAGATATCAAATAGAGTATAATCTCCTAAACCTAGTTTTACTACTATTAGCTAAATTAAGTATGTGGTAATTCAAGTAATATAGGGAACTACTATATATATGAGCTGTTCTTTGCCCCATACATTAAGGTCATATATAGCCATGCATACTAATATACTGCCACAAGTCAAAATTCTTAACTGAATGATATACATCAGATTCTAAAAAGAAACTGGAGACACTTCCCCACACTAACCATGTGGCCCTTCAAAAGGATCAATTGGATCTCAACTCTTAACTGGTTGAACACAAATGAACCAGTTAACTTTGTCACTAATCTGTTCCTGACAGTGGTCTGTAGACTCTAGTTGAGGCACAGCAGAGTAGACTGAATGAGACTTTTGCTCAAACCCTGTAATTCAATTGTAGAGAGGATTTATTTAATATCAGTCAAAAATAGTGATCTGGGTCCAGTATTGTGTCAAGTGTGGTGAAGCATAGAATCATTATGAAGGAGGTGCATATAGCCTGTTCAATACTGTTGATTTGATGCCTGCACATATGCAGCATGAACTTCCTTTGAAAATTTTCAAACTAATTTATGATGTAGTTTAACATAGCATCTGTTAAAGTGATCTAAAATTTAGTAATAATTTAAAATTTTCTAATCTCTCTATCCCTATTTTAGAAATATGTTAACCCAAGAAAAATAGCTTTTTAAACAATTTACTCAGTACATAAATATTTTTTGTAAACCCTTTAAATAAATAAGTAGTTGAATTTACTTTGAGGACACTGTTTGAGATACTTTGACAAATTTACAGTTTATTTAACATACCTAATTTTTATTAATTTTCTCACTTGCAATCATTTTTCCTCTTTTTTTCTAAATCATAAATGTTATCTTTTGGCAACTCATCCTATTTTCCAATTCTAATAGATACAATTTAAGTTAATAATTTTCTTTATAATAACTAATATGAAACAAATGTGAAATAGACTAAAATAAAAATTATGAGGATATTTCAAAAAGCAAATGACAGAAGATAGTTATATTTGATGTTTCTATGAGTCATAAGTTTCAAAACTGACTATTATTTCTCTTACTTTTATTAATATCCTCTAAGCCCCAAGACATTTTATCCTAATTCACATTTTTCCAACTGAACTAATAAAAGCTTGTTTTTATGCAACAAAGCAGTGCTTTGTGGCTTTCCTCTTTTCCTGACAGGGTCTTTCAGTATTCTTAACAGCTTTGTGTTTCCCACCACATAAATGAAAATGAAAGACAAATAATTTCTTAATTATTTCTTCTAAATGGAAGGAATATTCACACAAGATCCCAAACAATTCCTCATTGTATCTTAAGCCAAAAATAATGGAATGCTGGAGAATAGACTTTAATATTATGGAACATTGTACTGATTTTTTTCCATCTTTTTGCATAGATTAACCAATAAAATACAATGGAAAAAGGCAGACAAAAGATAATCTCAGAAATCTCACTGCCTACTATGCTTCCTTCAGTCTACCAGTCACATTATTCATCAGAAAACACAACTGCCTTGCTGGTCTGTCAGTCAAAATGCCAATGAAGAATAATTGTGCCTTGGTATGCATATGGATTATAGGATCTACTTCCAAATAGAGGTATTGTAAGACAGTAATTCCCAACTCATTGTCTACCAATATAATATTGAAAAAAATCCGTAGCTCTTATGAAGGTATTAAAAATATCCCAAACAATATTGAACAAACAATGTAAGATTATGATAATTTTACAACTACAGAAGTATAATGTCTCACAATACTTGGCAGATGAACTCTAATAATTGCACTATTCATTGGATGATCTTAGGCATGTTGTCAGGATTTGTTTAAAGCTGCCTAATACCCTGACCTTATTCTTCTGTATTCAGGCAAGGCAAAGCTTCTTTGTGTTTCAAGAAAACACAATCATTCTTTTTAATTCTGATTAAATTTATCATAACATTATGCTTCCTTCATAGGAGGAAAGGTTTATTTTACACATTAATAGAAAAAATTGGCAGCATAGCATAATGTCATTGGACAGTTGCTGTGGACCACAGTTTAAGATCATCTTTTAAAAGAAATCATGGTTGTTCAGAATTCAAAGTGATTGACCTAAAAGGAAAACTGTTTTTAGATTGCCAAAACATCATCCTTCTTTTTTTTTTAAATTTTATTTTTTTAATGCATTTTAGGTTTTGGGGTACATGTGAAGAACATGCAAGATAGTTGCATAGGTACACACGTGGCAGTGTGATTTGCTGCCTTCCTCCCCTTCACCTATATCTGGCATTACTCCCCATGCTATCTCTCCAACTCGCCACCCACTGCTGTCCCTCCAGTATTCCCCCCAACAGAGCCCAGTGTGTAGTGCTCCCCTCCCTGTGTCCATGTGTTCTCATGGTTCAACACCCACCTATGAGTGAGAACATGTGGTATTTCATTTTCTGTTCTTGTGTCAGTTTGCTGAGAATGATGTTCTCCAGGTTCATCCATGTCTCTACAAAGGACACGAACTCATGATTTTTGATTACTGCATAATATTCCATGGTGTATATGTGCCACATTTTCCCTGTCCAGTCTATCACTGATGGGCATTTGGGTTGATTCCAGGGCTTTGCTATTGTAAACAGTGCTGCAATAAACATTCTTGTGCATGTGTCCTTATAGTAGAACGATTTATAGTCCTTTGGATATATACCCAGTAATGGGATTGCTGGGTCAAATGGAATTTCTATTTCTAGGACCTTGAGGAATTTCCACACTGTCTTCCACAATGGTTGAACTAATTTACACTCCCACCAACAGTGTAAAAGTGTCCCTATTTCTCAATATCCCCTCCAGCATCTGTTGTCTGCAGATTTTTTAATTATCGCCATTCTAACTGGCGTGAGATGGTATCTCAATGTAGTTTTGATTTGCATCTCTCTAATGACTTGTGATGATGAGCATTTTTTCATATGTTTGATGGCCTCATGTATGTCTTCTTTTGTAAAGTGTCTGTTCATATCCTTTGCCCACTTATTAATGGGATTTTTTTTTTCTTGTAAATCTGCTTTAGTTATTTGTAAATTCTGGATATCAGCCCTTTGTCAGATGGGTAAATGGCAAAATTTTTTTCCCGTTCTGTTGGTTGCTGATTCACTCTAATGACTGTTTCTTTTGCTGTGCAGAAGGTGTGGAGTTTGATTAGATCCCATTTGTCTATTTTGGCTTTTGTTGCCAATGCTTTTGGTGTTTTGTTCATGAAGTCCTTGCCTACTCCTATGTCCTGAATGGTTTTGCCTAGATTTTCTTCTAGGATTTTTATGGTGTTAGGTCTTATGTTTAAGCCTTTAATCCATCTGGAGTTAATTTTGGTGTAAAGTGTCAGGAAGGGGTCCAGTTTCTGCTTTCTGCCCATGGCTAGCCAGTTTTCCCAACACCATTTATTAAACAGGGAATCCTTTCCCCATTGCTTGTTTTTGTCAGGTTTATCAAATATTGTATGATTGTAGATATGATATGTTGCCTCCAATGCCTCTGTTCTGTTCCATTGGTCTATATCTCTGTTCTGGTACCAGTACCATGCTGTTTTGATTACTGTAGCCTTGTAGTATAATTTGGAGCCCGGTAGTGTGATGCCTCCTGCTGTGTTCTTTTTACTTAGAATTGACTTGGCTATGTGAACTCTCTTTTGGTTCCATATTAAATTTAAGGTGGTTTTTTCCAGTTCTGTGAAGAAGGTCATTGGTAGCTTGATGGGGATAGTATTGAATCTGTAAATTACTTTGGACAGTATGAACATTTTCACGATATTGATTCTTCCTAACCATGAACATGGAATGTTTCTCCATCTGTTTGTGTCCTCTCTTATTTCATTGAGCAGTGGTTTGTAGTTTTCCTTGAAGAGGTCCTTTACATTCCTTGTGAGTTGTATTCCTACGTATTTTATTCCCTTTGCAGCAATTGTGAATGGTAGTTCGTTCTTGATTTGGCTCTCTTTAAGTCTGTTATTGGTGTATAGGAATGGTTGTGATTTTTGCACATTGATTTTGTGTCCTGAGATTTTGCTGAAGTTGCTTAGCAGTTTCAGGAGATTTTGGGCTGAGATGATAGGGTCTTCTAGGTATACTATCATGTTGTCTGCAAATAGAGACAATTTGGCTTCCTCCTTTCCTATTTGAATACTTTTTATTTCTTTTTCTTGCCTGATTGCTCTGGCTAGAACTTTCAGTACTATATTCAATAGGAGTGGTGAGAGAGGGCATCCTTGTCTAGTGCCAGAAGTCAAAGGGAATGCATCCAGTTTTTGCCCATTGGCTGTTGGTTTGTCCTAAATAGCTTTTATTATTTTGAGATACGTTCCATCAGTACCGAGTTTATTAAGGTACTGAGTTTAGCATAAAGGGCTGTTGAATTTTGTCAAAGGCCTTCTGTGCATCGAGATAATCATGTGGTCTTTGTTTTTGGTTCTGTTTATGTGGTGAATTATGTTTATAGACTGGCATACATTGAACCAGCCTTGCATCCCTGGGATGAATCCTACTTGATCATGGTGGATAGGCTTTTTGATGTGCTGTTGCAACCAACTTGCCAGTATTTTATGGAAGATTTTTGCATCTATGTTCATCATGGATATTGGCCTGAAGTTTTCTTTTCTTGTTGAGTCTCTGCTGGGTTTTGGTATAAGGATGATGCTGGTCTCAAAATGATTTGGGAAGGATTCCCTCTTTTTTGATTATTTGGAATAATTTCAGAAGGAATGGTACCAGCTCCTCTTTGTGTGTCTGGTAGAATTCGGCTGTAAAGCCATCTGGATCTCGGCTTTTTTAGTGTGCTAGGCTCTTAATTGATGCCTCAGGTGCAGATATTGTTATTGGTCTATTCATGGTTTGGACTTCTTCCTAGTTTAGGCTTGGGAGGATGCAAATGTCCAGGAATTTATCCATTTCTTCCAGGTTTACTAGTTTATGTGCATAGAGTCGTTTGTAATATTCTCTGATAATGGTTTGAATTTCTGTGGAATCTGTGGTGATTTCCCCTTTATCATTTTTATTGCATCTATTTGGTTATTCTCTCTTTTCTTTTTTATCAATCTGGCTAATGATCTGTCTATTTTATTGATCTTTTCAAAAAACGAGCTCCTGGATTTATTGATTTTCTGAAGTGTTTTTTCGTGTCTCTATCTCCTTCAGTTCTGCTCTGATCTTAGTTATTTCTTGTCTTCTGCTAGGTTTTGAGTTTTTTTGATCTTGCTCCTCTAGCTCTTTCAATTTTGACGATAGGGTGTCAATTTTGGATCTCTCCACTCTTCTCATGTGGACACTTATTGCTATATATTTTCCTCTAGAGACTCCTTTAAATGTGTCCCAGAAATTCTGGTATATTGTGTCTTCGTTCTCCTTGGTTTTGAAGAACTTTTTTATTTCTGCCTTCATTTCATTGTTTATCCAGTCAACATTCAAGAGCCAGTTGTTCAGTTTTCATGAAGCTGTGCAGTTTTGAGTTAGTGTCTGAATTCTCAGTTCTAACTTGATTGCACTGTGGTCTGAGAGACTGTTATGATTTCCATTCTTTTGCATTAGTTGAGGAATGATTTACTTCCAATTATGTGGTCAGTTTTAGAGTAGGTGTGATGTGGAGCTCAGAAGAATGTATATTTTGTAGATTTGGGGTGGAGAGTTCTGTAAATGTCTATCAGGTTTGCTTGTTCCAGGTCGGAGTTCAAGTCCTGGATATCCTTGTTAATTTTCTTTCTGGTTAATCTGCCTAATACTGACAGTGGAGTGTTAAAGTCTCCCACTATTATTGTGTGGGAGTCTAAATCTCTTTATAAGTCATTAAGAAGTTGCCTTATGTATCTGGGTGCTCCTGTGTTGGGTCCAGCTATATTTAGGATCGTTAGCTCTTCTTGTTGTATCAATCCTTTTACCATTATTTAATGACCTTCTTTGTCTCTTTTGATTTTTGTTGCTTTAAAGTCTATTTTATCAGAGATGAGAATTGCAACTCCTGCTTTTTTTTTTTTTTTGCTCTCCATTTGCTTGGTAAATCTTCCTCCATCACTTTATTTTGAGCCTTTGTGTATCCTTGCATGTGAGATGGGTTTCCTGGATACAGCACATTGATGGGTTTTGGTTTTTTATCCAATTTGCCAGTCTGTGTCTTTTGATTGGTGCATTTAGCCCCTTTACATTTAAGGTTAATATTGTTATGTGTGAATTCGATACTGCCATTTTGATGCTAGCTGGCTGTTTTGCCCATTAGTTGATGTAGATTCTTCATTTTGTTGATGCTCTTTAGCATTTAGTGTGTTTTTGGAATGGCTGGTACTGGCTGTTCCTTTCTATGTGTAGTGCCTCTTTCAGGAGCTCTTGTAAAGCAGGCCTGGTGGTGACAAAATCTCGGAGTACTTGCTTGTTTGCAAAGGATTTTATTTTTCTTTCACTTATGAAGCTTAGTTTGACTGGATATGAAATTCTGGGTTGACAATTCTTTTCTTTAAGGATGTTGAATATTGGCCCCCACTCTCTTCTGGCTAGTAGGGTTTCTGCTAAGAGATCTGCTGTGAGTCTGATGGGCTTGCCTTTGTGGGTAACCCGACCTTTCTCTCTGGCTGCCCTTAGCATTTTCTCCTTCATTTCAACCCTAGTGAATCTGACGATTATATGCCTTGGGGTGGCTCTTTTTGCAGAATATCTTTGTGGTGTTCTCTGTATTTCCTGGACTTGAATATTGGCCTGCTTTGCTAGGTTGAAGAAATTTTCCTGGATAATATCCTGAAGAATATTTTCCGGCTTGGATTCATTTTCTTCATCACAATCAGGTACACCTATCAAACATAGATTAGGTCTCTTCACGTAGTCCCACATTTCTAGCAGACTTTGTTCATTCCTTTTTGCACTTTTTTTTCTAATCCTGCCTTCTTGTTTTATTTCATTGAGTTGATCTTTGACCTCTGATATCCTTTCTTCTGCTTGTTCAATTCGGCTGTTGAAACTTGTGCATACTTCACGAAGTTCTCATGTTTTGTTTTTCATTTCCATCAATTCACTTGTATTTCTCTCTATGTTTTCCATTCTTTTTATCATTTGATCAAATCTTTTTTCAAGGTTCTTAGTTTCTTTGCATTGAGTTAGAACACATTCTTTTAGCTCATGGACGTTTCTCATTACCCACCTTCTGAAGTCTGATTCTGTCATTTCATCACACTCATTCTCCATCCAGCTTTGTTCCCTTGCTGGTAAGGAGTTGTGATCCCTTGTAGGAGAAGAGTTGTTCTGGTTTCAGGTGTTTTCTTCCTTTTTGTGCTGGTTTCTTTCATCTTTGTGGATTTATCCTCCTGTCGTCTGTGTAGTTGCTGATTTTCAGATTGTGTCTCTGAGTGGATGTCCAGATTGTTAATGATGAAGTTATTTCTGTTTCTTAGTTTTCCTTCTAACAGTATGGCCCCTCTGCTATAGGACTGCTGAGGTCCACTCCAGGTCCTGCTTGCCTGGAGATCACCTACAGCAGCTGCAGAACAGTAAGGGTTGCTACCAGTTTGTTCTTCTGCTGTCTTTGTCCCAGAATGATGCCAGCCAAATGTCAGTCTGCTCAGTCCTTTGTGAGGTGACTCTTTGGATATACGGGGGTCAGTGAGCTGCTTGAGGAGACAGTCTGTACTTTATAGGAGCTCGAGTGCTGAGCTGTAAGCTCTGTTGTTCATTCGGAGCTGCTAGGCAGGTACGTTTAAGTCTGCTGCAGCAGAACACATAACCCCCCCCCCTTTTTTTTGCCAGGTACTCTGTCCCAGGGAGTTAGGGCTTTATTTATGAGTATCCATTGTGCTGCTGCCTTTTTTTTCAGGGCTGCCCTGCCCAGCAAGGAGGCAGCCTAGTCACTGTCTGCCTGCAGAGGCTTTACTGAGCTGCTTTGGGCTCCGCCCTGCTGCTGTGTGAACTTCCCTGTAGTCCTGTTTATATTGGTGTGGTTAAAACTGCCTTGGCAATGGTGGCCTGCCTCTGTAATGGCAGACTCTCTTTGTTATGATGGGTTGCCTCAGCAATGGCAGGCTGCCTCAGCAATGGCAGACTACCTCCGTAGGGATGGAGTGCCTCGGTAATGGCGGACGCCCCTCCCCCACTGAGCTGCACTGTCTTGGGTTCAGCTGTGCTTGCCGTGAAACTCTCAGCCTCGAGCATTTCCAATTACTGTTTTTTTGTTGCTTTGTTTTTATGGGTGTGGGACCCACTGAGCCTGATCACCTGGCTCCCTGCCTCAGAGCCTTTTTTTTTTTTTTGAGACAGAGTTTCACTCTTGTTACCCAGGCTGGAGTGCAATGGTGCACTCAGCTCACCACAACCTCCACCTCCTGGGTTCAGGCAATTCTCCTGCCTCAGGCTCCTGCGTAGCTGGGATTACAGGCACGTGCCACCATGCCCAGCTAATTTTTTTGTATTTTTAGTAGAGGCAGGGTTTCACCATGTTGACCAGGATGGTCTTGATCTCTTGACCTCGTGATCCACCCGCCTTGGCTTCCCAAAGTGCTGGGATTACATGCTAGAGCCTTTTTGTTGTTGTTGTTGAATAGTTGACTCTCTTCCAGGTATTCCAGTTGCCTGCTGAAAGGGCACCGGGATCTGTGTGATTACCCGTGCGGCGACCCACTGCGCTGGCTGAAACAATGTCGCTGCCTGGGAATCTCCTGGCCTGGCTTCCTGTTTCAGACCCATTTAATCAGATGAATGGGCAAATCTGCCTTCCTGGAGCTCCAATTGCCAGCTTAAAAGGGCAACCAGACCAGTGTATTTTGTACGGAGAGCCACTGTGCCTGGGTGCCAGCAAAACAGCCGTGCTGGCCAGAACAGCTGCACTGGCGACCCATAGGGCTCCTCCACCTGGGAATCTCCTGGTCTGTGGGACATAAAGATCCATCTGGAAATGTGGCATCCACTCACCTTTTGCACTTTCACTGGGGGCTGCAATCCTGAGTTGCTCCTAAAGGGCCATGTTGGATCTCAATCACATCATCCTTCTTTTTACCAAAACAACTCTAGAGCTCTTCAGACCATTCTCCAAGAATAAATATCTCCTAAGTATCAGTCATCATTGTGGTTATTATTTTCTTGATTAATATATTTCTGTATTTTCATCCTGCTTCACTGTTCCTTTGTAGTTTATGAGTCAGAGCAGCTTATCAATAGTCAATAATAAAAATGCCAATAGCAAAATAAGAAATGGGCTTCCTAGGTAAATCACTTAAAATCAAAACACTTCATGTTCTCACTCATAGGTGGGTGTTTAACAATGAGAACACATTAACACAGGGAAGGGAGCATCACACACTGGGGTCTGTCAGGGGGAAATAGTGGAGGGACAGCGGGGGGTGGGGAGTTGGGGAGAGATAGCATGGGGAGAAATGCCAGATATAGGTGATGGGGAGGAAGGCAGCAAATCACACTGCCATGTGTGTACCTATGCAACAATCTTGCATGTTCTTCACATGTACCCCAAAACCTAAAATTCAATTTTAAAACAATCAACCGTAGTTTTTTTATTAGTTTATTTTTTAAATGAACATAATGGGGATGGTAGTGAATTGGGTGATTTAAAAGATTCCACAGAACATATTCCCATTTTTAAATGATACATGACTGTAAATATTTGAGTTTTCCACCACAATATGATTGGCACAAAGTCTTTGAAACTAGACTGACAGATGGGATGCATGGAGGCAAGAACGCAATGAAGTACAATAAATCCAAAGGGAATACCTGGGAAATAATTACAGTTGTAGGCATCAGCACATTAAAGTGGCTGGAATCAAATATATAAAAAGCCTTACGTTTTTAAAAATTTCATTTTATTTCTAATTGACACATAATAATTGTACATACTTATGGGGTATAATGTGGTATTTCAATGCATATGTACATTGCATAATGATCAAACTAGGGTAATTAGCATACTCATCGCCTCAAACATTTATTGTTTCTTTCTGGTTAAAGCATTTACAATTTCCTCTTTTTTTCTATTTTGAAACATGCAATATATTAACTACAGTCATTCTACTGTATAAGAATATTCTGTCATTTGTGGCAATACAGAAGATTCAGGAGGACATTTTGTGAAAGGAACTAAGCCTAGCATATAAAGAGAAATACTGCAGAATTTCACTCATATTTAATATCTGAAGATGTTAATCTCATATAACTAGAGTGTAGAATATTGTTTACCACATGCTGGGAAGGGTGGGATGGTGGTGGATTTGAGGGAGTATGGAAGATTGCTCAATAAGTGAAAAACTTACACTTACATAGAAGGAAAAAGGCAATGAAGATTTAAGAAATTTTAGTGCTCAAAAAAAAAAATCATGAGGAATTCCTTGTGACTGCCAAATAATCTAGCATATTCTGACTGATAAACTGACTTCGTTTTTCTAATATTTAATGTTTGTGGTTCAATAATATGTTCATATATTTATGGGGTAAATGAGATATTTTCAAAGAGGCATGCAATGGGATATAATCACATCGTGGAAAATGGGGTATTTATCCCATTTACTTTTTGTGTTGCAAACACTCCAATTATGCTCTTTTAGTTATATTTAAATGTATGATTAAATTATATTGACTATAGTTACTTTGTTATGCTATCAAATACTAAGTTTTGTGCATTCATTCTAATAAATTTTATTTTACAAATTAACCATCTCCACATCCCTTTCAGCCCTCCCACCCCATATCGTTTTCAGCCTCTGGTAACCAACATTCTATTCTCTATCTCCATGAGTTCAATTGTTTTGATTTTTGGACCCCACCAATAAGTGAGAACATGCAATATTTTTCTTTCTGTGCCTGGCTTATTTCATTTAACATAATGATCTCCAGTTTGATACATGTTGTTACAAATGATAGTATCTCATGCTTTTGTTATGGCTTTTTTATTACTCCATTGTGTATAAGAACCACATATTCTTTATCCTTTAATGTGTTGGATACTGTTTGCCTTTGAATATTGGCTATTTTGAACAGTGCTACAACAAACATTGGAATATAGATATGCATTCAACATACCAATTTCCCCTTTTTTGAGTGAATACCCAGAAATGGGGATTGCGGGATCATATAGTAGCTCTATTTTTAGTTTTTTGAGGAATCTTCAAACTATTCTCCATAGTGGTTATACTGATTTGCACTTATATAAACAATGTACAAGGGTTCTCTTTGCTCCACATCCTCACCAGAGTTTGTTGTGTTTCTTTGGGATATAAGCCATTTTAATTTGGCTGAGGTTATATCTCATTATAGTTTTTAGTTGCATTTGTCTAACGATCACTGATGTTGAACACCTTTTCATATGTCTGTTTGCCATTTGTGTGTCTTCTTTTTAGCAATATCTATTCAGATATTTTGCCTATTAACTTAGTAGATTTTTTTTCTAGTAGAATTGTTTGAATTCCTTATATATTCAGGTTATTAATAGCTTGTGAGATGAGTAGTTTGCAAACATTTGCTCCCATTCTGTGAGTTGTCTCTTCTCTTTTCTGATTGTATTCTTTGCTGTGTACAAGCTTTTAACATAATATGGATCACACTTTTTGCTTTGGTTGCCTTTGCTTTATGTATTCCTCAAGAAATATTTGCCCTGACCAATGTCCTGGAGTGTTTCTTCAATGATTTTTTGGTCATAGTTCCTAGTTTATGGTTTTAAATTTAAGTTTATAATCATTTTGATTGGATTTTTGAATACGATGAGAGATAGGGCCCTAGTTTTATTCTTTTGCTGATGGATATCCTGTTTTCCTGGAACCATTCAAGCCTATCTTTTCCCCAGTGTATGTTCTTGGTACCTTGTCAAAAATAAATTTCCTATAAGTGTGTGGATTTGTTTCTGGGTCCTCTACTCGTTCCATTAGTCTATGTGTCTGTTTTTTATGCCAGTGTCAGGCTCTTTTGTTTACTGTAGCTCTTCAGTATAATTTGAAGTCAGATAATGTGATTCTTCCAGTTTTTTTTTTTTTTCTTGTTACTCATAATGGTTTCAGCTAGTCTGGGTCTTTTTTGGTGTTATGTAAATTTTAAGATAGTTTTTGTTCCTATTTCTCTGTAGAATACCATTGACATTTTGATAGGGATTATGTTAAGTCTGTAGATTGGTCTTGGTGGTGTAAACATTTTAACAATATGGATTCTTTCAATGAATAAACATGGAACATCTTTCCATCTTTTGTTGTCCTCTTCAATTTCTTTCATCAGTGTTTTATAGTTTTCATCATAGAGATTTTTGAATTCTTTAGTTAATCCCTGGTTATTTAATTTTATTTGTGACTATGATAAATGAGATTAGTTTTTGATCTGTATTTCAGAGAGCTCATTGTTGATATATAGAAAGGCTAGTGATTTTCTTATATTGATGTTGTATCCTCCAACTGTACTGAATTCATATATCATTTATAAAGAGCTATTGAGGAGTGTTGTTTCCAAATATAACATCATATGGTCTGCAAACAAGGGTAATTTGACTTCCTCCCTTCCAAGTGTGTTCCTTTTTTCCCCTTTTATCTAATTTCTCTAACTTGGACTTCCAATACTATGTTAAATGATAGTGGTGAAAGTGGGCATCCTTTTCATGTTCTAGATCTTAAAGAAAAGACCTACAGTTTTTCCCTATTCAGTATAATACTAGTGGTGTGTATGTCATCTACAGCTTTTATTATGTTAATGTATGTTCCTTTGATAACTAGTTTTTGAAGGTTTTTATCGTGAAGGGATGTTAAAATTCATCAAATGCTTTTTTAGCATCAATTGAAATTAGAATGTAATTTTGTCCTTCATTCTGTGGATACCATGTATCACATTGAACAGTTTGTATATGTTGATCAACCCTTGCATCCCTGAGATGAATCCAATTTGGTCACAATGGATGAATTTTTTCAGGCATTGTTGAATTTTGTTTGCTAGTATTTGGTTGAGGATTTTTGTGTCAATATTTATCAGAAATATTGGCTTGCAGTTTTCTTTTTTTGGTGTGCCTTTGGTTTTCCTTTCAGAGTAATACTGGCCTGGAATGAGTTTAGAAGTATTCCCTCCTCTTCTATTTTGTGGAATAGTTCAAGTAGGATTAGTATTAGTTTTTCTCTAAATGTTTGGTAGAATTCAGTGGTGAAGCTATTGGGTCCCAGGGTTTTCTTGGCTGGGAAACAATTTATTTTAGCTTTGATCTTGCTACTTGGTTAATTTTTTTTATCAGGTTGCAGATTTCATCATGGTTTAATTTTAGGAGGTTCTATATGTCTAGGAGTTTAGCCGTTTCTTCTATATATTTCAATTTTACAAGTTGATATCACTGAAAACAATCCATGCGCTGATGAGAAAAATGAGTATTCTGTAGCCTTTGGATGATTAATCTCTGACCAGTTCTAGTTCAAATGCTCCCTCCATGCATGGGTGCTAGCTAAGCTCAGCATGTCTTTGCTCTCCAATAATGCAAGGAAGCAGTGCGTTCAATGAAGAGTCACCTAGTGCTGCACTTCCCCTCCCTGAAGCACGGAGACTTCTCACATCACTTGGCCTTTGGCTGGGAATGGAAGAGAAGTGGTGTAAGTGAATCAAGACTGCTTCTATGGCTGACTCCAATACCTCTTTCAGTGATGAATTTAAAACCAGGTACTGTGATTATTTACCTAATGTTTGGTTCTTATGGTGCTTTTCTTTCTTTCTTTTTTTTTTTTTTTTTTTTTTTGAGATGGAGTTTCGCTCTTGTTACCCAGGCTGGAGTGTAATGGCGAAATCTCGGCTCACTGCAACCTCCACCTCCTGGGTTCAGGCAATTCTCCTGCCTCAGCCTCCTCAGTAGCTGGGATTACAGGCACGCGCCACCATGCCCAGCTAATTTTTTGTATTTTTAGTAGAGACGGGGTTTCGCCATGTTGACCAGGATTGTCTGGATCTGTTGACCTCGTGATCCACCCGCCTCAGCCTCCCAAAGTGCTGGAATTACAAGCTTGAGCCACCACGCCCGGCCCCTTATGGTGCTTTTCTGTATGCAAATAGTAGTTAAGATTTTGTGTTCCTGCAGAAGGCACACATGACATAGGCTTCTATTCTGCCATCTTGTTCTACCTTCCTATGTCAAATTTGGTCAGAACGTTTTAGAGTAGAATAAACAGCATGATCGCCTCTCTTCTCATAAGACATTTATGTCTATTAGTTCTACTTAAAGAATACTACTCACCAACTAAAGGAGATGTAATACTAATACTCACAATAACATGGATGAATCTCAATTAGGATAAATAAAAGAAGCCAACTCAAAAGGCTGAATACTGCATGATTTCATTTATGCAGTATTCCAGATAAGACAAAATTATAGGTAGAGAAAGCAGTTTAGTGGTTGTCAAGAATGAGTGGTGTTTAATGTTTTGTTTTGTTTTGTTTTGCAGGGAAGTTACTGTAAAGGAAGCTCATAGTTATTTTTGGAGTGATAGATTTTGTTGATTGTTGTGATTGTATGATTGTATACAATTGTCAAAACTCATCATGCTACCTACTCCTCCTCCACTAAAAAGAACTGACATAATGAGTAATCATACTTTGAATAGATCACCCAAAAAAGAACAATGGAATTTAAAAAAAAGGTCACAGAAAACACCTAAAGCAAGAAAGAAAAGAAAAATGAATCAGTATGCTTGTTCAGGTTCAGCCAGGAGCTAGGAAACACTCACCAATTAGGGGAAACAATGAGTTAAAGATCCCGAGTCAACATTCCCACCATGGACTCATACATTCCTAGCCACAGGAAAACACTTTGACCTTTGTGGGTCCTGAAACTAACATAGGGAGTTGCCTGGACACACAGCCTGATGGCATTTTAACAGGGAGGTAGTTTGTGCTAGGTCCCAGATGCCAAACAAGTGCTAAGCAGCTAAAATATCCTGCCAGCTCTATAGCCCAGGTCTAGACAAACTGTACACAAGAATATACAAGAGTGTCCTCTTCAATAAATGGTGCTGGGAAAATTAGATATCCATATGAAGAAGAATAAAACTGGATCACTACCTCTCATGTCATACAAAAGTCAAGATGGATTGAAGACTTACACATTAGACCCCGCACTATAAAACTACTAGATGAAAACACAGGAAAAACATTCAGGTAATTGATTTTGGTAAAGATTTTACCTTTTGGCTAAAACCTCAAAAGCACAGACACAAAAATAAAAACAAACAAATAGAACTATGTTAAACTGAAAAGCTTCTGCACCACAAACGGAACAATCAACACAGTGAAGAGACAACCTGTTGAATGGCAGGAAATTCGCTTTTTCATATTTATTCACCAGGAGACTAATATCTAGAGTATACAAGGAACTCAACTCAACAATTAGAAAATGAAAAATCCCATCTAAAGGGAGAGAAAGTCATTATTTCCTTTTGAGAATTGTCGTTTCTCAAAAGGAAATAAACAAATGCCCAATGGGTATATGGAAAAATGCTCAATATCACTGGTGCAACTTCTTAAAAACTACTCGTTATATTTGAAAAAAGACTGAACATCTCTACAGAAGAAAGCATAGAAATAATCATACCTAACATCTACAGGTTGCTAATTATAAACCAAGAGTTATATGTTTCTTTTTTATGAAAAAGAAAAGATATTTTCAGCCAGGCGTGGTGGCTCACGCCTGTAATCCCAGCACTTTGGGAGGCCAAGGCGGGTGGATCATGATGTCAAGAGATCGAGACCATCCTGGTCAATATGGTGAAACACCATCTCTACCAAAAATACAAAAAATTAGCTGGGCATGGTGGCACGTGCCTGTAATCCCAGCTACTCAGGAGGCTGAGGCAGAAGAATTGCCTGAACCCAGGAGGTGGAGGTTGAGTCAGGAGAATTGCCTGAACCCAGGAGGTGGAGGTTGAGGCAGGAGAATTGCCTGAACCCAGGAGGTGGAGGTTGCGGTGAGCCAAGATCGCGCCATTGCACTCCAGCCTGGGTAACAAGAGCGAAACTCTGTCTCAAAAAATAAAAAAATAAAAGAAAAGATATTTTCATTCAAAGCTTAAGTAGTACATACATATCACTCTTTCTTCTTATCTGCTGTAATGAATTCAAAATGTCCAAGGAAGGTAGCTCTTATTATGCACAGGAGTAGTCATTACATGAGGTAGCTATTAGTAGGCAAGTGTTAATCCTTTCAAAACCTTCTTTGTTTTATTCTTCTCTCTATTTTAAGATAATTTCTTCAAAAGCCCTTCTGCATCCAATCCAGGAATTATATTTATTTTCTTTCACTTATTCCCACAAAAGTAAAATTACCTAAAGCATATAAAATGAAAATAAAGTGACTTTTTACAATTCATGTACATAGGACAACTTTACTCGCTTTGCCCTTCTTAAGCAGAATTCTCAAAACATTGCCAAAGAAAAAGACATTATACTACAACTTAGCTAGGTGAAGTATACATTTCTTTATTTGCATAAGAAGATATATTAGAATAATAAGGAAGACTATGGGATGTGAAGAGACAGAAGAAAATACACAAGTGAAAGTCATTTTCAATTTTCCACTTAAATATCTGAGAATATATATTTTTGTTACATATATATGCTTATAACAAAATCATAAAAATGTCTCATAACCAGTGGTCATAATTTATGAAGACCTTCCAATATTTATAAAGCTAATCGAACAAGGTTCAAGCAAGTAATTAGTGGCCAATCCCACTATTTATGAAATATGACATAGCTTGAAAAATGTAGCTCATTTAAAAAAATCGTCCATTAAATATTACTTGTACCTGAGACTCTGAAACCCAGTGTAAGAATTAATAAGATAATTAGACAGTTATTCCTTTGTCATATCAATTAATGCTTGCACTCTATCTGTATATCTACTTACCTACCTATGATCTATTTATTCATCTATCTATCTAATCTGTTCATCCATCCATGTGATGAAGTTTAATCTCAAGAAATCATTGCAGGCTTACAAGAGAGATTAAATATGATGCTCTTGAAGTAGCAGTTTTGAAAAAGTAAAGTATTATTTGGGAATGAGAATGGAACAACCCGTGTGGGTGTATGGAGATCAAAACTGCTTTGGTTTCAAGACCAAATCACAGAAATACGGTCTTTTTTTTTTTTTAGTTTTAAAAATTTGTATTTTTATTGTTGAATTGTTATTTTTTATTGTTTTTCCAAATATACATATTTTTTTAAATTGTACTTTAGGTTCTGGGGTACATGTACTGATCATGGAGCATTGTTGCATAGGTACTTCATAGCGGCACTGTTTACAATAGCAAAGTCCTGGAACTAACCCAAATGACCATCAACGATAGACTGGACAAGGAAAATGTGGCACATATACACCATGGATTATGGTGCAGTCATAAAAAACAATGAGTTTGTGTCCTTCGTAGGGATATGTATGAATCTGGAAACCATCATTCTCAGCAAACTGACACAAGAACAGATAATCAAACACCACATGTTCTCACTCATAGGCAGGTGTTGAACAATGAGAAATATGATCTTATTCTTTCCTGGATTTATTATTATTCATCACTTTCTGGTATATTTCAGTAGCTTTTTAATTATAACATAAACATTATAAGAGCAGATGTTATTCTGATTTTGTGTATTCATATTCTGTCAAGAACAATGCCTGGCACATTGAGATGCTCAGTGAGTATCAAATAATTTATTAAAAGATGTTTCTAATATAGTGGTAACAGAAACATCTGAATAAAATATATATTTATAGTTTGTTTCTGATCTCTACTGGAATCCACTTTTCTTCAGAGCAGGAATGATATTTTATTGGTTTACAAATATCTGAGCTCACAGGACAGTGTCTGGAATATAAGTGAAGGTTTTTTGAGCTAACTAAAGATTTGTGCCAAAGATAAAATAGTAGCTGGAAGGTATACATCATAGAATAAATAAAAATTATAAAAATTTATTGTGTTAAGTTGTTTCATTTTGCCAATTGAAAAGGTAAAAATAATTTCCAGTGTATTAGTCTGGTTTCTCCAGTGAAATGGAGAGAGAGAGAGAGAAGAGAGAGAGAGAATAGAAAATTGTTATAAAGAATTGGCTCATGCAATTGGTGAGGCAGGGAAGTCCCCAGATCTGCACTCAGCAAACTGGAGAGCCGAGAGAGATAATGGTATAGCCTCAGTCCAAGTCCAAAGTCCTAAGAACCAGGAAAACTGATTATATAAGTTCTAGAATGAGTCTAAGTCTGAAGGTAGGATAAGACTGATGTCCCAGATTAAATCAGTCAATAAGAGAAAGAGAATCCTCTCCCACCCAGCCTTTGTTATATACAGACATTCAACTGATTGGGTGAGGCCCACCCACATCAGATAGAAAAATCAATTTTTCTCAGATTACTAATTCAAGTGTTAATCTAATCTAGAAACACCTCACAAACACTATCAGAATAATGTTTTACCAAATATTGTGGCACTTTGTGACCAAATAAATTTGAAACATAAAATTAATCATCATATGCAGCAATTGTTAGTAATAATTGAGTCTTTATTATGTCTAATTACATTGCTTATATTATTTCATTTACTTCTTAAAATACCAAACAAATCAAATACCATTATGTTCACCATTTGACTGAGGAGGAATCTGAGGTAGTTTAAGACATATGTTTGCACAGCAGTTCATATCTCTCCAAGTAATTTCAAATCAGAACCAAAATTTAAGTCTTAGCCTCTGTGTCCCCTTGCTTTTAATGAGTCATATATGTAATATGGAAATTTAATGAAAGAAGTTCTCATTTTTTTCCTTTATTCACCATTGTATAATTGTAGAATAGCGCATGCTTTTCCCCTATAAACATTCAATATTGGTTGAATAATATACATTAGACATTTTAGGTCATAGGCCTGGAGTTCAATAAAGAAACCTGGAGACAGAGTTGACCCTTGAATACCATAGGTTTGAATTATGTGTGTCTACTTATCTGGAAACTTTCTGCTGCCTCTGAGACAATTGTGACAGTAAGACCAACCTTTTTCTTTCTCTTCCTCTTCAGGCTACTTAACATGAAAAGCACATGGATGAAGACCTTTATGTTGATACGTTTCCACTTAATGAATAGTAAGTATATTTTGTCTTCCCTAAAATTTTCTTAATAACATTTTCTATTCTCTAGATTATTATAAGAATACAACATATAATACATACACAAAATGTGTATTAACTGTTTATATTATTGGTAAGGCCTCTAGTCAATAGCAGAATATTAGCAGTTACATTTTTGGGAAGTCATAAGGTTTTCATGGACTTTCAACTCTGCAGTGTGTCAGTGCCATTAACCTCTGCATTGTTCGAGGGTCAACTGTATATATTGTGAAGGGAGCACTACATACGTTATCAGGAGCTCCTTTATTAAAAGATTCAACAAATATTTAATCAATATTTGATCTCTGCCTGTCATTGATTCATTGAATATAGCAAATCTAATAATGTCTCTGTCTTTAAGTAGTTTACAGCATAGGGGTAAAGAAATGGGATGTCTTATAGAATGTCCTTAGTGAAATAAAGGAAGGTAGTTGATATCTGAATCCTTGGGAGACTACTACCAATACTAGATGAATAAAAATGAAGTGTATTTCACCAAGAAGCAAGGAAGACAAGAGTTACAGAAAGAATAACAAAGACAATATTGTAAAATGATGCAGTTTCAAGTCTGAAAAAAAAGACTAACTTTATAATTGATTAATTAAATCTGAGACAATGGTTCCAGTGCCAATGTGTGAGGCAGCCTTTGATAATTCAATGTGGTTATGGTAGCAATCTTCAGCACCCTGATATTGTTTGTGGAGCTGTATATACCACATTAAATCTTTTAAACAATAAATATTTGTTGCATTACTAAATAAAGAAATTTTTAATGAATGTAAATGACTAAATGCACAGACAGTGTCACCTTATATCTAAGTTTATCTTCAATTACTTTTAGTATGAAATTTGTCTTAGAGCTTTTAAATTAAACAGTAGGGTGCTTTTCGTCTGTATCTTTGCTCATGCTGTCCTAATTACCAGAAATAGCCCTATTTTAACTTTTTAATTCAAGTTCTATACGTTATTTCCCCCAAATCCAGATTAACATCTTCTTTAATAAAACTTCTTTAATTTTTATATCCTAATTATCTCCCAATCTTTTTATTTTTTTTTGCTTTTTTTTAATTTTAATTTTAATTTTTTATTGCATTTTAGGTTTTGGGGTACATGTGCAGAGCATGCAATACAGTTGCATAGGTACACACATGGCAGTGTGTTTTGTTTGCTTTTTCCCCTTCACCCACATTTGGCATTTCTCCCCAGGCTATCCCTCCCCACCGCCCCTCCCACTGGCCCTCCCCTTTTCCCCGCAATAGACCCCAGTGTTTAGTACTGCCTTCTCTGTGTCCATGTGTTCTCATTTTTCATCACCCACCTATGAGTGAGAATATGTGGTGTTTCATTTTCTGTTCTTGTGTCAGTTTGCTGAGAATGATGTTCTCCAGATTCATCCATATCCCTAAAAACGACACGAACTCATCATTTCTGATTACTGCATAATATTCCATGGTGTATATGTGCCACATTTTCCCAATCCAGTCTATCATCAATGGGCATTTGGGTTGATTCCAGGTCTTTGCTATTGTAAACAGTGCTGCAATGAACATTCGTGTGCATGTGTCCTTATAGTAGAACGATTTATAGTCCTTTGGATATATACCCAGTAATGGGATTGCTGGGTCAAATGGAATTTCTATTTCTAAGGCCTTGAGGAATCGCCACACTGTCTTCCACAATGGTAGAACTAATTTACATTCCCACCAACAGTGTAAAAGTGTTCCTTTTTCTCCACATCCTCTCCAGCATCTGTTGTCTCCAGATTTTTTAATGATCGCCATTCTAACTGGCGTGAGATGGTATCTCAATGTGGTTTTGATTTGCATCTCTCTGATGACCAGTGACGATGAGCATTTTTTTATATGACTGTTGGCCTCATATATGTCTTCTTTCGTAAAGTGTCTGTTCATATCCTTTGCCCATTTTTGAATGGGCTTGTTTGTTTTTTTCCTGTAAATCTGTTTGAGTTCTTTGTAAATTCTGGATATCATCCCTTTGTCAGATGGGTAAACTGCAAAAATTTTTTCCCATTCTGTTGGTTGCCAATTCACTATAGAGACTGTTTCTTTTGCTGTGCAGAAGCTGTGGAGTTTGATTAGGTCCCATTTGTCTATTTTGGCTTTTGTTGCCAATGCTTTTGGTGTTTTGTTCATGAAGTCCTTGCCTACTCCTATGTCCTGGATGGTTTTGCCTAGATTTCCTTCTAGGGTTTTTATGGTGCCAGGTCTTATGTTTAAGTCTTTAATCCATCTGGAGTTAATTTTGGTTTAAGGTGTCAGGAAGGGGTCCAGTTTCTGCTTTCTGCACATGGCTAGCCAGTTTTCCCAACACCATTTGTTGAACAGGGAATCCTTTCACCATTGCTTGTTTTTGTCGGGTTTATCAAAGATTGTATGGTTGTAGATATGTTGTGTTGCCTCTGATGCCTCTGTTGTGTTCCATTGGTCTATATCTCTGTTTTGGTACCAGTACCATGCTGTTTTGATTACTGTAGCCTTGTAGTATAGGTTGAAATCCGGTAGTGTGATGCCCCCCGCTGTGTTCTTTTTGCTTAGAATTGACTTGGCTATGCGGGCTCTCTTTTTGTTCCATATGAAGTTCATGATGGTTTTTTCCAGTTCTGTGAAGAAAGTCAATGGTAGCTTGATGGGGATAGCGTTGATTCTGTAAATTACTTTGGGCAGTATAGCCATTTTCACGATATTAATTCTTCCTAACCATGAGCATGGAATGTTTCTCCATCTGTTTGTGTCCTCTCTGATTTCGTTGAGCAGTGGTTTGTAGTTTTCCTTGAAGAGGTCCCTTACGTTCCTTGTGAGTTGTATTCCAAGGTATTTTATTCTTTTTGTAGCAATTGTGAATGGCAGTTCATTCTTGATTTGGCTCTCTTTAAGTCTGTTATTGGTGTATAGGAATGCTTGTGATTTTTACACATTGATTTTATATCCTGAGACTTTGCTGAAGTTGCTTATCAGTTTCAGGAGTTTTTGGGCTGAGGCGATGGGGTCTTCTAGGTATACTATCATGTCGTCTGCAAATAGAGACAATTTGGCTTCCACCTTTCCTATTTGAATACCCTTTATTTCTTTTTCTTGCCTGATTGCTCTGGCTAGAACTTACAGTACTATATTGAATAGGAGTGGTGACAGAGAGCATCCTTGTCTAGTGCCGGATTTCAAAGGGAATGCTTTCAGTTTTTGCCCATTCGGTATGATATTGGCTGTTGGTTTGTGATAAATAGCTTTTATTACTTTGAGATACATTCCATGGATACCGAGTTTATTGGGGGTTTTTAGCATAAAGGGCTGTTGAATTTTGTCAAATGCCTTCTCTGCATCAATTGAGATAATCATGTGGTTTTTGTTTTTGGTTCTGTTTATGTGGTGAATTACGTTTATAGACTTGTGTATGTTGAACCAGCCTTGCATCCCCGGGATGAATTCTACTTGATCATGATGAATAAGTTTTTTGATTTGCTGTTGCAATCGGCTTGCCAATCTTTTTATTATAATTTAAGTTCTGGGATTCATGTGCAGAAAGTGCAGGTTTGTTACATAGCTATACATGTGCCATGGTGGTTTGCAGCACCTATCAACCAATCATCTACATTAGGTATTTCTCTAATGCTATCCCTCCCCTAGCCCCAAACACTCCAACAGGCCCTGGTGTGTGATGTTTCCCTCCCTGTGTCCATGTGTTCTCATTGTTCAACTCCCATTTATCAGTGAGAACATGTGACGTTTGGTTTTCTGTTCCCGTGTTTGCTGAGAATAATGATTTCCAGCCTCATCCATGTCCCTGCAAAGGACATGAATTCATTTTTTATGGCTGCATAGTATTCCATGGCATATATGTGTCACATTTTCCTTATCCAGTCTATCATTGAGAGGCATTTCTATTGGTTCCAAGTCCTTACCATTGTGAATAGTGCTGCAATAAACATACATGTGCATGTGTCTCTATAATAGAATGATTTATAATCCTTTGAGTATATACCCAGGAATGGGATTGCTGGGTCAAATGGCATTTGTAGTTCTAGATCCTTGAAGAATAGCCACACTGTCTTCCACAATGGTTGAACTAATTAACACTCCCACAAACAGTGTAAAATTTTCCACAACCTCTCCAGCATTTGTTGTTTCCTGACGTTTTAATGATTGCCATTCTAACTGGTGTGAGATGGTTTCTCATGTTGGTTTTGATTTGTATTTCTCTAATGATTAGCTATGATGAGGTGGGGTTTTTTTGTATGTTTTTTGGCCACATAAATGTCTTCTTTTAAGAAGTGTGTGTTCATATCCTTAGACCACTTTTTGATGGGGTTGTTTGTTTTTCCTTGTAAATCTGTTAAAGTTCCTTGTAGATTCTGGATATTAGCCACTTGTCAGATGGATAGATTGCAAAAATCTTCTCCCACTTTGTAGGCTGCCTGTTCACTGTGATGATAGTTTCTTTTGCTGTGCAGAAGCTTTTAGTTTAATTAGATTCCATTTATCAGCTTTGGCTTTCATTGCCATTCTTTTTGTGTTTTAGTCATGAAGTCTTTGCCCATGCCTATGTACTGAATTGTATTGGCTAGGTTTCCTTCTAGGGTTTCCATGGTTTTAGGTTTTACATTTAAGTCTTTAATCCACCTTAAGTTAATTATTGTGTAAGTTGTAAGGGAGGGGTTCACTTTCAGTTTTCTGCATATGGCTAGCCAGTTTTCCCAACACCATTTCTTAAATAGGGAATCCTTTCCCCACTATTTTTGTCAGGTTTCTTAAAGGTCAGATTGTTGTAGATGTGTGGCATTATTTCTGAGGCCTCTTTTTTGGTCCATTGGTCTATATATCTGTTTTGGTACCAGTACCATGCTGTGTTGGTTACTGTAGCCTTGTAGCATAGTTTGAAGTCAGGTAGTGTGATGACTCCAGCTTTGTTCTTTTTGCTTGGGATAGTCTTGGCTATATTGGAAATCCAAATCTAGCAGCACATCAAAAAGCTTATCCACCACAATCAACTTGGCTTCATCCCTGGGATGGAAGGCTGGTTGAACATATGCAAATCTATAAATGTAATCCATCGCATAAACAGAACCAATGACAAAAATCACATTATTATTTCAATAGATGCAGAAAATGCCTTAAACAAAATTCAATAGCCCTTCATGCTAAAAACTCTCAATAAATGAAGTATCTATGGAACATATCTCAAAATAATAATAGCTATTTATGACAAAGCCACAGCCAATATCATACTGAATGGGCAAAAGCTGGAAGCATTGCCTTTGAAAACTGGCACAAGGCAAGTATGCCCTCTCTCACCACTCCTATTCAACTTAGTGGAAGTTCTAGCCAGGGCAATCAGTGTAGAGAAAGAAAGAAAGCGTATTCAAATAAGAAGAGTGGAAGTCAAATTGTCTCTGTTTGTAGATTACATGATTGTATATTAGAAAACCTGATCATCTCAGCCAAAAATATCCTTAAGCTTATAAGCAAATTCAACATAGTCTCAGGATACAAAAATCAATGTGCAGAAATCACAAGCATTCCTGTATACCAAGAATAGACAGGGAGCCAAACGATGAGCGAAGTCCCACTCACAATTGCTGCAAAGACAATAAAATACCTAGCAGTACAACTTACAAGGGATGTGAAGGACCTTTTCAAGGACAACTACAAACTACTGCTCAGGAAAATAAGAGAGGACACAAACAAATGGAAAACCATTCCAAGCTCATGAATAGGAAGAATCAATATCATGAAAATGGCCATACAGCCCAAGGTAATTTATGCATTCGATGCTACCCTCATCAAGCTATCATTAACTTTCTTCACAAAATTAGAAGAAACTAATTTAAATTTCATATGGAACCATCTTTAATTTTTCATAAAGCACAAAAAAGCTGTACTCAACATTCTCACACTTGATCAACTATCTGTTCTTATCTATATTTTTCTCTCAAAAGTGAATAGTTTCAGCAGAATTGGGCAAATTTAAGCTCATGGTAATATTTGCTTAATACATACATAAGACTTAATTGACTATATATTTCATGAACCTCACTTTAACGTTGAAGCAAATGGAGAGATGAAGCAAAAATCTCCAAGGAAATTATTGGAAACCATTTAGTTTTTGTCCTTACTTGTACCTTTCCCCAACTTTCACATGAATGTTTTTGCCCACATCTTGTGACTGCTGTTGTAGAAATAGAAAAAGAAAATTAAAACAGTGTTACTGATGTTCTCACTTGATAACTATGCACTGTAGTGTAAATAAAATTGATTTAGTCAGTTATACGAATGTTGACTTTGTGTTTTGCTAGAAACTGAATGTAGAAGTTAAGTGCTGACATCTTTCGTATTGGGTGGTTTTGCTTATATTGCCATGTGTTTATACAAAGAATGTTGAAGTGGGAATTTGAAATGCAGTATAGATACAGAAAAATAATAGCAATTTCTATATATTTTTCTTCACTTTATAAAGTTAACCAATTGAGTCTTTTTTCATTATTATCTCTAAACGTATCTGGACTTTCTAAATTTTCATTATTCGGAGTTTAACACAAGTCTTAGCCAGATACAAAGACATGAATATTAAACCATTTCAACAGCCATTTCTCTAAAGAATCATGTTTAGAGCCTTGCTGCATTTCAATTTCCCCATATGCCTTTATGAATTCATAACTTTTGGAGGTCATCCTGGACTATCTGCTAGCTGTTCTATATGATGAGATGAGCAGGGAGCAGGTGAATCAAGCAAGGAGGGGATGGCTTCCTGAATTGAACAGGATATAATATTTGAGTTCTTTTATTAGTTTTGTATTCTCACACTGCAACTGAGGGCCATCTTCCCTTTTTTCACTTTTGAAAAATACAATTTTCAATTGTATATCCCCTTTTTATCTGCCGTTGCTTCTTTCTTGGTTCTATTTTATGCCTCCCTCTTCCCAAGTCAAAAATGGTTAGGGCTGTGGACATTAATTTATTTTGATCCTTTTTTTCAATTGTGAAGCAAGATTTGTGTGTGTGTGTGTGTGTGTGTGTGTGTGAGAGAGAGAGAGAGAGAGAGAGAGAGAGAGAGAGAGAGAGAGAGAGAACTTTTATTGAATGTTAAACATATGCCAAAATAAGAACAAGTGCCTTCACATGGAGTCTTATGTAATCTCAACAACTCTATTAAGTGGCTGCTCTGATTACCTCAAATTTATAAATGAGGTTAAGTTGCCTGCCTGTGTCACACAGCTAATAATGGACAGAGTCATAATTTTCATCCTCCATTAGGGAATGGGTTTTCAAAATTAAAGAAAGCTAAACTCACACCTGAGTAACACTAAATGCATGCTGTTAATCACTGTGCTATTTTGTGTGGCTGTTTTGCTGATTTAACCAATTTATCATCTGAATTTTCTTACAGGTAACTTGAAAAAATGTAGGACAGAGTAGGACTATGACTTGCTATTGGCTCCTTTTAAAATTATTGTAAGTGTACTGGAGCATCAGAATATTAATCTTTAGGTGCCAACTTATAAACCCACATTCCTCTTCTTTGGATTCTTACCCACTTTACCCAATGTAAGAAAATAAGCTGTCTAGTTGATCCCCCAGGTCTAGTAGGAGCTATGGTTCACCTTAGGATACTAAAATTTAAGAGTTTACATTGGTAGAGATTATTTTTTCCTTGTACAACAGCTCTCTGTAAACTAGTAACTTATGGCACATGAACAGATTCTGCCTGAAGATCACATTTATATAGCAGCTCAGAGTTAAATAATAGCACCATATCTGTCTACCTATTAGTGTGGAAAGTCATTTTCTATAATATAAAGAATATTTACTATTTATTGGGTGCCATACACTCTGTTAAGTTTCTTGTGCTTATTTCATTTAATTTTCACAATGATCTTAAGAGGAAAGTACTTTTATTATTTATATTTTATAGCTGAAAGAAGTTAGTAAGTGGGGGATCTGAGATTTGACCTAAGATTGATTCCAAATTTGATTTTCTTAACTACCATGTCTATTTTCTTTATTTAAACATAAATGTATTTAAAGATATTATTTAAACCTAATCATTCTTTTTTCTCTTTTTCTACTTTTATTTTAGAATCAGAGGGTACGTGTGCACAATTGAGACGGAGGAATATTGTGTTTTGCTGATGTTTGAAGTATGACTGAACACGTCACCCTGGTATTGAACACAGTACTCCGTAGGTAGTTTTTCAGGCTTTACTCCCCTCCTTCTCCCCACTATAGGAGTCCCCAATGTTTATTGTTCCCATGTATATGTTCATGTGTACCCAAAAAACATAACTGTTCTTATTTGATTTTGACGTTTGTGCCAGGAGAAGGATATTATTTCTTAGGATAGTGGTTTGCCTGTCGGCTTATGAGATTGCCAATGCCATTGACATTTTCTTTTAGAAGTGAATGTTACTTCTTTAGATGGAAGGAAATATAAGTACCGGCCAGTAGCAATTCTCTTAAAACCATGCCTCCTGAGGTCATGGGATTTTAGTTTTATAAGACTGTGCAATATTTCTCTTTGCCATTGAATTCTTGTTTCTTAACCTGATTAATGCCCTCTGCCTTCTTTCCAAAGTCAGGGATAATAACTGTTATTGATGTCTTAGTCAGTGCTGGCTGCTGTAATTGAACACCATAGACTGGATAGTTTAAATTATATTTATTTCTAACTGTTCTGGAGTCTGGAAGACTGAGATCAGAGTGCCAGTATGGTCAGGTTGTAAGTTAGGGCTCTCTTTCTGTTTTACTAATGACTGCTGTCTTGCTGTATCTTCACATGGTAGAGAGGGAGAACACGGGTCTCTGTTTTTTCTTATCTAGGCACTTATAACATCATGAGGGCTCCACCCTCATTGCCTCATTTTAACTTATTCACCTCCTAAAGGCTCCTCCTTCAAATACTATTATAGTGAAAAGTAAGGCTTCAATCTATGGCTTTTGGGGGAACACAAGTATTCAGTCCATAGCCCATGGTTTTTGCAAGTTTCTTGATTATTCTGTTTAGAGACAGACTATTTAGAGATAGATGATTTGGCTGATCCAAGAGGAACAGATTGTTTTCATTTCCTCCCTGAATATGTGCTTAATACCTTTTCATAAACTCAACCTATAACCACTGAACTTCGTATAGGCACTATACTAGGCTCTAGAGATTCAACTATGACCAGAATGGATATATTTTACCCTGCAGCTCTGAGTGAAATAAATTTTACTGTCCTACACTCAAACTGTATCTCATCATATCAGAATTTTCTAATATCATTTTTGGACATATATACATATATTAGGTACATATATTTGTTTTCCTTTTTCTCTTATTCTTTTACTATGTAATGTAAGACATATTGAGTTTATATTAGTATTTAATTATTAGCAACGTTATATCATAGTATTAAGTTTATGGAATTTCAGAGAAAGAGAAAACATCACAGAAGGACTTTATCTCTTCTTATGAGAAAAGAATGAATATATTTTAAGTTCTAAACAAGACAGTTATATTGTGTTATGTGAAGCTACAACCTTATTATCCTCTTTATTTGGAAATTAAGTGTCATTAATGGAGATGTGTATGGGTGCCAAGTTGACAAAGGGTTGACTTGTGATGGTTTACTTTAAGTGTCAAATTGACTGGATTAAGGGATGCTCAGATGCTTGATAAAGCATTATTTCTAGGTGTGTCTGGGAGGATGTTTTTAGAAGGGATTGACATTTGAATCAATAACCTGAGTAAAGAAGATCCACACTCTCTCAATGTGGGCGGGTACCATAAAGTTGGCTGAAGATGTGAATAAAACAAAAAGGCAAAGGAAGGAAGAATCTTGTCTCTTCTGGAGCTGGGACACTCTTTTCTTTCTGGTCTGTAGACACCAGAACTTAATGTTTTCCAGTTTGGGGACTCTGGTACTGGCACCAATAATCTCCCAGGATTTTGGGTCTTTGGCTTCAGACTGAAAATTATACGCTGATTTTCCTGGTTCTCAGGCTTCAAATTTCGACTGAGCTATATGATTGGCTTCCCAGAGTTTCCAGTTTGTAGATGACCAGTTGGTAGAGTTTCCAGTTTGTGGGATTTCTCATTATCCATAATCACATGAGCAAACTCCCCTAATAAATCTCCTCCCATCTATCTGTCTATATTTATATATCCTAATGTCTCCATTTCTAGAGAGCCCTGGCTAATAGTCATGTGAATGTTGAAAGTAACTGTATGAAAAGAAAAAATACTAAAAATGTTCCATGGACAAAAGTCTTAAGGATTTCTCAGCAACAAACGGAAAACATCTTCATAGAACATAAAATGCTTTTAAAATGTTTCAAAATATAAATACTCTTAAATGTGTGTACTCTGTACTTGAAAATATACTTCCTTTTGAGAAAAATTCAAACTTTTATCAACTTTTAAAAGGTTCTTAGCTTGTAGATTCAGTATTTAAACATTAGTCTCTATTTAAACACTAGTCTCTATTGACAGGGATTTGGAGGAGAAAGTTCATAAAATGAAAATAATCCCTTTTCTTATTCAAGAGCCTAAAAAAACAGCAGTGCTTCAGTCTATGTAATTGTCCATCCTCCACAGACAATTGAAAATAAATCTGAGATGAGGACCCAAGATGGCGCTGTGAGAACAACCCAGGATTGGAGCTCTCATTGAATCCGCAAATGGTGAGTTGGAGCTGCATTTACAGACTGATCTTTGTTGCCCACAGAACGGGGAAACTCCCAAGTATAAAAAAGACACGGGACGCCAGGCAGTAGGTCTGCCTGGCGAAGCCAGCAGCTGGGGCGGTGGCGGCCGGCCCTACCCAGCAATCCCCACAGGGCGCGCTTGTCCGGGTGCCCTGTTGAATCGGCAACCTGAGACTTGAGATGGCTGGACTTGAGACTGAACGAGACTTGGACAGTAGGCCAGCCCAGGGGATTGCAGCGACAGATCGTTTGGGACACCCAGTGGGATGAACAAAATCGCGATTTCAAACGATCCCAAGCAGACGGTCTGATATGCTCTGTGGGGGAGGGGCGTCCACCACTACCGAGGCAACCCGGCCCAACTGAGATACACGCCCACTGCTGACGCAGCCTGCCGTTGCTGAGGCAACACGCTACAATGAAGAGACTCCGCCGCAGGGCGTGGCGGAGACCACAGCAGAGCCTGCAGGAACAGGGCGAATCACAACAGCAGGGTGGAGCCTCGGCAGCCAAACAGTGGCTAGTCTGCCTTCTAGCTGGGCAGGACACCTCATAGGACATTGAAAAATAAAGCCCGAACCCCCCAACACAGAGCATTTGAGAAAAAAAGGGATTTTTTAATGAGCTCTGTTGCAGCAGAATCAAACATAGCAGCCTAACAGCCCTGAATGAACAACAGAGCTCACAGCTCAGCAATTGAGCTCTAAAAAAGTACAGACTGTCTCCTCAAGCAGCTCCCTGACCCCTCTATATCCAAAAGACTGACATTTGGCAGGCATCATCCTGGGACAATGATAGCAGAAAAAGAAACTGGTAGCATCCCTCACTGTGCCACAGCTGCTAGAGGGGCACCCCAGACAAGCAGGGCCTGGAGTGGACCTCAGCAGTCGTACAGTGAAGGGGCTAGGCTGGTAGAAGAAAAACCAAGTAACAGAAATACTTCATAATCAACAATCTGGGTGTCCACTCAGAGACCCAATGGAAAAGTCAGCAACTACGCAGATGACAAGCGGATAAACCCACAAAGATGGGAAGAAACCAGCGCAAAAAGGAGGAAAACACCGGAAATCAGAACACCTCGCCTCCTAGAAAGGACAAAAACTCCTCACCAGCAAGGGAGCAAAGCTGGACGGAGAATGACTGTGACGAAATGACGGAATTAGACTTCAGAAGGTGGATAATGAGAAACTTTTGTGAGCTTAAAGAACATGTATTAAATCAATGCAAAGAAACTAAGGAACTTAAAAAAAGATATGAGGAAATGATAACAAGAATGGATAACTTAGAGAGGAACATTAATGAATTAAAGGAGCTGAAAAACACAATACGAGAATTTCGTGAAGCATGCACAAGTTTCAATAGCCGAATTGACCAAGCAGAAGAAAGAATATCTGAAGTCGAAGACCAACTCAATGAAATAAAACGAGAAACCAAGATTAGAGAAAAAAAGCACAAAAAGGAATGAACAAAGTCTCCAAGAAATGTGGGACTATGTGAAAAGACCTAATCTACGTTTGATAGGTGTACCAGAAGGGGACGAAGAGAATGAATCCAAGCTGGAAAATACTCTTCAGGACATCATCCAGGAAAACTTGCCCCACCTAGCAAGACAGGCCAACACTCAAATGCAGGAAATACAGAGAACACCACAAAGATATTCCGCAAGAAGAGCAACCCCAAGGCACATAATCGTCAGATTCAACAAGGTTGAAATAAAGGAGAAAATACTAAGGGCAGCCAGAGAGAAAGGTCGAGTTACCCACAAAGGGAAGCCCATCAGACTCACAGCAGATCTCTCGGCAGAAACACTACAAGCCAGAAGAGAGTGGGGGCCAATATTCAACATTCTTAAAGGAAAGAACTTTCAACCCAGAATTTCATATCCAGCCAAACTGAGCTTCAGAAGTGAAGGGAAAATAAAATCCTTTGTGAACAAGCAAGTACTCAGAGATTTTGTCACCACCAGGCCAACATTACAAGAGCTCCTAAAAGAGGCACTACACATAGAAAGGAACAACCAGTACCAGCCATTCCAAAATCACACTAAATGCTAAAAAGCATCAACATGATGAAGATTCTACAACAACTAACAGACAAAACAGCCACTTAGCATCAAAATGGCAGTATCAAATTCACACATAACAATATTAACCCTAAATGTAAATGGACTAAATGCACCAATCAAAAGACACAGACTGGCAAGTTGGATAAAAATCCAAAACCCATCAGTGTGCTGTATCCAGGAAACCAATCTCACATGCAAGGATACACAAAGGCTCAAAATAAAGAGATGGAGGAAGATTTACCAAGCAAATGGAGAGCAAAAAAAAGCAGGAGTTGCATTCCTCATCTCTGATAAAATAGACTTTAAAGCAACAAAGATCAAAAGAGACAAAGAAGGCCATTATATAATGGTAAAAGGATCGATAAAACAAGCAGAGTTAACGATCCTAAACATATATGGACCCAATGCAGGAGCACCCAGATACATAAGGCAAGTTCTTAATGACTTACAAAGAGACTTAGACTCCCACACAATAATAGTGGGAGACTTTAACACTCCACTGTCAATATTAGACAGATCAACCAGACAGAAAATCAACAAGGATATCCAGGGCTTGAACTCAGACCTGGAACAAGCAAACCTGATAGACATTTACAGAAGTCTCCACCCCAAATCCACAGAATATACATTCTTCTCAGCACCACATCACACCTACTCTAAAATTGACCACATAATTGGAAGTAAAGCACTGCTCAACAAATGCAAAACAACTGAAATCGTAACAAACAGCCTCTCAGACCATAGTGCAATCAAGTTAGAACTCAGAATTCAGAAACCAACCCAGAACCGCACAGCTTCATGGAAACTGAACAACTGGCTCTTGAATGTTGACTGGGTAAACAATGAAATGAAGTCAGAAATAAAGAAGTCCTTCGAAACCAATGAGAACGAAGACACAACATGCCAGAACCTCTGGGACACATTTAAAGCAGTCTCTAGAGGAAAGTATATAGCAATAAGTGCCCATATGAGGAGAATGGAGAGATCCAAAATTGACAGCCTATCGTCAAAATTGAAAGAGCTAGAGGAGCAAGATCAGAAAAACTCAAAACCCAGCAGAAGACAAGAAATAACTACGATCAGAGCTGAACTGAAGGAGATTGAGATACGAAAAACCCTTCAAAAAATCAATAAATCCAAGAGCTGGTTTTTTGAAAAGATCAACAAAATAGACAGACCACTAGCCAGACTGATTAAAAAGAAAAGAGAGAACAACCAAATAGATGCAATAAAAAATGATAAAGGGGAAATCACCACAGATTCCACAGAAATTCAAACCATCATCAGAGAATATTACAAACAACTCTATGCACATAAAATCGTAAACCTGGAAGAAATGGATAAATTCCTGGACTCCTGCGTCCTCCCAAGCCTGAACCAGGAGGAAGCTGAAACTATGAATAGACCAATAACAAGGTCAGAAGTCGAGGCAGCAATTAAGAGCTTACCACAAAAAAAAAAAAGCCGAGGTCCAGACGGGTTCACAGCCGAATTCTACCAGACACACATAGAGGAGCTGGTACCATTCCTTCTAAAACTATTTCAAACAATCCAAAAAGAGGGAATCCTTCCCAAATCATTTTACGAGACCAACATCATCCTGATACCAAAACCCGGCAGAGACCCAACAAGAAAAGAAAACTTCCGGCCAATATCCATGATGAACATAGATGCAAAAATCTTCAATAAAATATTGGCAAGCCAAATGCAACAGCAAATCAAAAAACTTATTCACCATGATCAAGTAGGATTCATCCTGGGGATGCAAGGCTGGTTCAACATACGCAAGTCTATAAATGTAATTCACCACATAAACAGAACCAAAAACAAAAACCACATGATTATCTCAATTGATGCAGAGAAGGCCTTTGACAAAAGTCAACAGCCCTTTATGCTAAAAACCCTCAATAAACTCGGTATCCATGGAATGTATCTCAAAGTAATAAAAGCTATTTATCACAAACCAACAGCCAATATCATACTGAATGGGCAAAAACTGGAAGCATTCCCTTTGAAATCCGGCACTAGACAAGGATGCCCTCTCTCACCACTCCTATTCAATATAGTACTGGACGTTCTAGCCAGAGCAATCAGGCAAGAAAAAGAAATAAAGGGTATTCAAATAGGAAAGGTGGAAGCCAAATTGTCTCTATTTGCAGACGACATGATAGTATACCTAGAAGACCCCATCGCCTCAGCCCAAAAACTCCTGAAACTGATAAGCAACTTCAGCAAAGTCTCAGGATATAAAATCAATGTACAAAAATCACAAGCATTCGTCTACACCAATAACAGACTTAAAGACAGCCAAATCAAGAACGAACTGCCATTCACAATTGGTACAGAAAGAATAAAATACCTTGGAATACAACTCACAAGGAACGTAAGGGACCTCTTCAAGGAGAACTACAAACCACTGCTCAACGAAATCAGAGAGGACACAAACAGATGGAGAAACATTCCATGTTCATGGTTAGGAAGAATTAATATCGTAAAAATGGCTATACTGCCCAAAGTAATTTACAGAATCAATGCTATCCCCATCAAGCTACCATTGACTTTCTTCACAGAACTGGAAAAAACCACCATGAACTTCATATGGAACCAAAAGAGAGCCCGCATAGCCAAGTCAATTCTAAGCAAAAAGAACACAGTGGGGGGCATCACACTACCGGATTTCAACCTATACTACAAGGCTACAGTAATCAAAACAGCATGGTACTGATACCAAAACAGAGATATAGACCAATGGAACAAAACAGAGGCACCGGAGGCAACACAACATATCTACAACTATACAATCTTTGATAAACCTGACAAAAGCAAGCAAGGGGGATAGGATTCCCTGTTTAACAAATGGTGTTGGGAAAACTGGCTAGCCATGTGCAGAAAGCAGAAACTGGACCCCTTTCCGACACCTTACACTAAAATTAACTCCAGATGGATTAAAGACTTAAACATAAGACCTGGCACCATAAAAACCCTAGAAGGAAATCTAGGCAAAACTATCCAGGACATAGGAGTAGGCAAGGACTTTATGAACAAAACACCAAAATTATTGGCAACAAAAGCCAAACTAGACAAATGGGACCTAAGCAAACTCCACAGCTTCTGCACGGCAAAAGAAACAGTCAGTAGAGTGGATCGGCAACCAACAGAATGGGAAAAAATTTTTGCAGTTTACCCATCTGACAAAGGGCTGATATCCAGAATTTAATAAGAACTCAAACGGATTTACAGGAAAAAAACAAACAAGCCCATTCAAAAGTGGGCAAAGGATATGAACAGACACTTTATGATAGAAGACATATATGAGGCCAACAATCATATGAAAAAATGCTCATCGTCACTGGTCATCAGAGAGATGCAAATCAAAACCACATTGAGATACCATCTCACGCCAGTTAGAATGGCGATCATTAAAAAATCTGGAGACAACAGATGCTGGAGAGGATGTGGAGAAAAAGGAACACTTTTACACTGTTGGTGGGAGTGTAAATTAGTTCAACCATTGTGGAAGACAGTGTGGCGATTCCTCAAGGCCTTAGAAATAGAAATTCCATTTGACCCAGCAATCCCATTACTGGGTATATATCCAAAAGACTATAAATCCTTCTACTATAAGATCACATGTACACGAATGTTCATTGCAGCACTGTTTACAATAGCAAAGACCTGGAATCAACCCAAATGCCCATTGATAATAGACTGGATTGGAAAAATGTGGCACATATACACCATGGAATATTATGCAGCAATCAGAAATGATGAGTTTGTGTCGTTTGTAGAGACATGGATGAATCTGGAGAACGTCATCCTCAGCAAACTGACACAGGAACAGAAAATGAAACACCGCATATTCTCACTCATAGGTGGGTGATGAAAAATGATAACACATGGACACAGAAAGGGGAGTACTAAACACTGGGGTCTATTGGGGGAAAAGGGGAGGGCCAGTGGGAGGGGGAGGTGGGGAGGGATAGCCTGGGGAGAAATGCCAAATGTGGGTGAAGGGGAGAAGGAAAGAAAAGCACACTGCCATGTGTGTACCTACACAACTGTCTTGCATGCTCTGCTCATGTACCCCAAAACCTAAAATCCAATAAAAAATTTAAAAAAAGAAAATAAATCTGAGATAGTTCAGACCATTGTTTCTAACTCACAGTGGAAACTCAAAATCTAGTGTTATATGATTATTGTTGAACAAACAGTGGAAAGTTGATTGATAAATAAATTTAATGCTGAGCGCAGTGGCTCAGGCCTGTAATACCAGCACTTTGGGAGCCCAAGGCAAGTGGATCATTACGTCAAGAGATCGAGACTATCGTGGCTAACATGGTAAAACCCCATCTCTACTAAAAATACAAAATTTCGCTGGGTGTCATGGTGCACTCCTGTAATCCCAGCTACTTGGAAGGCTGAGGCAGGAGAATCACTTGAACCAGGTAGGTGGAGGTTTCAGTGAGCTGAGATCAGAGAAAGCAAAATATAAAACATTGAATATATGTATATATGTGCATGTATAACAGTAATTTGATCTGTGTCAACATATATTTTCTTAGTAAAATATATTTTAACCATAGAATAAAAATACAAATTTTTTTGTCAGCATATATTCATCATTTTTAGGCTGAAAAAAATTATCCTACCAATTTGGAGCTAAAACTAGGACTGTTCATTTGTGGAGTTACTGTGTCTAAAGTCAAAATCTCAAAATGAGTGAAACAATGTTTGTATTTTGTATGTTTCTTCTTTATAAGTAGGATAATGTTTACATGTTACCTCTTTTAAAAAATTGTTGACAATTTAATGTCCTTTAATAAAGAAGTTGGTGGCTACCCAATCTGCCCCAGCAGATGTTCCATGCTTTCTCTACTTAATTCAAATATTGAAAAAATTTAGTATTCAAGAAGATGCAGTATCTTTCTTGGTAAAGCCGGGCGTGGTGGCTCATGCCTGTAACCCCAGCACTTTGTGAGGTTGAGGTGGGTGGAGCACTTGAGCCTAAAAGTTCATGACTAGCCTGGGCAAAATGACAAAACTCCATCTCTACAAAAATATTACAAAAATTAGCCAAGCACGGTAGCACATGCCTATAGTCCCAGCTACATGGAAGGATGCTACTGCACTCCAGCCTGGATGACACAGTGAGATCCTGTCTCAAAGAAAAAAAATCTTTGCTGATTATATATACATATATGTATTGTGTGTGTATGTATAAATATATACATATGCAATTACATAATATTTATGTATATATATGTGTATATATTGACTACTTAAATGCCATATACCAGTGGGCATATTAATTCCAGCTCCGCTTTGTGCAAAATTATAAATTCTTTTTTTTATCTTCTAAGTTACTATGATCCAAATTATTTCTGGAGGTGCAGTTTTAGTATCCATTGCACATCATCAAGCTACTACAGTCCTTCATAATTATAAAATTTTAAATACATAACCTATACCCACATTACTCCAATGAGCCAAAATTTACTAAGATAAAGAATGGAATGTGTTCACTAATTTTGTGTTCATAGAACAATTCTACTAATACTGAAAAAAAATGTATTTAATATATTTTTTCAACCAAAGAAATTGGATATGCTTTAAATTTCAGTGCATAATCTTCTCCCTAATTTCTAACAATCACATATTTTTTAGAAAAAACTGCTTGCTTTACAAAGGCAAGGTGCCTAAATATTGAAAGTATACTGGCATTTATAATTAAATTATTTTTCTATTGATCATTTTTATTGCTCTATTTCACTTTCACCATATTATTTATAGAACACAGTAATGAACTTCCATTGCTTTATTGCATTATTTGGTAAACAATGTAACAAACTGGAGAACTAGAGTAAGAAAATTAAGGTGATTTAGCAATAAAGCAATTCCCTAGATTTTAATTAAATTATGGAAAGTTATTATCCAAAGACTGTAACCTAGGACTCAGTAATATGGGTCTGGGGCATCACAGACTTCAGAACAGAACTCTGAAAATCCAAATAAGTAAAATATATAGTTGATTTTTATTATGCAATAAAACTGAAGAGACATTAAGTGATAAATAATGCCTACAATCTTTCCTTTTCCATAAATGAGGGTACCTTGCAACAAGCCTGAGTCCTGACATCTAATAGCCTGTATCTAGATATCTATGCACTCAAGACAGAAGCATCCAAATTCATAAAGCAAGCTATTAGATATCCATAAAGAGACTTAGACTCCCACAAAATAATAATGGGAGCCTTCAATACCCTACTGATAATATTAGATCATCAAAACAAAAAATTAACAAAGATATTCAGGACCTGAACTTAGCTTTGAATCAAGCAGACCTAATAAGTATCTACAGAACTCTCCACTCCAGTGCAGCAGAGTATACATTCTTCTCATTGCCACATGGCACTTATTCTAAATTTGATCACATAATCAGGAGGAAAACACTTCTCATCAAATGTAAAAGAACTGAAATAATAATTTATCAGACCAAAACACAATCAGATTAGAACTCACCACGAAGAAATTCACTCAATACCACACAACTACATGGAAATTGAACAACCTGCTTCTGAATGGCTCCTGAATAAATAAGAAATTAAGTCATAGGTCAAGTTATTTGAAACTTTTGAGAACAAAGAGACAACATATCAGAATCTCTGAGATGCAGCTAAAGCAGTGTTGAGGGAAATTTATAGCACTAAATGCCCACATCAAAAAGCTAGAAATACCTGAAATAAACAAAGTAACATCACAACTAAAAGGGCTAAAGATCCAAGAGCAAACAAACCCCAAAGCTAGAAAAAGTCAAGAGTTAACCAAGATCACAGCAAAAATGAAGGATAAAAAAACCCTTAAAAATAAACAAATCCAGGAGTGGGTTTTTAGAAAAAAAATCATACAATAGATAGATAGCTAGACTAATAAAGAAGAACATAAAGAAGAATCAAATAAACACAAGCAGAAACTATAAGGGGGATATCACTACTGACCCCACAGAAATACAAAAAAACCCATCAGAGAATATTATAAACACCTCTATGGACATAAACTGGAAAATCTAGAAGAAATGGATAAGTTCGTGGGTGCATACACCATCCCAAGGCTGAAGCAGACAAAAACAGCATTCCTGAATAGACCAATAACTAGTTCTGAAAGTGAGACAGTAATAAATTGCCTACCAGCCAAAAAAGCCCAATACCAAAGGGAATTACAATTGAATTCTACCAGAGGCACAAAAAAGTGCTTGTACCATTCCTTCTTAAACTATTCTAAACAACTGAAAAAGAGAGACTCCCCCCTAACTAATTTTATGAGGTATCATCCTGATACTAAAATCTGGCAAAGATGCAACAAAAACAAAAACGTTAGGCCAGTATCTTTGATAAACATGGATGCAAAAATCTTTAGTAAAATACAGGCAAACTAAATCCAGCAGCAAATGAAAACGTTATCCACCATGATCATGTTTGCTTCATCACTGAGATGCAAGGTCAGTTCAACATATACCAAAAAAAAAAAAAAAAAGTGTAATTCATCACATAAACAGAACTAAAGACAAAACCACATGATTTTCTCAAAAGATTCAGGAAAGGCCTTTGATAAAATTGAACATGTGTTCATATTAAAAAATACCAATAAACTAAGTAATGAAGGAACATACCTCAAAATAATAAGAGCCATATATGACAAACCCACAGCCAATATCACACTAAATTGGCAAAAGCTGGAAGCATTAACGCTGAAAACTGACACAAGACAATGATGCCTTCTCTCACCACTCCTATTCAGCATGGTATTGGAAGTTCTGGCCAAGGCAATCAGGAAAGGGAAAGAAATAATAGGCATTCCAAAAAGGAGAGAGGAAGTCAAGTTATGTTTGTTTGCAAATGATATGATCCTATATGTAGAAAACACAAAACCTTTATCAGCCCCAAATCTTAAGCAGATAAGCAACTTGAGGATACAAATTAAATGTACAAAAATCGCTAACATTTCTATACAACAAAAAAAGGCAAGTGGAGAGACAAATAATAAATGACCTCACATTTTCACTTGCTATGAAAAGAATAAAATACTTAGGAATACAGCTAGCAAGGGAAGTGAATCCCCTCTTCAAGGACAACCACACACCACTGCTCAAATAAATCAGAGAGAATATAAACAAATGGAAAAACATTGCATTCTCATGGATAGGAAGACTCAATATTGTGAAAATGGCTAAACTGCCCAAAGCAATTTATAGATTTAATGCTATTCCCATTAAACTACCCTTGACATTCTTCACAGAATTAGAAAAATAAAACACTTTAAAATTCATATGGAACCAAAAAAGAGCCCAAATAGCTAAGTCAATCATAAGCATTAACAACAAAGCTGGAGGCATCAAGCTACCCAACTTCAAACTATATTACAAGACTATAGTAACCAAAGTAGCATGGTACTGGGACAAAAACACAGAGACTAATAAGACAGAATAGAGAACTCAGAAATAAATCTGTACATCTAGAACCATCTCAACTTTGACAAACCTGACAAAAACAAGCAAAGGAGAAAGGATTCCCAATTTAATAAATGGTGCTGGGGAAACTGGTTAGTCATATGCAGAATATTGGAACTGGACCCCTTCCTTACACCTTATACAAAAGTTAACTTAAGATGGATTAAAGACTCAACTGTAAAACCAAAAGCTATAAAAACCCTAGAAGAAAATCTAGGCAATCCGATTCAACACATAGACAGGAACAAAGTTTTCATGAAAAAAATAAAATAAAAGCAATTGGAACAAAAGCAAAGATTGACAAATGGAATTAATTAAACTAAAGAGCTTCTGCACAGCAAATGAAAGTATCATCAGAGTGAACAGACAACCTACAAAATGGGAGAAAGTTTTTGTAATATTTTCATTGGACAAAGGTCTAATATTCAGAGTCTATAAGGAATTGAATCAAATATACAAGAAAAAGACAAACACCCCCATTAAACAGTTGGCACATAACATGAACAGACACTTCTCAAAAGAAGATATACGTGCTTTCAACAAACATATGAAAGAAAGCTCGACATCACTGATCATTAGAGAAATGCTAATCAGAACCACAATGAAATTCCACCACACTCCAGAAAGAATGGTGATTATTAAAAAGTCCAGAAAGAACAGATCCTGATGATGTTGTGGAGAAAAAGGAAAACTCTTTCACTCTTGGTGGGAGTGTAAATTAGTTAACCTATTGTGGAAGACAATGTGGGGATTCCTCAATGATCTAAAGGCAGAAATACTATTTGACCCAGCAATCCCACTACTTGGCATGTACCCAAAGGAATATAAATCATTCCGTTAAAGAGACATGCATGTGCATGTTCGCTGCAGCACTATCACAATAGCAAGACATGGAATCTACCAAAGGTGCATCAGTGATTGACTGGATGAAAAAAATGTGGTACATGTGCATCATGGAATACTATGCAGCCATGAAAAGCAATGAGGTCATGTCTTTTGCAGGGAACTGGATAGAGCAGGAAGCCATTATCCTCAGAAAACTAACACAGGAACAGAAAAACAAACACCACATGTTCTCACTTATAAGTGGGAGCTGAATGACGAGAACACATGGACAGAAGGCAGAGAAGGGGTGTGGCCTGTTGGGTGGAGGGGTGGGAAGAGGGAGAGAACCAGAAACATTAGCTAATAGATGTTGGGCTTAATACCAGTGTGATGAAACGATTTGTGCATCAAACCACCATGGCACACATTTACCTATGTAATGAACCTGTACATCCTGCACATGTACTTCTGAACATAAAAGTTGAAGAAAAACAAACTAACCAAATACAATTAGCAAAATAGCAGATTTAAGCCCTTTCTTATCAGTAATTACATTAAATGTAAGCTTTTTAATTAAAGCCAGACATTGGCAAAATGTATAAAAAACAAACACAACTTGGCCTGAACATAGATTTTTTTTTAAAGGAGTCTCACTCTGTTGCCAGGCCGTAGTGAAGTGGCACGATGTAGGCTCACTGAAACCTCCGCCTCCTGGGTTCCAGCAATTCTCCTGCCTCAGCCCCCGAGTAGCTGGGACTACAGGTGAATGCCACCACTCCCAGCTAATTTTTGTATTTTTAGTAGATATGGGGTTTCACCATGTTATCAAAAATGGTCTTGATCTCTTGACTTCATGATCTACCTGCCTCGGCCTCCCAGAGTGCTGAATATAGATTAAAAAAAAAAAAAGTCTACATAGAAAGTCATGGATAGGTTGAAAGTACCACAATGCAAAAAAAAATTCATTTTATTTAAACAGTAGTCAAAATAGAGCTGGAGTGGCTATGCTTCTGTCAAACAAAATTGACTTTAAGACGATAGTTTTATTAAAGAAAACAAGAACATCATATTAAAGAAGGCTATCATAAAATGGCAATGTGCCGAGGAGTTATAAACATTTTAAATATGTGTACCCAATGTTAGAGCCCCCAAATACATGAAACAAAACTGATGTAATTGAAGGGAGAGAACTAAACAATTAAAAAATAATACTTAGACTCTAATGCCACAGTTTTATTGTTGGTAGGAAAATTAAACATATCAGGAAGAAAATAGGACCATTGAACATTTCTACAAACCAGATAACTCTAATAAACATCTATAAAACATTTCATTAAACAACAGAAGAATAGATATTCTTCTTAAGTACATGTGGAACATTTTTTTCAAAATAGATTCTATGTTAGGCCACATAACAGGTCCCAATTAATTTAAAATATTCAATTCACAGCAAGCATGTTCTGTGAAAACAATGGGATGATATTAGAAATTGATTATGGAGGAAAATTTGAAAAATCCAAAAATATGTGCATATAAAATTAAAGAGTGAATTAGAAAAAACTTTGCAAGGAATGAATACAAAAATTCAACATACCAAAATTCATTAGATATAGCAAAAGCAGTGATGAGAGCGAAATCTCAGCTGTAAATGCACACATTAAAAAAGAAAAAATATATAATGTGATTGGCTTCACCTTCAAACTTGAGAAACTAGCAAAAGAAGAGCAACGTAAACCTGACAGAAGGAGGACATAAAAAAATTAGAATAGGAATAAATAATATGGAAAATAGAAAACCTTAAAGAAGATCAATAAAACCAAAGTTGATTAATTGAAAAGATCAACAAAATTAACAAATTTTAACTAGACTGATTGACAAACATTTACCTAGACTGATAATGAAAAAAGAGAAAAGGCTCAAATTACTAAAAACAGAAAAGAAAATGGGGACATTAGTACTGTCACAAAAATAAAAAATGATTATAAGAAAATACCAGGAACAATTGCATGCTAACAAATAACTTAGATAAAATAAAAAAATTCCCAGAAAGATGCAAGATATCAAAATTTATCAAAAAATTATATTTAATAGGCTTATAACAAAGGATAGAGTTAATAATATTTAAAATGTCTAATTTTTAGAATATCACAGAACCAGATTGCTTTTTGATAAATTATACCAAAAGGATTAATTAAAATAAATGCTTCTCAAACTCTTCCAAAAACTATCGAGAAGGGAGAATTACTTTCTAACTTTTTCTGTCAGGCCAGTATTACCCTGATACCAAAGCCAGATGATAACATCACAAGTAAACTAAAGAATTTTTTTGTCTGATATCAGTATAGCCATTACAGCTTTCTTTTCTTTTTAAAAACAAAAATTAGTAAACTTTGTAATTTAGGGCAGCTTTAAGTTCACAGCAAAATTCAGCATTAAGTACAGAGAGTTCGTAGATACTATGTCTCTCTCTCCACACAAAGCTCCACTCTCTTACTATTCTGTTGGGTGCTACATATTTTGTATTCTTTTTTTTTATTGCATTTTAGGTTTTGGGGTACATGTGCAGAACATGCAATACAGTTGCTTAGGTACACACATGGCAGTGTGTTCTGTTTGCTTTCACCCCTTCACCCACATTTGGCGTTTATCCCCAGGCTATCCCTTCCCACCTCCCCCTCCCACTGGCCCTCCCCTTTTCCCCCCAATAGACCCCAGTGTTTAGTACTCCCCTCTCTGTGTCCATGTGTTCTCATTTTTCATCACCCACCTATGAGTGAGAATATGCGGTGTTTCATTTTCTGTTCTTGTGTCAGTTTGCTGAGAATGATGTTCGCCAGATTCATCCATGTCCCTAAAAACGACACGAACTCATCATTTCTGATTGCTGCATAATATTCCATGGTGTATATGTGCCACATTTTCCCAATCCAGTCTATCATCAATGGGCATTTGGGTTGATTCCAGGTCTTTGCTATTGTAAACAGTGCTGCAATAAACATTCGTGTGCACGTGTCCTTATAGTAGAACGATTTATAATCTTTTGGATATATACCCAGTAATGGGATTGCTGGGTCAAATGGAATTTCTAATTCTAAGGCCTTGAGGAATTGCCACACTGTCTTCCACAATGGTTGGACTAATTTACACTCCCACCAACAGTGTAAAAGTGATCCTTTTTCTCCACATCCTCTCCAGCATCTGTTGTCTCCAGATTTTTTAATGATTGCCATTCTAACTGGCGTGAGATGGTATCTCAATGTGGTTTTGATTTGCTTCTCTCTGATGACCAGTGACGATGAGCATTTTTTCATATGACTGTTGGCCTCATATATGTCTTCTATCATAAAGTGTCGGTTCATATCCTTTGCCCACTTTTGAATGGGCTTGTTTGTTTTTTCTTGTAAATCTGTTTGAGTTCTTTGTAAATTCTGGATATCAGCCCTTTGTCAGACGGGTAAACTGCAAAAATTTTTTCCCATTCTGTTGGTTGCTGATCCACTCTAGTGACTTTCTTTTGCTGTGCAAAAGCTGTGGAGTTTCATTAGGTCCGATTTGTCTATTTTGGCTTTTGTTGCCAATGCTTTTGGTGTTTTGGTCATGAAGTCCTTGCCTACTCCTATGTCCTGGATAGTTTTGCCTAGATTTCCTTCTAGGGTTTTTATGGTGCCAGGTCTTATGTTTAAGTCTTTAATCCATCTGGAGTTAATTTTAGTGTAAGGTGTCAGGAAGGGGTCCAGTTTCTGCTTTCTGCACATGGCTAGCCAGTTTTCCCAACACCATTTGTTAAATAGGGAATCCTTTCCCCATTGCTTATTTTTGTCAGGTTTATCAAAGATTGTATAGTTGTATGTATGTTGTGTTGCCTCCGGTGCCTCTGTTTTGTTCCATTGGTCTATATCTCTGTTTTGGTACCAGTACCATGCTGTTTTGATTACTGTAGCCTTGTAGTATAGTTTGAAATCCGGTAGTGTGATGCCCCCCACTGTGTTCTTTTTGCTTAGAATTGATTTGGCTATGCAGGCTCTCTTTTGGTTCCATATGAAGTTCATGGTGGTTTTTTCCAGTTCTGTGAAGAAAGTCAATGGTAGCTTGATGGGGATAGCATTGATTCTGTAAATTACTTTGGGCAGTATAGCCATTTTCACGATATTAATTCTTCCTAACCATGAACATGGAATGTTTCTCCATCTGTTTGTGTCCTCTCTAATTTCGTTGAGCAGTGGCTTGTAGTTCTCCTTGAAGAGGTCCCTTACGTTCCTTGTGAGTTGTATTCCAAGGTATTTTATTCTTTTTGTAGCAATTGTGAATGGCAGTTCGTTCTTGATTTGGCTGTCTTTAAGTCTGTTATTGGTGTAGACGAATGCTTGTGATTTTTGCACATTGATTTTGTATCCTGAGACTTTGCTGAAGTTGCTTATCAGTTTCAGGAGTTTTTGGGCTGAGGCGATGGGGTCTTCTAGGTATACTATCATGTCGTCTGCAAATAGAGACAATTTGGCTTCCACCTTTCCTATTTGAATACCCTTTATTTCTTTTTCTTGCCTGATTGCTCTGGCTAGAACGTCCAGTACTATATTGAATAGGAGTGGTGAGAGAGGGCATCCTTGTCTAGTGCCGGATTTCAAAGGGAATGCTTCCAGTTTTTGCCCATTCAGTATGATATTGGCTGTTGGTTTGTCATAAATAGCTTTTATTACTTTGAGATACGTTCCATTGATACCGAGTTCATTGAGGGTTTTTAGCATAAAGGGCTGTTGAATTTTGTCAAATGCCTTCTCTGCGTCAATTGAGATAATCATGTGGTTTTTGTTTTTGGTTCTGTTTATGTGGTGAATTACGTTTATAGACTTGCGTATGTTGAACCAGCCTTGCATCCCCGGGATGAATCCTACTTGATTGTGATGAATAAGTTTTTTGATTTGCTGTTGCAATCGGCTTGCCAATATTTTATTGAAGATTTTAGCATCTATGTTCATCATGGATATTGGCCAGAAGTTTTCTTTTCTTGTTGGGTCTCTGCCGGGTTTTGGTATCAGGATGATGTTGGTCTCATAAAATGATTTGGGAAGGATTCCCTATTTTTGGATTATTTGGAATAGTTTTAGAAGGAATGGTACCAGCTCCTCTTTGTGTGTCTGGTAGAGTTCGGCTGTGAGCCCGTCTGGACCTGGGCTTTATTTGTGTGGTAGGCTCTTAATTGCTGCCTCGACTTCAGACCTTGTTATTGGTCTATTCATAGTTTCAGCTTCCTCCTGGTTTAGGCTTGGGAGGACACAGGAGTCCAGGAGTTTATCCATTTCTTCCAGGTTTACTATTTTATGTGCATAGAGTTGTTTGTAATATTCTCTGATGATGGTTTGAATTTCTGTGGAGTCTGTGGTGATTTCCCCTTTATCATTTTTTATTGCATCTATTTGGTTGTTCTCTCTTTTCTTTTTAATCAACCTGGATAGTGGTCTGTCTATTTTGTTGATCTTTTCAAAAAACCAGCTCTTGGATTTATTGATTTTTTGAAGGGTTTTTCGTGTCTCAATCTCCTTCAGTTCAGCTCTGATCGTAGTTATTTCTTGTCTTCTGCTGGGTTTTGAGTTTTTATGATCTTGCTCCTCTAGCTCTTTCAATTTTGACAATAGGGTGTCAATTTTGGATCTCTCCATTCTCCTCATATGGGCACTTATTGCTATATACTTTCCTCTAGAGACTGCTTTAAATGTGTCCCAGATGTTCTGGCTTGTTGTGTCTTCGTTCTCATTGGTTTCGAAGAACTTCTTTATTTCTGTCTTCATTTCATTGTTTACCCAGTCAACATTCAAGAGCCAGTTGTTCAGTTTCCATGAAGCTGTGCGGTTCTGGGTTGGTTTCTGTATTCTGAGTTCTAACTTGATTGCACTATGGTCTGAGAGGCTGTTTGTTATGATTTCAGTTGTTTTGCATTTGTTGAGCAGTGCTTTACTTCCAATTATGTGGTCAATTTTAGAGTAGGTGTGATGTGATGCTGAGAAGAATGTATATTCTGAGGATTTGGGATGGAGAGTTCTGTAAATGTCTATCAGGTTTGCTTGCTCCAGATCTGAGTTCAAACCCTGGATATCCTTGTTGATTTTCTGTCTGGTTGATCTGTCTAATATTGACAGTGGAGTGTTAAAGTCTCCCACTATTATTGTGTGGGAGTCTAAGGCTCTTTGTAAGTCATTAAGAACTTGCCTTATGTATCTGGGTGCTCCTGCATTGGGTCCATATATGTTTAGGATCGTTAGCTCTTCTTGTTGTATCAATCCTTTTACCATTATATAATGGCCTTCTTTGTCTCTTTTGATCTTTGTTGCTTTAAAGTCCATTTTATCAGAGATGAGAATTGCAACTCCTGCTTTTTTTTTTGCTTCCCATTTGCTTGGTAAATCTTCCTCCATCTCTTTATTTTGAGTCTTTGTGTATCCTTGCATGTTAGATGGGTTTCCTGAATACAGCACACTGATGGGTTTTGGATTTTTATCCAATTTGCCAGTCTGTGTCTTTTGATTGGTGCATTTAGTGCATTTACATTTAGGGTTAATATTGTTATGTGTGAATTTGATACTGCCATTTTGATGCTAAGTGGCTGTTTTGCCCTTTAGTTGTTGTAGAGTCTTCATTATGTTGATGCTCTTTAGCATTCAGTGTGATTTTGGAATGGCTGGTACTGGTTGTTCCTTTCTATGTGTAGTGCCTCTTTCTGGAGCTCTTGTAAAGCAGGCCTGGTGGTGACAAAATCTCTGAGTACTTGCTTGTTCGCAAAGGATTTTATTTTCCCTTCACTTCTGAAGCTCAGTTTGGCTGGATATGAAATTCTGGGTTGAAAGTTCCTTTCTTTAAGAATGTTGAATATTGGCCCCCACTCTTTTCTGGCTTGTAGTGTTTCTGCCGAGAGATATACTGTGAGTCTGATGGGCTTCCCTTTGTGGGTGACCCGACCTTTCTCTCTGGCTGCCCTTAGTATTTTCTCCTTCATTTCAACCTTGTTGAATCTGATGATTATGTGCCTTGGGGTTGCTCTTCTTGCGGAATATGTTTGTGGTGTTCTCTGTATTTCCTGCATTTGAGTGTTGACCTGTCTTGCTATGTGGGGGAAATTTTCCTGGATGATGTCCTGAAGAGTATTTTCCAGCTTGGATTCATTCTGTTCGTCCCCTTCTGGTACACCTATCAAACATAGATTAGGTCTTTTCACATAGTCCCACATTTCTTGGAGACTTTGTTCATTCCTTTTTGCGCTTTTTTTCTCTGATCTTGGTTTCTCGTTTTATTTCATTGAGTTGATCTTCGACTTCAGATATTCTTTCTTCTGCTTGGTCAATTCGGCTATTGAAACTTGTGCATGCTTCGCGAAGTTCTCGTATTGTGTTTTTCAGCTCCTTTAGTTCATTCATATTCCTCTCTAAGTTATCCATTCTTGTCATTATTTCCTCAAATCTTTTTTCAAGGTTCTTAGTTTCTTTGCATTGATTTAGAACATGTTCTTTTAGCTCCTGGAAGTTTCTCATTATCCATCTTCTGAAGTCTAATTCCATCATTTCATCACAGTCATTCTCCGTCCAGCTTTGTTCCCTTGCTGGTGAGGAGTTTTGGTCCTTTCTAGGAGGCGAGGTGTTCTGGTTTCGGGTGTTTTTCTCCTTTTTGCGCTGGTTTCTTCCCATCTTTGTGGATTTATCCACTTGTCCTCTGCGTAGTTGCTGACTTTTCAATTGGGTCTCTTAGTGGACACCCAGATTGTTGGTGATGAAGTATTTCTGTTACTTGGTTTTCCTTCTACCAGTCTAGCCCCTTCGCTGTACAACTGCTGAGGTTTACTCCAGGCCCTGCTTGTCTGGGGTACACCTATAGCAGCTGCAGAACAGTGAGGGATGCTACCAGTTTCTTTTTCTGCTATCTTTGTCCCAGGATGATGCCTACCACATGTCAGTCTTTTGGATATAGAGGGGTCAGGGAGCTGCTTGAGGGACAGTCTGTACTTTATAGGAGCTCAGTTGCTGAGCTGTCAGCTCTGTTGTTCATTCAGGGTTGTTAGGTGGCTATGTTTGATTCTGCTGCAACAGAGCTCATTCACAAACCCCTTTTTTTCTCAAATGCTCTGTCTTGGGGGGTTGGGGCATTGCTTTTGGACGTCTGTTAAGGTGTCCTTCCCAGCTAGGAGGCAGTCTAATCACTATTTGACTGCTGAGGCTCCGCCCTGCTGTTGTGAGGCTCGCCCTGTTGCTGCAGGTTCTTGCTGTTCTGCTGCCCTGCAGCGGAGTCTCTCTGTTGTAGCAGGTTGCCTCGGCAATGGCAGGCTGCGTCAGCAGTGGGCGTGTATCTCAGTAGGGGCGGGTTGCCTCGGCAACTGCAGGCTGCGTCAGTAGTGGGCGTGTGTCTCAGTCGGGGCAGGTTGCCTCGGCAATGGTGGACACCCCTCTTCCACGGAGCACCTCAGGGACGGTCTCCATGGCGAGACCATTTGGAATTGCCGTTTTGTCCGTCCCACTGCGGTATCCCACATGCTGTGTCCCTGCAATCCCCTGGGCTGGCCCACTGCCCAAGTCCCTTTCAGTCTCGAGTTCAGCCCTCTCAAGTCTCAGGCTGCCATTTCAACAGGGCACCTGTACAAGCGCACCCTTTGGGGATCGCTGGGTAGGGCCGGCCGCTGCCACCCAGGCTGCTGGCTTCTCCAGGCAGAGCCTCCATCCGGTGTCCCACGTCTCCTTTATACTTTGGAATTTCCCCGTTCTGTGGGCAACAAAGGTCAGTCTGAAAATGCATCTCCGACTCACCTCTCCGCAGATTAACCGAGACCTTCAATCCTGGGTTGTTCTCACAGCGCCATCTTGAGTCTCCCCCCCATATTTTGTATTCTTACATATATTCCTGAGATTGTTCTGAGATTCAATTAATTTCTTGGAAATACTATATCCTTCAGTGTTGATATCAGAGCAAAGCTCAATCTGAGATTAATTATTCTTCACTACTGAGGCTAAAATACTTCTGTGCATATTCTTTTTAACGTCCCAGGAATCTTGAAGTTTTTTTTTTTTTTCAATATCATCATGGGAAGATGTACCATTCTAAGACTTATATGAGTGCTGGGCATTATTATTGCTAAGTCTTTTAGAATGCTTATTTCCTAGCCTCAGGTTTTTTTTGTTTTTCACATACATATGTTTACCAAGTCATGTGAACACTTAGGAGGACCTTCTGATGATCTCTTTAGTTCTCTCTCTGAAGCTGTCTCTTCAGTACTCTGTTTTTGGAATTATAATTGCTTTAGTCTTCCCCTACTCTCAGATCTATTTCCTAAAATCAGAAAGTGTGTTCTGCTCTATGCCTGGATTCCCCTTATTTGTACTGTTAGTTGGAATCACTCTGGGCAACAAGGTGAGTCAATTATAAGGCTCGACACATTTGTTTTTCATCTCTAAGTGATCAGTGTCCTTTATCTCATGTCTGGTTACTTGCAATCTGTCTTTTCATAGATAATATATTTCTGTTTAATTGTGGTTTTACAAGAATAAATCTTTTTCCTGATTTTCCATGTTGGTAAACATTGAAAGTCTAAGTTGGAAGAATTAATTATATCTTCATTTTTCACAAGAATATTTCTAATATTTGTTCAAGAAGTTGGTAAAGTATACATTAAATACTAGCAGAAAATAATACTGAATCAAATATATATGAAGTTGACTTAAAATAAATCTTTGAGTTAGAATGATGTTTTTATTTTTTATTATGTTTGTTTTTGGAATTCTCTTATTTAGGCAATTAGACTACTGAGTGACACATACTGACACTCTACATTGATAAATTTTTTAAATAAATTTTCAAATATGCATGCCATATTTAAACTCCTGAAATTATTTTGTTTTCTTAAAAGTAAAAATGAAGCTAATTGGCATATAGCTATTAAATTTCAAGCCAGAGTGAAGAAAATATACTATATGAAATGGCGTTTAAAATAAAAGTAGTTAATTATAATACAATATTACACGCTGCTGTTAATGCCATCATAGGAAAGTGTCATATATTATACCAGAGGGAGAGTACATTCCATACAGACAGAGACTGAGGGGTAGTAAGGAGAAAATTATAGGAATTTCTAAGCTTTTATCAGTTCATCTGCTTTTTCTTGTTTGTTGGTTTTGCTTTGCTGATAAATATTGGGACCCAAAGAGGACGTTGATTTTTAACACCCTTGGACTCTTTGGAGGATACAAAACAACAGAAATTAGAGAGTTAAATTGCTCACCATGTTAAACTGAGGGAAGTGCTTTTTATGTGTGAATGGGAGGAGATGATAAGGAAAATAGGAGTGATGATATTAGGAGTGCCTTGAGGTAGAGAGGTGACATGGAAAAATGATCATTAAAGAGCACATACAGGATGGGCATGGTGGCTCACACCTGTAATCCCAACATTATGGGAGTCTGGTGTGGGCAGATAACTTGAAACTAAAGTTTGAAAACAGCATGAGCAACAAATCAAGACCCTGTCTCTAATATATATATATAATTTGAACTATAATCATGTCATCACACTCCAGCCTTGGTGACATAGTGAGACCCTATCTTTAAAAAAATATAGAGCACATCCACATTGCACTGTGTCAAAACTTGAATAAAATGTACTACAGCCCAAATTTCTCCAGTCTATGCTTTTCTGACAGGTAATGGGGGTAGAGAATCCTACAGAGATATTTGACATACAGGAGAGAAACACTGCAGTAGCTGATTAATGATATAAACCAGAAATAATAGGAATTCAGAGCTAGGAATAACCACAAATATTTTAGTCCCTGAAGAATTCACAGAAATCTTGAGGAGAATATGAGATTTTCTAAGCATATGATAAATGAACCACATCTTTTCATTTTAATGAACAAGGTAGTCAAAGCCAATATGTAGGGTGGATAGATACATGGATAATAGTTAACTGTATTTATTTCAGGTATGTTCACATCTATAATATTCCTGTAGAAATGGTGTTCTTCTAATCCCATTTTGTAGATTAAGAAACTGATGTTTTGAGGTTAAAAGGTTACATTACTTTCACAATATCACACTATTGGTAAAGGAGAGAACTAGGGCTAATAAACACCCAAGTCACAAGGAAAACTACAAAAGAGTGATGAAGGAAATCAAAGAGGACACAAACATATCCAAAAATCAAATCTAGACAAATTAAATATTTGGATGTAAGTCTCAAAACTGTAAAATTTCTGAAAGAAAACATAGAGAAAACACTTTAGGGCATTAGTCTCATAAATTATTTTATGGCTAGGACCTCAAAAGCACAGACAAAATCATAGACAAACAGTACTATATTAAACACAGCTTCTGCACAGCAAAAGAAACAGTCACTAGAGTGGATCGGCAACCAACAGAATGGGAAAAAATTTTCGCAGTCTACCCATCTGACAAAGGGCTGATATCCAGAATTTATAAAGAACTCAAACAGATTTACAGGAAACAAACAAACAAGCCCATTCAAAAGTGGGCAAAGGATATGAACAGATACTTTACGAAAGAAGACATATATGAGGCCAACAATCATATGAAAAAATGCTCATCGTCACTGGTCATCAGAGAGATGCAAATCAAAACCACATTGAGATACCATCTCACACCAGTTAGAATGGCGATCATTAAAAAATCTGGAGACAACAGATGCTGGAGAGGATGTGGAGAAAAAGGAACACTTCTACACTGTTGGTGGGAGTGTAAATTAGTTCAACCATTGTGGAAGACAGTGTGGCGATTCCTCAAGGCCTTAGAAATAGAAATTCCATTTGACCCAGCAATCCCATTACTGGGTATATATCCAAAAGACTATAAATCGTTCTACTATAAGGACACATGTACACGAATGTTCATTGCAGCACTGTTTACAATAGCAAAGACCTGGAATCAACCCAAATGCCCATTGATAATAGACTGGATTGGAAAAATGTGGCACATATACACCATGGAATATTATGCAGCAATCAGAAATGATGAGTTCGTGTCGTTTGTAGGGACATGGATGAATCTGGAAAACATCATCCTCAGCAAACTGACACAAGAACAGAAAATGAAACACCGCATATTCTCACTCATAGGTGGGTGATGAAAAATGATAACACATGGACACAGAAAGGGGAGTACTAAACACTGGGGTCTATTGGGGGGAAAAGGGGAGGGCCAGTGGGAGGGGGAGGTGGGGAGGTATAGCCTGGGGAGAAATGCCAAATGTGGGTGAAGGGGAGAAGAAAAGCAAAGCACACTGCCATGTGTGTACCTACACAACTGTCTTGCATGCTCTGCTCATGTACCCCAAAACCTAAAATCCAATAAAAAATTAAAAAAAAAAACAAAAAACTAAAAGGCTTCTGCACAGCAAAGGAAACAATCAGCAGGGTGAAGAGACAACCTGCGGAATGGGAGAAAATATCTGCAAACTATATCATAAGGGACTAAAATTGAGAATATACAGAATTTAAACAACTCAGCAGTATAAAACAAGTAGGAAGAAGTCATGAACCGACATTTCTCAAAGAAGACAATCAAGCAACAGATATGTGAAAAAATACTCAACATCACTAATCATCAGGAAATTCAAATGAAAACTGAAATGAGATATCATTTTACCCTATTTAGCATGGCTATTACTAAAATACCAAAAATAACATATGATGAGAAGGATGTGGAGAAGAGGGAACACTTAGACCCTGTTGTTGGGAATGTAAATTAGCCATTAGGGAGAAAAGTATGAAGATTTCTCAAGAAAATGAAATAAAATTACCATATGATCTAGCAATCTCACTACTGAATGTTTATCCAAAGGAAAATACATCAGTATATCAAAGGGGTACCTGCACTCTCATGTATATTGCAGCACTATTTACAATAGCAAATATATTGAATAAACATAAATATTCATCAGTGGTCAAATGAATAAAGAAAATGTAGTATATATGCCCAATGGAATACCATTGTCATAAAAAGAATAAAATAACATCGTTTGTAATAACATGGTGAAACGGGAGGTCATTTTGTTAAGTGAAATAAGTCAGACACAGAAAGACAAATATTGGATGTTCTCATTTATATGTGGAAGCTAGAAAAGTTGATTTCATGGAAGTAAATAGAATGAATAGATACCAGAGGCTGGGAAGGATATTTGGGTGGGGTGAAGAGATACGACCAGAGGTTGCTTAAGCATACAACTATACAATTATATATAAAGAATTTGTCATAATGTTATATAGAAGACTAGGGTGACTAGAATTATCAGTAATATATTGCATATTTCAAAGTAGCTGAAGACAGGACTCAAATTGTTCCCAACCCATACAAACAAATACTTAAGGTGATAGCACCTCTTATATTTTGACTTAATTACACATTCTATGCATGGAACAGAGAATCATATGTATCCCCAAAATATGTAAAGTATTATTCATCCATAAAATAAATGCCCAGTTCTGATTTCAAATTTATAACTTTCTAGTATGTTTTTCTGTATCTATGTTTAAAAACTTCAGCTTTCTATGAAAGAACATCCTCTCACATGTCATCATTATCATCAAATATGTATAATTAATACTTCATATTTTTATAGTAAGCCATGTATTTTTGGTTGCTTAATGAAAAGTCTGAATGGTGTAAGTAAAATAATATTAGCCAGCAAGTCAGCAGTTCAAGGTGTTAATCTCAAATCTTCCACAAAGTGTCCTGAAAGTGTTGAAGATTCCCATCCTCTTTCTGAATTCTTGTATTATAATCTTTTTTCCCCAAAAACATGTTTCAGGAAACACCATTCCACAACACGACACACACACGTGTCTGTGCACGTATACATACACAATTCTGTGATAGAATAATTTTTTTAAATGCAAACTGAAGCTTCATTTAGAAATCTGTGATGTAGCTTAGCATGGCTCTAAGACATATTTAGTTAAGGAACCTGTTAAGATTTTTAAACATTTTTTTTAAACTGTATCTAACTTGGACATATCCTCCTTTTTGTCAAAATATTGTCAGTGGAAAACAGTGTGTGAAATGTTGATGCATGTTTTTTTCTAATAATCTTTGTAGTTTTGCATTTTATTGCCGTTATTACTATCCTTAGTGGTATTTCAAAACAATGCTGGGAATACTCAGTAATTATTATTACTGGGAAAAATACCATTGGGTCAAATTTTCTTTTATCAGTATGTTTTGAATGTAAACTTCATTTTTTTCCTCAAACTGGTTTTAACAAGAAAATCTATCATTATACAACAAAATTAAATAATAAGACAGCTTTCAAGAGTAGTATATGAGGACTCTACTCTCACTTCTCTATAATTTTTAAGTTTGAATTCCTTCAGATGTCGTTTCCATGCTGTCACATGGCAAGATGGCTATAGAGGTTCTGATAATCAATTCAGACATGGAAATACTTTTTTTTTTTTCATAAGGAGAGAAGAAGGCATTCCAAAATGTCCTTTAGAGGACTTCACACATATATTTTTGGTCTCATGGCTCTTCTTAATCCAATCACTGGTAAGAAAGCTGAAATGACCATGAATGAATTGAACTAAATGTTATCCACTATCTGGAAGTAGAGATCAGGTTAGCTTTTCCACATGATTATACGCTGGAGGCAGTACACTGAAAAAAGAAAATCAGTGTTTTCTTAGGAAGAGGAATGAGGGTGTAGTATATTAAGCATCATCTTATGCAAATGTTAAGAATATAGAAGAAAAATGTTTTGAAATAATATATTTAGTTGATTCAGAGAAACACATAGAAAACAAACATCAGGTGGAAGATTTGGAAGTCTGAGATCTATTGTCAGTTTTCACTTTTAAAAAAAATGTGTCCTCAGGCGAATCATTAAAACTATGTAAGCCTCAGTTTTCCTACTTACTTGCCTATTATTATTCAAATAGATATTTGAATGGATGTTATTACTTGCCTATTATTATTCAAATAGATATTTTGATGATAACAAAGTAGAGATATGGTTATGAAATCTCTTTTATATTGAAATATTATTTTAAAATTTATTTTTAGCTTTCAGAAAGAAGATTCAACTTTTTTACACGATAAACAGTATAATTAGACACAATCTATTAATAAGACAAAAATGACAATTTGTCATATTTGTTCTTTGTTTATAATGACTTTTGTAATTCTATTCTTTAGGTATTCAAATAAAGCAGTATATAAACAATGTTAAACACATCTCTTTTTATATTAACAAGGATTCTTGAAGATGGTTGCCTTTATTTCTGATGAGTTTACAAGCAAGAGAAAGTTCTGAAATCCAGCAACTCAGAGTCGATATAATGCTTACAGTAACATAAATGACAAAGTGTCATTGATGACTGAGATGACAAATGACAACATGCATATTAATACGCACTAGACGACATTCAATCACTGTCCAATATTCTTAGTCATGTTGAAGGACAATGCAATCTTCAAATGCAGCACTCACAGAAGAAGTGTGACTGTCACCAAACAACTTCTACAACTTAGAAAGTCAGCAGAAAAGTGTCAAGGTTACCTTCTTGGAAAGGTGAATGACACCTGCATAATTTTTATATCCATGCTACAGGGCAATAATAATAGCCTCCAAATTATATTTCTATACAATAGTAACAGGCTCCAAATTATTGTATAGAAGTTGTGTCTACACATATCATCAGTTCAAGCCTTTCAACTAAATTTAGTAATGAATGAAATTAATTTTTTTCCTCTGTGCTCTTTCTCTCTCCGTCCCTGCCTGCTTCCCTCTCTCTATGTATAGTTATTTGACAGGATTGCTTGTTTGTTTGATCAATCCCATTACGCACACATAAGTAATTTTTAGATCTCAAATGTCTGGACATTTTATGGGTCATCTACTTTATTTTTTACAGGTTTTTTTCTTTTGTAATATATAGAACAATTTCCTAAATAAATTTATTATCAACATACGATAAATATAAATAATATAGGTACTTGACAAAAACACTCCACAACACAACAAGGAAGAGCTGAAGTGGATCTTCCAGTCCAAAAGCTAATTGTTCACCAGAGTGACAGGTAGACTGCATTCTCTCTGGTAGTACAGAAATGACTAATACTGTTGCTGTGTTTTACAGCCCTAATGTTATTGAATGGGTATTTTGGACTGAATATGAAAATCATTTAAAAAAACTATGTTCCTGGGCTTGAATATAAATATACACGGAAGCCTCAACTCTTCTGCTCATATGTTCATTGCTGTTCTACTGAATATTAGCAGGTATTTTTCTTTTTGTCTACACAAAAAATAATAAGCTATATTGCAGACATGAGTGGGTATTTCAAATGTACTTTCTTGAACTTGTACCATTAAGAATGATGATATTAAATAAAACTTAAGCTATCTTAACCCAAGAAATAAGAAATTGTCTATATAAAAGTGTTAGAAAGTGTTGGCTTTTCTGTATAATTGTTTATCTTTAGCCTAGTTCATTAGTTTGCTGAGGCTGCCATAAGAAAATATTATGGACTGGGTGTTTTAAACAACTGAAATTTATATTCTTACAGTTCTGGAGGCTAGAATTCCAGATCGAGTTGTCTGCAGACTTTGTTTCTCCATAGGACTGTTTTCATGACTTGTAGTTGACTACCTTCTTATTGTTTCTTCACGTGGCCTTTCCTTTGTGCTAGCATACTCTAAATGTTCCTTTCTTTTCTTATAATGACATACATAACTCTTATTGGATAGGGGCCCCATCTTTATTATCCCATTTAACCATTTTTACCTACTTAAAGGCTCTATCTCCAAATACAGTAGTATCAGAATTTAGGGCTTTTAATTTGGGGGAGGGCATAATTCAGTATAAGACATGTAGTTAGAAGAGAATTCTCTTTGTCTCAAGTAAGAACATGGTACATTATTATGTACTAAATTCAATTTTATTAAATTATTATTTAACATTCATTCTGTGATAAAACATGTAAATTACATTTTCTGGCACCTAAAATATACACAGAAACAGTAAATATTTGTTTTCATTAGCTTTCTAATTCATAAAAGAGAGAAAGGAATGAGAAATGCAAACTGTGTGTGTGTGTCTGTGTGTGTGTGTGTGTATGTGTGTGTGTGTGTGTGTGTGTGTAGGAGAGACAGAGAGATTCCAGGCTTAGAAGAAGTTAAATATTTTTGGAAAAGAAGACAGCCATATGAAATGAAACAAAACATACTATATAAGCTAGTTTTATAAGATGAATTATAGGTAATGTTACTAAGAAATGCTTGTGGACAGGAATTTGGGAGAAGAATTCATGACGAATTGAGTTTGTAAAGGGCCTTGAATAAGAAACTCGTGGTAACTCCAGAGAAAGAAATTAGAATGAACAAAGGCACAGGGGTGGAAAAGGGCATGAAGTATTATAGATATTTAATCCTACACTCCCTCCACTCCTCCACAGCCAAGAACAGGCAGAGACACAGCACTCAGCCTGCAAGCTATTAAATGTTTTATGGTCATTGCTAAGCTGAGATATTCCAGATAAGTTATTATTTAGGATTTCAAAAACATGTCTTCCATAGTGTTAAACCAGCATGTATTTCTGATTCATGTGTATCTATACTCCCTTGTAAATTCGTTACCAGTACATCTGTAGAAAATTCAGTTACATGTAGGTAAATGCAAGAGAGAAAAGCAACCTATCTAGATAAAGTTACGAATCTTTTAAGAGACTGCTAATAATCAGATATCAGAAATGTGGAGTAAGGCCAGATACATATTTTGTAAGGATTGTTTTCCAAATAATGTCGGCATTTTTGTTTCAAATACCATATTCAATTTTTGTCAGGTTTTCCAAAAATAAATACAGAGCATTTAAGAAAAATTACACACACACACACACACACACACACACACACACACTCTCTCTCTCTCTCTCTCACACACACACACACACATATATTCATATGCATACATAAACATGTACAAATAACTTTAATTTTGATAGTTTCATATTAAAATTTACCCATGAGTTAATATGAGAGGTTAACATTGAACGCTTGCAATTTATACAAGAGAAAATGGAGAGAGTATATACCTAGTATAGATGCTGATCATTTCCGATACTAGATAAATGGTTACCTTAAAGATGCCCATTAGCTTTTTTTGTATACACCTTATTCTTACATTATTTGATATGGTAACCTACCAGAACAGCTAGGGTATTCCAGCATGTAATTCTGTGTTTAGGCCATAACAATTGTACTAGGATCATTCATCTGACCTGTACTGGAAAAATATGATTGTTTTTTCTTCAGGAATTTTGGAATTTAGGCACAGACTGAACTAGTTAAAAGGTGTAGGACTACTAAACTTGGGTTGTAAGATCAAATAGATGTGGGCCACAGATGGTACCTGTGACAACACCAAACCATCGGTGAAATCAAAATTAAGATCCCTATTCAGAAAGCTTGTTTACAGAGAGATGAGTTGATTGTGCATATACAGAAAAAAGAGCATGAACCTAGAAAATGGTGTAAGACTCACACTTATAGCCTAATTAGAAGTCTGGTTATAATCTTTGAGTACCATTTTCTTTGTCCTTGCAATAACTTCAACTCATAAGCAAGCTTGAATATCTGTTTTTAATAATTAAAGTCACTGACTAGGATAATTATTTTCTGTCTTGTTTATATGTGCTTTTGGATCTCCATGACTACTCTAGAAATGAAGTTGTTTGCTTTGCTTAGAAAGCAGTAAAGCATTTGCCTATTATATGAGGCATAAGCTGCAATATACATATTCTCAAAAGATACTGAATGGACAGAACAAACATTTAAAGTTGGCAATCATTCATTGGGTACATTCAGTGATGTGAATTATATAATTTATGGTATTATGGCTTTTAATCCCACCGTAAACCTACCCATGTAAAATCTGCTTCAAGTCAACAAAGTACAAGGAAGTATTATATAATATATTAACATATATCACAACTATATTAATAATGATTAATTCATGCATAATTATTAAATAATATTATTTCTTCCATTAAATCACTTTCAGTCATAGCTTACTAGGTAGAAAATAGTTAAAATGACAACTACCTATAGCATAATTGGTATCAATTGTGCTAGTTGGCTTAATATAAATTTCCATTTGATTTCTGTTGAATCAAGTTTTATTTAACTATTTAACTATTGTGGGTAAAAGTAGGTTCACACATTTATGGTGCATAGAAGATGTTTTGATATAGGCATGCAATGCATAAAATTCACATCATGGAGAAAGGGATATGCATCCCTTCAAACATTTATCTTTTATTAACAAATAATCCAATTATATCCTTAGTTAATTTTAAAAGCACAATTACATTATTATTGACTATGTCATCACATTACACTTTCTAACAGTAGGTATTAATCATTCTTTGTAACTGTTTTTTTTGTTGATCCATTAACCATCCTTTCCTTCCCCCATCCCCTCGCTACCTTTTGCAGACTCTGTTAACAATCCTTTTATCTCTATCTTCATGAGTTCAATTATGATTTAAATTTGATTTTTAGATACCACAAGTAAGTGAGAATATGTGATGTCTGTCTTTTTGAGCCTGGCTTATTTTACTTAACATGATGATCTCCAGTTCCATCCATGTCTTTGCTAATGGCAGGATCTCATACTTTTTATTTTTGAAGAGTTCTCCACTGTGTATATGTACTACATTTACTTTAACCTTTAGTATGTTGATGAACACTTAGGTTGCTCCCTAATCTTAGCTACTGTAAACAGTCCTGCAACAAAAATCTGAGTGCAGATAGATCTTTGATATACCAATTTCTTTATTTGGGTTACGTACCCAGGAGTGGGAATGCTGGATCACATGGCAGCTCTATTTTAAGTTTATTGAGGAACCTCTAAACCATTCTCCTTAGTGGTTGTACTAACTTACATTCCCAACAGTTTATGAGGGCTCCCTTTTCTCCACATCTTCACCAGCATTTGTTATTACTTGCCTTTTGGATATAAGCTATTTTAACTGAGATGAGATGGTATATTATTGTAGCTCTGATTTGCATTTTGCTGATGAGCAATAATATTGAGCACCTTTTCATATTTGTATTAGTCTGTTCTCACACTGCTGTAAAGAAATACCTAAGGCTAGGTAATTTATAAAGGAAAGAGGTTTAGTTGGCTCACAGTTCCACAGGCTTTACATGATGTATAGTGGCATATGCTTCTGAGAAGAGCTTAGGAAGCTTCCAATCATGACAGAAGGCAAAGGTGGAGCATTTGTCTCACACAGTCGGAGTAGGAGCAAGAAAAATGGTGGGGGAGGTGCCACATACTTTTAAGCAACCAGATTTTGTGAGAACTCACTATCGTGAGGTCAGTACCAAGGAGGATGGTGCTAAACCACTCATAAGAAACCACCCCCATGATCAAATCACCTCACACCAGGCCCTACCTCCAACACTGGGAATTACAATTCAACATGAGACTTGGTGGGCACACAGTTCCAAACCATGTCAGGATAGCTGTTGGATATTTGTATGTCTTCTTTTGAGAAATATTTATTCAAATTTCTTTTCTCAGTTTCTGATCAGATTATCAGATTTTTTTTCTATATAATTATTTGAGCTCCTTATATGTTCTGATTATTAATGTCAGATGGGTACATTGCAAATATTTTCTCCCATTTTGTGGGTTGCCTTTTCGGGTTTTTAATTGTTTCCTTTGTTGTGCAGACTTGATGTGATCCCATTTGTTCTCTTTTGTTCATTTGCCTATGCATGTGGGGTATGACTCAAAAAAATTTGCTTAAAATAACAACCTGAAGAGTTTCCTCAGTATTTTCTTTTCTTTCTTTTTTTTTTTTTTTTTTGAGACGGAGTTTCGCTCTTGTTACCCAGGCTGGAGTGCAATGGCAAGATCTCGGCTCTCTGCAACCTCCGCCTCCTGGGTTCAGGCAATTCTCCTGCCTCAGCCTCCTGAGTAGCTGGGATTACAGGCACGTGCCACCATGCCCAGCTAACTTTTTGTATTTTTGGTAGAGACGGGGTTTCACCATGTTGACCAGGATGGTCTCGATTTCTTGACCTCGTGATCCACCCGCCTCGGCCTCCCAAAGTGCTGGGATTACAGGCTTGAGCCACCATGCCTGGCCTCCTCAGTATTTTCTTATAGCAGCTTCGTAGTTTCAGGTCTTACATTTAAATCTTTAACCCACTTTGATTTTTTTTTTTTTTGTATATAGCAAGATATAGGGCTCTAGTCTCATTCTTCTGCATATAGATATCCAGTATTCCCAGAACCATTTATTGAACAAATTGTCTTGTTCCCAGTGTATGCTCTTGGCACCTTTGTCAAAAATAAGTTCACTCTAGGTGTGTGGATTTTCAGGGTTCTGTATTTTGTTCCATTGGGCTATGTGTCTGTTTTTATACAAGTACCATGTTGTTTTGGTTAACAGAGCTCTGCAGTAAAATTTGAAGCCAGGTAATGATTCCTTTAGTTTTGTTCTATTTGCTTAATATATTTTTGGTAATTCTGGGAGTTTCATGGTTTCATATAAATTTTAGGATTTTTTTCTATTTCTGTGAGGAATGCCATTGGTATTTTGATAGCAATTCCCTTTAATACATTACTTTATAGTGTGGACATTTTAACAGTATTAATTCTTCCAATCCATGAACCTGGAATGTCTTTGCATATTTTGGTGTGCTTTGCAACTTCTTTCATGAGTCTTTTACAGTTTTTGTTGTAGAATATTTACACTTCTTGCTTAAATCCTAGGTATTGAATTGTATTTATGGCTATTTTTGATGGAATAACTTCTTAAATTTCCTTTTCAGGCTGCTCACTATTGGAATATAGAAATGTCACTGATTTTTAATGCTGATTTTGTATCTTACAACTTTACTGAATTTGTTTATCAATAGTAATATCTTTTTGTTGGTGAAGTCTTTAGGTTTATCCAAACACAAAATCCTATCATCTGCAAACAAGCATAATTTGACTTCTTTCCAAATTAGTTGCCTTTTATTAGCTTCTGTTGTGTGATTACTCTTGCTAGAATTTCCAGTACTATGTTGAATAGCAGTCATGAAAGAGGGCATCCTTGTCGTGTTCTACATCTTAGTTTTAAAAAAGCCTTCCAGGTTTCCCCGTTCAGTGTGATACTAGATCTCTCATATGTGGCTTTTATTATATTGATGTATGTTCCTTCTATACCCAGATTTTTTTTTTTCTTTTTTTTGAGGCAGAGTTTCGCTCTTGTTACCCAGGCTGGAGTGCAATGGCGCGATCTCGGCTCACTGCAACCTCCGCCTCCTGGGTTCAGGCAATTCTCCTGCCTCAGCCTCCCGAGTAGCTGGGATTACAGGCACACGCCACCATGCCCAGCTAATTTTTTAAATATTTTTAGTAGAGACGGGGTTTCACAATGTTGACCAGGATGGTCTCGATCTCTTGACCTCGTGATCCACCTGCCTCGGCCTCCCAAAGTGCTGGGACTACAGGCTTGAGCCACCGCGCCCGGCCTATACCCAGATTTTTTAGGGGTTTTATCATAAAGAGATGTTAAATGTTATCAAATGCTTTTTCAGCCTCAATTGAAATGATCATATGTTTCATGTCCTGCATTCTGTTGATATAATGAATCACATTGGTTGATTTGTGTATGTTGAACCACCCCTGAATCTCAGAGATGAATTACACTTTGTTATAATTAACGATCTTTTTAATTTATTGTTGAAGTCTGTTTGCTAGTATTATTTATTTATTTATTTATTTATTTTGAGACGGAGTTTCGCTCTTGTTACCCAGGCTGGAGTGCAATGGTTCAATCTCGGCTCACCGCAACCTCCACCCACTGGGTTCAGGCAATTCTCCTGCCTCAGCCTCCTGAGTAGCTGGGATTACAGGCACACGCCACCATGCCCAGCTAATTTTTTGTAATTTTTAGTAGAGACGGGGTTTCACCATGTTGACCAGGATGGTCTCAATCTGTTGACCTCGTGATCCACCCGCCTAGTATTATTTTGAGTATTTTTGCATCAAAATTATTCAGAGATATTTGCCTGTATATATATATATCTATTTGGTGTGTTTCCTTTTGGTATCAAGGTTATACTGGCCCCATATAATGAATTCAGAAATATTGCCTTCTCCTCTATTTTTCAGAATAGTTTGATTAGGATTGGTAGAAGTTCTTTCTTAAATGTTTGATAGAATTCAGCAGTGAAATGATCATGTCTCCAGCTTTTGTTTACTGAGATCCTTTTATATTACGGCTTCAATCTCATTACTTGCCATTGGTCTTTCAGGTTTTGCATTTTTTCCTGGTCCAGCTTTGCTAGGTTATATGTATCTAGGGGCTTGCCTATTTCCTCTATACTTTCCATTTTATTGACATGTGTTTTGTTTATCTTTTCAATTGTTTTCGCCAAACCAATTTATTTTTTTCTGATCTAATCTTTATTATGTATTTTCTTTTAACAGTTTTGGGTTTGGTTTGATCTTCCTTTTCTAGTTCCTTAATAAGCATTGTTAGGTTCTGTATTTAAAGATTTTATTCTGTTTTTATGTAGGCAATTATAATTATAAATGCCCCTGTTATTCTTGCTATTGCTGTATCCCACAAGTTTTTGTATGTTTTGTTTTGTTATCACTTTTTTCATAAAATGATTTAATTTTCTTTTGAATTTCTTCATTGATGCCCTGGACATTTCAGAACATATTGTTTAATTTCCATGTGTTTCTATAGTTTCCAAAATTCCTCTACTTATTCAATTATAGTTTTAGTCCGTTGTAGTCAGAGAAGATGCTTGATATTATTTCAACCTTTTGAATGTTTTAAGACTTGCATTGTGAGTCAGCATATGCTCTACCCTTGAAAATGATCCATGTGCTGAGGAAAATAATGTGTATTCTTGAGCCATTAGATAAAATGTAACTGAAATATCTATTCGGTTCCTTTGGTCTAAAGTGTAGACTAAGTCTGAACACTCTTTGTTGATTTTCTGTCTGGAAGATCTGTCCAGTGCTTTAAGTGGGGTGTTGAAATATCCAACTATTATTGTACTAGGGTGTATCTCTCTCATTAGTTCCAGTAATATTTGATTTGTATATCTAGGGTCTCCAGAGTTGGATACGTACATATTTAAAATTGTTAAATCCTTTTACTTAATTTACCCCTCTGTCATTATATAGTGTCTCTTCAAATAGTTTTTGTCTCAAAATCTGTCTTGTCTGACATTACTATAGCTACTCCTGCTTTTTTTGGTTTCCAATGGCATGAAATATATATTTCCATCCCTTTATTTTCAGACTATGTGTATTATAGAGGTGAAATGTGTTTCTTTAAGCAACAGATCAATTGGTTTTGCTTTTTTTTTTTTTTTTTTGAGACAGAGTTTCTCTCTTGTCACCCAGGTTGGAGTGCAATGGCACAATCTCGGCTCACCGCAACCTCCGCCTCCTGGGTTCAGGCAATTCTCCTGCCTCAGCCTCCTGAGTAGCTGGGATTACAGGCACGCACCACTGTACCCAGCTAATTTTTTGTATTTTTAGTAGAGACAGGGTTTCACCATGTTGACCAGGATGGTCTTGATGTCTTGACCTCATGATACACCCACTTCGGCCTCCCAAAGTGCTGGGATTATAGGCATGAGCCACCGTGCCCAGCCAGTTTTGCTTTTTCTAAAAAACAAATCTATTAACCCTGTCTATGTCTTTAAATTGAAGGGTTTAATTCATTTACATTCAATGTTATATTTGATAAGTAAGAACTTACTCCTGCCATTTTCTTATTTTTTTTTTCTGGCTATTTTGTAGCCTTCTCTTCCTTCTTTCTTTCCTTTCTGTCTTCCATTTATGGAAGGTGATTTTCTCTGGATATATGATTTAATTTATTGCTTTTTGTTTGTGTGTATTCTTTGTATGTGTTTCCTTTGCCATGAAGCTTGCCAATACTATTTTATAACCCATTATTTTTAGCTGATAAAACTTAACACTGTTTGCGTAAACAAACAAGAAAAAGTAATACAAACCCCATATCGTAACTTTGTTCCTCTGCTTTTTAATTTTTTGTTGTTTCCCTTTGAATGTTTTTGTAAGGTCTATGTCTTGAAAAGTTGTTATAGTTATTATTTTGATTGGCTCATCATTTATTCTTTTTTCTTAGAATAAAAATAGTTTATATACCACTGTTACAATGCTACCGATATTGTCTTGATTCTCTGTGGTTTTATGTCTAATTACTCTAAGCAGTGAGCATTGTAACTACAAGTGATTTATTATTGCTCATTAGTGTTCTTTTCCTCCTGATTAAAGTACTCACTTTAGCATATCTTGTTGGACAGTTCTGGTATTCATGAAATCACTCATCTTTTGTTTGCCTGGGTAGGCGTTTAATTCTCTTTTATGTTTGAAGGATATATATATATACACACATATATATATATGTGTGTGTGTGTGTGTGTGTGTGCATTATTAAGAGTTAAAGTGTTTTGTTTCTTTTTGTATTTGTTTTTTTCAGCAATTTAGATAAGTCAGATCACTCTCTCCTGGACTGTAAAGTTTCCACTGTAAAGTCTGCAGCCAGGCATTTTGGAGCTCCACTTTATGTTATTTGTTTCTTTCTTCTTGCTGCTTTTAGGGTCCTTTCTTTATCCTTAATCTTTAGAAGTTTGATTACTAAATTCCTTGAGGTTATCTTCTGTCTCTTTCTCTAGGTTTGGTTTCTGATACCATGTGTAATTCGTTTGGTGATGTCCTGTTTTTCTGGATGGTGTTGATACTTGTAGATGTTCTTCAGTGTATGGAAATTGAAGAGATAGTGATTTATTATAGTCTTTGCAGTATGTGCTTTTTTTGTACTTATCCTTTGGAAAGGCTTTTCAGACATTGGAAAGGAATTGGTTGTTGTGATAGAATCTGTATGTGTTTTAGAGAGCACTCTCAGCCCAGTTGCACTTTGTTTTCTGCAGATTCTTAGAGTTACTGCCTTGATGGTCTAGAACTATATCTGGGAGTAGTAGTATTTGGATTATCCGGCAGAGACTATTATTGTCTTATTTTTACTTTCTTCCAAACAAACAGAGTCTGTCTCTTCTGAGCCACCTTAAGCTGGGGATGTAGTGACACAAACCCTTCGGGCCACCACCATTATGACTGCGCTGGATCAGACTCTAACATAGGTCAAGCATAGCACTGGGTCTCACCAAAGTCCTGCTGTAGCCACTCCCTGGCTACAGCCTATCTTTTCTCAAGGCCCTGGAGCTCTACAATCAGCAGGCAGCAAAGTCAGCCAGGCCTCTGTCTTTCCCTTCATGGTGATTGATATGTTCCCCTTAGGCCCAGTTGGTTCCAGAGATGCTGTCTGGGAGCCAAAGAGTCAAAAACCTTAGAAGTCCACCTAATATTCTATTGTACTGAAGCTGAACTGGCCCTCAAACTATAAGATACAATCCTGCCCTTTCTTCCTAACCATTTCCAGGTGCAGAGGAGCCTTACCCAGTGACCATTACCACCACAAGCACAGGCAGACTCACAGAAATGCTGTCCAGGAGCTAGGGACTAGAGAAAAGTCTTTAGAAGTCCACCTGGTGTTGTATTATACTGAGGCTGAGCTGGCCCTCAATCCATTAGATTCAGTCCTTCCTACTTATTCTGCTCCTCTCTAGCCCAGCGTAGGTTCAAAAGTTCTGAGCAAAAGTTTCATCCTGGAATTGAGAACCTCAAGAGCCCACTTGGTGTTCTATGCCCCTATGGTTGAGTTTGTACCAGAAGTCACCAAGTACCAAACTGTCACCAAAGGCCCTTGATGTAATAGTACCTGGGTATTGCTTCTGGTTATTCAGGGCCTAAGGGCTTTTCAGTTAGGAAGCATTGAAGACTATCCAGACTGGCTATTTTTCTCAAGGCACTGAGTTCTTTTCTGGCCCAGGTTGTGCCTAGAAATGTCCAGGAAGTAGGGTTTGGAAAGGGAGGCCTCATTACTCTGACCCATGCCCTATCCTGCTGTGGCTGAGTTGATATCCAAGATGCAAGACAAAGTCCTTCAAACTCTTTCCTTTCTTCTCCTCAGGTGGAAGGAAGTGGTGTACTTTGATCCATCTGGAGTTATGGAAGGGGTGATGCTAGCACTTTGTTAGCCTCCACAATTGGCATCTGTGAATGCCCTCTTAGTTCACTGTCTCTGGGCTCAGGTAAGCACTAGGACTTCCTCAGGTGTTGCAGTCCTTGTAGCCTACTCTGCTTTTCAAGTTTATTTAGAGCCCCAGAGCCCTTTAGCCCACGGTGGTGAGACACATGGGAACTCAAGTTTCAACCACCGGCATCTGAATTAAAAAACAAAACATCCTAGAACAGAAATATTTTCTAAAAATTACCTCATAGTTTGCATCTATAAGTTTGCCCTCATTTTATCATTCAGCAAGTACTCCACTGGAAAAGAGGAGGTCCACATTTAAACTGCGTGTCTTTTACATTCTCATACTGTATTAATATTTGCTTTTCCACAAAACAAAGGCACCAAATGCATAATAAGCCAGGAAAATTATCAATATTTACTGATTCCAGTTAATTCACCCTTAGCAAAGAAAACCATTATAGGTGTCAATCTAAATAACAAAAATAAAAAAGATCTCTAAAAGAAAATTGTATTTACTTCAGAATAGGACATTATTTTGACAATACATGTGCTATAATAAACTGTCGCCATTTTCAGGAAGGTAAAGGAAGTCAAAGGTTTTTAAAGGTCAAATAGGAGATTCACATAATTGTTTTGAGATAATGTGCTTGGCTACAAGGCTTAATTACAAGGGTGGCACTAGTCCAAGATTAGGCAGGCAGGTGCTGGGCCTATGTCCTCACAAATGTATTATCTCTAAGGTTACAGTAGCCTTTGTGCAAGGTTCAGGGTTTTGCAGATTCTTTCTACAGCAATAATGTTTGTTATCAGGCATTTGTGCATGAGAAATTTCCCTTCATGGCCTTTCCTGGCTTTTTTTCTTCAGAATTTTATTTATTTATTTTGTATTTTTTTTAAGACAAGTGACTCAATTTTGATTTTTGCTATTTTCAGATAGGAAAGAGAACTATATGTTGATATGGTTTGGATCCATGTCCCCACCCAAATTACATGTTGGATTGTAACCCCCCAGTGATGGAGGTGGGGCATAGTGGAAGATGATTGGATCATAGGGGTGATCCATATGATTGAATCATAGATTCTTCGTGAATGGTTTAGCACCATCCCTTTGAGTTATTCTCATATCTTGTTGTTTAAAAGTGTGTGGCACCTCCCTCCCCTCCTTTTGCTCCTTATTTGACCACATAATGTATACCATCTTCCCCTTTACCTTCTGTCACAATTGTAATTTTCCTGAGGCTTCCCTGAGAAGATGCCAGCATCATGCTTCCCGTACAGCCTGCAAAACCTTGAGCCAATTAAACCTCTTGTCTTTATAAATTACCCACTTTCAGGTATTTTCTTATAGCATTGCAAGAACAAACTAATATAGAAAATTGGTAATAAGGAGTGAGGCATTCATACAAAGATACCTGAAAATGTGAAAACATTTTGGAACTGGGTAATGGATAGACATTGGAAGAATGTGGAGGACTCAAAAGAAGCCAGAAAGATGAGGAAAAGTGACTTCCTAGAGACGCATTGAATTGTTGTGACCAAAATGCTCATAGTGATATTGACAGTGAAGGCCAGGCCCAGGAAGTCTCAGATGGTGATGAGAAACTTATTGAGAATGGGAAAAAATATCACTTTTGTTATGCATTAGCACAGAGCTTAATGTAATTGTGCCCCTGCCCTAGGGATCTGTGGCACTTTGAAATTGAGAGTGATAATTTAGGTTTTAGGGCAGAAAAAAATTTCTAAGCATCAAGGCATTCAAGATGTGGCCTGGCTTCTTCTAGAAGTCTATGTTCATGATTATAAACAAAACAAAATGATATAAAACTGGAACTTCTATTTAAAATGGAAGCACACTGTAAAAGTTTGAAAAATTCGCAACCTGATAAGGCAGTAGAAAAGAAAATGCAATTTTCAGGGGAGGAATTTAAGCAGGCTGCAGAAATTTGCATAAAAGGAGCCAAGTACTGATAGCCAAGACAATGGGGAATAGCCCTTGAAAGCATTTCAGAGACTTTTGAGGCAGACCCTTCCATCACAGGCCCAGAGGCCTAGGAGGGAAGAATAATTTCCTGGTCCAGGGCCAGGGTCAGGATCTCACTGCCCTGCACAACCTTGGGGCAATGATTTTTTTGTCCCAATGTCTCTACCTCCAGCTGCAGCTAAAAGGCCTCCAGGAACAGCCCAGGTTGTCGATTCATAAAGTGCAAACCATAAGCTTTGACAGCTTCCACATGGTGTTAAGCCTGCAGGTGCACAGAGAATGTGAGAGTTTAAGCTTAGGAGCCTCTGCCTAGAGTTCAAAGAATATATAGGAAACTTGAATGTCCAGGCAGAAGCCTGCTGTAGGGGTTGAGCCTGCACAGAGAACCTCTACTAGGGCAGTATGGAAAAGAAATGGGGGGCTGGAGCCCCCACACAGAGTCCACAGTGGCACACTGCCTAGTGGACCTGTGAGAAGAGGACTACCATTCTCCAGAACCCAGAATGGTAGATCCATTGGGAGACTGCACCCTGCACCTGAAAATGCAAGCACTCAATGCCAGCCCTTGATAGCAGCCATGGGGACTAAACCCTGCATAGCAACAGGGGTGGAGTCACCCAAGACCTGGTAGCTCACCCACCATTGCATTAGTGAGACATGGTGCCAAAGGAGACTGAAGGGAATGTTTACTAAATGCTTTTACCCCCATTGTGTTTTAGAAGTAATTAACATGTTTTTTATTTTACTGGTTCATAGGTGGAAGGGAATTACCTTGTTTCAGATGTGAATTTGGACTTTGGACTTTTGACTTAACACAGGACAGAAATAAGACTGTGGAGAAACTGTTGGGAAGATTCTATTTTGAAATATGAAAAGTATATGAGATTTCAGAAAGGCCAGGAGAGGAATCATACGGTTTGAATCTGTGTCCCTGCTAACTTCTCATGTTGAATTATAATCCCCAGTGTTGGAGGTAGGGCCTGGAGAGATGGTATTGAATCATGGGGGTGGATCCTTCATGAATTATTTAGCACCACCTCTTTGATGCTGTTCTTGTGTTAGAGTTCTAATGAGATTTGATCGTTAAAAAGGTGTAGCCCCTTTCCCCTCTCCTCTTCTCCTGCTGCAGCCACATCTGTCATGCCTGCTTCCTGTTCACCTTCTGCAATGATTGTAAGTTTCCTGAGGCTTCTCTGAACAGATGAAAGCATCATGTTTCCTGCACAGCCTGTGGAATCATCAGCCAATTAAATTTTTTTTTATAAATTACCCAGTTTCAGGTATTTCCTTATAGTAGTGCAAGAAAGGACTAATAAATGTGTCCTGAAAAAAATGTGATTGCCTGTAAAAAAATCAAGTATTATCAATAATTTTAAATCATAAACAAGTATAAAGTTCCTGGTTGTAATGGAATTATAGTTAGAATCATGGTATTCTAGAACTTGAAGAAATTATAGTAGTTGTCTTATATGAAACCTATTGTTTGACCAGTGAGGAAAATTCAGATTAGTAAGAATAAAACCATTGAATTTAAACTGTTTTAAGCCCTCAAAACTGTAACAACTGTGTCTATTTTTTTGTTTATCCAAACTGTGGGTTGTATTTCAGTATCATTTTCCCTTCTTTCAATATAAGAGAATTTTTACCTAGGAATATGGCTGCCTGGAATGAAGACTACATTTCCTAGCATCCTTTGGAGCTTCTCTGCTTCAAGTGAATAAATTCTGGTCAGTGGACATAAACAGAGGTGTTGTGTGGTTCCTTACATAAAATTTCCTTATGCTTTGCCCCTTACTTTTCATTATTATTTTTTTCCTGATGGCTGCAACATTCATACAATGGCCAGAGGTGGAATAGCCAGCTTGGGGAAATGTGGGAATGGAGGCCTTGCCTGGAGAAGTAACAATGCTGAATGATTTACAGTTTTATGGAGAATCGTCCTGGAACTCAGACTCCTGAAGTTTCTTTTTCTTTTCTTTTTTTTTTTTTTTGAGATGGAGTTTCGCTCTTGTTACCCAGGCTGGAGTGCAATGGCATGATCTCAGCTCACTGCAACTTCCGCCTCCTGGGTTCAGGCAATTCTCCTGCCTTAGCCTCCCGAGTAGCTGGGACTACAGGCGTGCATCACCATGCCCAGCTAATTTTTGTATTTTTAGTAGAGACGGGGTTTCACCTTCTTGACCAGGATGGTCTCGATTTCTTGACCTCGTGATCCACCCACCTTGGCCTCCCAAAGTGCTGGGATTATAGGTGTGAGCCACGGTGCCCGGCCTCCTGAAGTTTTAATAAGAGAAGATAAAACAAAGCCTTCTATCTTATTGAAGCAACGAATATTTTTTACTTTTCTATTACTCTTAGTCAAACCCGATTCTAACTTCTTTTCTGCTGTCACATCAGAACATGGCACAATGGCTGACATATAGGAAGTATTCAATAGATGTTTATAGTAGTCTTGGTGGCGTCTGTTACACCTGCTTCACTTTCCGCCATATTTAAATCAGCACTGGGTCATGCTAGTTTTACATCAAGACAGCTCTCAAATTTGTGCACTTGTCTCCATCTTCCCCCACCCATGTGAGCTGAAGCTCTCACTTTGTCTTGCCCATAGTTCTCTCAAGCATTCTGTATGGGCTTGCCCACATTGAATCTTTTTCTTTGAAAACGTGAATTCTTTATTTTGGGAGAAAGACCCAAATTCTTGACATAGTCGACATGCCGTATCTCTCTGGTCTCATTTCACGCATTTTTTTTTTTTTTGAGATGGAGTTTCACTCTTGTTACCCAGGCTGGAGTGCAATGGCGCGATCTCGGCTCACTACAACCTCTGCCTCCTGTGTTCAGGCAATTCTCCTGCCTCAGCCTCCTGAGTAGCTGGGATTACAGGCATGCGCCACTGTGCCCAGCTAATTTTTTGTATTTTTTTTAGTAGAGACGGGGTTTCACCATGTTGACCAGGATGGTCTCGATCTGTTGACCTCGTGATCCACCCGCCTCGGCCTCCCAAACTGCTGGGATTACAGGCTTGAGCCACCGCGCCCGGCCCACAATTTTAAAGATGCTATCTGAACTCCCCATTTCCATTCCACCTCCATTCAATTGATTTCTAGGAATCCTTTAGACTTCCCCTCAGCACTTTCTCAGGAAAGAGTTTCTAGACTGCAGAAAATCTCCCATGATTCTCTTATGGCATCACATATTCTTCTCTCCTGTTAACATCTACATTTTTATTAAACTTTTAATTCAGATGTAATTTTTCTAAAATTTTGCATAGTACAATTTCGGATAAAAGGTTTATGACTAGTTCAATCTTATTAGATACACTGCTACAAACAAATCCTTTTTGTGAAATGTCTCATTAGGTACTAGATTCTGGACTCTGTGGTATCTATGCTTGGACATAGAGGTAGTAAGAGTCTCTTATACCACTGATTTCTGATTTTTGTAAAATGATTTACCTTTGATTTATATGAAATAATTTCATAGATAATTTGATCTTTAATGTTTAGAAAGCCACCATTACTTTCAGTTTACTGTACTACGTTGATTCAAAGTGCTGATGTATCAATGGAGAGCATATAAACTGCTCTCTTTTTTCAAAAGTACTTATGTTGCTTTGCTTTAAGCACAGATGTGCAAAAAATTGTTCCTGATTTAGGAAAAACTCAACCCCAAATGTTAATGATTTAGGTCTTCAATTGGAGGATAACAGTAATAAACTAATAATAGTTTTAGAGACAATTTATGAGAATTTTATGGGAAGATCATTCTCTTTATTCAATATCCTAGGTTCTACCAAGATATAATATGTGTACCATAAATTTCACTCACATAAATTGTACATTTTTAAGGTTTTTATTATATTATCATATCTGTTCAAACACAATTTTGAAATTATTTTATCATATTAAAAAGACACACTATAACCTTTAGCTATTACCCATATATTTGCTCATCCTGTAAGCAGCCCTAACGACCACATTTAATATCCAAATATTCCATATACCCCATGAACTCTATAAATGTATATACTTAACTATACTGTATCAAAATATCACATATTACCCCATAAATATATATACATACCATGTATCTACAAAAAATGAAATGTAAAATTAAATGTTTTAAAAATAAATAGTGAATGTGAAGAATGGAAGTTGTGCCACATATATACTATCATAGTAATGGTGATGTATTCTAATAATATCAGTCATCAGACTATGCGCAGGCAAATACACATACACACATATAATCTCACAGATGATAAAGGTAGTTGTTTACTCTGAAGTTGTATTAAGCATCTGCTTTTACAAATTGATACATAACATTTTATATATTTATGGGGTATATGCGATTGTTAATTACATGAACAGAATTTTTAACAGTCAAGTCAGCATGGATAGTTATCACTTTTGATGTTTATCATTTCATGTGTTAGAAATCTCTCAAGTTGTCTCTTCTAGCTACTTTAAAATATACAATACATGGTTGTTTATTATACTCACCCTACTATTCTATTGAACATTAGAACTTATTCTATCTGTTTATTTGTACCCATTATCCAACCTCTCTTCATTCTTCCTCCCACTCACACAATCTGCCCAGCCTCTGGTATTTATCATTGTATTCTCAACCTCCATGAAATAAATGTTTTCAGCTCCCATGTGTAAGTGAAAGCATACAGTAACTGTCTCTCTGTGCCTGGCGTACTTCATTTAACATAATGACCTCCAGTTCTACTCATGTTATACAAGTCATATGATTTCATTTTCTAATGGCTGATTACTATTCCATTGTGTATATATACACATTTTCCATATCCATTCATTCATCGAAGCATCACTTATTTTTAAACATCAAATAATGTAGTAGTCTAAAAATTTACAAATCAAAGCTTAATAGAATTTAATAATAAAACTTAAAATATCAACATATAAAATCTTTCATAATGGTAAGTTAACAAATTAAGGACTGAGTTAGTAAACACACTATATATTAAAACTTGGAGAAAGTCAGTTAACTAATACCTGTAAAAAATTTAAAAAGAAAGAAAACAATAGGCTGGGCACAGCGGCTCATGCCTGTAATTCCAACACATTGGGAGGCCAAGGCAGGTGAATTACAAGGTCAGGAGTTCGAGACCAGCCTGGCCAACATGGTGAAAACTTGTCTCTACTAAAAATACAAAAAATTAGCTGGGCATAGTGGTGGACACCTGTAATCCCAGCTACTTGGGAGGCTGAGGCACGAGAATCGCTTGAACCTGAGAAGCAAAGTTTGCAGTGAGATGAGATTACGCCACTGCACTCCAGCCCTGGTGAAATAGCAAGACTCCATCTCAAAAAATATAATATAATTAAAAAATAAATAAATAAACTAATTACACATAGTATTTTTTACAAAAAGAACATAGCATTAAAATAAAATAAAATAAAATAAAATAATATGGAAAATATTTAAGATATAGGCTATGGAATAAGTGTAACAGAACAGAAATAGGTGAGTATTCTGCCTGCTGATCCATGAGGACCTAGAGGTCAAAGCTTGACAGCTGTCTTATTGAATATTGAAAACTACTATGAGATTCACTTCACACTTTCTAAGGTGTGGAACAAAAATTTTGGAAATACTCCACACAAGAGAATGAAAGGCCTCAGCTTCTCTTAAACAGGCATGTTCACCTGAATTGAATCACCCTAAAGCCATATGTCCTACCAATATGTAATAAGACCAACAAAAAGAGCATATAAAACCACACACAATCCACAATCTTAGGACCACTGAAATAAAGAGAATACTAATATATCAAATTACATTTAGAGAGAAACACCAAATTCTGAGAGAATTTCTGCTGTGACTACAAGACTATAGATGTATATAGCAGGAATATGAATGCTTAAAACTTTCTATGGAAAGAGGTGACAGAATTCAAAGAATTAATGAAGCACAGACAAAACTATCCTAAGAAAGAGAATCAAAAATGCAAACAGCCAAATTACTAAACACAAGTTTGGCATTTGGTAGTCCACATCACCAAATATATGAAAGGGACTTGAAAGTACAATAAATGACGCTGAAAGTGGCAGTATTAGGGAAATTTTGGTCTAGGACAGAAAATAGAGAGTGGGTTTGTGCCCTGGAAAAAGATGATAGTAAAAGGAGAGAAAAGAGCAAGAGGACAAACAGCGGATTTCTGAGTAAATTGAAGAAGAAAAGGACTCTACAACTTGTTCCCTTCACTCTTCTCATTAAGGAAACAATATTTCACTTAAGTGACAGAAGATAGTGTGGTTCAAATAGAATCCCTTTTCATAATATGACTGAGAATAGGAAAACACACACACACACACACACACACACACACACACACACACACACAGAGATACGCAGAGCATACAAAATATGGGAATATGAGGACTGTTGTTGAATCTAATTAGAGGTTATATGTTTGTGAACTTTTTAGACATTGATCTACATTTGAATTAACAGTAATAATATGGTAGGTATATGATATCTGTTCTATATTAAAGTGATAAATTATAAAATAAAAACTTGCAAAAAGGAAACAAAATATATAATATAATTTATGCAAATTTTAAATAAAATGGATGGTCCTCACTAATACACAAATCGATCATGTGAAATAATATTACATGCCAATTTCAGGTAATGGTTAACTGAAGTAGTATGTGAAAGTGAATTAGGGGATAATAGTAAGGTTTATGTTTTATTTACTCAGCCAAAAGCAGAATGAAAGTATGGGCCTTAGCAAATACAACAAACATAATTCTTTTTTTTTTTTTTTTTGAGACGGAATTTCGCTCTTGTTACCCAGGCTGGAGTGCAATGGCGCGATCTCGGCTCACCGCAACCTCCGCCTCCTGGGTTCAGGCAATTCTCCTGCCTCAGCCTCCCGAGTAGCTGGGATTACAGGCACGCGCCACCATGCCCAGCTAATTTTTTGTATTTTTAGTAGAGACGGGGTTTCACCATGTTGACCAAGATGGTCTCGATCTCTTGACCTCGTGATCCACCTGTCTCGGCCTCCCAAAGTGCTGGGATTACAGGCTTGAGCCACCGCGCCCGGCCAAAACATAATTCTTTATAAATTTGACCTGTGGGTTATTATTTTTTGTTATGGTCTGTATTTTCCATGTTTAAATACTTCATAATTAAATATGTTATACATTAAAATGTCTGAAGAGAGAAACATAAAATATACTATCTATTTTGATTTTCTCTGTAATGAATGGAGTACAATTAGACTAATAGAATAATTATCCAGAAGTAATAGAAAAGATAAAGATAGTAGAGGGACAAGGGTTATGAAACTAGATACAATGGCCTTTCAATTATTCTACCCTGCTGATAATTTTGTAAATTTTTAATCTGGAAGAAAATGTATTCCCTGAAGTTTGTACATTGCATCATTACCAAAAAGACCATGTTGTACCCTGGTTGTTTTCAAATTTTTACTGTGCTGATAGTGCCAAAATATGCTATAATAAAGGAGCCATGCATATAATCTCACAATTTTTAATATAAATAATCAACGTATTTATATTCAGCAGTGTGCTGGAGCTGGATTGAACTAGTTAAAGAAAGTTGATTGTAAACATTTTGGAGGATCACACACTTACCAACATATCACAGGTTATATGGGAATTGTAGTGGTGCAATGGTGAATGTTTCACAATTGGCTCATTTAAAGATAAAATTTCTGATTTATAGTGATTGCCAACTCCCATGTAGCATGTACTCCCACCAGGTCTATTTCAACATGGAGCTGGGAAAGCAGCACACAATCCACGCTTGCAACGCTGTATGAGTTGGCTCCCACACACTATTAAAACATACCAATCCAAAACCTTTCTCTCTGACTCTGTAATAGGTTTTAGTGCCTACATGATTGATATGGTTTGGATCTGTGTCCCCACCAAATATCATGTGAAGTTGTAGTCCGCAGTGTTGGAGGTGAGGCCTGGTGGGAAGTGGTTAAATCGTGTGGGCAGATTTCTCATGTATTGTTTAGCACCTTCCTCTTGGTGCTTCTCTTTTGATGATCAGTGAGTTACCATGAGATCTGGTGGTTTAAAAGTATGTACCACTTCTCCCCTCATTCTCTCTTGCTCCTGCTCCTGTCACGTGAGATGTCTCAGTCCTGCTTTGTCTTCCATCCTGATTGGAAGCTTCCTGAGGCCTCCCCAGAAGCAGAAACCACTATGCTTCCTGCAGAGCCTGCAGAACTGTAAGACAATTACAAGTCTTTTTTTAAATAAATTACCCAGTCTCAGTATTTCTTTATAGCAGTGTGAAAACAGACGAATTAATGATGAAAACAATGGAAAAGAGAAATCTAACTTTTCTAACTGTTGTGTCAGGGAAAAAAAGAATGAGGGCAAGATTGTTTTAATCATTTTATTAATACTATACTGTATCTTTAATTCCTTACATGGGTTAAGAACACTGGCCTATATATTTCATAAAGCACCTGTGGTATTCATCGTATAGGTACTTAGATTGTAATTTCACTGTGACAAGATAATGTTATTTCAATACTTCTAGGATTGAGGATAGTGAATTTTACTGAGAAACATAACACATTGAGAATGGTTAATTCTGCAGCAGAGTATTTTAAAGTCTAAAATGTTTTGAATTTCAGTTAATGTAGCACAAAAGCTAGTTAGACTGGTAAGTGATCTCCTATACAAAATAAGTTATTCTGCCAGTTTTTGTAGTTTTGTAACCATATGACAAAAATGTTAAAACACTTTTCAAAATACATGTGATTGGGTAATTAACAGAACATAGGTACTGAAAGAAAGCTACATTGTGAAACAGGTCATTTCAAAGTGATTTTCTCCAAGAATAGTCATAGGGAAGAAAAAAAAGAGTTATAACTTCATAAGTCAGAAATTATGCAATAAAACTTTAATTAAATACAATTGTTTGATGACTTTTCCTCAGATATGAGTACTTCACCCACTAGTTTGTAGAAAAGTAAGTCACAATTTATTTCAAACTACATATATTAGAAACGGTACATCACAAGTCAATGCAAACAAGAATATTAAACAACTATTGTCTTACTGGCACTTTTAAAATGCATCTTGTAAAACTCATTTTCTTTATAGTACAAACAGGGATTTGTCATAATTGGTAAAGATTTTCAAATATTCTCTAGCTCTAAAGTATATCATTGTGCTTTCAAGCATTAGAGATGATATTGCAGAGATAATAAGATGGCCACATTTATTTGTTCTCATTTTAATAACAAGCCTATTTTAAAATTAATTAAAATCCCTGAGAAATAGTATGTTCTGGTTATTGTAGTGTTGTGGTTACTCATAGCAAGCTTTAGTGCTCAGAAATCAAATCTTTGAACTATGTAACACGAATCTCATAAAAGATTCTTTTCATAATCTTAAATGTCTGGAAGGCAGAATTTAGCATGAGGCATGTTTATTAGATAGTGCTCTTATAATCAATGCCTGCAGAAAGAGAGTATCAGACAGAGGGAGAAACAAATCTGTGATACAAGCCCAAGTAAGGTTTTAGCAGACTGCTTTTGGGAACTCTAGAGCTGGGATAGCCCTTCAGTATTATTTCATATAGAGTTGGGGGTTGGGGCTGAGCCTTTACACTTTCACATTGATGAATAATTTCATGTGGGCTGCCACAAGTAAGAGAACATTGGGTGCGGCAGTTTCCTTCAGCTCAGGCAACCCACCTGACAGCTAAAGGGCAACATTAGAAAAAGTAAGTTCATGACTGTTGAAGGTGAATCTGGGTAAGTCATCACAGTTCTTCCATGGAATAAGAAAAAGTGGTTACTGTATCAATGGATTAAAAACACAATTTTTCTATTTTTCTTAACAGATTTTTAATGCATATTAAAAGCATGTGTGCTTAAGAATGAGGCCTCACATACATGAAGTTATCCATCTCCAGACCTTTAAGAACTTCAAAGCCAGAAAGTGTATACATCCTGGGACGCTGAAAACCTTGCACCATTAGTATTTTATTGTAATTATTATTTCTTCAAATGATCTAGCCACATGATAATTATCCTGCCCTTATCCAACTGTGAATTAAAATTCGCAGTTGAATTCAAATAATCATATTCTATATAATTCTTTCCTGCTACTCCATAAGAGCAGTACATGGAAAATTTCATTCATTCATCTACTGTTGTTTTTCCTATGTATGTGCCATATATTTATGTTATATACTTTAAGGAAGAAAGTAATGATTCTTTGCTCTGAGCTGGGTAATCAGTAAAAATAATATGATGGCAAGGCATTACTTATATAATAAAATTGTAATTCAAATATTACCACATATTTCTACTTAGTTTTCTCTGTGGAGGGTATTAACACGATATATTGCATGTACTTTTAATGGTATTTGTTTTATACATGTAAATACTTACTTTTCATCTAATTCTACAAGATAAATAATAATCTTCCTAAACATAAGGAAAACACACATACTTAATATTTAAAGTGTTTACTCTTGATACACTGTTTTTGCTTACACTGCTCGCATTTTCTAGTAAATGCCTTTTTTTCAGCTTTTCATGAGAAGGCTAAACAAAGAGGACTACACAGTAGTATCACTAGATAATACAGTAATATTTGAAATCCAGATTTATAAAATTAATTTTGTTTATATGTGTAAACCAATGACAAGGCAAGAGAATATTGTAGCTGATGTGTGTATCATGCTGTGCTGAGATTGGTTGTCACTGCAGAAGGAAGCTCAGTGGAATAAGTTAGTATGCAATAAAAACCTTGGAAACCCTTTTGCAACATATGTTGTATGGGATACCAACATCGGTGAAGCAGTCCAACTTCAATTAAGCACATGCTTTCAGATCTTTCGATTTTGTAATTTTGGAAAAGTGATATTATATGTTTTATTTTGTTTTCTTATGTTTCTTTCTTATTTTTCATGCTGCTCTCTTCTTTAGTTTCTACTTGAATTGCAGGCTGAAGGATAAGGGGAGAGTTCAAACTTAAACTGACATTTACTAGCTTTTATCCAACAACTTTCAATAGAGTGTATCATGTTAACTTCCTTCCCAATCTCAGAAAGGACTTCTATTATGATCTTGTGTAAAATAGTATCCAATCTCACTTCTCCAAGACTTCCAGTTCCCCATTATTTGCTGTTTTTAAACTGGCTTTTATTTTTCTTCATGAATAAACTAAAAGTGTATGACTTCGTTATTTTATCTCTTTTTTTCTTTTGTCTATGACTGCCAGCAGAATTGAAAACATAAAACAAGAACTTTGTTCTTTCTTTCTTGAATTTCTGGCCACTTCTCTGCTCTGCAGCATAGGAGGCAATTAGATAGATGATAGATGATAAATAGACAGATAGATGATAGATAGATAGAGAGATGATAGATATAGATAATAGATAAATAGATAGATGATGATTAGATAACAAATAGGTGCGTAGGTAGGTAGATGTAGAAATTAGATTAGTCTAGAAAAATTTAAAGTTTATTGCCATACAAAAAGTATAGATCTCAATCTAGGAAACTTTAAACCAAGTAGTGACAAGCCTGCCTTAGAACAGTTACAGCACAATTTATATACCATAAAGAAGAAACTATTTTCACCTTTATTGTGATTCACTGTTTTCTTTTTATTTTTTCCATAAGTTATTGGGATACTGGTGGTATTTTGCTACATGAATAAATTCTTTAGTGGTGATTTGTAAGATTTTGGTGCATGCATCACCAGAGCTGTATAGACTACACCATATATATAGTCTTTTCCTCCTTGGCCCCCTCATACTCTTCCGTCCAATCCCCAAAATCCATTGAATCATGCTTATTATGGCTTTGCATCTTCATAGCTTAGATCCCACATATCAGTGAGAATATACAATATTTGGTTTTCCATTCCTGAGTTAATTCATGTAGCATAATAGGCTCCCATCTCATCCAGGTCACTGCAAATACTGTTAATACTGTTAATTCATTCCTTTTTATGACTGCCTAGTATTCCATCATATATATATATATATACACATATATATGATACATATATATCATACATATATATGTTACATATATATCATACATATATATGTTACATATATATCATACATATATATGTTACATATATATCATATATATAATATGTATAATATATATCATATATATAATATGTATAATATATATATTTATCTATATATAAAATATATATATGATGGAATACTAGCTTTTATCCAAACATATATACCAGATATATATGATGGAATACTAGGCAGCCATAAAAATGAATGAATTAACAGTATTAACATCATATATAGATAGATAGATAGATAGATATAGATGATTTGTGAGCTTCTAGTGGTAATTTGTGAGATTTGTCTATGACTTCCAGCAGAATTGAAAATGTAAAATAAGAACTTTGTTCTTTCTTTAACTGTGGTATATATATATGTGTGTGTATATATATGTGTGTGTGTGTATGTGTCACAGTTTCCTTATATATATATATATATATATACACATATATATTTATATTGTGACATAAATATACATATTTATATGTTGTGACATATATTTATATAACTGTGACACATATATATATATAGAAACTGTGGCATTTCTTTGATTGTCATTGATTGATGGGCATTTGGGTTGGTTCCACAATTTTGCAACTGTGAATTTTGCTGCTCTGAACATGCATGTGCAAGTATCTTTTTTGAACAGTGACTTCTTTTCCTCTGGGTAGGTACCCAGTAGTGGGATTGTTGGATCAAATAATAGTCCTACTTTTAGTTCTTTAAGGAATCTACACACTGTTTTCACAGTGGCTGTATTAGTTTGCATTCCCACCAGCAGTGAAGAAGTGTTTCCTGTTCACCACATCCATGAAGCACTTTGTCTCTCTCTCTATTTTTTTTTTTTTTTTTGAGATGGAGTTTCGCTCTTGTTACCCAGGTTGGAGTGCAATGGTGCGATCTCAGCTCACCGCAACCTCTGCCTTCTGGGTTCAGGCAATTCTCCTGCCTCAGCCTCCCGAGTAGCTGGGATTACAGGCATGCGCCACCATGCCCAGCTAATTTTTTGTATTTTTAGTAGAGACAGGGTTTCACCAGGATGGTCTTGATCTCTTACCCTCGTGGTCCACCCGCCTCGGCCTCCCAAAGTGCTGGGATTACAGGCTTGAGTCACCGCGCCTGGCCTCTCTTTATATTAAGAAATCTATTAAGTAGTATAAATATATTACCAAAAAAGAAATCACATCATTAGGCTATCCTCACTTTATGTGGATTAGCTATTATGGCACAAATGGTAGAAACTGTTTTAGTGATAAGGAGACCAATACATACTATCTTGAAGTACATTTGTATACCAGGTGCCAAAATCCAGAAACTAATGAACTGGTGATAACATAATTTACCTAATGAGAGGGAATGAAAAGAAATTAGGAGAAGCAAGTGGCACAGTGGCTTGTAACTTTGCAACCATTCAATCAAGAAAACATGCCTTATATGTGGTGCCAGTGAGACAACACTTGTAATTATGCTGTTTTATTATTATTATTTTGGTTTCTCTTCTTTTATTTTTTTATTTTATTTTATTTTTTATTGTACTTTAGGATCTGAGGTACATGTGCAGATCATGCAGGATTGTTGCATAGGTACATATGTGACAAGGTAGTTTGCTGCCTCTATTCCCCCATCACTTGTATCTGACATTTCTCCCCATGTTATCCCTCCCCAACCTCCCCACCCCTCACTGTGTCCCTTAGTTCCCCCAACAACAGACCCCAGTGTGTGATGCTCCCCTCCCTGTGTCCATATGTTCTCATTGTTCAACACCCAGCTATGAGTGAGAACATGCGGTGTTTGATTTTCTGTTCTTGTGTCAGTTTGCTGAGAATGTTGGTTTCCAGATTCATCCATGTCCCTGCAAAGAACACAAACTCATTGTTTCATTTTTTATGGGTGCATTGTATTCCATCGTGTGTATATGTGCCACATTTTCCTTGTCCAGTCTATCATTGATGGGCATTTGGGTTGGTTCCAGGTGTATGCTGTTGTAAACAGTGGCACAATGAACATAAGTGTGCATGTATCTTTATAATAGAATCATTTATAATCCTTTGGGTATATACCCAGTAATGGGATTGCTGGGTCAAATGGAGGAAACTTATTAAAATAAACTTATAAAGCCATAGTGAAACTTTCACTAGCAAACTATATATGTAGCTTTATACAATTCATAAAATTGACTGATTTTTCTTGCATGTAGGTGAAAATTTTATTCACTTCCTCCCATGTCTTCTGTTATTACTATTTGAAACATAATATATGCATTGGAGATTTTATCTGCACATATATGTTAATATTCCATTTATTTTTTGTAGGTATTTCTCAATTAATTTTACTTACTTATCCTAAATATATTCTAGTTGTAGGTAGAAATTATTACACAGGCTTGAAACATATAAGCTTTCCTACTTCCTAGTGCCTCCCATGGCCATTACTGAACTCTCTGGTAGTCCTAGTCCATGTCAAAAGCAAGTCTGCTTAGGAATGAGTCCTTACATACATGAAGTTATCCATCTCCAGACCTCTATGAACTTCAAAGCTGGAAAGCATATGCATCCTGGGACACTGAAATGTCTATATCATTAGTATTTTTTGTTGTAATTATTATTTCTTCAAATGATCTAGCTACATGATGATTATCCTGCCCTTATCACAGTTGAATTCAAATAATCATATTGTATATCATTTTTTCCTGCTACTCCATAAGCTTCATGAGGATGGGGACTTTGTCTAGTTTTACCTAATGCACAGCAGATACTAGGTAGATGAGAGAATTCATGTATTATTATCATTATTTAACTTAATTGTTTTCTATGCTATGTACTATTCATTGTAGTAAGTTCTATTAACAGAAAAGGTGAAAAATATATTTCCCAATTTAGATGATTTCTACATATGTTGAGCAAGATTGAAAGATAATGCATGTTTCCCATTCTGGAAGAGTGAATCATCGTGTTTTCTCTTCGTGTATGTGTGACAATCAAGATCCTTTCAGATGTCTTAAAGGTTGTCCCAAAACTTACCAAAATCAGCTTTACAAAGAACTATAAATTATTAAGGATACTAATATTGTACAGCTATGTATTTGTAAGTACACACAGTTCTCTTAGCTCTCTGAAGGTTTTATGAACACTCTCCTTAACTGACTCATGAAACAAATATAGTTTTGACTGTAAGCTGAGCAATATGCTGTTTTTTGGAAGATCTGTCATGAAATCAATCATGTAAGGTGCTACAACAGAAACCATTGTGGAACTTCATTATTGAGCTGTGTTCTACTTCTGTCCCTGCAGAATATTTCTATGGATTACCCTGAAATAATCCAATTATTTCCTTTTCTTCCTCGTAGATTTCAAGAATAACTATAGAATACATTGGGAATGCAATATCTTGAGAGAGGGAGGAAATTCCCCAAAGAGCCCTGGACTAGTTTTTGTCCTTCCTATGGAAAGTAATATCTTCTAAGTACTTTTTTGTACCAATTATCCATCCCTACCTCCCCTGCTACCCATTTACTACCCTTCTCAACCACTAGTAACCATTGGTAATATAATATCTTGAGTTAGGGAGGAATTGCTGGGACAGGCCAGGCTTCATTCCTCATTCTCATGGAAGAAAGATATTCTTCAAAGCTTTACCCAGGACTCATTTTTGTCTGAGACATATAACCCGGAGTGGAATGCCTTTTGAGGTCCCTCAGCTATAGTGCAAGTGAAAAAACATAGTCAATACTCCAACCACTGAGGGCAGATTTCTTGAGCCTAGATGAATCAACTCAATGGATCCCAGTCTTTTAGCCCATGTTGCCTACCTGTAAGTAATACGTTGTCTTTATGTATCTTTTTTCATATAAGTACGTTCTGTGTCACTGGGTTTTGTGGTCTGGCACATCTGCCGAGGGGCTACCGACCTGCGGGAGTCCCTGAGACCACCAACGTAGATGTCTCGTTCAACCTGAGGGAGAGAGTGTGCGAAAATGAATAGAAAAGCAGAGTCTGGAGGGGTTGCTTAGGCTATGTCCAAGCAGCAATTTTATTTTTGCAATACGTTTCATTATATACTTTTCTGAATCCAAAGTTGTTTACACCAGATCAACGTACTTAAGTTACAGTGAGCAAGTTATGCCCACTAAGTTACGCTCAGTAAGTAAAGTCCAGTAAGTAGGTTACACCCAGTAAGTAGGTTACTTCCAGTAAGTAGGTTATGCCCAGTAGGTCAAGGTAAGTAAGTTACAGTCACGCCCTGTAAGCCATGATAAGTAAGTTACAGTTACACCCAGTAAGTTACGGTAAGTAAGTTACCAAGTGTAAATACTTAAGTTATTTTACAATGAAGGTAACAAGGGTCCAAAATGAACACAATCAAGCAATAAACCATAAGGAGCCGAAAGTGGTCACAATGCCTTGCAAGTCCTCATATCCATAAAGTAATGTCTGTTAATTATTTTGAATAACATATAGTTCCTCTCTCGGTTCCTGCTTTCCCTCAGCTCAACTCCCCCAACCAGGGATCTGTGTCTGGGCTCAAGCTCACCGTATGGCGAGGCCCATTTCCTAGGGGCCTCACACGGGAGCGATCCCCACAGATTCCCTCAACTGGGCTCACATAATTTGGTAGCTAATGCACAGTGCATCTGCCTCACACAGTTCCAACAACTGCTAGAAGAGTAAACAGGCAAGAAAATGTGATTACATCCATAAAACTGAATAACTCATTTCACTAGCTTTATTTCCTTGAATTGATTTTCATTTGGGTTCCTCAGTCAAAATTATCACAGTAGCCTTTACTTCTGACACATGCACTTGACTGTAGAAATTGGCACTACAGAATTTGTTTTATTCTAAGTGAGTAATTTTGAAGACCATCAAGTATTACTAAAGAGATGCCAACCTATTTTTTGAAAATGCTTGGATTAAGTGTTTTCCGGTTAACTTTTTTTCTTTAGCTGATATCACTTAGGAGGCTGTGACTCTGTGAATGTACAAATGGCTATTTTATGAAATGTTGTCAACATTAACAAGCAATAAAACATCACAACTTCCACAAGATCTTTAATTAGCTGCATGGATTATGCTTAAAATACAATTGAGAGTACTATGAGATAATAACAACTTGTTTGGTGTTGATATAACAGAATTATCTTGTCACTATATATTCCCAAAGCTACTTAGAACTACTGCAGGTAAGTAAAACTAACTTAAATCATTTCAGACAAAAGAAAATCTTGGTAGTTCATATGAATGAATGTACACTCTACTATAAAGCAGCATACCAATTATCAACAGTTCAGGTTTCACCTGCTTATTTGATCTTACTAAGACATATCTATTTCATATTTCTCCCAGGCCTCTCCTGTTTATTCAAGATTAGACGAAAGCAATAGAAGTGAACATATGGGGTAGAGTGGTGAGGAGAAGTAGCCTATTTTAATTAAAATCCATCAGCTCTGGAGTCTGATAAATATAGTCTAAAATTTACACGATTATATTTTAGTTGATAGAGTGACATAATGATAATGAACCAATACAAATCTGTCAAATAGGAATAACGACCTTACTCAACTCATAGCTCTTCTGGGAGGATTTCATGGGATTTTACATATGAACATATTTTCACAATGGCTAGTCCAATATAAACATTCAACAAATCCTGGTATCATTGATCTGGCAATGGTAATCTGATCAATAAATACAGTTTTAAAAATAAAACAATCAGAAACTGGGAACAACTATATCAGTAAGAACTTATCTTAGAAATAAACGTCTATTTAGATTGCTAAGCCTTTTTGCCTCTGGCATTGTATTTTTTTTCACACACACATATGTGTATGTATATATAGAAACACATATTTTCCTCTGTTTTATTTTGAAAAATTTCATGTCTTCTAGATCAATGGGTACATTTACATGTTTGTTACATTGGTATATTGTGTAATGCTGAGGTTCAGGGGAAAACTGATCCCATCACTTAAGTAGTTAGCATTGATAAATTATATTTTTAAAAGGAAGGAGTAGTCAACATTATCAAATGCTGGTAAGAGGCCAAGTAAGATGAGGATTGGACTTTATGACATTTAAGTAATTGATCATGTTAGAAATAATTTTGGCTGGAGGACTGGAGATGAAAATTAGAGTGTAATCATTTGTTGATGGATTAATAATGGAGAAAATGAGGGTAATTAATAAAAACTGATATTTGGAAGAAGAAAAAAGACAGGATTATAGCTACACAGTAAATGTGAGGTCTCTGGAGTCTTATTGCTTTGAGTTTTATTTTACTGTTTTTATTTTCTCTTCTTTATTTCCCCCCTTTTATATTTCCTTTTGCTCTTAGTTGATAGGTAATAATTGTACATTTTTATGGGATAAGAGTGATACTTTGATACATGTATACAAGGTATAGGGGTAAAGTCAGGGTAATTAGCATATCCATCACCTAAAATATCTATGATGTATTTGTGCTGTGAGCATCCAGAATCCTCTCTTTTAGATTTTTGAATATATAAGATAAATTAGAGCTAACTATATTCACCTTATAGTGCTGCAGGATACCTGAATGTATTACATTTATTTAGCTATAATTTTGTATCTATTAACCAATCTCCTCCCATACTCCTCAGCTACCCCTCCCAGTCTCTAGTACCCACAATTCTATTCTCTACTTCTATGAGCTCAAATTGGTTTAGTTCTTGTATTTGTCAGAACGTGCAATATTTTTCTTCCTGTGCCTGATTTATTTCACGTGATATAAGGACATCCAGTTTTATTCATGTTGCTGCAAATGACATTATTTTGCTCTTTTTTTAATGACCAAATTGCATTCCATTATGTGTGTGTACCACATTTCTTTGTCCATTCATCTGTTGACGGACATTTAGGTTGATTCCATAACTTGGTTATTGTGAATAGTGGTGCAATGAACATGAGGGTACATCATCCCTTTGATATTCTGATTTCCTTTCCTTGGAATAAGTCACCTGGTTTTTGTTTTAATGAAAGTGGTTAAAATATATTTTAATGCAAATTAGAATAATCTAGTTAGAAGGGAGAGTTGGATTATTCAAGGAAAGGTATGGATACTGGTTAGTGTAAGGTTCCTGCAAAGGCAGAAGAGGATGAGAATTTACATAGAGGAGGGATAGTTTCTCCTTTGTTCCCCCATAAGAAAAGGTGACTGGGATAAAGACAGATGTAGGTAAATTATTTGGTAGGGAGTTCCTGTCTGAAGCTTTGTATTTTCTCTTTGAATTCTGAGATATAGTCAAATGCTGAGAGAAAAATAAATTAAAGTTGAGGCCTAAAAGTTTGAGTAGAATAATGAAAGTTTAAAATAAATGCTGCATAAGAGAAAATAAAATAAAATAGTATAAAACTGTGTAAGAGAAAACATGTTGCATGGGGCAAATAAAACGACTGTCACATGATGTGAAGTGAAGTATACAATTTACTACTGACATTCATAAAGTTCATTGTGAAAATGTTGTGTGTTCCATACATTTTTTCAGCAATACCCAGAGAGTAGTAGTGTATAGGCATAAAGAAAGGGTATACTTAGATCTATTAACGGTGGATATTTTGCAAAAGAGGAGCTATTGAAAGGTAGAAAGATAAGTACAAGTAGGTCACTGGCCTGAAGTATTTTGAAATGTCAGGTCATAAAAGCTAAGATGGATGGGAAGGTAAATAAGTTAGGACATGTGATTGGGAAAAATAAATGATAGAAATCAAGGGATGAGACACTTCAGTAAGTTTAAGGATTAGTCTACATGGACTAGTACAAAAAGCAAACTGGAAAAAAAAAGGTTTGGGACAATGTGGAATGATTCAGTGACATTAAAAGAGGCATACTTAATAATATTGGTGAGGTCCAACATGTGATAAATACAGTGGGTAGCTGAACGAGAACAGAGGAACTTCTTGAAGCTGATATAGTAAATCTCAGGCCACGGTGTTGAAATGAGTCCTTATGTAAACTTGGAATCAACCAAGATTGTTGAAAAGAAGACTGTGAGCATTTCCCCAAAGTCTTCACTGTTTTAAAATATAGGTTTTATTATTATTCAGATATGGTGAGAACAACAAAGCAGGAGATGACTGCCATTGAAAAGACTTTGTTGTACCAACAGATCCAAAGAGAAAAATTTATGCCATGCCATGAAAGGCCACACAGAGAAGCACTGGGTTCAACCAGAAGGAGGAGGTAGCAGTAGAAATTGTGGGCAGGAGCCTTTATTTTGGTTGCCAAGGAAGGAACCTGCAAGCGAAGGTAAACAGCTCAACATACTAATGTGAGTAATTTCAGCTGGCTCTGGGGTGTGGGGGCTGCCTTTACTTCTCTGGCACCTGGATCTGAGGTGATTAAGGAAGGCAGGTCGTGGTCTAGAATGTCAAAGCATGATAAAGGAGGTGATTGATTGCTAGGTGAGTTATGAGTTTTTGATTAGTTGGTTGACATTCGAAAGGTGTGTTTCCAGGTTAGGTTTTTTTTTTTTGTTTTTTACTATTTCTAGGAATTAGCTAACGCTGGGAGACAGCTTTCCCTCCAGTGTTAGTAAATCTGTAGATGTTAAAGATTGAAAATACAGAAAATAAAAATATATGGTTAGTACAGAAGGGTAAAAAATATTTATAGTATCAGTAACTGTAAGAGGAAAAGCATAGTGAAATAGTAACAAACTTTGGAGAATCATGTTTGTTTTCTAAGTGGTTGGGGAATTAGTAGTAGGGAAAGCGGTAATATGGAGGGACTAGGAGACTAAACGCACTACTGAACTTGGGGATGTGTACAATGGGGGAGAATATGCAGAATAATATCAATTTGAGAGGACTGTAGAAATCAATGATGTTTTCAGAGAAAATTGTTTGCAGTTAAAAAAAAATAAAAGGTGGGAAAATGCTCAGAGAAGTGTTGGAGGCTACAGAGAAGTTGCCCATTACACAGAAAAAAAAGTTAGAGGGCACACTGTAAGAGTTTATAAATAGGGTTTTGGTAAAGAGCAAGGAAGTACAAAGATTTAGAGCCACAATGGCACAATAAAGGGTGAATGGCTTATAGAGATAATTTACTATTTGGACATTGACAGATGGAAATAGTTAGAAGAGATACCTGTCATTTACATTTTATTATGTTTACTGATTAAAATAGTGATTAGGAAACAAAAATCATTGGATAAGGAAAACAAGAAACTCAAAATCAGGGTCAAACACATGGACAATGAAATTATACAGCACGATGTCAAAGCTGCCAAGATTGATATATTTACTCAAGTCTTCAATAGGTGAGACTGGGATAATAATGGTGTGGTGTACAGTATTTCAAGACTTATAGAAAATATGAAAACATTTGACACATTTGTAGAATGTTGAATTTTGTAATGAGACATATTTTCTTAGATAAATTTCTGAAAACAATTTACTTTTTTAATGTGGTACTGAATTTTCAACTCTGCACATATCTGTATATAACTTCACTCATTTGTCATTTTGCAAAGAAATCTCTAAGGCCAGAGTGTAAAGTAGAAAGGACCCATTTAGTGACAGAGTTCAACTTAATCTTTAAAAAATACTACTGATTTGTTTTTGTCAGTTTCTTTGCCATTCTCAAATTGGTTATTGCTAAGGACATTAAAGGCCCGTACCAAAAAAAGCACAACAGTGTGAGAAACAGGAAGAAAAAAAGGAAGTGACAAAGATTTTTATAAACCAAAGGATCCTTTAATACAAGAAACTCAATGTAAGAAACAAAAAGCTAACAACTCCCCAATTCCTTATTTTTAACGAGTCCCTAGATAGGTAACAGTAACCTTCTATATGTCAGTCCATGGCAAAGAAAATGTTCTAAAATCTCTTTTCTTTTGCAATGAAAATAGTCCTGATGTCGTCAAAGGGAAACTATGAAAGAACTGTCCCCTGACAATAGTACATTGTGGAGCACAAAAACTAAAAGCAGTGGCTGGGAGAAAGAGAGAGAGAGAAAGAGATGGAGAGATTGAATACTCAGGCTCTAGTCAAAATGCCTTGTTAGGGCACAAGGAGAAAAAAGAATACAGAAACAAAAAGTTCAGTTACAACAGAAACCATTAAGAGAAAAAAGCAATGTTCGCGACCTAGTAATAGGATTTTCAGAAGAATATTGTAAATTGTACAGAGTCCAAAATTACAAGTTAAAGACAAGAAGACAAAAGAGAGATTGGATTGAGTTAATAAAAAGTGCCAAGGCTTTGGTTTAAAAGGTAGAGCTTTCAGCATCTTACACAAAGTGGCATATTTTGTCCCTGATTCAGAAAATAGGAACAAAAATTTCAGACATTTTCATCATTAAACAATAGGTGAATTTGGTGTATGTTTGGGCAATTATGAGGGGAGTGTAAGATATTATGATTTAGAGAGGGCAGGTAGATAACTGTCCTGAAAGGAAAGGGATAGTAGTAGTGATGCCAGAGAAAATAGAAAAAACTCACTAAAATTTAAATTTTATGCAAACAACAAATACTGTTACACATGATATGCTGATGCTAAAATAGTATCCATTGTTCATGCAAAATTCAAATTTACCTTAATGCCCTCTATTTTTACTTGCCAAATCTGACAATCCTAGCCATGGAATAAGGTAAATGGGGAAACATAACTGATTAGAAATATGGGGAGGCAGAGTTGATTTGCAGATTGGGATGACCACAACTGAAGAGAAGTGCTAAGTGCTGACTCATTTTTTTTCCCACATGAAAATCAGTTACAATGGATAGAGATTCATATTTAATCATAAAATTTTACATTTATTCATGCAATTACATGCTACATTTACTCTGGTGATGATACAGTTCATACAATCATAGGGTACATTAATTATGCAGTATTCATGACTTTAATGGGTATTTTATTAAAAACTAATTCTACAATAAAGTTTAGTTTTGAGAGAAAATACATTATGCCAGAAAAAAGTGAAATTGGTAGCCCCTAATTACATCGCAGAGTCTGGATGGTAGTGTGGAATTTTTATCAATAGGTGTTCCCTTTCCTAATTTTGACATTATTGATTACCTCCAGTATTTTACTGAAATACCTTGTATCTGCAGTCACACTAGCTCTCTTCCCAGGCACTCATAATGGAATAGCACATCCATAAGATTTTTAAATATATGACTCACCAAACAATGTTCTTCCACTTTATTTCAGTCATCATATTTTCTAATTTAACATTCATTTGAATAAAAATATTCAGGATATACAGCAAGCATCAAAGCAATAGATACAAAAATATATTTATGGGGTATATGAGATATTTTGATACAGGCATGCACTTTGTAATAAACACATCATGTAAAAGGGGGAATCTAGACACTCAAGCATTTATCCTTTATGTGATGAACAATGCAGTTATATTTTTAGTTATTTTTAAATGTGCAATTAAATTATGATTGAATCAAGTCACCATGTTGGGCTTTCACATATTAGGTCTTGTTAATTCTTTCTAACTATCTTTTTGTACCCATTAGCTTACCCCCCTTTCTCTTACACCCCAACTACTGTTCCCAGCCTCTAGGAAGCATCCTTCTACTCTCTATCTCCCTGAGTTCACTCTTTCGATTTTTTACATCCCACAAATAAGTAAGAACATGTGATATTTGTCTTTCTGTGCCTAGCTTATTTTATCCAGCATAATGACCTACAGTACATCCATGTTGTTGCAAATGACAGGATCTCATTCTTTTTATGGATGAATACTACTCCATTGTGAATATGTACAGCATTTTTTATCCCTTTATCTGTTGATGGACACTTAGCTTGCTTCCAAATCTCGGCTAAGGTGAAAAGTGCTGTAACAAGCATGTGAGCACAGATACCTCTTCAATATGCTGATTTCCTTTCTTTTGGGTATATACCCAAGAGTGAATTTGCTGGATCATATGGTGGCTCTATTTTTACTTTTCTGAAGAACTTCCAAATTGTTCTCCATAGTGGTTGTGCTAATTTACATTCCATTCAACAGTGTACAAGGGTTCCCTTTTCTGCACATCCTCACTAGCATTTGTTATTGCCTACTTTTGGACATAGCAATTTTAACTGGGGTGAGATGATATCTCACTGTCATTTTGTTTTGTATTTCTCTGGTAATCAATGATGTTGAGCACCTTTTCATTTTATTCTTTTAAGAAATGTCTATTCATAACTTTTACACATTTTTTGAGCCAATGATTAGACCTTTTTCCTGCTTTTGCTTTGTTTCATATCTTTTTTTTATTGCATTTTCAATTTTGGGGTACATGTGAAGAACATGCAAGATAGTTGCATAGGTACACACGTGGCAGTGTGATTTGCTGCCTTCCTCCCCTGCACCTATAACTGGTATTTCTCCCCATGCTATCTCTCCCCAACTCCCCACCACCCGCTGTCCCTCCCCTATTCCCCCCAATAGACCTGGTGTGTAGTACTCCCTTCCCTGTGTCCATGTGTTCTCATTGTTCAACACCCACCTATGAGTGAGAACATGTGGTATTTCATTTTCTGTTCTTGTGTCAGTTTGCTGAGAATGATGGTCTCCAGGTTCATCCATGTCCCTACAAACGACACAAATTCATCATTTTTGATTGCTGCATATTATTCCATGGTGTCTATGTGCCACATTTTCCCTGTCCAGTCTATCATCCACGGGCATTTTGGTTGGTTCCAGGTCTTTGCTATTGTAAACAGTGCCACAATGAACATTCATGTGCATGTGTCTTTATAGTAGAATGATTTATAGTCCTTTGGATATATATCCAGTAATGGGATTGCTGGGTCAAATAGAATTTTCTATTTCTAGGTCCTTGAGGAATCGCCACACTGTCTTCCAAAATGGTTGAACTAATTTACACTCCCACCAACAGTGTAAAAGTGTTCCTATTTCTCCACATCCTCTCCAGGATCTGTTGTCTCCAGATTTTTTTAATGATTGCCATTCTAACTGGCATGAGATGGCATGAGATGGCATCTCAATGTAGTTTTGATTTGCATTTCTCTAATGACCAGTGATGATGAGCATTTTTTCATATGTTTGTTGGCCTCATGTATGTCTTCTTTTGTAAAGTGTCTGTTCGTATGTTTTGCTCATTTTTGAATGGGCTTGTGTGTTTTTTTCTTGTAAATCTGCTTTAGTTCTTTGTAAATTCTGGATATCAGCCTTTTGTCATATAGGTAAACAGCAAATATTTTTTCCCATTCTGTTGGTTGCCGATTCACTCTAATGACTGTTTCTTTTGCTGTGCAGAAGCTGTGAAGTTTGATTAGGTGCCATTTGTCTATTTTGGCTTTTGTTGCCACTGCTTTTGGTGTTTCGGTCATGAAGTCCTTGCCTATTCCTATGTCCTGAATGGTTTTGCCTAGATTTTCTTCTAGGATTTTTATGATGTTAGGTCTTATGTTTAAGTCTTTAATCTATCTGGAGTTAATTTTAGTGTAAGGTGTCAGGAAGAGGTCCAGTTTCTGCTTTCTGCACATGGCTAGCCAGTTTTCCCAACACCATTTATTACACAAGGAATTGTTTCCCCATTACTTGACTTTACCAGGTTTGTCAAAGATCGGATGGTTGTAGATATGTTGTGTTGCCTCCAAGGCGTCTGCCCTGTTCCATTGGTCTATATCTCTGTTTTGGTACCAGTACCATGCTGTTTTGATTACTGTAGCCTTGTAGTACAGTTTGAAGTCCAGTAGACTAAACGTATCTCAAAATAATAAAAGCTATTTATGACAAACCAACAGCCAATATCATACTGAATGGGCAAAAACTGGAAGCATTCCCTTTGAAATCTGGCACTACACAAAGATGCCCTCTCTCACCACTCCTATTCAATATAGTATTGGAAGTTCTAGCCAGAGCAAACAGGCAAGAAAAAGAAATAAAGGGTATTCAAATAGGAAAGGAGTAACCCAAATTGTCTCTATTTGCAGATGACATGATAGTATATCTAGAAGACCCCATCGTCTCAGCCCAAAAACTCCTGAAACTGATAAGCAACTTCAGCAAAGTCTCAGGATACAAAATCAATGTGCAAAAATCACAAGCATTCCTATACACCAATAACAGACTTAAAGAGAACCAAATCAAGAATGAACTGCCATTCACAATTGCTACAAAGAGAATAAAATACGTAGGAATACAACTAACAAGGAACGTAAAGGACCTCTTCAAGGAGTACTACAAACCACTGCTCAACAAAATAAGAGAGGACACAAACAGATGGAGAAACATTCCATGTTCATGGTTAGGAAGAATCAATATTGTGAAAATGGCCATACTGCCCAAAGTAATTTACAGATTCAATGCTATCCCCATCAAGCTACCAATGACCTTCTTCACAGAACTGGAAAAAACCACCTTTAACTTCATATGGAACCAAAAGAGAGCCCACATAGCCAAGTCAATTCTAAGCAAAAAGAACACAGCAGGAGGCATCACACTTCTATATCTTTTTGTATGTCCTGTTTCCACTATTTGTCTCAAGAAAACTTTCAATGTTTTAATTTCTTCACTGAATCACTGAACATTCAGTAGCATATTGTTTAATTTTCATGTATTTGTACAGTTTCCAAAATGCCTCTTGATATTAATTTTTAGTTTTATTCCATTGTGATTAGAGAAAGTGCCTGCCTGTGGCTACAGACCCAGGAATCCCTGTGCTCCCAGGGGCCTGTGAACCCCCATGCCTGTGGAGACTAAGAAGTGCCTGCTCCCACTCTCTGGCCTCTTCTCACTCTTAGTGCATTCTCTGGTGAGGAGAAATGTTGTGTCCCAGGCCAAGTGCTGTCATGTCCTGGCAGGGTGTGAGCACACTTGGAATGGTGATGAGACACCAAACCCCTGCCACCTTAGCAGCCTCCAGACATTGGGTGCCAAAAAGCTCAGGAGGGAGGCCGGGGAGCTGAGAGCAGCTCAAACTGGGTTTGCAGGCATCCCTTGGTGCAGACAGCCTGCCCACCATGACAGTGAGAGACAGGTTCCAAGGTGGAAGGGGCAGGTTCCCAGTGAAACCCCACTGTATTCATCTGTTCCCATACTGCTGATAAATATATAGCCAAGAATGAATAATTCATAAAGAAAAAGAGCTTTAATTAACTCACAATTCATGTGGCTGGGGAAGACTCACAATCATGGCAGAAGGTGGAAGGTACATCTTACATGGTGGGAGACAAGAGAGAACTTGTGCAGGCAAAATCCCCTTTAAAAAAACCATCAGATCTCATAAGATTTATTTACTTTCATGAGAACAGCACAAGAAAGACCTGCACCCATGATTCAATTACCTCAGACTGGGTTACTCCCATGACATGTGGGAATTGTGGAAGCTACAATTCAAGATGAAATTTGGGTGGGGACACAGCCAAACCATATCATTTCACCCCAACCCATCCCAAATCTCATTACCTCCTATTTCAAAACCAATCATGCCTTCCAAACAGTCCCCAAAAAACTTAACTCATTTCAGCATTGACTCAAAAGCCCATATTCCAAAGTCTCATCTGAGACAAGGCAAGTCCCTTCTGCCTATGAACCTGTAAAATCAAAAGCAAGTCAGTTACTTACTAGAAACAAGGGGGGTACAGGCATTAAGTAAATACAGCCATTCCAAATGAGAGACATTGGACAAAACAAAGGGGTTACAGGCCCCATGAAAGTCAAAAATGCAACAGGGCAGTCATGCTTCTGTAGCACTCTAGGCCTCCCTTCCTCTGCCAGTGTCAGACTGTGTCCCTATGCATTGGAAAGTAGCATCATGGCCGGGCCAGACCAGGAGCCATCAAGTAGGGAGGCAGGATTGAAAGAGCTGTAAGACAAATGGGATGAATCCTGCCCCTCATATCCTCCACACCACCATTCATTGCCCTGTGGACAACAAGAGGGAGAGAAGAGCTGTAATCCTTCTGGGAGCCCAGACCTCAGGGCTCCCTGAGCTGGGACTGTAACATGCACAACACCCTTTTTGGGGCTGTGTGGTTCCTGGCATCTCCGAGCATTTGGGCACCACCATATTCCCCTCTCCTGACACTGATGTCTACAGTGGAATCTGCTTGCGGTACATCTGGTCCAGCCACAGCCTTGCAGAGAGTTGGTGCCTGTGCTGTTGCCTGAAGCTGCCTTCCCCTCCCCAGCAGCTGGCATGCCTGGTTGTGCACAGTGTCTGGACCCTGTGCTTGCTTGCTCACACACCTTTCATCACTCTACACCTGGCTCGCCCTTGACAGGCATGGGATCCAGGCCAGTAGCATGAACCAAACACAGCCTGCCAGACCACGTGGGTAGAACGAGCCCAGGAGGCACAAGCAAAACTCACACAGAGGCAATGCCAATCACAGAGGCTTCTGGCTGGTGAATTGACACCCAAAGGATTCTTTGAGAGTTTCTTTGTGAATTTTTTGTCTGAAAGATCTGTTCAGTGCTGAAAGTGGGTTGCTGAAGTTTCCATCAGTTATTACATTGAGACCTACCTCTCTCTTTCTCTTTAATAATATTTCCTTTATATATCTGGGTGTTTCAGTGTTGGGTGCATATATATTTTAAATTGCTATATCCTCTGGCTGAATTGTCCCCTTTATTATTATAAAGTAACATTCTTTTTCTCTTACAGTTTTTGTCTGAAATGTATTTTGTCTGATATAAGCATAGAACTCCTCTGTTTTGGTTTCCATTGGCATGGAATATCTGTTTCTATTTTTTTTTTTTCAGTCTCTGTGTGTCTTTATAGATGAAGTGTGTTTCCTGTAGGCAACAGATAACTGGGTCTTTTTTATTCATTCAGTCATCCTGTGTCTTTTCATTGGAGAGTGTAGTCCATTTATATTTTGTGTTATTGATAACTAAGGACTTACTTCTCGTAGTTTGTTATTGTTTTCTGATTGTTTTGTGGTCTTCGCTTTTTTTCTTTCCTTGCAGTCTTATGTTGAGTGAAGGTGATTTTCTCTGGTGATATGATTTAGTTTTTCACATTTTAATGTTTTGTGTATGTTTTGTGTTTTATTTTGTGTTATGAAGTTACTGTGAAGTTGTTTGCAAATTCCATTATATAAACCATTATTTTAATTTGATGACCTATGACTTTTTGTGTAAACAACAAAAATGAAAACTATAATGAAGACTCTATGCCTTACATTCTCCCTCTACTTTTTAACTTTTTGTTTTTTCTATTTATATCTTCTTGTATGGTCTATGTCTTAAAAAATTTGTGGCAGTTATTATTTTTAATTGGTTCCTTGTTTAGTCTTTCTACTTGAGATAAGATTAATTTACTTGTCACAGCTTCGTTGTTATAATAGTCTGTCTTTTTTTATTTACTTACTTTCACCAGTGAGTTTTGTGTCTTCAGAGAATTTATTATTACTGATGTCCTATTCTTTCTGATTGAAGTACTCCCTTTAGCAGTTCCTGTAGGATGGCTCTGGTGTTGATGAAATCACTCAGCTTTTATTTGCCTGGAAGGTCTTTACCTCTCCTTTATTCTTGACAGATATTTTCACCAGATATACTTTTCTAGTGTTTGAGATTTTTTTTTCCTTCAGCACTTTAAATGTGACACACCATTCTCTTCAGACCTGTAAGTTATCCACTGAAAAGTCGGCTGCCAGATGTATTGCAGCTCCATTGTATATTATTTGCTTATTTTCTCTTGCTGGTTTTAGGAGCCTTTCTTTATCCTTGACCTCTGGGAGTTTTCAATTGCCTTGAGGTAGTCATCTTTGTGTTAAATCTGTGTGGTGTTCTGTAATCTTCTTGTAATTGGATATCGATATCTTTCTTCAGGTTTGAGAAGTTCTTTGTTATTATCCCTTTGAATAAACTTTCTACCTATATCTCTGTCTCTACCTCCTCTTTAAGGTTCAATAACCCTTAGATTTGTTCTTTTGAGGCTATTTTCTAGATCGTGTAGGTGTGCTTTATTGTTTTATACTCTTTTTCTTTTGTCTCATCTGACTCCATATTTTGAAATAGTCTGTCTTAAAAGTCACTAATTCTTTCTACTGCCTGGTCAGTTTTGCTATTAAAGGAATATGATACATTCATCTTATGCCATTCTCTGTTTCTTCAGGATTGGTAGTTGGTGCATTATTTAGTTTGTTTGGTTAGGTCATGTTTTCATGGATGGTCTTGGTATTTTAAGATGTTCTTCTGTGTCTGGGCATTGAAGAATTAACTATTTCTTGTAGTCTTGAGCTTGTTTGTACCTATCTTTCTTGTTAAAGCTTTCCAGATATTATAATGAACTTTGGTGTTGTGTTATAAGCTATATCTGCTTTAGGGAACACCTCAAGCCCATTAACATTGTATTTCTTACAGACTCTTAGAGGTAGCACCTTGATGGTCTTATACAGGATCCAGGAGAATCCTCTGGATTATCAAGCAGAGATTCTTGTTCTCTTTATTTCTTTTGCACAAACAGAGTCTGTCTCTCTGTTGTGAGCCACAGGAGCTGAGCTTGAAATATGGCACAAGCTCCCCAGTTCCCACCACTTGTAGGATTGCCTTGGGTCAGTCCTGAAGCCAGTACAGCACTGAGTCTCACCAAATGCCTGCTGTAACCACTCCCTTGTTGTGGCTTATATTCACTCAAGGCCCTGGGGCTCTATACTTCAGCAGGTGGCAAAACCTGACAGGTCTGTGCCATTCTTTTCAGGGTGGCAAGTTCCCTACAGTACTGAACAGTTCCTGATGTGCCATCTGGGAACCAGAGTCTAGATTTAAAAACTTTAGAATTCAACATAGCTTTATATTGTACTGTGGCTGAGCTGGCACACAAACCACAAGACACTGTTTCCCCCTCTTCCCTCTCTTTTCCAAAGGCAGCAGAGGCTCACTCTGTGGCCAATCCCACCACAAGCCCACAAGCCCACAGGAAGTACTGCAAGACTACTGCTGGTGTCCAGTTAAGGCCTATGGACTCTTCAGGCAGCTTCTGGTGAATGCTACCTGGCCTGGGACTCACTCTTCAGGTCAGTGGGCTCTCCCTAGACCAGGGCAGGTCCAAAAATGCCCTCCAGAAGGCCAGTCTTGGTATTAGGTATCTAAGAGCCTGCATGTTGCTCTACCCTCCTGTGGCTGATCTGGTATCTAAGTTGAAAGAGAATGTCCACTTTACTTTTCCTCCACTTTTTTCAAGTGGAAAGAGTGTTGACCCATAGCTACTACCACTGGGAATGTACTGAGTCTTGTCTGAAGCCAACAAGTCTCAGAGTCTCACCCAATACTTTTGACACAGTACCTGGATATTGCTGCTGGTTATTCAGGGCCTGAAGAGTCTTCAGTTAGCAGGGGATGAATGCTGCCTTTAAGGAATTCTTCTCTTCAAGGCACTGGTTTTCCTTCTGACCCAGTGTCTGGAATTGTTGTTTTGAAGCTAGGGTCTTAGAAAGGGGGCCTCATGACTGTTTTGTATTCTATTCTCCTGTGGTTGACATAGTATCCTAGAGGCAAGACAAACTCTTCCCCACTTTTCCGTCTCCTCTCTTCAAGCAGAAGGAAGAGATCTCTTTTAGCACCATGAGCTGTGAAATCTGGGGCTAGGGAAGGGGTGATGTCAGCATTCCCTGAGCCATTCTGGCTCTGTCTTAGTAAGTGTATGCACCCTGCTATGTCCCATCCACTGGCTCTTATTTCAGGGGTGCTGCAGTCCTTGTGGACTAGACTGCCTTTCAAATTTATTTAGAGACCCATAGCCCTTTAGCTAGTGGTAGTGAGGCTTGTGGAAACTCAAGTTCAGACCACTGGGATCAGTGATTACCCTCTGACTAGGAGTTCATTTAAATGCTCCCTCTTTGGGTGGTTATCATCTGAGTTTGATCTGGTTTTGTTTTCTGCTGTAACAGGGCAGTCCTATGTTCAATGCCTCAAAGTTGCTGCACAGTGCACAGAAATGCTCTGTACACTAAGCTGCTTCTGCTGGGGGATGGGCGGAGGGGTGGCATCAGAAATTTAAATGTTTTTATACCTCTTAAATACCTTTTTCAGCAATATGAGTTTAAAATCAGGTACTATTAGTGTTCACTCACCTGATTTTTAGTCTTTATTAAGGTGCTACTTTGTGTAAATAGTTGTTAAATTGGTGTCATTACTGGAGAGTGTGTGGCAATCAGTAGAGCCTTATATTCCATCATCTCACTCCAACCTCACTCCTAATTGGATTCATTTAGTTTTCATTTTTTTTTATTTTTTTTATTGCATTTTAGGTTTTGGGGTACATGTGCAGAGCATGCAATACAGTTGCATAGGTACACACAGGGCAGTGTGTTTTGTTTGCTTTCTCCCCTTCACCCACATTTGGTATTTCTCCCCTGGCAATCCCTCCCCACCTCCCCCTCCCACTAGCCCTCCCCTTTTTCCCCTATAGACCCCAGTGTTTAGTACTCCCCTCTCTGTGTCCATGTGTTCTCATTTTTCATCACCCGCCTATGAGTGAGAATATGCGGTGTTTCATTTTCTGTTCTTGTGTCAGTTTGCTGAGAATGATGTTCTCCAGATTCATCCATGTCCCTATAAACGACACGAACTCATCATTTCTGATTGCTGCATAATATTCGATGGTGTATATGTGCCACATTTTCCCAATCCAGTCTATCATTAATGGGCATTTGGGTTGATTCCAGGTCTTTGCTATTGTAAACAGTGCTGCAATGAACATTCGTATGCATGTGTCCTTGTAGCATTTTGAAGTAAAATTCTTATTTGATTAAGCATTTTTAAATCAGTTGTTTCAAGTCAGTATAGGCTGTTAGTGTACCTACTATGAAATACTATGGAAGAATCTGTGATCAGATAGTTCACTGTCATTTTCCACAGTAAAAGTTATATTTGCTTTTTCAGGTGTCATTGGCTACCTTAGAGAAACTTAAATGGCTTTAGCCACACTTTCTCTCATAACAATGCATGGCTGTAATCGTTTGTGCTTTTAATTTAGTTCCAGAAGGCCAGCAGTTTTGAAAGAGTCAGCCTTCAGCTGACCCAAGGCCCCTGGGCTCACTAACAAAGCTGTCAAAGCCCAGCTTTTGCCCCGAACTATGGAGAAATAAAAAATTACAACCAAAAAGAGAATATTTTTTTAAAAACCAAAATTCAGACCACCTTTTTTCTAATTAGATCATCTTATAAAAGATACACATTAATCATTGAGTCATACATAACCATGAAAGTTCATATGTAATTTTATATTTTCTACTAGCAATTGTTTAAAAAAACAGGGGTGATTAACTTTAATAACATTTTATTTGGCCCAATATATCTAATGAATTATTATTTCACCATGTAATCTATACAAATTATTAATAAGCATTTTACCTTTATTTTATTTTTATATTAAGTATTCAAAATCCAGTGCTTATTTTAGTCTTATAGCATATCTCAATTCTGACTGGCCACATTTCAAGTAATCAATAGACACATGTGGTTAGTAGTCACTACATTGGATAGCACAGATCTAAACCATTTAAAATAGGTGGTAATACGTTACCTTTTAAAAAATTGATTCTTTATACTTTCTAAAGTTTGAATACATTGATAGAAAGAAATTCTTCCTCATGCATCAACTGAAACAGTCACTTTTGTCCTTATTTTAAAATCATTTGCTGTTTTTTCATTCTGGCAAAACTAGGAAACTACTGTTTATATTTACCCATAAAACAATCACTTCATAGGATTAAATAAGAATAATAGGCAATGTTGATTTCTTGTATGTGTCACATTTTCAAGTGTATATAAGTGTGTATATACATATATGTATACACACGTGTACACACACACGCACATATATACTAATTTATCAGTAATTAAATTAGTAATATTTTTACCATGTTCACTTTAGAGTTCTCCTGTGGCTGACATGGTATCTAGATGCAAGGCAAACTTCCCCACTCCTTTGGCAGTAAGAGGTAAAGCAACTTTCCTGAAATCACATGGATATTTGATAAAACCAGTTTTTAAGCCAAGGAAGTCTGTCTGTAGAGTCCTTGATTTTGAACACTACCCTTGCTTAAATATCCAAAGAAAACATTCAACTCATTCATTGATGTGCAATATTGCTTGATAAATATACTTACAGGTTGAGAAAATGGTCCATAAAATAGACTTGAGTATTTTAATGCAACAATTTGGGCATTACACAGATGTTTACTTACTATTACTTATATTAAACTAATTCCATTTTTCTTGGCTAATTCACTGCTAAAATTACTTTTATTGAATTTAAAATAAAATTTCTGCCCAATAATTTTGACTCATTAAATATTTTCTATCTTTTGTTTCTGACTTTAGCAAACCATAAAGTTATTTAAGTCATAGCAAAAAGATCTATCTTTATCATTGTCTCTATCTCTCTTACCATATGTATGTATGTTTATAATTATTTTAATTAAAAATTCATGCTCTGGAGAGTAGTCAAATAAATACGCTTGCAGGTGAGAGAAGTTGATAAAAACTGCTAGTTGAAACCCAACCATCTTTCCTGTAATTCTTTCACAAATCCAGGTGACAAGTCAAATGCCATGGTGTTACAAGAAAAACAAATAAGCAAAACAAAACATTTATTTGAGTGTTCATGGTGGACAGAAAATATTATTCTAAATGCACTCATATTCTTGTCTGTACATTTATGATCAAAACAAACTTTCCTTCAGCAAAATCTGTGGTGGGCCAAATGCAGCGGCTCATACCTGTAATCCCAGTACTTTTGGAGGCTGAGGCAGGAGGGTTGCTTGAGCCCAGGAGTTTGAGGCTGCAGTGAGCTATGATTGTGCCACGGCACTCCAGCTTGGACAACAAAGTGAGATACTGTCTGTAAAAAACAAAAGAAGAAGAAAAAATCTAAGGTATAGTTTGAAGCATAAAAGCACATTTTGGCTCAACTATACTACCAGCTTATTGAGCACCCCCGTTTTATATTAATTGCCCATTATTACAAGCAGTTATTTCCTAGTGTGTTCCTGCTGCTGTTTCAAAGCTAGTGAGTTAACATTCTGATAAATTTTTAGGAGACTTGAATCTCTCTGATAATTTACTAATTCTCTGTCAGATCCTTCCAAATCAGTAATAACAAATGACAAAATGGTTCCACAGAGAGAGATTGATTAAAGGTAGAGTATTCAAGTATGTAAGACTGAAAAGTTTGGCTGTGTTCTAATTCCAACTTCTGACTGTTATCTTAAATGAGGCCTTCTTCTCTTTTTAGATCTCCATATCCTCATTTATAAAATAATAAGAGTGGAAGTAATTCTGTGATTTCTTACAGCTAAAATCCTTAGTGAGCCACCAACTTAACATTTCAGTAATGGTTGAAAATAATAGATATTTTGAGACATCCCCTCAATAATGTAAGCTCCCTGTAAAATTAATCCCCAGTGCCTGGAATGTTATCTATGGGGAAAATAACTGTCCAGTATTAGCTGAATGTAGAATTTTTTTCCCTGATAATATTTTAAAAACTGTTAAAACAATGAAGCTCTTTTCTAAATGAAATCCTAGATTGAATTGCAATATATGAATGTGGTGTAACCTGATTCACTTTAGTTGAATCCAAGAGTCCCACACACTCAATCACCAGAAGCAATATTGAGGGAGCATGGGACTCAAGTGGACACTATTTCAGAAACTAATGATCTAGAATATGAGTAACTCACACGTAGTTATTGAATTCTTACCATGAGATAGCTCTAGAAATCAGCAGTACAGGCAACCTAGTTTAGGGACCATGGGAGGCTTCCCTAAGTAAATGGCAATTAAGCAAACCCCTAAAAGATGAATGAGTGTTAACCATATCAAAAGGAAAGAGTGCAGTTGAAGTGGAGTAAAATTGTGTTCTAGAAGAGAGAACTGCATATTATTAAACTGTTTGTTGTGTTTGCTCTCCCACATTCATGGTTGATTGTTTCATTTAATACTTGGTGCTTGATTTTGGCCTACAACTAAAAACCGGTATAAAAAAAATGTTGTGAGTTTTGCTTTGAGTTGCTAAAAGCAGCAATCCTACCTGAGAGGGATGACAAATTGCAATTTATAAACAAAGTTATTATAAATTTTAAGAGCTTGGGAATTAGCTCATTCTTTATAGTCCAAGGTTATATGGTGTTTCAAAATTCTTCTGTAATCGATACTTGACTTCACAATGAACTCTGAGAGAAATTTCATGCCTGTCTCAATGAAGATCTTCAGTTACTATGATATAAAATTAATTTTTGTTTAAATATGGGCTTTCTGTTATGCACATTTTATATGGTTTTGGATTATTTGAGCATATGTGTGTGTAATGGCTAACATTCAATATGTATGTACTATTCAGTATAAATGTCCTCTAGGATCATGCTGATTATTTTTCATATTTTTAAGTATTATATACATTTCACAGAATTTAGAGAGAGTTTAATTATTTTTTCAACCTCACATAGCACATAAGAATTAGACCTGAGATTTAAACCTAGGACATTTGAATTGAAGTAAAAGTAGATTAAGATGTGTATGTGCATACATATCCAAATGCATTGTGTATGTATATGTAAATATATATATGAACAAACATATGTAATAACATACACAAATGGTCTATATATGTCCTTGTGTGTATAGACCAGTATATGAATATTTTAATAAACAGAAACAGGAGACAGAGATAGTTCATTAATCATTATCTCTCTTGCAGTGGATACCATTGGCTATTGAAGTATATGAGAAAGACACTAGCATACTGGAATTTTGGGCAATCATGTCATATTTTTTTCACATAAAACTTATCCTAGTGTAAAGACAGGCCTTCCAAATTCTGAAATCTGATAGCGGTACAGGTGGACATCAATACATGCTTTCTGATACCTAACCTAAGGTCCTATTCCTATCTCTGTACATTATGGCTTTCAAGAATTTCTTAATTCTCAAATATAACTCCATCCATCAGAACAACAGCCTAAATTTTGCAAGATATGCATTCAAAAGTAGTTACTTGACCCAGTATTTTTAAAACAGATAGTTTACTTTTAAGCAAGTAAATTCTGATTCAACTGACAAATGTAAAACAAACAACTTGCAGAAACTTTATCTAAACAGTTTTATTCATTATATGTGAAACACTTTTTAGGGATATAAATACCACATGGATTCAATAACTGATAGACAAACTATGAGAATTACAGACGTTAATACCAAGAAATGATAAAGGCTTTTAAAAACCTTGTTTTCAGAGATGTGTCAAACTCAAGTTTAAATCAAAACAATTTTACATTGAAATTTAGTAATGGTATTAATGTGAATATGTTCTTTATATGAAGGTTAAATAAGAAATAGCATATAATCAAAAACAAATGGCATCCAAAATCAGAAGTTGAGAAAGTCTACTTGCAAGCTGGTTTGGAACATTCAATATTAATGTGAATTTAATATTTGCTGACACCAGCAAATTTAATATAAAGGTCAATCTAGTTGACCTTTAATATAAAGGTCAGTTATATCTGGCAGTCAAATAGAAAAAAATAATCCAAATTAGGTCTACTTTTCTCATATGAATTATAAATGATATTATTTAACCAGTACTTTTTGAAACAACATATCTTGAATTTCACTGATAATTTATTCCATTCTTTCTTTACAAAGGTATTGCTCAGTATCACAACATAGGTTTTCTATTTAATTTTATTTAGATGTTACACATGCATTGTGTTTCTGATTCTTATTGTTACCACAGAAAAGTTTCATCAATTAACTTTTTTATTTTTATTATTTCTTTTTAAATATTAATGTTCACAATCCAGTTTGTATTGTGATAACTGTTTCATCCTCATAGATAATCAGAAAATGCTAAGTTAATAGTAGGTGAACATGAACTTAATTTTTCTCAATTTTGTAAAGGATAGGTTCTGTCCACATGAGTCTGGACAGAGGAGAGAACTGAAAAATGACCAGACTAAAAAGCTATGAAAATTATCTTAGAGTTTCCTCACTTTCCTAATATTCCCTATCTCTCAGCTTGTATTATGTATACAGTGAAAATAAGCAAGAATGGTACATTCTTCTTACATAGCAAACACTGCTATATGCCTACCAATACTGTAAATCCAAATTTCTTGCCTTACAACTCCAGAAGTCTAACAGAGATGTGGAGAGATTGTTTTTCTCCTCTGTACTTGAATGATATTTTTAATTGTAATTTTTTTTCCTTCGTGGGTTATTTGTCTCACTATTCACTTTAACAGCAAATTGTGGTAAAATGAGGAAAAAGCCTCATTAATTTAATATTAAGAAAACTGGGGATTGAGATGGACCTTTTTGACCGAAGTCTATGTTTAACTATTTACAAATCTAGTTGCAGCATTCATCAAATTCATTATATTTCCCATACCAATGTTTCCAATTTTTTTTGGTAAATATCGGCATATCTTACTAAGTACACTAAGTTGTCTTTGATTCTTCTCTCTTTTCACTGGAATATGCTTTTTTAACCTTTGCAATGCCTTTCCCACCTTGTAATCTGGTTCTGATTGAAACAGCCACAACTGTATATTTGGTTTTAAACATATGCCATATAAATCATTATATGTTATAATGGTCATAACATCACATGTTATTGTAATATCAAAACATTATATGTTACACAGCCTACTAATATCCCCTGCATCCAAGTGCTTCACTCTCCAAACCACTTTACACTTTGACTAGTTTAAGATTCATCAAAAATAACTAAGACCAGGGCATTCCCCTGCTCTCTAAACTTCTCTTTTCTCTCCTAGTCATAAATCCTCTCTCCCTCCTCTGAATTCTCATAAAATGTTTTAATCTCTTACACCATACACTACACTACATTACTTTGCTTTGTGTACGTGCCTTATCTTTCTGTTGCAATGCTTGAAATATTGTGCTTTATGCTCTGTCCTCTTTACCTAGTCTATATATAGACTAGCTGTCGCTGCTTAGCATTTAAGCATAAGGGAAGGCTAGTCACGCTAATTTAAAAAAAAATCTGTTTGCTGAATCCTACATTAGTCTTGTTTGTATTCCTCTCCTGTAGGTGAGAAGAAAATATAAAAGGATCATGTGATTCTGTTTAGTGTGATTATATAGAAGTGGTTTTTACTTTCTGAAATCTCATCTTAAATTGAATATATCTAGACATCTAGATAAAACATAAAGGTTCATTTATTTATCTGAATATTTTATCTATTTGGTACTTGGAAATTCAGCATAACTGGATGTTCAACTTTTATCTATTGTTTGATGTCATGTAGTTATAAATATAGTTGATACTTAATACTCCTTTTTGTTATGCCTTTTAAATCATTTTCTCCTTGAGAATTCCAAACCTCTTGTATATCTAAGTTAGTTATTTTTTTACATTTCAAATATTTTATTTGGTCTATTTTTCCATTTTTTCTTTCACAAAATGTGTCATCTAGTTGCTCAGACTTTACTTGATCAAAGCCCATATTTTACCCCAGAAATAAGTCTGCATCTGCCATAGAAATGGGGATTATTTTATATTGAACTACATGAAATTACTATTTTTGTAGGTCAAAATGGTCAAGAATTAGCAATTTCATTTGGTTTATCATAGTTAAATAGGTTATGTTTTTGGACCAGATTGATGCCAAATGAATCTGAATTTACATTCGATTGTCAAACTTTAAAATATTGCTTACACAAACTCTCAACACAATGCATCTTCATTCTTTATTTGCAATGGCAACCTAAGAAATGTAAATAAAACCTATTGATTTTTTTCTTCATAACACCAATCTTACTGTACTATCCTTCCACGTTTACCATATTTTCTTAGTCTAGATGATACCAAAGCACTTCAATTCTGCAATTCTAGAGTTGGTCTTAATTGATTTGCTGCCTAGATGCTCTAATGAGCAAATGCATATACACAGTGATTTGCATATGACTTTCTTCTCCACAAACATCAAAACAACTTTGGCACGTTTTACACTATAATCAATCATGAGATGTATTGTAAATAATTATTTCCTAAATGTAAAGTACCATAAACACAAGATTTAAATAATAAATTCGACTGGATTCATAATTATCCCTGTGAAAACACTCTCACACATATTCAGAGACACTTTCTGATTTGAGAGTGAAAGAGGTGAGGATAGATCTCCTACTCTGAGAGCTGCACATATATCCAGTTACGCCCATGAGAATGCATTGTTATTTGAATGCCATCCATCAGATATACTGACAAAGAAAAAAGGTTGAGAATTGAGGTGCTACAGGGTAAGAGTACAGATTCTTCAACACTTGCCTTGCAAAGTTCTACATAATTTGGTTTTTACCTATTTCTTTCTTTCTTTCTTTTTTTTTTACTTTAAGTTCTGGGTTATATGTGCAGATGGTGCAGGATTGTTACACAGGTATACACGTGCCATGGTGGTGGTTTGCTGCATCCATCCCCCATCATCTACATTAGGTATTTCTCCTAATGCTATCCCTCCTCAATTCCCCCATCCTCTGCTGTCTCTCACCTAGCTCCCCAACCCCCCAATAGGCCCTGGTGTGTGATGTCCCCCTCCCTGTGTCCATGTGTTCTCATTGTTAAATACCCACTTATGAGTGAGAACATGCAGTGTTTGGTTTTCTGTTCTTGTGTCAGTTTGCTGAGAATGATGGTTTCCAGCTTCATCCATGTCCCTACAAAGGACATGCACTCATCCTATTTTATTGCTGCATAGCATTCCATGGTGTACATGTGCCACATTTTCTTTATCCAGTCTATCCTTGATGGGCATTTGGGTTGGTTCCAAGTCTTTGCTGTTGTAAACAGTGCCACAATGAACATACGTGTGCATGTCTTTACACTAGAATGATTTATAATTCTTTGGGTATACACCCAGTAATGGGATGGCTGTGTCAAATGGTATTTCTATTTCTAGATCCTTGAGGAATTGTCACACTGTCTTCCACAATGGTTGAACTAATTTACACACCTACCAACAGTGTAAATGTGTTCCTATTTCTCCACATTCTCTCCAGCATCTGTTGTCTCCAGAATTTTTAATGATCGCCATTCTAACTGGCATGAGATGGTCTCTCAATGTGGTTTTGCCTATTTCATCATAGATATCCCTTACATGAAACCTCTCCTATAGATCTGCTGGGCAATTATCCTCCAAAGAACATGTGATATGCATTTCTGTCCCTAATCTAAGTATGGAATATAGTTTTTAATCAGAAATGCAAACTCTTCTTATGTGGGAGTAGCTTCCTGAAGCACTATTAGGAAACAGAATAGTCAGAATGGGATTCTCATATGGGACTTTTTCCATCTAAATCCTACTTGATACTGTTTCATCACCCTGAAGTACTCATTTCATTCTCTGTTCAAAAGTGGAATTATTTTGATTCTATATATTCTCCAAGGCATTATTAAAAATACAAATTCACTTATTATACTGTGAGGTTTTTTTTTCATTAGTACAGACAAAGGTTATCTGTAAATGTTACTTCTAAAATAGGAGGTTCTTGGCCTTTACTCTTAAATATGGGAAGCCCTTTCTTTATTTATACTTGACTTTGATGAAAATGCCAAGCAACTTTTTTAAAATAAAAGGAAAGACCCACTTTAACCAAGTACACCCAAGTGATCAGAAATTTCAAATTACTTGGTGACTTCTTTATGCTAAACACATAGTAACATGTAATTTAAACCTCTCCAGTGAATGCATGAATAAAGTCAATTCTTTGATCTTCCATTTTGTATTAAATATGTTCTCTCTAAAATTATCTGTCAAGTTAGAAAATTAATGCCATGTTCTCTAAACAAGGAAAAACAATATACTCTCATATGTGATTAATCTGAAAATAATATTTTTTTTTATTGTACTTTAAGTTCTGGGGTCCACATGCAGATCTTGCAGGATTGTTGCACAGGTACACACCTGCCATGGCATTTGCTGTCTCCATCCCTGTGTCACCTACAACAAACATTTCTCCCAGTGTTAACCTTTCCCAACCTCCCTACTCCCCACTGTCCTTCCCCTAGCCACCCACCCCTAAACATACCCCAGTGTGTGATGATCCCCTCCCTGTGCCCATGTGTTCTCATTGTTCAACAGTCACCTATGAGTGAGAACATGTGGTGTTTGGTTTTCTGTTCTTTTCGGTTGGCTGAGAAAGATAGTTTCCAGATTCATCCATGTCCCTACAAAGGGCACAAACTTATCATTTTTTATGGCTGCATAGTATTCCATGGTGTATATGTGCCACATTTTTCTTGTCCAGCCTATCATTGATGGGCATGTCAGTTGGTTCCAGGTCCTGGCTATTGTAAACAGTGCTGCAGTGAACATACGTGTGAATGTGTCTTTATAATGGAACCACTTATAATCCTTTGGGTATATACCCAGTAATGGGATTGCTGGGTCAAATGGAATTTTTATTTCTAGATCCTTGAGGATTCGCCAAATTGTCTTCCACAATGGTTGAACTAATTTACACTCCCACCAACAATGTAAAAGTTTTCCTAGTTCTCCCAATACTCTCCAGCATCTGTTGTCTCCAGATTTTTAAATGATCAACATTATAGTAATCAGAACAGCATTGTACTGGTACCAAAACAGAGATATAGATAGATGGAACAGAACAGAGGCCTCGAAAGCAACACTACCCATATAGAACCATCTGATCTTTGACAAAACTGACAAAAACAAGCAATGTGGAAAGGATTTCCTGTTTAATAAATGCTGTTGCTAAAACTGGCTAGTCATGTGCAGAAAGCTGAAACTGGACCCCTTCCTGACACCTTAAACTAAAAGTCACTCCAGATGGATTAAAGATTTAAACATAAGACCTGGCACCATAAAAATCCTAGAAGGAAATCTAGGCAAAACCATTCAGGACATAGGAGTAGGCAAGGACTTCATGAACAAAACACCAAAAGCAATGGCAACAAAAGTCAAGATAGACAAATGGGATCTAATTAAACTTAAGAGCTTCTGCACAGCAAAAGAAACAATCACTCCAGTGAAATGGCAACCAACAGAATGGGAAAAAATTTTTGCAAACTACCCATCTGACAAAGGGCTAATATCCAGAATCGACAAAGAACTAAAACAAATTTACAAGAAAAAGACAAACAAACCTATTCAAAAGTAGGAGAAGGATATGAACAGACACTTTTCAAAAGAAGACATATGACGCCAACTAACATATGAAAAAATGCTCATCACCACTGGTCATTAGAGAAATACAAATCAAAACCACATTGAGATACAATCTCAGGTCAGTTAGAATGGCGATTATTGAAAATAATATTTTAAATAAAAATCCCTTCAAACACCTACATTATTAGATATTTTTATTGCTACTAAAAACTATCCAATCTAACTTCTGGTCAAAGGCAAAGAATAGTGATTTACAGTTGTCCCTTTCATTGTGAGTTTGCATTGTCAAACAGTGAGCACAGATGCTCACATAAACTCTAAAGATGTGCTATTGGAAGAGTCCAATTAGGTTTGACTTAATTGGTTTTTAAGAAAGCACTGCTTCAGTCCCTACTAGCTCTGCTGATAAGTAAATGGTTTGCTTTCTCCCTGAAGTATATTGTATGCATGGCTAATGTAGTCATCCCTCCATTTCTCCTTTTTGTAAAAGAACCTCTAAGAATGCTGTAATTCATAGGTTTCCCCTTCTGGAACAAGCCACTTAAGTTCCCAGATGCTAGTGGTGGTGTCTGTTGATGGCTTCTTCCTTAGGAATTACCCTGGGACAATGGGAAGTTGCTTATCTAAAGTCATGCCTCTTCCTCTTCTGAGACACTTTCTGTTCCGAACTTGTTAGTCTAGGACTGCCAAAATTCTAGAACATTTCTGAAGGGTCATCACTATTTCAGTGATTTCTGAGGGATTCACTGTGGCCATATGTTGCAAACAAACTATAGCTTAATTCTATTTTAATGAATCCTGATTCTAATATTTCTTTACAGATATTGCTTTTGGTAACACCCATCCCATTTAATTCCTGCAGGCAAATATCTAATTTGAAGTCCAATTCCAAAGAAACTTGGCTTATGACAGCTTTCCCCCTAGGTATTACATCCCCTAGCCTTCCTTGAAGTGACCCTTGCAACTTTCAGGTCATATCCCTAAAAGGAAGTCACTTGCTCTCCACTCCTCCAAACCTACCTTCTTTTGGACGTGGTGCTGGTGACCAAGAACAAATCTTAGATATTGATAAAACAGCAACAACATGGAGAAAATAATACTTTTTTTTTACCTTAGAGAACAAATCCCTTTTATGCCCAGGTCATCTAACTACTTAAGAAAGAGATTTATCTTTCTTAAGCCTCTGTAATTAAATCTCTGTTAAAGTAGCTTCACAAGTATTCTAACACATGTAATGAATAACTAATCTGGTATTTAAGGAACTATTTTGGCATGAATCTCTTTGGAAATTTTATATTATTTACTTATTATTGCTTGTGTATTGGACTTCTTGTGTCAAGAAGATTCATCTAAACCTGCTCGCTGACATTTAAAACATCTTTAGCAGACTTAACTTTTGTCTTTTTCCTAACAAAACAGAAGGCCAGATGCCTTAGTAAACTAATATAATGTCTTTTGCTTTTAACATAGGAATGCTTAATACTCAAATATTTCTTTACTGATCAGGGTGGGCATTTGCTTTGTTCTAAAAACTGGGAATGCAGAGAATAATATGATAGTGTTAGGAGTTTAGGAACCAATGGAGAATTCAAAACTGTAATCAAATAAATATAATGCAGTGGGAGTGGGAGAATTTCCAGAACTAGATGGCATAGAACAAGATAGAAAACTTCAAATGTGAGAAACCAGTAAGAAAATAATCAAAAAAGGTGGTGAAGGCCTCATCCTTGGCAGTGGGGATGGCTTAGCAAAATAAGATATTTAAAAGTTAGAATTGTCAATACCTGGTGACTTAAAGAATTTAGAGTGTGAGGAGAAGGTAAATGTAAGAGGGCACTCCAAGACTTTTGCTAGAGAAAATGGATCAATGACAGTGCCATTAAATGAGCAATGTACTATATGCAGAGAAGCTACTTCCAGGAGATTTAAAAGTTAATTATTTTTTTAAACCTGTCAGACATTGAGGTAGAGATGTTTAATAAGAATTTGAAAATTTATAAATGGAGCTTAGAGGAAAATAAGTAATGAAGATTTGGAAAGCATAGCAGAAAACAGATTTTTGAGAGTTTGAGAATGCCTACGAAAGTGCAGTGAGTCATAAGAAAAAAAGGCTTTGATAGATCCAGAAGACCATCAACGTTTGAAATATGAAAATAAGAAGATAATATAAAAACAAAAACTGAAAGATAGGAGAGAAGAACCATGAGAAAATAAATGTAAAAATAGAAAGAAGAATTTTAAAATGACAAGAGTCATCAGGCTCAAAAGCCACAAATGGGTAAGAAATGATGAACACTTAGAAGCACATTATTAGTACAAATTTCTACATTTCAGTAGAACAGAGAGGGATTAAAGACAGATAACATTGGTTTAAATAGCCAGATATAACAGATTAAGACATTTCGAGATATATAATCAATAATGTCAGATAAATTTTTTCTACATAAAAATCATAGAATTGACAGCATGAATAAATAGATGGTTCGAAACATATGAATAAAGGATAAGATCAGATACTATTCAAAAGTTTAAAAAGGAAAAATGTACAACCTCAGTAATAATCAAACAAATACAAATTATTAATGAGTAAAGTACAAACTTTTCTCTCAATTATATAATTATTTTTATAAATACGATCCCCCATAACCTTTCCTGGAATTGTCAAATTAATTAACTAACAACATGCATGGCTGTTGCTGTTATCCATTGGAACAAATCTTTTAAAAGTCTGTATGATAATTTTTATAAAAACTCTACAGTATTCATATCTTTAGACCTACTAATTCATTTTCTTGATATCTAACATAGGGAATTATCCAAAATTTGCCAAAAATATTCATTAAAGTTATTCTTTTGATAATTACAGTACTATAAAATTAGAATCTAAATATTCAACAATAAGAAAATGTTCTATTAAGTAACGTTTTATCTCATAGATGAGTCACTAAAAAATCTTTAAAGACTATGCTCATGAAAACAGAAATTGAAAAATGCATTTGCTACAATATTAAGTGGGAATGGGTACAAAGTTGTATTGACACTGGTTACAACCGTGTCAAATATACTGTTGTAATATATGCTCTACTCAATGCATCAGCAACTTTTTTTCTTAAAAGGGACAGAAAATAAATAGTTTATACTTTGTGAGCCACGTAATTCCTGTTGCTACTGCTTAACTCTTCAATGAGACAGGATAGCAGCCATAGACTATGTATAAACACATTATTGTGTGTTTCAGTGAAACTACTTATAAAAGCAAGTGGCAGACTATAGTTTGTTCTTCTATTCCCATTACATTATATAAAGTAAGGCAACAGATGATTGTGTCAGGTGTCTGGAATTATGGATAACATTTTTATTTCTGTCTTTCAAATTTTGTATAAAATGCTACTTTAAATAAAAAATACTCATGTTCAAAAGTCTTTGTGATGACAAAAAAATAGGAGAAAGAATATATCTTTTCAAGATTTATACACATATACACACAGAGAGAAATAAGTATAAAGTTTTAGTTCATTGCAGAAATTCAATAGAAGAGTAAAACTTGAAAGTTCCCCTGATTCATTCTCCTGTCTATCATGTATTCTTTGTATGATTAGAATTGTTACACCTTATTTGTATTAAATTTATTATTTTTATTTAATATTTATTAGAAAAAATATAAAACATATACTAAATATATAATATTTATTAGAAAATATAGTACAAATTAGAAATTTTATACTAGATATTAGAAAATATTTATTAGAAAAATAGATATGTTTATATCTATTTTGTGATTTAAATTTTGTTTGTAACAAAGTTCATTTTCTTATTGTATATATTTAATGTGCACAACCTGATTATTTTATCTCATGAAACAATCACCACAATTAAGGAAATTAGCATATTCATAACCTCAAAGTTATGTTTTCTCCGTGCGTGGTGAGACTTAGTATCTACCCCTTGACTAACATCTCCTAATGTTGCACTTAACCTCGAGGTCACTCTCCTGTTCAGTAACATCAGGATCTCTAAGCCTCCTTCCAGTGATAGATTGCTAATATTTTTGAGGTAGAGAAAGCCAGGGAAGGAGACACAGGGAGTGCTGTCCCCCATGTTCTTGCTCCTAGTGGCCTCTAACCTCTTTCCAGGGAGAGCTTGTAGGCTTGGTTTTATTGTTGATACAAGCTGGGTAAGAAGATTTGGGGCATGTAATTTCTCTGTTTAGGCTGCAGAAGGTTTATTCTTTATTTGTTACAAAAGCTCCTAGATACAAACTTTTTAGAAACCAGAACTACAGGAACCTACTGGAAAAGTATGCAGCCAAATTGTTTCCAGGGTGAAGTGGGAAGTTGGACTGATTCCAGGGGTGTCAGCATCTGGAAGTGCTCACAATGTTGAACACTCCTTCTTCCAACTTTGTTCATTTTGTTTTGAGAAGATACTCTGGTGCCTAGTCTCTGCTACTACTCAATCAAGATGATTTAAGAGCCAAGCCTTCTGGCAGGGGCCATAAACGTTGGGGTGATATATTTGTGGTACAAGCCTCTCAACCCTCAGGAAGAAGCTGAAAGTTGGTAAATGTTTTTGATTGTGAAGTGCTATGCTCAGGGTAAATTTGGTGCTAGAGTATATTTCTGCTTTTTGTACATGTTTTGATGTGTATATTTTCTTAGTTATTCAGTGTGTTAGAGTCTTCCAAATAGAGTCTGGCTTTCTTTTGAAGAGAATCCATCTGTGTGTAGATATTTAGTCAGTTTATCCATGAATAGAGAGATACTCAGTGGCCTCCTATTCTACCATTTGTAGACATCACTACACCAGGTAAACATCACACACCAGGGCCTGTTGTGGGGTGGGGTGCTAGAGTAGGCATAGCATTAGGAGAAATACCTAATGTAGATGACGGGTTGATGGGTGCAGCAAACCACCATGGCACAGGTATACCTGTGTAACCTGTATGATCTGCACATGTATCCCAGAAGTTAAAATATAATAATGAAAAACTAAAATGCATTTGATAAAAATTCTATATCTGTTTAAAAAGAAACTAAGCAAACTAGAAGGAGATATTGGATACCTACAATAAGCTTACAATAAATAATATAATAAATGTTGAAAAATGGTGGGGTTAGGAATTAATCTCAGAATGCAGACTGGTTCATCTCAAGTGTGACTACTAATCAAGGTATTTATTAAGCCAAAATTCGACCCTCTTCCACAACGTAGCTGGATTAGAAAATGTTAAACAGTGAGTAGGACTGACTTTTTTCAGAATGGGTGTTAACATTTAGATGTACTAATAAATTATTGAGTGAGAAGAATATTTGACTGAAAAACTGAAAGCATATGTTTTCTGTAGCTAGATTATTTCTGTGATATTTTTTACAGTAAAACTAATTTGGTATTTAGCCATTATATGTGTTGAATGATAGCAAGTGATTAATGAAAATTAAATAACCTAGGGAAATACAGAAATCCATAATTTGCCATCATATTCACAGTGCTACAGAATGTAAAAGGAGGCATCCACCTCAATTCCCAATATACATTCAAAATAGCTTATGTCCAGAGATTAAGAAATTTGCCTAAAATAATATGTAGCTAGTTAGGCATTCAGATTTACAGTCCAGGATTTTTCATTAATCTGTATCATGTGTTTTCTTTGTGTTTAGCTACGCAAAAGATGTCAAAATTACAATCTTCTTCAAGCTTACAGAAGATTATCTCTGATTAACCTGCTATGCTGGAGTGACAAACGGTTTTTCAAACAGGAGTTCACCCTTCATTTGCAGCTTCCCATGGGAATCCAAAGTAGAGTTGAGTGAAAAGAAGCAGCTAAAAAGAAGGATTGAGGAAAGTAGAACCAAAAGAACTATTAGAGAGAAGAGGCTAGATGGAAATTATGGCGACAGGCACAAATGGATGGTTGAAGCTGAATAAACTAGATTTAGGCTGATAGAAAATGGATTGAGGGTTTTTGAAAAAAGCATACACTCATGGAGAAAGGCTAAGCATATCCACCTCCACTTGAAGAAGGTGTACATGTATTCTGATTTATTTTTATCAGTCATATTATTTATCTTTTCATAGTATTGTAACCTCATAGGAAAGAAGACACAAAAACCTTAAGTTTTAAAAACTTACCTCTAGTAATGAAAAATCCTATGAACTGATGTGTGGATTTTATTTCCTTTATCTTTGTTAATTTTGTGTTAGTTTTAACTTTTCCTTTAATCGGTCATTGAACTTATCATTTTTAAAAAGAGTAGTTCAGGATTTCCTACCCATTGGCACACAGTCCAAAGGAGGAAGATATGTCTCTAATGTTCAGTCCTGGCATCAATAGGACCAAAATAACACAAATCAAAACAATTCTTGAAATAAAACCTATTTGTAAATATTGGCCTAAATTTTCAAACAGACCAGCAAATGGGTTCTAACATACAGAAAATATTTATAAATCACAAATTATTAAACAATTCCTTCAAATATTTGAAGTTTTAAGTTCATTCATTTTAAAAATAAAATGCCTAATCAAGAAAGTTGTAACTCAATAATATCTCAAGAAGGCATGTTTCTTTCTGGAGTATGAAATCCTATTTTATATCACATAAATTTATAGAATAACGTTTACTTGGGCTCATTGAAGACTTACTACTAAATTTGAAGATAACAACAACAACAACAAAAAAGCAATTAAAAATAGTCCTTTATGATAGAAGCCTTTCTAATGTATATTCTATTCCCTGATATTTCATAAAGGAAACCAAATAGAATTTGATTATTTTATAACTTGGAATAAACATGAAGAGCCTCATCTATTATACTGTCTTTGTAAGAATTGAGTTCAGAACTATTTTTTAGTTATTTTGTTTCCTTTGTTGGCATCACATTTTGAGTTTTTACTTCTCTTGTTGTCATTATAAACCTGCCTTAAAAATTTTTATCTGGACTCTTTCTATTTTGCTACTTATGATCACTTCAGAGCTAGAAAATAAAATGACCAGATTGTATGTTGAAGTAATATCATTATGACTATGCCTGTCATTGAAAAAAATGCGTAGTTCCAGGTTAGGGTTTTATGGCAACCACAATGGTAACTCAAATATTACCCCTCTTTCTTAAATTGTGTCCATGTTCTTGAGGACTGAGGTTTCATTTTAGTTTTGTTTGAGTATCTATCTGAAATATTCTGAAAAATGTGCATAGTACATAGTTTTATTTAAATCAAAGCAATTCTGGCACTAAAAAGTGTTCATTTCAGAAAATTTACATTGTAAAACCCAATAGTTAAACTTTGGAGGAGGGAGGAAAGAAGTATAATGGTAATTTGTTCCCATCTGAAGATAGAATTATCCTTCAAGGTTGAGTGGATATAATTGGCCATCATATAACTCTCTTGACAAATAGTGCCTTCAGGCAGTGTGGCTGTAATAATTGTTCAATTACATACTTTTAGCTTTCAAATGACCAAAGCCATTATTATGCATTGTATTAATAGATATATAGGCATACATTAAGCACATGGATAAAATACAGGGTTTTTGAAGGATTAATTTAGCTTTGAAAATAAGCTATATTATAATTATCTGTAATTTTAATAATTGTAATTTAATTTACTCTAGTCTAATAATGATCATTACTCTCTAATCAAATAATTTTACCAAATGTAATTCCTGTTATCCAAAGAAACTATAAGACTGATTCTTATTGAGTTTAATGAGACTAGTAAATAAAGGTATTTATATTTTTAGAATAAGATATTAGTATTTTAGCAACCAAATATCTTGGGTTTGAAACATGTTGACTATATGTGGAACACTCTTATGTACACAGAAGTTCAAATTTCTTGAGTAATGGTCTTTTTATAAACTCATTTTATTGGTCAAATTTGTTTCATTTCTAAAAGTGTTATTCGGATCTGCAGATCTCTCCTTAGTGAAGAATACTGTTGTACTGAGTGTAACTTTAGTTTTATTATTACCCCTTATACGTAGAACAGGGAAAGAAGTTTGTGTTGTATTTATCATACCCTCATTGGAAATATTAAGTTGATTACACTACTACTTGTTTTTTAAACAAGAAATGTTTCAAACATAAAACGGTATTTCCATAGGAATAATATCACTGATTACATAAGGGCTTTATCCTTTGCATTCCCTCAGAAAAGTGACATAGCAGGTGACATTTTGAATTCAAATGAGAGGTAATTTGCCACAGCTGTCATTGCAAACCTGGAATTTGTGACATTTATTTTTATACATGTGACATTTGAAATTTTGATTTGTTATTTCTGGAAATAAAAGAGTTAAAAAGAAAACAAACTCACAATGTGTTACAGAATTATAAAGCAGCATCACAAGCGACATTAAGCAAAATTGGAACTGAGGAAGAGAACTTAACAAAAATACAGTCAATATATGCTTGATAAGGCAAAGGCTTTGTTTCTGAGGATCTCAAGCTCCGTGACTAAGCTTTTTTAATTGAGAAAATTTATAGCAAAGTGAGAGATGACTGTAATATTAAAAAGCCTTTCTAATATTTCTGCAACTCCTAGATCTTCAATGGATGTTAGTTGGAATACCCAAGAAAACAAGCAAAAGTTGCATTTTTGAAAAATATCTCTAAGTTTTCCACTCAGCAGTATCATCCTCTAGGTTTGTGTCACTTGCATGTGGAGTGCCCCAATTTATTGCCCAGCAGTATATTTACACATTATGTATTATATACATTTCAAATAATTTCATATCAACTATCTCATTTGAGATATTTAATCATTCTTCTTACCTAGGACTTAAAACTCCAATATCCAACTGGGTTTATAAAGCTGTTTTATTTTTTTCATAAGCATTATTTTTCTGCAATTCTGGTAAGAGCCCTTCAGTTTTTGTTTGTTTGCTGAGACTTAGTCTCACTCTGTCTCCCAGGCTGGAGTACAGTGGCACCGTCTTGGCTCACTGCAACCTCCATATCCTGGGTTCGAACTATTCTCCTGCCTCACCCTTACAGGATAGCCCTTCAGTTTTAAATGTAACAGATCCATGAATTCTTTGGAAATAATTATGACAGGTAAATTTAAACACCAAAGAAGATTCACAAATGTGCTCAACACAAAAAAATTGCAAAGTATTTGAGGTGAGTAATATATTAATTAGTTGATTTAATTATTCCATAATATACACATATATAAAAACATAACATTGTATCCCTTAAATATATGCAATTAGAGTTTCTCAAATAAAAAATTAAATATTTAAAAGGCAGAGACAGGCACATTTTTAGAAAAATAATTCTTGGTATTTCCTCTCTGATCTAATTTTTAAAGCAAGAATTTAAAGTTCATAAAAAATAAAATTCCCAAGCCAAGCCAGTCCACCAGTTCTGTGTCTCTCCAGAGCATGAACCAGCTCAGTGCCCAGCCCATAGGGAAGCTTCCTCTGAGCAAGGACCAATTTGGCACACTACCTCCAGGAGAGTGACACCTAAGCCAAGTCATTGCCTGACTAGCTTCACACTTTTCTTGAATATGAATCAACCTGTCATTCTATCCTAAGGGATGCAGTACTTGAACTGAGCTGCAGATCAACCAGCCTTGTGCCTCCCCAGAGTGCAGACTAGCCCAGTGTCCTGCCACAATGGAAGCAGCACCCAAACAGAGCTTCCATCAAGTCATCCTTGATCTTTCCCCAGCACAAATCAACCTGATGCCCTAGCCCTAGGGGAGTAGTGCTGCACCCAAATGTCCAGGCTACCAGAACTGCAGTTTCCTGGGAAAGAGATCAGTCCAATGCACCATGTCCATGGGAGAAGAGCCCAAGTAGCAGTCTAGCCACATAAAAAAACCTCTGCAGCTTAAGCCACTGAGACACTTGCAGGTATTGCTGTTATTGGCAATAGCTTAAAAAAAAAATCTCCATGAAGAATATACTAGTGCAGCCATCCAGAACAAACCAATGTACACTACCCAACCAATATTCTAGGATACATCTATAGATGATTTTCTTCCCCTGTCAATGTCACAATACATGATTAGAAGAGGTATCTCTTCCACCAGTGTACAGATATCAATGCAAGGATACAAGAAATAGGAAAATGCAAGAAAACATGATGCCACAAAAGAAACACAATAATTATTCAGTAACCAACACCAAAATAATCAACATTTATAAATTGTCTAAAAAGGGTTTCAAAATAATTATCTCAAATTCAGTGAAACACAGGAGAATAGATAGATAATTCAATTAAACCAGGGGGAAAATCATAATCTTAATGAGATATTAAACAAAGAAGTAGATATCATAAGAAAAGCAGACATTTTAGAGCTGAAGAATTTAATGGACAAAATTGAAAAATACAATGAAGAGATTCCATAACAGGATAAACCTAGCATAAGAAAGAATCTCTAAACCTGAAGACTTGTTTATTGAAATGAAATAATCCAGTCAGACAAAAAAAGAAAAAAAAAACCTAGGATGTATGAGACATCATTACACAAACACATATTCACATTATGAGTACTCCAGAAGGAGAAGAGATTTTAAAAGGCAGAGAAAACCTATTTAACAAAATAAAAGCTGAAAATTCCTAAGTCTTGGGAGATACATGGTCATAGGGATTCAGGAACCTAAAAAGCCTCTACGTATTTAATTCAAAAATGTCTTCTCACAGACACATAATAGTCAGCATATCAAATGTCAAACACAAAAAGAACTTAAAAAAAAAAAAACTGTGTAAATTATCATATAAGAGGATCTCCATTAGGCTAACAGCAGATTTCTCAGTGAAATCTTTACAGGCCAAGAGAGAATGAGATGGTATATTCAAAGTGCTGGAAAAAAATTTAAAATACTCAGCCAAAATACTATAACTAGCGAGGAAAGCTATCCTTCAAAAATGAAGGAAAAATGTAGTAGTTCCTAGACAAGCCAAAACTGAGGGAATTCATCACCACTAGATTAGGCTTTTGAAAAATGCTTAAGGGATTCCTATATCTGGAAGCAAAATAATCATAACCACCATCTTTAAAACATGCAAAAGTATACAACTGATAGAGCAGACCCAAAAATGATAAAGAGAACGAAATCAAACCCTATCACTACAGAATACCACCAAAGTGCAAATAAGCAATACAAAAAGTCAAAAAAACAAAGGATAGGCAAAATAACCAGAAAACAACAAAATGACATAATTCATAACCTACCAATAATAGCCTTGAATATAAACAGATAAAGTTGTCATTTACAAGATATAGTGGGGCTAAATAAATAGATAACAAAATTCAACTATATGCTGACTACAGAAAAATCACTTCACCTGTCAAGTCACACCAGCACATTTCCTGCAAATGGAAATGCAAAACAAACAAGAGTAGCTATACTAATATTAGATAAAATAGACTCTAAAGCAAAAACAAAAGAGAGGCAAAACAGGTTATGACATAATAATGAAGAGTTTAATTCATTGAGGATATAACAATTGTAAATATATATGCACCCAACATCAAAGACATATAAAACAAATATTATTAGACTTCAAGAGATAGGCTCCAGTACAATTAATTGATGGAAACTTTAACACTCCACTCTTATCATTGGACATATTCTCTAGACAAAATCAACAAATATCAAATCTAAAGTGCACTATAGAGGAGGAGGAGAACAAGATGGCCAAATACAAGATCCACTGATAGTGCCCCCCATAAGACCATCAATTTAACAACTATATACATGCAAAAAAAAGCATATTCATAAGAAACTAAAAGTCAGCTAAGGACTCACAGTCCCTAGCTTTAACTTCATATTGCTGAAAGAGGCACTGGAAGAGAATGAAAATGATGCTTTTGAATTGTCAACAACACCCATACCCAATCTGTAAACATTGATCACGTAGTATAGAAAGAACCTGTGTACCTGTGTGATTGTCAGAGGGGCAGCAGAGGGATTGTTGGACATTACATTGAACTTAGTGCTACCCTGTCACAGCAGAAAGCAAGACAAGATTGAATTCAGCTTATTCCTGCCCAGGGAGGGAATATTTAAACCAGCCCTAGACAGAGGGGAACTGCCCATCCAGTGGCTGAATCACTTGAATTCTCACAAGCCTAGCCAATGTGGGATAAAGTTCTCCTGGGCCGAAAATAAATTTGAAAGGCAGTCTAGACCACAAGGACAGAAACACCTAGGAAAGTTTTGGTGCTGAGCTCAGTTCAGAGCCAGTGTACCTAGGGGGCATGTGACTTACTAATAAATTAGCTGGGGAAGCTAAGAGAGTGCTTGTGCCAACCCCATTCCTAACCCCAGGCTGCACAGTTCACTCCTCCAAAATAGATCCCTTTCATCCAATAAAGGAGAGGAGAGGAAAGATTATTTTTTCTTGCATCTTGGATACTAGTTCAGCCACAGCAAGATAGAACACCATTCAGGGTAATGAGGCTCACTTTCCAAGCCCTAGCTCCTGGACAGCATCTCTAGACACAACTAGAACCCTCGAATTGTGAATAGCTAGCAGTGATACCTAGGTACTCCATGAGACTTGAATGAGACTGTGAGACTAGCTGGCTTCAGATGAGACTCAGCACATTTCCAGCTATGGTGGCTATGGTGAAAGACCTTCTGCTTGAGAAGAGTAAAGGGAAAGTAAAGGAGACCTTGTTTTGCACCTGAGGTACCAGCTGGGCCACGGAGGGGTGGAGCACAAAGCAGGCTTTTGTGTTTCCTGACTGGAGGACGTGGCTCCTGGAAGGTTTTTCTGCACCTGCATGGGCCTGAAAGTAGCCCAGTGCCCTGAAGTATGAGTCTCATGTCAGGCAGCATTAACCACAAACTGACTGAAGAACACTTAGGCTTTCAGGTAATATCAGCAGAAGGCTGACAGTACTTTCTATGGGCCTTGCTGGTAGTGGTAATGGAGTAAGACTCTACCTGTGGAAAAAGGAGGAAAGAGTAGGATGAATTGCTTCCTATAGTACAGCTCAGTCACTGCATGATAGAACACCAGGTAGACTTCTAAGGTTTTGGGCTCATTCCTGGCTCCCAGACAACACCACTGAACCCACTCAGGGCCTGGGGGAATGCATGGCTCTGAAGGGTAGGACAGAACCCCAGTTGGTTTCACTACCTGCTGATTGATTGCATAGCCCTAAGGCCTTCATCAAACATAGGCAGTAGCCTAGTAGGGTTTAAAACAGGCCTTAAATGAGACCCAGGGCTGTGCTTGTTTCGGGTCTGACCCAGCACAGCCTCAGTGGTGGTGACCAAAGGGGTGCTTGTGTCACCCCACTCCAAGCTATAGGTGGATCAGAACAGACAAAGAGGCTCCATTTATTTGGGAAAATTAAGGGAAGAGAAAAAGAGTATCTACCTGGTAATACAGAGAATTCTTTTTTAAATTGTACTTTATTTAGTTTCTGGGGTATTCATGCAGATCATGAAGGATTGTTGCATAGTCATACACATGGCAATGTGGTTTGCTATCTCCATCCCCCCCATCACCTATATCTGGCATTTCTCCCCTTGTTATCCCTGTCCAACCTCCCCACCCCCTTGCTGTCCCTCCCTTGGCCCCCCACAACAGACCCTAGTGTGTGATGCTCCCCTCCCTGTGTCCATGTGTTCTCATGTTCAACACCTGCCTATGAGTAAGAACATGTGGTGTTTGATTTTCTGTTCTGTGTCAGTTTTCTGAGAATGATGGTTTCCAGATTCATCCATGTCCCTACAAAGGACACAAACTCATCATTTTTTATGACTGCATAGTATTCCATGGTGTATATGTGCCACATTTTCCTTGTACAGTCTATTGTCAATGGACTTTTGAGTTGGTTCCAGGTATTTGCTATTGTAAACAGTGCTGCTATGAACATATGTGTGCATGTGTCTTTATAGCAGAATGATTTATAGTCCTTTGCGGATATACCTAATAATGGGATTGCTGGGTCAAATGGAATTTCTACTTCTAGGTCCTTGAGGAAGCACCACAGTGTCTTCCACAATGGTTTTACTAGTTTACACTCCCACCAACAGTAATTGCTGCTTCAACTTTAGCCCTTTTTATTGGTCTATTCAAGGTTTCAACTTCTTCCTGGTTTAGGCTTGGGAGGGTGCAAGTGTCCAGGAATTTGTCCATTTCTTCTAGGTTTCTGTGCATAGAGTTGTTTGTAATAATCTCTGATTGTAGTTGTTTCTGTGGAATTGGTGGCGATATCCCCTTTATCATTTTTGGTTGCATCTATTTGAATCTTCTCCCTTTTCTTTTTAATTAATCTGGCTAGTGGTCTATTTTATTGATCTTTTAAAAAAAAACCCAGATCCTGGATTTATTGATTTTTTCAAGGGTTTTTTTGTGTCTCTATCTCCTTCAGTTCTGCTGATCTGAGTTATTTCTTGTCTTCTGCTAGCTTTTGAGTTTTTTTGATCTTGCTCCTCTAGCTCTTTCAATTTTGATGATAGAGTGTCAATTTTAGATCTTTCCTCGCTTCTCATGTGGGCATTTATTGCTATAAATTTCCCTCTAGACACTGCTTTAAATGTGTCCCAGAGATTCTGATATGTTGTATCTTTGTTCTCATTGGTTTCAAAGAACATCTTTATTTCTGCCTTCATTTCATTGTTTATCCAGTCAACATTCAGCATCCAGTTGTTCAGTTACCATGAAGCTGTGCAGTTCTGAGTTAGTTTCTTAATTCTGAGTTCTAATTTCATTACCTTATGGTCTGAAAAACTGTTTGTTATGATTTCAGTTCTTTTGCATTTGCCAAGGAGTGATTTACTTCCAATTATGTGGTCAACTTTAGAATAGGTGCAATGAGGTGCTGAGAAGAATGTATATTCTGTGAATTTGGAGTGGATATTTCTGTAGATGTCTATTAGGTCCCCTTGGTCCAGATCTTAGTTCAAGTCCTGCATGTCCTTGTTAATTTTCTGTCTCGTTGATCTGTCTAACATTGACAGTGGAGTGTTAAACTCTCCCACTATTATTGTGTGGGAGCCTACGTCTCTTTGTAGGTCATTAAGAACTTGCTTTATGTATCTGGGTACTCCTGTATTGGGTGTGTATATATTTAGGATCATTAGCTCTTCTTAATGCATTGATCCTTTTACCATTATGTAATGCCCTTCTTTGCCTCTTTTCACCTTTGTTGGTTTAAAGTCCATTTTATCAGAGACTAGGATTGCAACTCCTGCTTTTTTTTTTTCTCTTCATTTGCTTGATAAACCTTCCTCCATCCCTTTGTTTTGAGCCTATGTGTGTCCTTGCACATGAGCTAGGTTTCCTGAATATAGCACACCGATGGGTCTTGAACTTTTATCCAATTTGCCAGTCTGTGTCTTTTGATTAGGGCATTTAGCCTATTTACATTTAAGGTAATCCTGCCATTTTGATGCTAACTGGCTGTTTTGCCCATTAGTTGACACATTATTTTTATTGTGTCAATGGTCTTTACCATTTGGTACATTTTTAGAGTGGCTGGTACTGGTCGTTCCTTTCCCTGTTTAGTGTTTCTTTCAGGAACTCTTGTAAGGCAGGCCTGGTGGTGATGAAATCTCTCAGCAATTGCTTGTCCGTAAGGGATTTTCTTTCTCCTTTGCTTATGAAGCTTAGTTTGGCTAGATATGAAATTCTAGGTTGAAAGTTCTTTTCTTTAAGGATGTTGAATATTGGCCCCCACTCTCTTCTGGCTTATAGGGTTTCTGCTGAGAGATCTGCTGTGAGTATGATGGGCTTCCCTTTGTGGGTGACCCAACCTTTCTCTCTGGCTGCCCTTAGCATGTTCTCCTTCATTTCAACCCTGGTGAATCTGACGATTATGTGCCTTGGGTTTGCTCTTCTTGAAGAATATGTTTGTGGTGTTCTCTGCATTTCCTGGACTTGAATGTTGGCCTGCCTTGCTATGTTGGGAAGATTCTCCTGGATAATATCCTGAAGAGTGTTTTCCAGCCTGGACATTCAAGTACACCTATCAAACGTAGATTAGGTCTTTTCACATAATCCCATATATTTTGGAGGCTTTGTTCATTTCTTTTCACTGTTTTTTCTCCATTCTTCCCTTCTTGTTTTATTTCATTGAGTTGATCTTCAATCTCTGATATTCTTTCTTCTGCTTGGTAGATTTGGCTATTGAAACTTGTGTATGCTTTGTGAAGTTCTTGTGCTGTGTTTTTCAGCTCCATCAAGTTGTTTATATTCTTTTCTAAGCTGTTTATTCTAGTTACCATCTCATCTAACTTTTTTTTCTAAGTTCTTAGTTTCTTTACATTGGGTTAGCACATGTTCTTTTAGCTCTGAAAAGTTTGTTATTACCCACCTTCTGAAGCCTGTTTCTGTCAATTCATCAGATTCATTCTCCAACCATCTTTGATCCCTAGCTGGTGGGGTCTCTAAGTGGATGTCCTTTTTGTTGATTGTGAAGTTATTTCTTTCTGTTTCTTAGTTTTCCTTCTAACAGTCAGGCCCCTCTGCTGCAGGACTGCTGGAGGTCCACTCCAGACCCTGCTTGCCTGGTGAACACTAAGGGTTGCTGCCAGTTTCTTCTTCTGTTATCTTCATCCCAGTAGTGTACCTGCCACATGTCAGCCTGAGCTCTCCTTTATGAGGTGTCTCTTTGGGTATATGGGGGTCAGGGAGCTGCTTGAGGAGACAGTCTGTCCCTTAAAGGATCTCAAGTGCTGTGCTGGGAGCTCCATTGTTCTATGCAGAGCTACTGGGCAAGTACTTTTAAGTCTGCTGCTGCAGAACTCATAACCACCTCTTTTCCGAGGTGCTCTGTCCTAGTAAGGTCAGCTTTATTTATAAGTTCCTGTCATGCCGCTGCCTTTTTTCATAGATGCCCTGCCCCACATGGAGTAGTCTAGTCACAGTCTGCCAGCAGAAGTGTTGCTGACATACGCAGGCTCTGCCCAGCTGCTGTGTGAACTGCCTTGGTGGCAGACTGCCTTGGTAATGGTTGTTGCCCTTCCCCACCCTGAGCTGGATAGTCCTGGGTCCAGCCGCACTTGCTGTGAAACTCTCAATCCACAGCATTTCAGATTGCTTGTTTTGTGGGAGTGGTATCTGCTAAGCCATATCACCTTTCTGTTTGAAAGGCGTCTGCACCATCCCTTTCAGTTAAATGGGCAGCTCTGTCTCCCAGGCATTCCAGGTGCTAGTTGAAATGACTGCTGAGATTTGCGTGAGTTTCTGTGCAGCAACCCGGGACCAGTTGAAACTGCTGTGCTGAAAACTCGTGATGCTTTTTGGCTTAGGAATCTCCTGGTCTTTGGGCAGTGAAAATCTGTTTGGAAATGAGGTGAGCACTCACCCTCTGCATTATTCTTGCTGGGAACTGCACTCTAGAGCTGTTCCTATTCAGCCATCTTGGATCCTCCCCAATCCAGATAATTCTTTAAAATCTTTTCCAAACCATCAAAGCGGAACCTTTACATGTCTTTGAGTATCAGTGTTAATGGGCTTGGTGTGCCCACTAATGCATACACAGCTTAGATCACAACATTCAAGTCCTTTGACATCCTGTAAAGCCTTCCCAAAGAGAATGAGTATAAACAAGTCCAGACTATGAAGACTACAGAAAAAAAAACTAAATCTTCATTGATCAGAGAAATATGAACATCCACAAGCTCAAGACCATTCAGGGAAACACACCTTCATCAGACAAACTAATAAGGCATCAGGGACCAATCCTGTAGAAATATAGATAGGTGAATTTCAGACAGATAATTCAAAATATCTACTTTGAGAAAACTTACAGAAATTAAGATAACAGGAGAAGGAAATCAGAATGCTATCAAATACATTTGAAAAGGTATTTAAATAAGTTTTAAAAATCAAACAGAAATTCTAAAGTTGAAAAATGCAATTGATAACTGAAGAATGAATCAGAATTGCTTAATAGCAGAATTGATAAAGTAGAAAAAATAATGGGTGACTTTGAAGACAGACTATTTGAAAATACACTCAGAGAACAAAAAAAGGGAAAAAAAAAAATGATGAGGCACATCTACATGATCTAGAAAATAGCTCCAAAAGGGCAAATCTAAGACTTATTCACTTGAAAGATGATGTCGAGAAAGAGAAAGCAATAGGAAATACATTAAAAAAGATAACAACAGAGAAATCCCCAAACCTAGAGAAAGATATTAACATTCAACTATAAGGTTATATAATACCGAGCAAATTTAATCCAAGGAAGACTACCTCAAGGGTTGCAAGATAAAATAAATGAATAATATACAATGGAGCTCCAATACATCTGGCAACAGACTTTTCAGTGAAAATCTTAGAGGGCAGGAGAGCGTGCAATAACATCGTTAAAGTACTGGAAGAAAGAAAAACCTTTTACACTAGAATAGTATTTTCAGTGAAACTATCCTTCAAACATAAAGGAGAAATGAAGATTTTTCCAGAAAAAACAAAAGCTGAGGGATTTCATCAACAGCAGACCTGTCCTACAAGAAATGCTATAGAGAGTACTTAAGTCAGAAATAAAAATATGTTAATGAGCAATAATAAATCACCCAAAGTACAAAACTCAATGGTAAGAGTAAGCACATAGAAACAGACAGTGTACTAAAACCTGTAACTTTGGTTTTTAATATACTCTTAAAGACTAAAATATGAAACACTGAAAAAGAAACAAAACAACTTTTCAAGACATAGCCAGTATAATAAGATATAGAGACAAAAAATAAGCAGTGGGGGAAGAAGTTAAATTGGAGAGTTTTTAATAGGTTTTCTTCTTGATTATTTATTTGTTAATGCAAACAATGTTAAGTTATCAGCTTAAAATAATAGGTTATAAGGTAGTATTTGCAAGCCTCTTGGAAACCACAAAGAAAAAAAACATACAATATATACACAAAAACTAGAAAACAAGAGATTAATTTATGCAGCTGGAAAAAAACACCTTCACTAAAAGGAAAAAGGAAGGAAGGAAATAAAGAAGAGACAAAACAAACAGCAAACAAATAACAATTTGCCAGGGGTAAGTCCTTACTTATCAAAAATAACATTGAATGTTAATGGATTAAACTCTGCAATCAAAAGACAGAGTGGCTGAATGGATTAAATAAACAACAGTACCTTGTTTTCTGTCACCTACAAGAAGCACTGTTCACCTATGATGACACACATGAACTGAAAATAACAGAATAAAAAAAGATATTCCATGCAAATGGAAACCAAAAACATGCAGGAGTAGCTATCCTTATATCAGGAAAAATAAAATTTAAGACCAAATCTATTAGAAGAGACAAAGAAGGTCACCAGGTATTGACAAAGATGTCAATTCAGCAAGAGGATATGACAATTGAAATATATATGAACGTCATAGTGGAGCACACAAATATAAAACCATATCCCAAATATGACAATAGCTGGAGACTTCAACAACCCACATTGGACAGATCTTCCAGAAAGAAATCAACAAAGAAACTTTGGACTTAGTCTGTACTATAATCCAAATGGACCTATTAAATATTTACACAATGTTTCATTCAAGAGCTGCAGAATACACAGTTCTTTTCCTTAGCACATGTATCACTCTCAAGGATAGACCATATGTTAGGTCACAAAACAAGACTTAAAACATTAAAAAACTGGAAAAAGTTAATAACATCAAGTACCTCTCTGTCTTCAATAAAGTAAAACTAGAATACAATGACAAGAGGATTTTAGACTATAGGCACACATGAAAATAAAACAATATGCTCCTGAATGACCAGTGCCTCAATGAAGAAATTAAGAAGAAGGAAATGGAAAAGTTTTCTGAAACAAATAATAATGAAACACAACATACAAAAACCTGTGGAAAAGAGCAAAAATCGTACTAACAGGAAAGTTTGTACTTGTAAGTGCCTACATCAATAAAGAACAAAAACACAAAATAAGCTAATGATTTACCTTAAAGAACCTGAAAGGCAAATGCAAATCAAACCCAAAATTATTAGAATAAAATACATAATAAAGATCAAAGCATAAATAAATGAATTTGAAATAAGTAAAACAATACAAGGTCAATCAAAAAATTTTGTTTTTTTGTAAAGATAAAAAGCTGACAAACCTTTACCCAGACTAGGAAAAAAGAGAATTGTCCCAAATGAATTAAATTAGACATGAAAAAGAAGATATTGAAACTGACATTGCAAAAATTTAGATGATTAGTGGCTACTATGAACAAGATGCAAATAAATTTGAAAAACCTAGATAAAATCCTAGATACATACAAGCTACCAAGATTGAACCATAAAGAAATCCAAAACATGAATAGACCAGTAACAAGTAACAGGATGAAGCAATAATAAAATGCCTCCTAGCAGAAAAAACCCTAGGACCTGATGGCTTCATTGCTGAATTCTTGCAAATATATAAAGAACTAATACCAATCCTTCCCAAACTATTCTCAAAATACAGTAGGAGAGAATACTTCCAAACTCATTCTACAAGGCCAGTATTACTCTAATACCAATACCAGACAAAGACGCATCTAAAAAGGAAACTAAAGGCCAATAGCACAGATGAATACTGATGCCAGAATCTTCAACAATATGCTAGCAAACCAAATTAAACAGCACAGTAAAAAGTTCATTTGTTATTACTAAGTGAGATTTATTCCAGGGATGCAAAGATGATACAATGTATGCAAATCCACTAAGGTGATACAATATATCAACAGAATGAAGGAGAAAACCATATGATAATTTCAACTGATGCTGAAAAAGCATTTGATAAAATTCATCATTCCTTCATGACAATCCTCAAAAAACTAGGGAAAGAAGAAACATAACTCAACAAAATAAAAGCCATAAACAACAGACCCCCAACTAGAATCATTCTGAATGAGAGAAAAGCTGAAAGTCTTTACTCTGAAATCTGAAACATAAGAATGTCTACTGTCACCACTGTTATTCAACTCAGTATTAGATGTCTTAACTAGACCAATGAGACAAGAGACAGAACTAAATGTCATCCAAATTTAAAAGAAAGAAATCAAATATCCGTGTTTGCCAGTAACATAATTTTGTATTTAGAAAAACCTAAAGAGTCCATAAAAAAATTAAAATTGATAAACCCATTCACTCAAGTTGCAGGATACAAAACCAGCATACAGATATTAGTAGAATTTCTATATGACAACAGCAAACAATCTGAAAAATGAGTCAAGAAAATTATCCCATTTACAGTAGCTTCAAATAAAATAGAATATATAATAATCTGAGCAAATAAATGAAAGGTCTGTACAATAAAAACTGTAAAATATTGATGCAAGAAATTAAAGAAGAAACAAAAATGGGCATGATATGCTATGTTTATGGATTGAAAGAATCCATAGCTGTTAAATTATCCATAGTACTCAATGCAGCCTACAGATTTAATGGAATCTCTACCAAAATACCAATGACATTCTTCACAGAAATACAAAAAAAAAAAAAAAAAACCTATCCTAAAATTTATATGGAAGCAAGTGAGACCCATAATAGACAAAGCAATACTGAATACATAGGAGAAAACTTTAAGGATCACATTACCTGACTTAAAATTATAGTACAGAACATTAATAAAACAAACAGCAGGTTACTGGCATTAAAAAAGATATATAAGTCAGCAGAACTGAATAGAGAATTGAGGTAAATCTGTACGTCTACAATAACCTCATTTTTGACAAAGGTACCAAGAACATACATACAATATACATAGGGGAAAGGATAATCTCTTCAATAAATTGTGCTATGAAACTTGGATATCCATAGTTAAAAAAGTAAAACTAGAACTGTATCTCTCATTATACGCAAAAATTAAAACAAAGTGGATTAAGGACATAGATCTAAGACCTCAAACTATGAAAGTACTGTTAAAAAAAAATCGGGGAAACTCTCAAGTACATTGGAGTGGGAAAAGATTTCTTGGAGTAAAAAATGGGATCATACTTAATTTGATTCCATCTGATCATTTTTGCTTTAGTTACTTGTACCAAAATAGCCCAAAGTACAAGTAACCAAGCAAAAATGGACAAATGGGATCAAATCAGGTTAAAAAGCTCTGCACAGCAAAGGAACCATTCTACAATGTGAAAAGGCAATCCTAGAATGGGAGAAAATATTAGCAAATGAACCGTCTGACAAGAGATGAATAAAAGATTATATGTGAAGCTCAAACAACTCTATAGAAAAAAACACATAATATGCTGATTTAAAATATGGGCAAGAGATCTGCATAGATATTTCTCAAAAGAAGACATACAAATGGCAAACAGGTGTATGAAAAAGTACTCAACAAATGCAATTCAAATCTTCAATGAGATATCATGTACCCCTAGTTAAATAGCTTTTATGCAAAGACAGGTAATAGCAAATGTTGATGAGATGTGAAGAAAAGGGAACCTTCATACCCTCTTGGTAGGAATATCAGTTAGTACAATCACTATAAATCACATTTTGGAAGTTTCCCAGAAAACTAAAAAATACCTACCATACAATCCAGCAAAATCACTGTTAGGGGTATTCCTCAATGAAAGGAAATCTATATATCAAAGAGATATCTACACTCTCATATTTACTGCAGCACTATTCACAATAGCCAAGATTTGGGAGCAACTTAAGTGTCCATCAACAAATGAATGGTTAAACAAAATGTGGTACATATACACAATGGAGTACTACTTGGCCATATAAAAGAATGATATCCTGTCATTTGCAACAACGTGGGTCGAACTGGATGGAGATCATTATGGTAAGTGAAACAAACCAGGCCAAAAAGACAAAAGGTCCCATGTTCTTACTTATTTGTGAGTGCTAAAAACTAGAATAATTTTACTCATAGAAGTAGAATGTAGAAGGATGGTTAACAGAGATGGAATAGCAGTGAGAGGATGGATGTGTGGATGGTTAACAGGTACAAAACATGTTTAAAAACAATAAATGACAACAATAAAATACAACCTGGTATTTCTTAGCATAACAGGGTGACAATAGTCAAAAACTGTTTAATTGTATATGTTAGCTAAAAAAAAGTATAATTTGATTGTGTATAACACAAACCATAAATACTTGAATTGATGGATACGCTATTTACCCTGATGTGATTATAATGCATTGCATGCCTATATTAATATATCATATGTAAACTATAAACATATTCACCTACTAAATACCCACAGAAATTTGAAAGAAAAAAAATAAAAATAAAAAATAAACTACACTATATAACAAATTGACCTAACAGACATTTAGGAAACATTTCATTTAATAATGGCAGAATACACATTGTTCTCATAAGCACATATAACATTGTCCAGGACAGATTGAATGCTAGGCCTCAAAACAAACCTTGACAAATTTATAAAAATTAAAATCATATCACATACTATTGGTATTAGACTATAGTTAAAAAAAAACTAGATATCAATAACAAAAAGAACTTTGAAACCTGTAACAATACATGGAAATTAAACATCATGCTCCTAAACCACCAATTGCTCAATAAATAAATTAGGAAGAAAATATTTTAAAGATTTCTTGACATAAATAAGAAGAGAAATATAACATACCAAACCTAAGGGACAGAGCAAAAGCAGTACTACCAGGTAAGTTTATAGCAATAAGTATTTACATCACAAAGTAGAGAGATTTAAAATTAAAAAAAACATATGATTAACCTCTGAAAATTAGAAAAGCAAACCAAACCCAACCCAAAATTAGTAGAAAGGAAAAAAAAAGAAGTAACAAACAATTAGCTGAACTAGTTAAGAAAAAATAGAGATAAGACCCAATGAAATACAATCAGAAATGTAGAAGGACATATTTTAACTGATACCACAAATTTTTTTGTTTAAAAAGACCATTAGAAACTATTATGGAAAACTATCACCAACACATTGGAGAACATACAGGAAATGGATGAATTCATATACACAAAGAACCTGCCAGGATTAAAACATGAAGCAATATATTACCTAAACAGACCAATGACGAGTAACAAGATTGAATCTGTAACAAAACATCTCCCAACAAATAAAATCACAAAAAAGATGGCTTTGTTGAATTCTATCACTATTTTAAATCAATAACACTATCGTTTCAAAGCTATTCCAAAAAAAAACTGAAGAGGAAGAAATTCTTCCAAAGTCATTCTACGAGCCCAGCATTACCTTGACTCTAAAACCAGACAAGGACACTACAAGAAAATAAAACTGTGGACCAATATTTCTGAAAAATATCGATGTAAAATCCTCAACAAAATACTTGCAAAGCAAAACAAATTGTACATCAAAAAGTTAATACAGAATGATCAGGTTGGATTTATGTCAGGGTTGTAAGGATGGTTCAGTATATGCAAATCAAAAAATGTGATACACGACATCAACAGAATGAATAACGAAATCATGTGATCATCTCAATGGAGCTATCAAAAGCATTTGATAAAATTTAACATTTTTTCATGATAAAATCTTTCAAAAACTACGCATAGAAGGAACATACCACAACATAATAAAGACCATGTATGACAAATCCATGGCTAACATCAGAGCAAATGAGAAAAAAACTGAAAGCCTTTTCTTTCAGAACTGGAAAAATAAAAGTATGCTTACTTTCACCACTTCTGTTTCAACAGAGTACTAGAAGTCCTAGTCAGAGCAATCACGCCAGAGAAATAAATAAAAGATATTCAAATTGGGAATGAGGAAATCTAGTAATTCCTGTTTGCAAGTGCTGTTATTTTCATATAGAAAGATCTAAAGGCTTCACAAGAAAAACTCTTAGAAATGATAAATCAACTCAGCAAATTTGCAGAATAAAAATCAATATACAAAATTGATAGCACTGATATACATAAATAACAAACTACCCGAAAGTCATCATTAAAGCAATTTCATATACCATAGGTACAAAACATAAGAAAATATCTACGATTAAATTTAAACAATGAGGTGAAAAAGTCTACCATGAAAACTATAAACACTGATAAAATAAATCAAAGAGGAAACATAAAATGAAAAGATATCCCATGCACACATATTAGAAGAATTAATATTCTTAAAATGTTCACACTATCCAAACAATGTACAGATTCAATGCAAGCACTATCAAAATAACAATGACATTGTACACAAAAACAGAAAACAATTCCAAAAATTTGTATGAAATACGAAGAGCCTGAATATCTAAAGCAATCATGATCAAAAAGGAAAAAAGATGGAAGCATCAAAATACCTGGCTTCAAAATATACTACGAATTTATAGAAACCAAAACAGCAGCATGGTACTTCATAAAAGCAAATACATAGACCAATGGGACAGAATAGAGAACTAATAAATAAGTCATCTTATATATATCCAAACGATTTTCAACAATGACACCAAGACCTTAGAGTGAAAAAAGGACAGTCTCTTCAATAAGTGGTGCTGGAAAAACTGGACATCCATATGCAGATGAAGGAAACCAGATGCGAATTTCTCACCATGTACAAAAATACTTAGAACGGCTTAAAAAATTAAAAGTAAAACCAGAATCTGTAGTCCTATTAGCAGAAAACGTAGAGGAAATGCTTTAGTCTACTTGACTGGGCAAATATTTTAGGATTAAGTCTTCAAAAATACTGGCAACAGAAGCAAATATACACAAATGGGTTAATATCTCACTATAAAGCTTCTGCACAGGAAAGAAAATAATCAACGGAGTGAAGAGATAAGCTGAAAAATGGGAGAACATATTTGTAAACTAGTCATCTGATAAGAGATTAAATCCAAAATAGGCGAGGAATTCAAACTACAAAAAACAAATAATAATAATAACCATTTTAACTTGAGAAAAACTTGAATAGAAAATTCTAAAAAGGAGACATAAAAATTACCAATGAGTGTATGAAAATTTCTTCACCATCATTTATCATAAAAAAAATGAAGGTCAGAACACCAACGAGTTACAATCTCACCCCAGTTAGAATGGCTATCATCAAAAGACAAACTATAGCTAATCCTGGCAAAAATGCCAAGAAAAGGAAACACTTATATATGGTTGGTAAAACTATAAATTAGTATGTTATTAGAAAAACAGTATGGAAGTTTCTCAATAAAGTAAAAATAGAACTACCATGTGTTCTAGCAATTTTGCTACTGGATTTAGAATTGAAGGAAAGGACATCAATATGCTGAAAAGTCATTTTCATTCCCATGTTTTTTGTAGTACTATTCACAATAGTCAATAAATAGAATCAACCTAAATGTCCATCAACAGATGAATGCACAAAGAAAATGTGGTACATAAATACAATGAAATACCATTTAGCCATAAAAAATAATAAAATCATTTTATTCACCACAATATGAAAGAGCCTGGAGGGCATTATGTTAGGTAAAATAAGTTAGGTATGGAAAAATAAATACTTCATACTGTCATTCATATGTGGAAGCTAAAAGGGTTTATGTCATGGAAGTAGAAAATAGAATAGTGATTACTAGAGGCTAGCAACAGTAGAAGGAGAAAGAATAGGGAGAGGTTGGTTAACAAACACAAAATTGCAAATTACACCTACATGGGAGTAATGAGTTCCAGTATTTATAAGACTATACAGTGACTACAGTAAATAATAATTTATGGTATCTTTTCAAATACTTAAAAAACTTCGAATGCTTCCATCACAAAGGAATAATAAATATTTGAAGTGATATATATGCTAATGAACTTGATATGATCATTACATACTGTATTAATGTACTGAAATATCACACTATACCTCATAAATATATACAATCATTATATGTCAAATATATATGTATATATATAAGTAGTCAGAATTTCAATTGTCTTTTCATAAAGATTTAAATTACCTGTCAAAAAAAGATTATATGATATCTTTACAACTGACTGATGTAATCCAATACATTAGATTTTTCCCATTTTTTTATTCTTTAAATAGGCTATTTTACAACTGTAGAGATAGAAGCTTTAACTTGTAAAAACTTGCAGAAAATGGAGAGTAATACAAACAATTCCTGACCACAGAAATGCAAAATGTGTCACTGAAATGTAATTGATTATTGCTCTGTGGATACTGAGCAAATTTCCATTTGTAAATTTATTTCAGCATTCCTTTCTGACAATAAGTGTTTGAAGCTTGAGTTCTTTTTTGATCTTACTGTGTATCCCACTGGCTCTGTCATTAATTAGTTAAGCAATTTTTTATACATGCTTAAGAGTAGCAATTCCCTCTGTCTACTATTTACTAAATCAATATTTCAATAAATAATGTATGCAAATTGCATGTTTATACAATATTGTGAGCTGAATTGTGATCCCCAAAAATTCATGCATAGCAGTTCTTATCCTCAGTAGCTAGAATGTGACAGTATTTGAAGGACTTTAACATGGTAATTAGTTAAATAAAGTATGTAAGTGGGACTTAATAAACTTTGATTAGCATCCTTATTAGAGAAGGAAATGTAAACACACAAAGAGACAGCAGGTATGCATCCAAACAGACAAACACCATGTGAGAAAATTGTAAAAAGAGACGATCTAAAAGCCGAGAAAAGTTTCAGAAGAAACCAAACCAGAGACCTAGATTTTGGAGTTCAAGCCTACAGAACTGTGAGAAAATATATTTCTATTGTTTAAGCCACCCAGTCTGGAATTTTCTTTTGGCAGCCCGAGCCAACTAACCTGTGTGCGTACATAAATAAACACACATACACACATGCATATTTATAGATATTTATAGGAGGCATATATATAAAAATTTATTTATAAAACCATTGTGTAAAATATTAAAATCCCTCTAAATGCCCATTGGTAGAGGTAAATATAAGAATATTATGGTAAATGACTACAATGGCATACTACTGAACATGTTAAAATTAGTGGAATAGGTTTACATTTACCAAGATGAATACATACAAAAAACAAAATATGAAGTGAAAAAGCAATTTGTACAATGGTTAATACCATTAATGTATAATTAAAACATATAAATACAAAAACGCAGTAGTATATACTGTTCACTAATAAACACAAATATATAGTGTATTATAAAATATCAAATCATAAGTACAAAAATATGAGTGGTATTGTCAGATAATATTGGGAGGAGAACTAGACTGAAGTTAGAAAACAATGAGGTTTATGCAAAAGTATTCATGTTAAATATATATAAAACATATAACACAAAGTGTAAAATGCTTTCATTCATATAAAAATAATTTGATTAATCCTGTGACATGATATTATAGGTGTTTCTTGCAGCTTTCAACACAGATTTTCTGAATTTTTTAATGAACATAAAGACAAAAATGAACACTAAAAATGATTTTATTATGTAGTTTTAGGAGGACTGCAACTTTCCACATAGTGACTGAAAACTAAGATATCATTGGAGAAATCTCCACTAAGTCTTAAATTTTCAGTGAGTGTGACCCTATGCTATAGGCTATTTTTAAATGTAATTGACATCAATTAAAAATATAATTAATAAAAAAAGATAAATGGCAGTGTGACATTACATAAGATTGAATGGCCATTGTTCAAAGCATTTTCCAAAAACTGTGTTTTGTTTGTTTTCATCGGCCATTTTTTGATAATAGGAGTTTATTTCACTAATTTCTATTCTGGTCTGATTGCTTTCTTAGTGTAAAGACAAGCTCGCTAAAATGCATAGACAGGTAGGAATTGTTGAACAGAAGGATTAGTACTACTGGGAATTTCACATCTAGATTCTACTAGGTAAGCACATGACTTCTAAATTTCTCATGGATTAAAGTAATGCATGTAATACGCTAAACTTTTCTTGAAGCTTAAAATTAGAGTTGATCTTGCTTAAAGTGCATGATTTGCAATCTACCTTAAAGTAAGGGGGTATTGCAGTAATTTACCAACCTTTATAAAATCAATATAGTCATTTCTAGTCCATCCAGCTCTCACAAACTTTGCATTTTTGACATTTTTGCAAAATTATCTCCTACCATCTCTGTTGTAATTCGCATTGATTGCAATGCACTTGATCAGAGACAAAGCAATAAACTGCAGGCACTGATGCTGCTAAAGTCAGCAAATAAGCCAGTTATGGTTTAATTTTCTGTTTTTGCTTTTTCATGCCTTTTTGAAGTTTTAAAACAGCAAAAATTTGCGCTCTTGAATTTAGAAAGTATATTCACACCAGGCTAGGCTAAACCATCTAAGCTAACTTCATTATCCCAAATGTTAATAATTGCATTTCAATAATGGCTTTCATTAAAGTACCTCCAGGCACTTAACACACATCAATTAAGGTACAGCACGCCCCTGTGAAGCAGGTCAGGATTATTATATCCTCTGAGACACAATGAGGTTACTGACTGAAGGTCATGGAGCAAATTAGCAATGAAGTAAGTAGTAAAAGAGCCTCAGTTCCAACTAAATTCTTGCTTTTTCTCTTATATTTGATTTTCTAAATGCTGTCTGCATTTTATTTGCCTCTAATTTTAAATGCTATAGAAATTCAACATTCCAAATATTGTAAATTAAAAATATGTAACTCTAGGTAACTTTACCAATTCTGATCAACACAAGATTGATCAGTTAGTACCAAAAGTTTAAAACGTTGCTTGGGTTTTATGCTTTCTACTCAAGAAAATGATCTAAGACATTTGTATTTTAAATATTAATGCTGCCATTTAACCTTAAATACAATTTTCTTATAAATCTACTAAGTAACATTATACTTATCCACGAGTTAAATTGTTTCTTATACTTCCTCTTTACCTACAGAAGCCAAGTCAGTAATCAAGATTACACATAATAAATCACAGTAATTCCTGGCAGGAGCTAAAATAAGTAGTTGATAAATAAATAATTGCTTTTTGGTGGACTGTTTGGCAGTACCCACTTGGAGAATGGAACACTAGAACAGAGCACGGAGACAATCAGCTGGAAAAGGACTGATAAAGGGATGCTAAAGTGATGAAAAGTTTGTAGAGACATTCATACATATTCGGGCTTAGAACTTGTGAGTTAGAAAGATGAAAATTATGGAAAGTAGATTTATTAAACCAAGAAGTGTGTGTCAAAGGTGTTCAGAGTCTTAAAAATAGTAGTATACTATACCTTGAGTCTTGAAAGAGGTATGTTAGAATGACTGGATTTACCATTTTAAACAGTAAGTAATCACATGATAAAATAATATGATATGAATGATATAATAATTTATTTGACTGTAGATGTTTCAGAAAAACAACATTGTGATTAAAGCTTCCATTTATTTTAAACATATGTTATTTGGGTTTTGTATAAAGTTTATATTTTGAAAACTAGATATTGAATGTTCATTTATCTAACATGATTATTTATATAGACCACCTAACTGGTTTGAAAAAATATCACTTGGTCATTGATTATTTTGAGGCAAAGATGTCCCATTTTCCCTGACAACTATGATATGTTTTATCAACCAGCCTCTCAACTTCTATATCACATTTTTATTATAGAAAAGAAAGCTTCTAGTGGTTAAATATAGTTATGACTGTGAATAAACAGACTTCTAAACATTTGAATGGTTTTTCAGTTTAGATCTCCACTTGATTAATGTAAAATATCCAGAATGATTTGTTTTCCTCACTTTGGGGATTCTGTATCCTATTGATAGTTTTTGTCTTAGCCTTTTCATTCTTACTAAGTAATCAAAGAAAGGGGAAAAAACTTTAGCATGAAAAAATGAAAAGACGGGAAACCTTAATTCAGAACATGATACTTATCTTAGATACACCCTACAGAAGACAACTTTAATAATGAAGTGATTTGGTTCCTAGAAGTCAATTTTACCCAAGATTGCTTTCATAGTACTCAGTGAAAGGTTAGTCATCTAAGGGGAACCTAGGCAGTCTAGGTAACTGTGTAAGGAGAACATGACAGGCCCTGGACTCTGTATAGTTCTCCTCTAATAAGCCTCTGATGTCTTACAAACTGCCTGTTTCTTATTTTCCAGTTAAAGAGCAGGTTGGTAACAATCAATGGATGACAATACTTACTATTTATATCTTGTTTAATTTCATGTAGCAAGTTATGACTAAGATTCTGTGGACCAGCAAGTATGAAGAAACTATGGAAATAACTCTAAACATTTTTTCTAAAATAAAAAAAATTACCTTTTAGGTTTGTTTATTGAAAGCAGTACTGTGCTATTGAAATATAATATGTTTTGTTTTTAAATTAGTCTGTGGTGAGGGCACATGTAAATCAGGAAATCCTACAAGCCATTTTAGAAGTTGAGGAGATACTCAATAGAAAGCTAATAGCAAGTGTAGTTTTTCATTTTATCCTGCCTGCTGGTTATGCACAAACTAGTGTGGGCTGAGTAAAGGACATGGGTGAAAAGACACTGACTACTGTTAATTCATAATGTAAGCTTTGAACTGTATTTATATGCTAGTGTTGAGGCTGTTATTTTCTAAAGTCCAAAGAATGCAAAGGAATACATCAAGAAGAGCTACATATTAAAGTAGGGCGATGTGAATCAGATGTGTTTGTTTAGTAAGATCCAATTTTAAATTATGCATCCTTTTTGGACCATCACATGAAGATAAAATGAGATAACAGAATTTCCCTTGAAATCATATAACTGAAAAACTCACTCATATTTGCCTCACTGACTCCATTTAAAATTCTTTAAGTGAAAAAAAAATGATATAAAAATTAATAAAAAGAGATAGTGCATTTCACTATCTGGAATTGTTGAGAAAGTATCTACTATAATTGCAATCTTCATTTTATATCAGAACTGTACACCACATATAGTTGAGTTTTTTCAGAAACAGAAACTTAAAATATAGAAATACAGAGATGTAATAGAACTGCTTGGGCAAAGTTCTGATAAGTAAAACGGTGATTTCCCATACCAACAGGCCTCTTGTCCTGTGAGCTGTTACAGAGAATGCCGCTGAGACTTCTGCCAGTTAACCATTTGAAATGACATTTGCAACTTGATAGAATAATTTTGCACACACACACAAACACGCATACCTTTTAGGAAAGTCAGTGTCTAGGAAAGAGTAATGCATAGAATTGATGCAGCAGAATGCAAAGCGAGAATCTGTTTTCCACAGTATTTTTTGGTACAGGAAATAAAGTAGTTCTGCATCTCCATGAGACAGAACAAAAATTGCCTTTTACTTATATGATCTCTGCATATAATGGTGATAATGATAGTATAGGGCTAAAATTTGACACCGACAGAAACGAAATATGTCTCAGAAAGTGTCTCCCATAGGGAAAGAGAAAAATTCAGTGCTTAAAATCAGCATAGAGATGGAAATTCACGGTCCTTGTCTTTAAAGCACATATATTTTAGTGAAGGGGAGATATATAGACATGTAAATAGCTACTCTGAATACAAGAAAATAATACTAGGTTCAAAATGAAGTATGTGAAGTGTAAGTCAAGAGAAGTAGTTAATTTGATTACCATCAGTAGGGATTTCATTGAAATGGTGGCACTGAAGTAATTATTAAGGAGTCCTGAACACAAGGATTTGGAAGTAATAAGCACATAAGAAGATGAAGACAAGTATGTGAAGAAGAAAATAAAGAATGGACAAAAAGGGAAGAAAATTTCAAAATATCAGAGAATATCTAAATAGAACAATTGAACAGCAGCATCAAGGACTTGAGTGAGGAAAGCTGATGTGGATTTGTTCTCTAAAGGTTCTTTGATGTCCAAATTTCCCTAGTGTTCCAAACTTCCATGTTGTTGAGTACAGGGATACTCCAATTCACCAAGGTTAGAAAACCAGTCAATGAAGGGAGGTTGTAAAATCAGAAGGATGTCAAAGGCTAAGAAAATAGGAAAAATGTGTAAGTATGATGGATTTGGTGCAGTGAGAGTCAAGGACACCAGGAGGTTGTAATGGATTGGAAGAGGAATCTCAGTTTGAGTTGCAGATTAGGACAAGATATAATTGTTGCCACAGGAAAATAGGGCTGCAATGAAGTAAAAGTGACTATCCTCAGAGAAGAGAAATTTAAAAAGTTGTGGTGCCAGGGTGTTAGGTGGGATATGCATGTGAATATTGATTTAACTTTTGACAGGAGACTGTCAAAAAAATATATCAATAGTGTGTGATCAAATCCATCAAACCCAGTAAGGGCATGTAATGAAATTTCACATCTAAAAATTATAAAACATGTTTTAGTAAACTGCTGATATATGGGAATTTCTAAATCAGTAGAAATTAAAAACAAATATTTACAGCAAACAGCAGATTTATCTTTTGTTGTAGCAGAAAATATTATTAGAAACACAGTATGGGAAAGGGACCTGGGATGAGCGATGCCATTGTGGAGAATGAGAAGGTTGAGGCGTACCTGAATTACAATGTAGGTTTCAATGGAGGAGAGGTAACTTTAAAAAGATGATGAATGGGCTTGTTTTTTTCCTGTAAATCTGTTTGAGTTCTTTGTAAATTCTGGATATCAGCCCTTTGTCAGATGGGTAAACTGCAAAAATTTTTTCCCATTCTGTTGGTTGCCGATTCACACTAGAGACTGTTTCTTTTGCTGTGCAGAAGCTGTGGATATGAACAGACACTTTACGAAAGAAGACATATATGAAGCCAACAATCATATGAAAAAATGCTCATCGTCACTGGTCATCAGAGAGATGCCAATCAAAACCACATTGAGATACCATCTCACGCCAGTTAGAATGGCGATCATTAAAAAATCTGGAGACAACAGATGCTGGAGAGGATGTGGAGAAAAAGGAACACTTTTACACTGTTGGTGGGAGTGTAAATTAGTCCAACCATTGTGGAAGACGGTGTGGCGATTCCTCAAGGCCTTAGAAATAGAAATCCCATTTGACCCAGCAATCCCATTACTGGGTATATATCCAAAGGACTATAAATCGTTCTACTACAAGGACACATGCACACGAATGCTCATTGCAGCACTGTTTACAATAGCAAAGACCTGGAATCAACCCAAATGCCCATCGATGATAGACTGGATTGGAAAAATGTGGCACATATACACCATGGAATATTATGCAGTAATCAGAAATGATGAGTTTGTGTCGTTTGTAGGGACATGTATGAATCTGGAGAACATCATTCTCAGCAAACTGACACAAGAACAGAAAATGAAACACCGCATATTTTCACTCATAGGCGGGTGATGAAAAATGAGAACACATGGACACAGAGAGGGGAGTACTAAACACTGGGGTCTATAGCGGGGAAAGGGGAGGGCCAGTGGGAGGGGGAGGTGGAGAGGATTGCCAGGGGAGAAATACCAAATGTGGGTGAAGGGGAGAAAGCAAACAAAACACACTGCCATGTGTGTACCTATGCAACTGTATTGCATGCTCTGCACATGTACCCCAAAACCTAAAATGCAATTTAAAAAAAAAAAAGATGATGAAACAATGAAAGGTAGCCGATGTGAGTGAAGAAGGGGAATAACTGGTCTCTTGGCCCTGAGAGGAAGAGATTAAGTTATTTCTCTTCACAAAATAAAGTCTAATAAATTTATAAAGATATTCTATACTAATACTAGGAGGTTTATTAGTTGTTACATTGAGATCTATAAATATGTGAATTGTGTGTGTGCACATGGTGTGAGTTGGAGGTCTGGTTTCATTTTCATTAATAAAATATCCATTTGAACCAGCCCCATTTATCAAAAAGGCTTTTATCTTCTGACTTATCTTTTATGCCAACCTTGTAATAAAACAAAGTCCATGGATGTGTGGGTTTGTTTCTGGACTCAATTCTATTATATAGTTATATTTGTCTATCCTTGAGTCAATATGAAACCACACTGTCTTAATTACTGTAGCTTTATAGTGAGCATTAATAACCAGTAAATTACCTCCCCTGGTTATGTATTTTTTTCTTCAAGAGTGACTTCAATATTTTTTATCTTCAATATAACCCTAAAATATTAAAAAAGAAGCTTGCTGGTTTGCACAAATTCATGTGACTGAGGAACCTACAAACTGTTCTGTAGTGGTTGTAGTGATTTACATTCCCACCAGCAGTAAGTATACACACCTTCTATATACTCACAAAAATTAAACATTAAAAGATATTTAAAACTCTAAAAAAGAAGGCTGTTGTGATTGTATTGAATACATAGATAAATTTGTGGAGAATTAATATCTCTAAAAATACAAATAAATGAATATGGTATATGTTCCACTTATTAGATCTACATACATTGCTCTCATTAATGTTTTATGGCTTTCTGTGTTGAGATTTTCTGTATCTTCTATTCACTTATTCCTTAACATTTTATATATATATATATACATATATATATATATGTATATATATATATATGTATATATATATATATATGTATATATACACACACACATATATATGTGTATATATATAAAATGTATATATGCCTATATATACTTTTATATGGATATATATAACGTATATATATATATGTATATATATGAAAAAAACAATTTTTGCTCTGCCTCATTATAAATTATATATATATATATATATATATAAATTTCTGTAAAGTGTTTTTTCCATATATTTGAATAAACCTCTATTTTAAAAGTGGTACAGTTTAAAACTTCATGTTGTAAATGTTGTTGTTGGCATACAGATTTTTGTTTATTGTCCTCATATTCTCCTACCTGAATAAATGTGTTTGTTAATTTTACTAATATATTCATAGTATATTGTCTGTGGATAATAAGAGATTTTTTTTCATTATAATGCCTATATATATTTTATTTGTTTTTCTTAATTTTTTTCACTGGTTATGAACTCACCACAAAATCAGATAGGATGTAGAAGTAGTGGTAGGAGGCAACTTTGTTTCGTTCATCTTAAAGAAAAAAATTAAAACATTTCCAATTAAGTACGATGTTTGCTGTAAATTTTGTTTGTAGATTCTACTAATTAAGGAAGCACCATATATCAGCAGTTTAATAAAAATGTTTTATTATTATTATATGTTAAATTTCATCAGATACCTTAGCTGGCTTTGATAGCACATAGTAATATCTTTTATCCCTTTTTTATTTTAAAAGTATATTGTGATGAGATTACAAATTTAGATTTGTTATATATTCAAAGTGGTTTGAAACTTAGTGTGGTATCCTTTTTTGTCTCTAGAACACTGTATTTTAAAAATATATTTTCCATCACATTAATGTAATGATTTCATTTTCCTTTTGGTTACTGATTTCGTAATGTATTTTATCAATAATTGCCTTAAAAACTTTCTGTATCTTTATAATTTGCACACATATTACATTTTATTTGTATTTGTTAAGAGTACAAATGCAATCTTGGTTTTCAGTGTATCAATCACACAAATAATGTATGTTGTATACATTAAGTAGTTTCTCATCACCCATCCCATCCTTCAGCCCCCTCCAGCTGAGTCTCCAATGTCTATCAATCCACACTCTATGTCCATGAGCACACATTATTTAGCTCCCATTTATAAGAACATGTGATATTTGATTGTTTTCTTTAGTTGTTTCACTTAAGATAATGACCTCTAGTTTCATTCATATTGCTGTAAAAGACATAATTTCATTATTGTTTATGGATGAATAGTATTCCATTGCATAGACATACTATATTTTCTTTATCCAGTCATCCATTGATAGATGTTTAGGCTGAGTCCATATCTTTGGTCTTGTGAGTAGTGCTGTGATAAACAGATGAGTGCAGTTATTTTTTGATATAATAATTTATTTTCCTTTGGGTAGATACCCAATAGTGGGGATGCTGAATCAAATCTTACATAGTCAAGTTTTAATATTATATCAACTCTTATAATCATTTTACATTTTAATTGGAGCATTTAGTCTATTTAAATTTAGTGTATTTACTGACGTATTTGGGTATAAATATGCCATCTAACTTTTGGCCTTTTACTTGTTTTATTCCTATTAGAGGACCATTTTACTCTATTTAGTATTTTAGAGTTATTGGGAAAGTTTGATTCCAGTTTGCCTTTTCTTAACTTGGTAGCTATACATTTATTGATACACATAGTCAATACTCATTTATATTGTCCCACTTATTTACCCTTTTCATTGTTTATTGTTTCTTGAATTGCCAAGTTGCTATCTGGTAACATTTATTTGTGCTGAAAGAAATCTTTAATGTTTCCTTAATGAAAGTTTGCCATTAACTACATTAACAATTTTTGTTTGAATGAAACTATTTATTTCAATTTCATTCTTGAAAGCTATCCTTCTTCGGCATATAATTCTATGTATATAATTAAGTCCTTTAGACACATTGAAATATGATTTTATTCTATTCTATTCTATGTTCATTACTTCTGAGTAGTAGCTGTTCCTTTGAAAATTATCGCTTTTATTCCTAAGAATTTTAAGAATACTTTTCTCTCATTGGTTTTACAGTGTTTTGTGCTTATCTTCCTAAGGTTATTTTCCTTTTATATATTCTTTTTAAGGATCTTAGGGATTATTTCATCTACAAGTTGATGGGTTTCATTAAATTTAGGGAATTTTCATCTATTATGTCAAATAAATATTCTGCCCCCAAGATTCTACTTAACTTTCTTGGACTTACACCTAAGAGCTTTTCAGTATGTCCTATAATTGTTACTCTTTTATGTAGATATATTTTAGCTTAGAGAGACAGGATCTCATCTTGTTGCCCAGGCTGGAGCCTGGTGTTATGATCATAGCTCATGATATCCTTGAACTCCTGTGCTGAAGTGATCCTCAGTCTCTTAAGTAGATATGATTATAGGTCCATGCCATCATGTCCAGCTAAATTTTTAAAAAACATATTTGTAGAGAGAGTCTCTCACTCTGTTGCCCAGGCTGGTCTCAAGCAGTCTCCCTGCTTTGGACTCCAAAGCTCTGGAATTAGAAGCATGAGTCACCACACCCAGCCATCTTTTCATCCATGTTTTCTCTCTCTGGCTTCATTCTGTAGGTAGATAAATTTACATATTCTACTAAGGGCATCAGATCAGTTTCTCTTCAGATTGCCTTGATGTCAGCACCAGAGAGGTTGTCTTCAGCCATAATCAAGTCCTCCAGAGTATGAGCATCATCCTCCTTGGGTGAATCTGAAAGATGTACTTCTTAGTCTTTTTATCAGGTAAGGAGAACTTGATCAGTCTTTCCATCAATGTGACCTTGCATATTAACTGCTGGATCCAAAGTTTCTATTCGGTTTGCGGCCATGATAACTTTTACATCTCCCCATGAATCAAATCAATACAACTGGTTCAACAGTTCCAATATTGTTGGCTGAATCTATCTCTCACCATCAGAATTGGAGTCATATCATTTTGTCCCAATGTTCTCAATTTCATCAATTAAAAAGAATGGAAGGTGCATGTTCTTTAGCAACTTGGAACAATTCCTGTATGAATTTGGGTCCATCACGTAGATACTTCTGAACAAGTTAATAACTCACTCGTTTCAAGAAAGTGGTTACGTTTGCTACTGCTTTGACTAACAAGGTTTTACCTGTGTCAGGTGGACCATTGTGAACGATGCCTTTAGGGGGCTTTATACCCATCTCTTCATAATATTCAGTATTGGTGAGAGGAAGACATCCACAGATGTCTTAATTTTCTGTATTTGGTTGTCAAACCCCTCAATATCAGCATAGGTCTCATGGGAGGCTTTTATTATTGCATTTTAGGTTTTGGGGTACATGTGCAGAACATACAAGATAGTTGCATAGGTACACACGTGGCAGTGTGATTTTACTGCCTTCCTCCTCTTCACCCACATCTGGTATTTCTCCCCATGCTATCTCTCCCCAACACCCACCCCCGCTGTCCCTCCCCTATTCCCCCCAATAGACCCCAGTGTGTAGTGCTCCCCTCCCTGTGTCCATGTGTTCTCATTGTTCATCACCCACCTATGAGTGAGAACATGTGGTATTTCATTTTCTGTTCTTGTGTCAGTTTGCTGAGAATGATGTTCTCCAGATTCATCCATGTCCCTGCAAAGGACACGAACTCATCGTTTTTGATTGCTGCAAAATATTCCATGGTTTATATGTGCCACATTTTCCCTGTCCAGTCTGATATGTGGCGATTCCTCACGGAGCTAGAAATAGAAATTCCATTTGATCCAGCAATCCCATTACTGGGTATATATCCAAAGAACTATAAATTGTTCTACTATAAAGACACATGCACACGAATGTTCATTGCAGCACTGTTTACAATAGCAAAGACCTGGAACCAACCCAAATGCCCTTCGATGATAGACTGGAATGGGAGGCATTTTTTACCTTCATCACTGTGACTAGGGAATCCATATAATCTATCGTCACCCTTATTACAGAACACACCTTGTAGTGGAGCAGGACCAAGCAGCAAGATTCCAGCAGATCTTTGTCTACAAAGGAAAGAATGCTGACATAGTGTTCTGAACCCATAGGTGTAGACACAATAGTATGATTGTTATCAATGATCTCTTCCAAGATTCCTATTGACATCAGGGTGCCCCTCAGATCATCCACTTTAGATATTTTCTCCTCTTGCTTTTCTTCTAATGGTTTCATTTGTTCCTAATTCCTAATGAATTCTTCCTCTATGAGAACATATTCTTTAATTCTCTCTAACTTCAATAATTTTGGGTGGCACTGAGTGTGAGATATCACCAGTGGCAGTTTGCTGGCAGGATCTGGTCCCTTTGATTTCTTGTCGTTTTCCCCATTCAAGTTGGTACAGAAGGTTCATGTTTCTTTTTGTTGTCCTTGTCATCCTTCTTGCTACCTCCAGGACCCTGACCACCACTCTTTTACTCATTTTGCCTTGGCCACTCAAGCAGTTACTGCTATAAGTCCACTAATTTCTATTTTTTTATTGCATTTTAGGTTTGGGGTACATGTGAAGAATATGCAAGATAGTTGCATAGGTACACACGTGGCAGTATGATTTGCTGCCTTCCTCCCCTTCACCTATATCTGGCATTTCTCCCCATGCTATCACCCCCCAACACCTAACCCCTGCTGTCCCTCTGCTATTTTCCCCCAAAAGACCCCAGTGTGTGATGCTCCCCTCCCTGTGTCCATGTGTTCTTATTGTTCATCACCCACCTATAAGTGAGAACATGCAGTATTTCATTTTCTGTTCTTGTGTCAGTTTGCTGAGAATGATGTTTTCCAGGTTCATCCATGTCCCTACAAACGACATGAACTCATCGTTTTTATGGCTGCATAATATTCCATGGTGTATATATGCCACATTTTCCCTGTCCAGTCTATCATTGATGGGCATTTGGGTTGATTCCAGGGCTTTGCTATTGTAAACAGTGCTGCAATGAACATTCGTGTGCATGTGTCCTTATAGTAGAACGATTTATAATCCTTTGGATATATACCCAGTAATGGGATTGCTGGGTCAAATGGAATTTCTATTTCTAGGTCCCTGAGGAATCGCCACACTGTCTTCCACAATGGTTGAAATAATTTACACTCCCACCAGCAGTGTAAAAGTGTCCCTATTTCTCCACATCCTCTCCAGCATCTGTTGTCTCCAGATTTTTTAATTATTGCCATTCTAACTGGCATGAGATGGTATCTCAATGTAGTTTTGATTCGCATTTCTCTAATGACCAGTGATGATGAGCATTTTTTCATATGTTTGTTGGCATCATGTATGTCTTCTTTGGTAAAGTGTCTATTCATATCCTTTGCCCACTTATGAATGGCCTTTTTTTTCTTGTAAATCTGTTTTAGTTCTTTTTAAATTCTGGATGTCAGCCCTCTGTCACATGGGTAGACTGCAAAAATTTTTTCCCATTCTGTTGGTTGCTGATTCATTCTAATGACTGTTTCTTTTGCCGTGCAGAATCTGTGGAGTTTGATTAGGTCCCATTTGGTTATTTTGGCTTTTGTTGCCAATGCTTTTGGTGTTTTGGTCATGAAGTCCTTGACTACTCCTATGTCCTGAATGGTTTTGCCTAGATTTTCTTCTAGGGTTTTTATCGCGTTAGGTCTTATGTTTAAGCCTTTAATCCATCTGGAGTTAATTTTAAGTGTAAGGATCAGGAAGGGGTGCAGTTTTTTCTAAATATCATTTATTATACTCTCAGCTATATATTTTATTGTTTTTAGCTTTCAAGTCTCGTTCAAAAGTTTCTATTTTGTTTTTATATCTTTGAACAAATTATTTTAAAATGTGATACCTGCATTATCTATAGCCCCAGTAGGTCTGCTTCATGTGTGTCATTTTGATGTTATTCACATTATTGTCCATAGTTCCTTATCTGCTTATATGTCTGGTTAATTTGATTTAGTGAATTTATTTTATATGTATAAATGTCAAAATGTTTTGAAGGCTTGAATGATATTATTTTTCTCCAGAGATGATTAACATTCAATTCTGGCAGGAAGCCTGTGGCACTAGCAATGTCCTTAATTTAATTGTAAAGATTAAGAAAATTTGTGTCGAGGCTCTTCAATCTTACATGCATGGAGTAGAACAGTTGGCTTACCTGATCAGCTCTTAGTTGACACAAGATTCTGATTTTTGATGCATCAATCAGATCAGGTTACCAAAAAATCTATTTTCCTTTGAGAAATTTCCAGCTGAATTTCTGGAATCAAAAAATGGTCATAGGGAAAAAAATAATTTCCAAATTTCACGATGACTTACATGAATTTTATTTGTTTCTTAGTTCTTGACTTAATGATTTTTCACTTGTTGTTAGCTTTTCTATACCGTCAAACACATATGCAGTAATGCATGTTATTCATAAGGGTTTAGTTCCAGGACCCTTTTTGATATCAAAATCCACAGATGCTCAAGTCCCTTATGTAAAATGATATCATATTTGCATATAACTTCTGTTCACCCCCAGTATACTTTACATATCTCTAGATTATTTATAATTCACAATACAATGCAAATGCTATGTGAATAGTTGTTATACTATTTTGAACATTAGTATTTTGAAAATTCGTAGTTTCAAAATATGTTATATTTTGAAATATTTCAAATGTTTTATTTTAAATATACAAAATGTTATAATATTTGGAAAATTTGTGTAATTTTTTATTGCATTATCTTTTTTGAATATTTTCAACGTGCAGCATTGCATCCAGGAATGTGAAACCCATGGTTATTGAACCCACAGATACAAAGAGCTGACCGTATTTTATTTTCTTCTCTTTTTCTACTTTTTTCCAGAAGAAATCTTGTTTATATAACCTAATTTCTCATTACCAGAAGGGAAATTAGAGTTACCTAATGTTTTGTAGTAGAAAAAAAACATATACATTATTGTTAAAATGAGATTGACCTATATTCGTGATTTTAAAATAGGCTAACAGTATTTAAGGATAAACTAGAAAAGCATGTTGCCTTCTTGTTAGATTAAATGGGGCATGTGGAGAAAATAGTTTAATAATCTAAAGGAATATAAGAAAGGATAAGCCAAAGTGATTGTTTAAAACAAAAGGTCATACAAATGACAAACTGAAATCTAAACTTATCAATTATTGCATTAAATATTCATGGTATACAAATATCATAAGAGGTTGAGATGGACAGATTAGATAGGAAAGCAAAACCTTATTATATTTTGTCTACAAGTTACCTCTTTTATGTAGAACACAGACTGAAAGTAATTGAGTTGAAAAATATTATATCACATACACAGTAAGAATAACAAAGATGGGGTTGCTATTTAATATTAGATAAAATAGACATCAAGATAGATAATATTATTAGAGTTTTAAAAAGGTTGGTTGCAGCATAATGCTAAAAGGAGAAATTTATCAGAAAAACAATATTAAATAAACAAGGATTTTGCTTCACATACTGTAAGATATTTTTATCTTAAATATTTTAAATATTTCATATAATAGATATATTAAATATTTTAAAATATGCGAGAAAAAATTGACAAAGATAAATGTAGAATCTTTGAGTTTTAAATTGTTTTATTGGTAAGGACGAATAATCTGATGCCAATAATCTATGGCTCAAATCACGAGTTAAATACAAGAACAAAATACACCAAATTGGAAGGAAGAACATAATAAAGATTAGGGCAGTTGTCAGTGGCATGAAAAATATTTTGAAAAGAGAAATTTTATAATGACAAAATCTAAAGCTATAAAAAGACCCCCAAAACTGACAAATTTCTAGCTTAGTGTTTTTCAAGTGCAACACTATTGATATTTTGAAAGGGATAATTCTTTATTGTGAGGTGTAAGGCCTAAAATTAAGGCCCAATATTTGTTATTTGCTTTGATATCTAGAAAAATCAGGAGAGCCTTAAAAGGCCTAACCACAAATTTCCTTCCCCACTCTCTTCTAGAAAATAGGGTCCTCTAGTGAAACAAAACTCCTTATCAAAAAAACAGCAACAAAAAACATACACAGTTTCTGCTTATTCATGAATAGTGTTTTTAGTTATCTGCCAGACAGCCAATCACATCCTCCCAAGGGAACGAGAAGACATTTGATCCCCTTGATCTTGCAGAGCCTGATTCCCACAGTTCCTGGTTGTTCATTCTGTTCTTGAGTATAAAACCTGTGTGGCTCTGGATGGGATGTTATATATTTATCCCTTCAGTTTTGAGTATATGTGACTAGTAAGCTGCTGTCTGTCTCATCTGTGCAGTGTAGAGTGCCATGTGCTCTGTCATTACTATAATCCTACAGCAGGAATTCCTCCTTCTTTAGTGGGGCATATAGCAGGTGATTAAAACAGGGGTTGAGGCTCTCCATATGTCCTCACAGTCTAGTAATAAGGGAATAGGAAAACGATTTTAAAGATTATTTTAAAAATATGAATTGCCCTTAAGCACATGAAAAGATGCTCAACATTATGAGTAACTAGGGAAATGCAAATTAAAACAACAGTGAGATACTACCACACATCTATAGGAAGTGATTAAAACAGGGTGGCAGTCCAGTATATTGAAAGATTTTTAGAATTATCCCTGGTCTCTAGTAACTACTAGCAACTGCAACTACTACAGGGTAGTAGCATCCTTCCACTCAAAATAGTCAAAGATGTTTACAGACATTGAAAATGTTACCTTTGATAAAATACAAACTATAAAGGAGAAAAAAATTAAAAATTTTGCAATCATGAAAATCAGAGGTTTTCAGTTAGAATCAAAAAACAAAACAAAACAAAACAATAAGGTGAAGACTGTGAGGCGATAATAATAATCAAATGTCTTATATTTAGAATATAAATGCATATAATTTTTAATGGTTTATATATTTTATATAATTTATTATAAATGACACAATAAGTAAATTATACATATCTAATATATATGTTATATATCAGCTCTAATATATATGTGTATATATTTTCTCACAAATCAGTAATAAGAAAATGGCAAAAGATTTAAAACACGCTTTAATAAAGAACATATATGGATTTCCCATAAGCACATGAAATGATAATAAACATCATGACTCTCTCAAGAAATGCAAATTTAAAACCACAATGAGATACCACTACATACTTATTAGAATAAAAAATTTATAAAAATATATCAAGAGTTGGCAAGGCTGTGGTTCATTTCTCACAATGCTAGTGAAGATATTTAAATTTTACAACTATTGTGGAAAACGACTTGGCACTCTCATAATAACTTTGAAGCAAACTTCTCATGTGGCTCAATTATTCCATTCCTAGGAATGGAAAAACAAAAACATATGTGCACATAAAGACTTATACACAATTGTTACTAGCAACTTTTTAAATAACCTGAATACAGCTCACATGTCCATCATCATATTAATAGATGAACAAATTTTCTTACATACAAAAGCAATTGGATATTACTCATCAATGAAATGAATGAAATATTCAGACACACAACAATGTGGAGGAATGACAAGGTTATTATATTGAGAGAAATAAATACCAGATCAAAAATGTGCATTCAATATGATTCAATTTATGCAGAATTCTAGGAAATTAAAATTAGTCTATGGTGAATGAAAGCAGAATAGTGGTTGCCTGGAGACAGTGATGGATGTAGGAATGAATTGCAAAGAGAAAAATAGAAGATTTGAGATAATGAAAATGTTCGTTATCTTGATTTGGGAGACTGATTCACAGGTGTATATATTTCACACATTTATGTAATTGCTTACTTCAGTATGTGCAGTTTATTGTCCTTCAATTACATTTAATGTTGAAAATGAAAGATGTGAACAATCATAAGAGTGTACATTTCCTCTTAATTAGTGGTCATAGACAATATATATGTATACCTTCTAACTAATTTAACCAATGTGACAGAAGTGGAGACAATATGTGTGTACATCTGAGAGCTCTTTATAAGATAAGAAAATCACAGGATGATAGTAGAAATATTATAGCTATTAGCAATTTGAAAATTCTATTGTTTTCCATCTCAAGAACATTTAAAAAATATAAAAGGTAGTGGAGAAGACAGACATCATATACTTAATGCAATAAGATGCTCTGTTATAGAAAACATCTACATATATTTAAGATGTTATAGTGACAGTAATACGGTCTTTTGATTTTAAATTTTTTTCAGCTTTAATGATGTGTGATTGACAGGTACAAATTGTATGTATTTAAGGTGTACAATGTAATATTTTGATATATATATATATGCACTGTGAAATGATTACCACAATCAATATAATTACCACATCAGTCGCCTCAAATAGTTATTTTGTGTGTGTGTGGTGAGAAGATTTAAAATCTACACTCAGTGAATTTCAAGTATACAGTATATGATTATTAATGATAGTCACCATGCTATATATTAGATCGTCAGTATCTGTTTCTTTTAGAAATGAAGTTGCTTTTTACCTTTTGACCAATACTTCCATTTATTCGCCACTTACTCCAGGACCTAGTAACCATCATTTTATTCTCTGTTGCTATGAACTTAACTTTAAAAAATATATATTCCATATATAACTGAGATCATTCAGTATTTGCCTTTCTGTGTTTGGCTTATTTCACTTAGCATAATGTCTTTAGTTTTATCTGTGTTATCACAAATGGTAGAATTTTCTACTTTTTAAAACTTGAATAATATTCTATTGTATACATATACACATTTTCTCATATTTACACTGCCTGTCTGCCTTCAGAAGATAACATTAAACACACCTTATATTTCCACTAAGTAAGATTGCTGTTTATTTCTTTAATATCTGCCTCTTTAATTACCTCTGTTAAAATGTCTTCCTTTCTATTGTTTTTTCACCAGAAACTTACTGCCATCCAACCGATGGTTATCAAAACCTATGTAACTTTATTTCAAATTCTCATTATATGCAATGTCATTTCTGAAACATTTCAGTGCTTCTAAGTAAGATGAAATATCCTTCTTCTTTCAATCTCCAAGGTACTTTGCCTGGTGTATTGCTTAACCTTTAGTTTAGCATTACAAGCATTTTTCTCCTAGTACTCTTACTAGATTCTAGAGAGTACTGAAATAATACACAACCTAAACCTATTTACTGCAAGACACTGAGCTAAAAGTTGTCGAAAGCAAATAAATATTTTTAAAGGTATTGGAAACCACATTGAGGCAAAAGATCACGTGAATGAAGCAATGGTTACAGGGCTCAGGTACATCTTAGGGGAAGTCAAATGTTTTTCCCATAGCACATAGAAAGCCCAAGGTCTTATTTTCTTTGACTCAACTCTCTATTTATCTGTCGTTTCTGAATTCTAATATATATGACGATTTTCATGATCTTATGCTTTCTACAATCTTACTCATCACAAAAAATGTTATTTTCCATTGATCTCCTTTAAATCTCTCACACAAGGCTTTTTGTGAGGTAAAATTCACAGGAAATTTGGGATAATATATCTGTTTTTGAAAAAGCCTTAGGCCACTTCTCAACCAGGTATTTCACTGGTCACTATTCTCTCTAGTATTTAGTCACATTTGTGTTGTCACTAGGAACTTCTTTCTCCTTTCCCTCTTTTTTATTCTGAAAACTTCTTTCATACTCTCATTGACACCTCAGCCACTCATCCCTATTGAACTTGGGATCTTATCTTACCTACACAAATCTTATTAGTAGCTTATTAACATATTTTTCTAGAGAAAAGTAGTGATACCTAATATGAACAGCTGTGTAAAAATGTTTCTTAAACCATTTTAAAATATCATTATATATTCTTGATTCTGTATTGAGGTATTATAGGAAGGGGAAAATTGATGACCCATTTGAAAGAGATGTCTCAGTTATGAATAAAGGAATTAAAGCTTAAGTTATGAAGAAAGTAAAATCAAAAAGAAATGAATATGCTGATAGATAAATGAGAAACCCAGCAGGAGAAATCATAAAGCTAAATTTATATTAAAGGCATGTCAGGAACAACAATATACATTTTCAACACTATTATTAAACAGTTTTCCCAAACTTAAATCCCAGCAGATCCCTCTGGGCAGGTGATTTTGAACATGACCTATTAGTTGAAACCCAGTACTCTAAGCAAGCTGCTAGACAGAAAAAGTAATAAGAGGCATAGGTACAATTCAAATTAATATCAGAAAAAAGGAGTAAAACATCATTTTTTACTGAAATTATCATTATAAGTTCATATAACCTTAAAATACCATCAACTGAAAAATGACTAAGAATGAAAAAAGAAATCAATAACATGGCCAGAGAGAAAATCAATACACATATATTACCAGTTCTCTTATATACCAGCAATAACAAGTAAGAAAATACAAGCGATAATTATCTAATTCACAATTGCAACAAAAAGACTTACAAAGAAATGTGTAAAACGTAAAAAACAATAAAGGAAATGGCAAAACTTTACTAGGGACATAAAAGTCTGAAGTAAGTAAAGAGCCATACAATGCTCCTAAATAGGAAGATTTGCCTGTATAAATATGTCCATTTTACTCAAACGAATGTTCAGGTTTAAGGTTCTTGAACTTATCAGTAAAATTCTAAGTTCATTTGACAGAATAACCCAGAATAGTGTAAAGAAAACTATGAGAATATTAAAAATAAAATTTGAAAGCCAGAGTAAAACATAGAATTTCTTTTCTTTTTTTTTTTTTTTTTTTAAGACGGAGTTTCGCTCTTGTTACCCAGTCTGGAGTGCAATGGCACTATCTCGGCTCACCGCAACCTCCGCCTCCTGGGTTCAGGCAATTCTCCTATCTCAGCCTCCTGAGTAGCTGGGATTACAGGCACGCCCCACTATGCCCAGCTATTTTTTTTCCATTTTTAGTAGAGACGTGGTTTCACCATGTTGACCAGGATGGTCTCGATCTCTTGACCTCGTGATCCACCCACCTCAGCCTCCCAAAATGCTGGGATTACAGGCTTGAGACATAGAAATTCTTTATGTCACTCTGCTTTAGTGATATAAACTCATTAATGTTTATATATTTTAGTGATAAAAATACATTAATTAAAGCAGAATTGAGCTGTTCAAAAATACATAGGTCTATAGAAGCAACAAAACAGGCATCCGAAAGATAGGGTCTAGTTAATAAGAAAATTAGAAATATGATAAAAATAGTATATCAAATCAGAAAACAAAAGACATATTTTTGAAAAATGCTTCTGTATTAATGAAAACTGTGGACAAAATAAAGTCAGATATCTGCCCCATACAATATACTAAAATATAGTTTCTATAGAGTGTATAATTAAATATAGAAAATGGAAATAATAAAAGGACCATGAGAAACTCTGGATTAGCATCTATCTGATCACGAAGTAGAGAATAACTTCTAAGGATAAAATCAATAACATACCACGAAAGAAAAAGCTGATAAACGTTTTCATATAAAATTTAAAATTTGTACCCCCAAAATATTATAAACAATATTAAAAGGAAATTACACACTGGACAATATGTGACATTAATGTAACAGATAAAAGGTTAATTATTTTAATATAAAAAGAACTTTTAAGTTAAGATGAAGTAAAAAATCATAGGCAATATACATGAACAAAAAATTTGGGAAAGAGCAAATATATTATTGCTCTTTCTTATGGTTACATTTCTAGTAGCCATATGAATAAATGCTGATGCTCCTTTGTAATAAAATAAAACATAATTTTTAAATGATAATATATAGTTATTACATCAACTTGGAAATACATACTGATATGGTTTGGCTGTGTTCTCAATAATATCTCATCTTGAATTGTAGCTCTCATAATTCTTATGTGTTATGCGAGGGGCCCAGTGGGAGATAATTGAATCGTGGTGGTGGTTTCCCCCATACTGTTCTTGTGGTAGTAAATAAGTCTCATGAGATCTGATGATGTTATAAGGCATCTCCCCTTTTCCTTGACTATCATTCTGTCTTGCCTGGTGCCATGCAAGATGTGCCTTTTTCCTTCTACCATGATTGTGAGACCTGCCCATTAGTGAGTCCATTAAACCTCTTTTTCCTATGTCTTTATCAGAGGTGTGAAAATGGACTAATACATATACATATATATACATATACATATATAGCTCTTTATTTGAAAGTTACTTATAGTGAAAATACAGTGAAATAAACTAAATTTAAACAGCAAAGGAAGGTTTGCATACATTATGATATGAAAACCTAATAGAAATGTCAGTTACCATTAAAATATAATATTTTAAGAAAGTATGAAAATAACATGAAAAAATATTGTTAATTCCATTAATTTTTTAAATGGTGATAAAAATAATTTTACTTTATGGTAAATGGCAAAAATGGTCTCAAAGCATTTTTGACTGCCTACCGTGTACCAAACATTGTCTAAAATATTAGATGTAAACTTATGAGCAAACATGGTCTTTGCCTTCATGCAGTTGTCATCTAGTAGAAGGGGCATCTATTATGAAAACATTCCCACCAACACAAATGCAGGTTCTAGTTTCAGACTACGTGAAATAAGCACACACCACTCTATCTTTCCCAGTGACTACGGCTATTAAAAACTAAGCATCATTAAATATCCCAGATACTTGAGGTTACTGAAAAGAAAACAACAGCAGGAAGAAGGAGGAAGAAGACCAAAATCAAAATTTCCACTAAACTGGCAGCAATAGGTTTACTGGTCTTCTCTAGTATTCTATTTAGTTGCATATCAAGCAGTAAAGTGGGTAGCAGAGAAAAATCAGAGAAAGATCCAGGAGAAGCCCTTTAGTTCTGGTTTGAGAAACATGCTAGGAATCTCAAGTGCTCAGAGAGAGTAAATAATTTATTATTTCTCCACTGTTTTCTGTTCTTCTTGTATCCTTCTACTCACAACACTGTGTACATGACAGAATTGTATAACTAAAGCCACAGCGTTCTATCCGGAAGAGCTTAAAAGAAACCTTTGGGAAACTAGTAAGTATCAGAATTATTAGGGTAATTTTTGGACTCATTATATATTGTGCAGGGATGAATTTAATTCTATTCAACATACTAAAAGACATTGAGACATGACCTAATATTAATATTACCACCCAGATTTCAAACTGACCCTTGATTGAAACACATGCACACACACACACACACACACACACACACGAGATGGATCCCAATAATATAATGAAAAGTTTAAAAACCAATCTATGAACCATAAAAGAAACAGAAGACAGATGAGAACTTTCTTTTTGAAATTAAGCAAATTGTTACTTGATAGTACAAAAGTTTCAACATTCTCCAAAATTTTTTGAGCAAGACCTTCAATAATATAATATTTAAATCATCCAGACTGTTATCCAAAATTATATAGGATTCAGAGGACCAATTCACATGAAATAAAAATGATGGACAAATGCTGAAATAATACAATGTTGGAATTATCTAACAAAGACATTAAAACAGAAACTATAAAAGTTTTAAAGCAAAGACTTATGAACAGTGTTATAACTAATGGAAAAAATTGTAAATTTACATAAAGAAATGTAAGACATGGAAGAGCCAAATGAAAATTAAGAATTTACAAATAATAAGCAAAATAAATATCAGTGGAGGAGTTTAATAGCAAAAGAGACAAGAAAAGAAAGTATTACTGAAGGTGAATAATGATAAATGTTAATTATTCTATCTGAAAACAGTTCAAAGTTAGGGGGAAAAATGAACAGATCCCCTAAGATTGCTGAGACAACAACCAAATGTCTAACATTCATGTAACCATAGTCCCATAATGAAAAGATCAAGGTACTATAAAATGTTTTATAAAATAATGGCAAAAAAATTGTTCAAATATAATGAAAGGCATAAACATACACATTCAAGAAGGTGAGCAAATTAAACCCAAAGGGACCTATAGAATCCCATAGGACTGAAACATATCAAAATCAAAGTGCTGACAACTAAAGACTTGAAAGCCACCAGCAAAAAAATGACACATTATATGCAGGAAATAATAATGACTATATAAAAATACATTTATCACCAGAAACTACAGAAGCCTGAAAGAAATATAGTAGCATTTTGCAATGAAAACAAAACAACTCTTAACCCAGGATTCTGTATCTAGAAGATATAAACTTCAGAAATAAAGATAAATTAAAACACAGTCCTACTCTTAAGTAATTTCTATAAGAAGTTCTTTAGCTAGAAGGGGAATTATGCCAGAGAAAGAATGAAATACCAGTCATGAAGAAAACAAATAAGTGATAACTATTTGGCTAGATATAAAATACTATGTCTCTCCTATTAAATTCATTAATCTATGTTTTATAGTTGAAGGCAAAAATTATAATACTGTATAACGAGTTTTCCATAGTATTGAGATGCAATAGATAATTGTCTTATCTATTGCATTTAAATGAAAAGTTTAATCAGATCCCTTAAGAGACAATCCGTGTAATTGAAAGTACTGAAAATAGAGTCTGAATGAACAATTATCCATCACTATTATGGAGAGTAGTCATACATTTGGCATGGAATGATCCCACAGTACTAGTCTTGTATCATTTGCTTAAACCACATGTCTTCTTAATATTTCCTGAAAAGTTCTTATATTTTTTTCTTTCTCTATTCCTTTGTGTTAAACCAGGCTATTCCCAATGGTGTGAATCCTTCTTCCTTTAATAAGTGGGCTCCCAACTAACTCTCTCACCACTTACAAAAAATCAACTCAGAATGGATTGAAGACTTAACTCTAAAACCTGAAACTATAAAACTATCAGAAAAAAATATAGTAAAAATTGTTCACTGTTCCTAGAAAGGAATTTTTGGATAAGTGTATTACTCCATTAATATACTTAACTCCATTTTGGATAAGCGTGTTATCAAAAAGACAAAAAAATAAGAAATGATGGAGAGAATTTAGAAAAAAGGGAACTCATACACCATTGATTGGAATTCAGATTAATAAAATAATTATATGCAAAATATTTAAAATATATCTAAAATATGATTCAACAATCCCAATACTGGATTGAGATCCAGTATCCCATAGAAAGAAAATCAATATGTCAAAGACATATCTGGACTCTCATATTTATTGCAGCACTTTTCACAATAGCCAAGATATGGAATCAAACTAGGTGTCCATCAACAGACGAAGAATTCTTTAAAATGTGGTATATACACACAATGGAATGCTACTGAGCTGTAAAAAAGAACGAATCCTGTCATTTGTGACACCATGGATGAACCTAGAGTACTTTGTTGTAGGTCAACCGAAGCACTTAAGTGCAAACACTGCATGATTTCACCCATATGTAGAATCTAAAAAAAGTTGATCTATAGAATTGAAGATAGAATATGGCTGGGCGCGGTGGCTCACGCCTATAATCCCAGCACTTTGGGAGGCCAAGGTGGGTGGATCACGAGGTCAAGAGATCGAGACCATCCTGGTCAACATGGTGAAACCCCACCTCTACTAAAAATACAAAAAATTAGCTGGGCATTGTGGTGCATGCCTGTAGTTCCAGCTACTCGGGAGGCTGAGGCAGGAGAATTGCTTGAACCCAGAAGGTGGAGTTTGCATTGAACCAAGATCGTGCCATTGCACTCCAGCCTGGGTAACAACAGCGAAACTCTGTCTCAAAAAAAAAAAAAAAAAAAAGAAGATAGAATAGAGCTTGATCATGAGCATCAAGTTACACCTAGATAGGATAGACATGTTCTGGTATTCTCCTGAATAATAGGGTGACTACAGTTAATAATAACATATCATCTATTTCAAAATAGCAAGACAAGAGAATTTTGAATGTTTATATTACAAAGAAATGTCAAGTGTTTGAGGTTATGGGTAAGTGAATTACCATGATTTAATAATTATGCAATATATATGTGTGCTGATACATCACACTGTACCCCATTAACAGGTACAATTATTCCATATCAATTAAAAACAAAACTTTAAAAAGTTATTAAAATGTATGTTAAGTATGTTTCTTTAAATTACTATATAATCCTAATTTAAAGATAGAAGTTTTAAGTCTGACGTAATTCTACTCTGCTGTTATTAATTTTATATCATTTGTTCTAAATTTATTCCCAAACCCCGCCTTTGTATACAATTCTCCTTAAAAGTTTCTGATATATTGCTTTATTATGATATTTAGGAAAAGAGAAAATTTAAGTATTCTCTTGATTTAATTTTATTGAAATGTTCTATTGGATATATGAGATTTTCCATGTGCTCTAGACGGCACTGAGTCCCCTTCCCTGCTATAAAAATAATAATTCATATGTTGAAGGCATTATCCCTAATGTGACTTTTTTGAAGACAGGGCTTTAGGAGATGATTACAGTTCAATGAGGTCATAAATGTGGGCCCTAATCAAATGGTATGTGTGTCCCTATAAGAGCAGGGAGAGACACCAGATAGTGTTCCTTCTCTTTCTATACACATGGAAAAGATCTTGTGAAGACACAGTGAGAAGGTGGCCATCTGCTAGCCAGGAAGAAAGCCCTCACCAGAAATTGAACTCTTCTTAAATTTTATCCGGGACTTCCAATGGCCATCTGCTAGCCAGGAAGAAAGCCCTCACCAGAAATTGAACTCTTCTTAAATTTTATCCGGGACTTCCAATCTCCAGAATCGGGAGAAAATTAATTTCTTTTACTGAAGCCGTGCAGTCTATGGTACATTGTTGGTAGCTTAAGGAGACTACTACACCACGTCTTCTCTTTTCTTTCTTAAATTTTGCTTTGCTTATCACCATAGTCTCTCCTACTGTTTGATTTTATGTCTGTCTTCCAAAACTTCTTATATAACTGGAGAAATAAATGAGGAGATTTCCGCTGTCATTGTTCACACAATTTTCCTTTTATCTACTACATATTTGTGTTGGCTATATTCCTTTGTATAATTAAAAAGAAATTGTGTTCATTCAAAAATTGAACAATAAAAACTAAATCAGAGAAGACAGAAAGTAGTAATACTAGCAATTTGAGCTTTTGATGGTGTTGCCTTGAGAGGGCATGTATTTCTCTCTTGGAAAAAGTAGTGATAGAAATTAATATTGGAAGGCATAGTGTGATCTGCAATAAAGTCAGCAGAATTCATAAGGAAGCCCTGGGAGAGTTTATAAAGGCAACTGCTATAGAGTAGTTGGCTTAGATGCTTTGTAACTTGCTGTCCACAAAAAGGAAAAAAATATTTTTTTCTATTTTCAGTCTAAAGTATGTTTCTTTCATTTTTTTATAATACCACCATCACAATTATGGCACATATTTCTCTCTGGTGTTTTAGATATGGATTTTAATGTATTATGGACACGTCAATCTCTAGAGGTTGAAACACCTGCTATCAGAATTTTCTGCTACTTTAAAAGTTAGACCACATTCAATGGATACAAGATTTAAATTCTAGATTCACTGAGCAGTTGACTAGCTGCCTACTGCCTGCCTCCTTTTACTCACCAAAAAAGAAGAAAATATTGGTTATGTATCTCATAGATGTAGAGTTCCATGGGGACAGAGGTTAAAAAAAATAGTAGCTTTTCCAAGACTAGTGTTGATATCCAATGAGAAGATTAAAAAAAAAATTCCATGTTCTCACTTAATATTTAGGTCTAGTATTCTATCACTTTTTTCTCCTGAGACCAAATAACAACTAAGTTCCAATTGATAGGTAAGGTTAGTTAAGGTTAGTGCGACTCTCGAAAGGATTTTGGAATGTATTAGTATTCTATTATTGTGCAAAAAAATCATAAATAGAGTAGTTTAAAATAATTCCCATTTATTCACTCATAGTTTTGTGAGTCATAAATCCAGGTGCACTCACCTGGTTTCTCTACTTAGGGTCTCACAAGACCAAAGTCAAATTGTTAGCTGGTTTCTTTAAAGAAACCTATAAGTTCTGTGGAAGAATCCACCTACAATATCACACAAATCATTGACAGAATTCAAGCCTTTGCAGTTGTAGTTACTGTAATCTATTCTCTTGCTAGCTGGCAGCCTGGGACTACTCTCCTCCAGCAGAGGGAGATCTCAGGTCTTTGCCTCTTGATCCATTTCTAATAAACAATAGAGAATTTCATATTGAATCCCTCTTACATTTCCAATCAGTCTGAATTAGCATTCTACTATTGTGTAAATAACACTCTGTTTTTATTTTTCTTATTTTATTTTTTATTTTTTCTTTGACATGGAGTTTCGCTCTTGTTACCCAGGCTAGAGTGCAATGGCATAATCTCAACTCATCGTAACCTCTGCCTCCAGGGTTCAAGCAATTCTCCCGCCTCAGCCTCCCGAGTAGTTGGAACTACAGGCGTGTGCCACCATTACAGCTAATTTTTGTATTTTTAGTAGAGACAGGGTTTCACCATGTTGACCAGGATGGTCTCAATCTCTTGACCTCGTGATCCACCCACCTCGGCCTCTCAAAGTGCTGGGAGTATAGGCGTGAGCCACCGTGCCTGGCCCCTACTCTGTTTTTAAAGGGCAATGTGAAAGGTTAGGCCTAACCAAATAATCTCCCTATAATTAGGTCTAAATACACTTAATTACATCTGCAAAATCTCTTTTGTCACATAACATAACATAATCATAAGAGTAACACCTTGGGTACTAAAGTCATGAAAACTATCTTAGAATTCTGTCTATCACACAAAGTAACAAAGAAAGGAAAAGAAAGAAAAGCAATAAAGAAGGAAAACAAAGTGAGAGCAAATAAAAAGTAAAAAATATACTTAAAATCAGTTTTTACAGCTTTTGTAAAGATTTTACAGTTTTGAGTGTGAAGAAGCAGGAAAAAATGTATGTATTTTTAAACACCGATAGAATAAGCTCAATATTAAAAGATTTTTAAGCTAATAAGCATACTAAATCAATCCTTATTCTCAATGTAGCATCCATCAGATAAACTGGTAAATTGGAGGTAACTATCTAGAAAAACATTAATTGATTAACAAGAGAACAAATAACTCTTTATAGTTTAGTGCACAGCATGGAGTAAGGAGCCAGACCAATATATGGAGACCCAGTTGTTAAATTCAAAATCAGTTGAAAATGTAGAAACTAAAAATGAGAAAAGATGAACTATCACATAAAATAGGAACAACACAATGCATTATTGAAGAGAAGAAATGATGTAGATAAAAAAAACATTAAGACAAAAAGTAAGTCATTAGCTGGGACATTTTAATTTTTTATCAATTTATATATATTCAATATTATATAGAATATTGATACATATTCAAAATTTTAAAAATACTTTTACACAAGTATTCATGTGAGACATGATCTGGCTCAAAGTTTAGTTTTAAGACCACATGAGTAAACAAGTTAGTTAGGTAAACCCCTCTACATACCTCAGCTATTTGCTTTACTTATTAACTAAATGTAACGGGGATTTAGGCTGCTTTCAGCTGAAACTTCTACTGAAACTATGAAAAAAATACCTTAGATCTTCCAAAAGGGCTTGAGACTATATTCTATAACTTTCTTTAATATTTTTCCTTTAATATTTTGCCACCATCCTGAGTGAAGTCCCACATTAATACATATTCAAAATTTAAAAAATACTTTTACACAAATATTTATATGAGACATGACACCATGAGATACTCTGAAATGCCAGTTGGAATTGAAAGGCTTTACTAAAAAAAAATAACCATTTCTTTTTGCAACATATGGGAGGGGGTGAGCTTCACTATGTGATCCATCAGACTGGTGCTCCAAAGAGACAGGTGTTAAATTCTCTTAAAGGAAGATTTTGTCTTTGTAATACAATTTATTTTACTTGTACTATTGTAATTTTTATAACACAATATTGTTAAAATCATATTAGTGATCTACCAAAAAGTAGTCTTAACTAAAAAAATCAAATTACTATTTGATATTTTTTACCTGTTATGTTATAAAATTCCTAAAACCTTCTCTAAATAACAACATTTTGGTTATAGGAAAGAGATTAATATTTTCCAGGGGTTAGGGTTTTGGGGAAAATATTAATATAAATAGTAGCAGGAGGTTATTTATTTGGGTTGATGGAACAGTTCTGTATCATGATTGTTGTAATGATTATATAAAACTATACAGGCTACAAATTTCATGGAACTATAACAACAGCAACAGCAGAATGAGTATATGAGAAAACTTATGAGATATTTATTAGGTATATAATTTATTTAACAGTCTTTCACCAATGTAAATTTCCTCCAGGTTTTGATAATTGTATTATGATTTTGTAAGAATTTTTCACTGTGGGAAGCTTGGTAAAGAGTACAGGAGAAATAACTGTGGTATTTTTGCAACTTCTACTGAAATCTCAAACTATTCAAACTAAAAATTTAAAAATACATAAATCATCAAGTCAAAACTATATTTTCAAGACACACACTTAGCAAAGCACTGGAAAAGATATTAGTGTCTGGAGTTACTAGAGAGTTTAACAATGCTCTTATTCATTTATTTTTATTTTTTAAATAATTTCAGCATTTATTTTAAATCCAAGGGGTATATGTGCAGGTTTGGTACCTGGGTATATTACGTGATGCTGAAGATTGGGATATGATAGAGCCCAGATTGAACCCATTACCCATAAAGTAAGCATAGTACCCAATGGTTAGTTATTCAACCCTTCCACCCTGCCATACCGCCCACATCTAGTAATCTCCAGTGTCTATATTTGCCATTTTTATGTCCATGAATACCCTCTGTTTACCTACTTTGGATCAGGGAAGGAGTCAAGGAAGTCTTTGTTTTTTTTAAAAGGAGATATTTAAAGAGAAACTTTAAAACATGGATAGAAATAAAGTGAAAAGGATAAGGAAATCTATTCCAGCTAGATGGAGCAACATTGAAAATATCCTGATGTGAGAAAGCTTGGCATATTCCAGAAATTAAAAGGGGACCAGTAACTTGATTTCAGAAACATAAGGAGAGAATGAAACAGATAAAATTGAAAAGTCAAACAGAAGGCAAGTCATATATAGGCTTACTGACCATGGGTATTTTTATCATTTTTAAGTTTTCACTTGAGTAATAGAATCTGATGAATGATTCAATCATATTTACATTTAAAAATAACACCCTGGCTACATTTCAGAGAATGAAGTGTAGTGGGGTAAAGATGGAATTCTGAATATTTGTCATTAATGTATCACAGTGATGCAGAGTAGATGCTGATATCTTGAGGTAGAGTGGTATCACTGTTAATGAAAAACAATAGTCAAAACTGAAGTATTCACATTTGAAAACATACCCAGAATACATGGTTGGGTCATATGAAATAAAAGCATTCTCATTTGGGAAGAGAATAAATACATAGACCGTGGGTATCTGATATAAGCACCTATTATGACAAGAACAGGAAAAATAGGAGAACGTGAATTTTGATTTTTAGAATTCTATGAATTGAGTTTTGAGACATGCAGATATTGAGTTATCTATAAGATACATACCTGGAGATGCCCGCAAAAGGCTGAATAACTTAATTTGCACTTAAGACAGAAATCGAGATTAAGATACTGTTTTAAAATGTATTGGCACGTTAATCTTAATGAACACAATATTAATTGTTAAGATAAGATACTTTTTATAGGGTGAGACAGAAGGTCCAAGGCAGAACTTTGGAATATATATACAAAGCAGAGAAAGACTAGCAATTAAAAAATTAGAAGAACCATTAATGTCACTCATTAGGAAGTAATTTACCCTAATTAGATGAGGTCCTATAGGTGAGACAGGCCAAAATAATTTTGGAGTGCTTCTTGATAAATATCCTGTAACACTTGCAGCAGTCAAGTTTGTACTATAACAATGTTTGTGTGTTGGAAAAATTCCTATAAGTTTCAGAATTTTTATGTTGAAGAGAGAGCATGTGTTTTCATCTTGGTATCCTTGTCAGTTCTTTTCAGAATGTCATATAGGTGCTCACTAAACCTATATCTAATTGACTTTCAAGTAATTTTAATAACGAAGCTATGTGATATCTCATTTTACAATTCTTCAATCATTATCCAAGGCAGAAAAAATGAATAAAAATGTATGTATGTACACAGAGAGAAACTTTAGTTTGATCCTATAATTTCATTTATCATAAGCAAATACAGATGCGTAAATGTTTGCTTTTATCATAAGCAAATACAAGTGCAAAGGTTTATGTGTTATGGTTTTTGTGTTAATTGCAGTGTTTTATATAAAAATAAAGAAAAGAAAATTAGAACCACCTATATTGCCAATAACAGAGGAATCTTTTAATAAATTGCAATTCAACAGTATGATGGAGCATTATCTGTCATTAAAAATTATATGGAATATTTAATTTTATTGAAATATGTTCACAATATAATGCTCATAAAAACAAAACCCTAAAAAATATAGGGTTTTTTTAGGATACAAAGCCCTAAAAAAATAAAAATGATGATATATACATAATAATAATTTGTCCTTTCAGTTGGGAAAATCAGTCAAATCATTTGTTAGTGTTACTTTAGGGATTACATTAATGTAGATTTGTACTATCTCCCCACTGTACACTACTCTGCTATCTAGATAAAACAGTCACAGTGGAGAGGAAAATAAGGAAGAAAGGAAGGAAGGAAAAATGGAGAGACTGGGGAATTGAATTAAGTCTGACCTAAATCTCTCTCCATACTTGGATGATAAAGTTTGGTTGAAAATAGACTCTGTGGGTGGTAAACTGTAACCTAACTTGATATGTAAGCAAGTGTAACTTAACTTAGATGTATACCCTTGTAACCAAGTAATTGACCCTCAGACAATCTTAGCAGCTGAATTATCAGCCAATCCCAGACTGAAAGCTGCCAAATTATGCCCAAATCAGACAAACTCACAACTGCTCCAATCACTTAATCCCTGTATGTAATTTCCTGTTTTCTAGTTATAAATATAGTTTATGACATTGGAGGTGGGGCATTTTGAGCCATCTTAGGTATGGAATGCTGCCAGGTTCTAGAATCTTTTTAATGCTTAAACAAATTTTGCTAAATGTATCTAGTCTCAGTACTCTTTAAAGAGGGAAGGCACCGAGGGAGAGTAGGAGAGAGAGGAAGAATGAAATGTCATTAATTTGAAATTAGGGCTTGATATTGTCATCTATTTATTTATTTGTGATTCAAAACAAGTAAACATACTTTTAGTGTTGTGGATATTTAGCAACTTAGAAAGATATATCCTCTTTGAAAAGATATATTCTCTTTGAAAGCTTGAGAAAATATGGCTAGTTTTCCTTCTACAGTAGCCTGTTTAGCCCTTTTATAATCAATATTCTCAAGAGGTGGGCAAACATAAAGCTGGGTCACTGTGATTTGCCATAATGATAAGAGGCTATACTTCTCATATTTTCTGGGAAAGAAGAGATATATTTTGTTTGTCAGTACACCAATATAGATCTAAAATGGAAGTATCTATGTTATGAACTAAAATGGTTTTAAAAGTGAAACTAAAAGTTCTTATAAGAGAACGATGTTAAAAATATTGCATCCTCTTATCAGTAGGAACAACATAGGCAAATTCTAGTAGACAACATACGATAGAGTTGTTCTTCTTACCTAAAAAATACTCTTATAATTATCCGCCTGTTTATCATTTGACCTACTCCTTTAACAACTTGATGTTATATGCACAAACAACTCTCCATAAGAATGCAAGCAGATGGAAGACAGTAATACATTTTAGTACTATTGGCTCTTTTAGCTAGGAATATGTCATCAAATTGCTAGTTGCAAATGAGGAGCCTTACGTATGACATTAATTTCAGGATATTGCCTGTGGGGGATAGGTCATAGATCGTCCTTCCAACTGAAAAAAATGTTATCTTCAAATGGCATTCTTTAAATCCTTCTGTTAATATTTTTATCCTATGTATAATGTTAAATTAATCAGGACAGTAAATTTTTTTTATATTATCTGAACTCTAATTACAGTAGCATCTAAAAGGGAGAGAGGTTTGCATTCTAGATGGGCAAACTAAAGCTACATTTTTATACCTATTTATCTGCAAACTGGGACACAACGATGGTAAAGAGAAATTCATGCAGCAGTGAAGAGAATGGAAAAGGAGACAGTCTGTGATTTTGAGAAAATTAAAGAAGGTAAAAGCCATTTGACAAAAAAGAAAGGACAAGCAGTCTAAATACACTCAAGGGACAGCAGAAGAAGATAAATTCTAGGTTCCAAATTGGTAGAAATAAAAAGAACTCCCAATTAGGAGAACTTAATTCCTAGTCCACTTAAATTCCCACATTTCTATCTTCTTCCTATGCGCTCAGAAATCAGACAGCTAAGTATTTCAGCCCTATATGAATGCAAAAAGGCTCTTTCCTAAAAAACGCAAGCAAACAACTTGAGGAGAATTAGTACTCAAGGTGAACTTGCATCTTCATAGGCACAATTCTTACCATTCTGCCATTTGTGAGCATCCTTGTCTAAAGATCGGTAGGCCACCTGGTTACTTTAAAATTAAACCTATCAGTGGATAACACCAACCCACATGCATAGAATCCCAAGTCAGAAAATGGTCCACGAGGAAACCAAGTTACCTAGAAAAATTAAACTGTCTATTCTCAAATGTAAACAAAAATCAAAGAATGAAAAAAAATTAACAGCATGAAAGACGAAAAAAGAAAAAAAGAGAACAATGAGCACAAGTATCAACTCCAGGGATCAATTCTAAAAAGATATTTCAGAAAACAAAAAAGCAAAGAAACAATGAACTCTAGAGGCTGCTAATTTGCATTTTCAGAGGGATTTGTAACGGAATTTCACTCATTGAAAAATAAAATAATCACAGTAAAAAACAGAAATTATTATAAGTATAAATTCCTAAATTAAGAATTATATAGAAGTTTGAAAGATAAAGTTGAAGAAGCATTTTAGGAGAGAGAGAAGAGAGGGGGAGTAGTAGGTAGGCAGGTAGTGGCGAAGTCAATAGACTAAGCAGAGTTATTGAAACAAAAAGAGAAGCTTAAGTAGCATTTAAAGGTATCAGAGTAACAGACTCTTTGTGATAATGGCAGTGACTTCAAACCTTGCCTCTCAAAGCAGAAAGTTAATAAGTAATTGATAAATCAAGAAATCAATATAAGCAATATAAGCATTTTAAATTAAATATGTAAAACAAAAAATATTTAAACTAAAAACAGGACAAAGTTACAAATGTTTACCTCAGAATATCACTTGGTAATAAAAAGGAATGAATGATCTACTCATATATACAATAGCAGTGGTGAATCACAAAAGCATATATTACATTAAGTAAAAAAAATGAACACCAAAGAGTATATACCACATGCTGTATGTTTCCAATTATATTTATTTCCAAAAGACAAATCTATAGCAATTTAAAAAAAGAGATAAGTTATTGATTTTCAAGTGCTATACTTTAAGGAAAGAAAACTGACTGCAAAGGGAAAGAAAGAAACAATGTGTCTGATGGATGTATTTCATATCTCAAATGAGCTGCTGGTTATACAGCTGTATCCATTTGTCAAAATTCATCAAATTGTACAAAAAAAGAATTTAGTGAATATATTTTATACTGTGATTAAGCTGATTACAAAATAAGTAAAAATGGTTACCTCTAGGAAGTGGAACTGGGAATATGAAGTAGTGGGAAATGGAATAGATGCAATGTATTAAACATTCTTATATATCGTTTGATATTTAAGCCATGCTTATATATTGCTTGAATGAAAATTAAAACAAAAAAATACAGAAGACAGTATATATATATATATATATATATGTTTAAATTACAAGAAAATATATATATAAAGACCACCTGCCGAGATTGTACTTACTGTTACACTTTTTTATTTAAAATGTCTTCTTTTTTTTGAGAGAGAGAGTCTTGGTCTGTCGCCAGGCGCCAGGCTGGAGTGCAGTGGCATCATCTTGGCTCACTGCAGCCTCCACCTCCCTGGTTCAAGCAATTCTCCTGTCTCAGCCTCCTGAGTAGCTAGCTGGGACTACAGATGTGTGCTACCATGCCCACCTAATTTTTTTTTTTTTTTATTTTAGTAGAGACGGGGCTTCACTATGTTGGCCAGGATGGTCTTGATCTCTTGACCTTGTGATCCGCCCGCCTCAGCTTCCAAAGTGCTGGGATTACAGGTGTGAGCCATCATGCCCGGCAAAATGTCTTCTATTTTTAGTTGTGGGTAAAGAATTTTATTTTACTGCAGATTTTAAAACAACCTTTTAAACAAAGAAACACATGCTTTGATTCTTTACAGCATTTGAATTACAAAATGATATAATTTTATTATAGGCTGTAATATTTTATTTGGTAAAATTATTCTATACATTTGGTTGCTCTTAACTCCCTAGTTGTGAAGCTAACTGGATGACCATGCATATAATAGAAATCTAAAATGTCTGACAACAAGGGAAAAGAGAGAAGTAGAGAAATATAACATACATCTTTACTCTGAGAATAGCATTAGATTGTTATTACTTATTTGTCTTTACTTTCATAAAGACAAGAGCATGTCTATCTTGCTTATCATCTTATACCATTATCTACAGGGCACTGGACATATAATAAGTATTTAATAAATATACATGGAATAAATGAATCTATAATAGAATATAGTACAATGTATTCCCCCAACCAATATAAATGTATTTACTATGTGCCAAATATTGCACTGGGAGTATGATAACAGAAAGTTAACAGAATTCATGGTTTTGACTCACAAGAAACTTACATTCTTGGAATGTTATTAACTAGTAAATAATTCACTAATTTGTGATAACTGTTGTAACTGAAAGGTTACGCTGGCTTTGGAAGCTTAGAGGATTATTTACTAATTTTGCCTGAGATGATTGAGAAAGGATTCAAATATAAACCACATTTTAGCTGGGGATATTGCTGAGTTAAGGATAATACTAGAAACTAAAGAATTCCATTCACAGAATTCAACATGTGCAAAGGCTGAGTGGTGTGAAACAACATGTTGAATGTCAGGAAAAGTAAGTAGTTTTATGTATCAGGGCCACATATGAAGGAAGAAATTATAAATCAGTTCTGGAGATTTAGACTGGGAATAATTATGACCAGAAAAGGGTTAAAGAACTCATCCTAGAGCCACAGGTGCGCCAAAGGAGGGTTTTATTTAGGGAGCTGCTGTTCAGGCTGTAGTGTGAAAGAAAAGAAGTGTGTCAGTGCATAGAGAGAGAAATGACTTAGTAGGTGATTGCAGTTGTCTAGGCTCCAAGTGTACATAAATTCAAAGCAAGAGTCCTAAAAGTAAATTGGATTCTATAAAGAAATATTTTGCCCAACACAAGGGTAAACTTTTAAAGTTAGGTTAATCTGTATTTCAAAACATAATTCATTATTTCACAGATATGATGTAAAATTGATTTGCTTTTCTTTTTAAAGGACTACATAGAAAAATATGCTAAAACATTTTAGTATTTCTTTAAATATCTGAATATTCTGTAAGAAAAAAAAATATTGATCAAGTGTGAACACCATCCAAATCAAAATGTAAATTGTGTGCAGATAATTCAAAATTTTGTTTTTATTGACATATCAATTCAAACTACTTACCTTAGAATTACAGTAAAATTTTAATAGCACTTGGGGTATAATACTTAACCCCAGAACATATTTTGTTATTGCATATATTCCAGGCACCCTGGTCTTCCATCTGTTTTTACTATAGAGGAAAGCTAAGAGAGTGTTGTTAAATATTTCATTTCCACTATTGGCAAGATAATAATTTTCTTAAACAGAGTAGTAGGAAAGGAACGATTCACGGTATTGAGAATTTTTTTCACATGCTTGTTGGCTGTATGTATCTCTTCTTTTGAAAAGTGTCTGCCCATGTTCTGACACAAGTTTACCCTCAAACTTGTACACGTATCCCTGAATCTAAAACAAAAGCTTAAAAAGGGAGGAATGAATGGTTTTAACATGGCAAAGATTACTTAATCAAAATATAAATAATACAAATTTTGTTTTATTTCCAAACACATAATTTCAAATCTTCTTGCTATTACATTTAGCTATTTAAAAGCAAGAATCATGTTTATTCATCTCTATAGTCCAGTAGTTTTTTACTCCATGGGCTGTAAATAAACAAATCTCCTGGGTGTTTCAAGCAATGAGAAAATGATTAATGGATAGCAGTAATAATATTCTTGGTGAGACCTTTATAAAATCTCCCTTAAATCCTTTCAAAAGAATTTAAACAAATACTATAATATAGGGAAGGTGTTTGTTACCTACTTCTTGCTTATTATGAGTTCCTTCACAACCACAGGTAATTCAGACTGCATCATAACAAAGAAAGTAAATATTGTTGAGACCTATTTGTCTGAAGACATCTTAGAAACATCTTTCTCATTGCTTTGGAGGTACCAACTAAACAATTGGTGTCCATTCATTCTTTACTTAATTCAGAATATTCTTCTTGAATGCTGTCTTAGTTAGCAGTTGGGCTGCTACAACAAAAATGCCATAGATTGTATGGCTCAAAAAAACAGAAATTTATTTCTCACAGTTCTGGATGCTGAGATGTCTAAAATCAACGTGGCAGCAATATGGTTCCTGGTGAAGGCTCTCCCCCTGATTTGCAGATAGATAAATTTTTGCCATATCCTCACATGGTGGAGAGAGAGAAGCAGCAAATACTTAGTCTCTTTTTATAAGGGCACTAATCTCATCATGAAGGTTTCATCTTCATGTTCTAATTGCCTCACAAAGGCCCCATTTCCTAATACCATCACATTCGGGAATAAGATTTCAGCAAATGAGAAAACACATTCAGTTCATAGTAAATGCATAATATTTATAGAGGTTTAGGATTGTAGAGATGAATATGACACAATCCTTTTCTTCAATGGTCTCAAAAATAATGAACGAGATTGGCATGTCAAAAAAGTACAATATAAATGGTGTACATGACAATAGGTGTGAGTATAATATGTTATGGACACTCAGAGAAAGGTGCAATTTTATATTTACCTGGAGAAAATTTGTTAAGATTTACAGAAGTGACATTGGAGGTGGTTCTTGAAGCATGAGAAGTGTATAACATGCATATGGAATGATTGAGGATAACACTACAGTGATTCAAAATGGGAAATGTTTCAAAACTATGCAAGAATGCAGTGCATTTTGACATCAATAAATGGTGAAGTGTGTCAGCAATATGGCTTATATATATGGTAGTTCTGATAAATTAGGCCAGAAAGATAAATGAGGCCAAGCTGCCATTACTATAAAGTGCCATAACAGAGGATTTAGATTTTAGCATATATGTGGCAGAATACACTGGATAATTTTTTGCATGTAAGCAATATTAATTTACTTGTGTTTTAGAAGGCTATCGCAGACTGCGGTGCAAAAGTAGATTGATGAAGGTGAGCTCGTAGGTGGAGACCCTGGTTAAGAAATGTTTATAGTAGTCTAGGTAAAAGACCATGAGACAAAATTAAGATAGTGGTAAAGGAAACAGATTAAATAGTGATTAGGAAGATATGTGGTATTAGATTTTAAAATAAAAATGAGGTCTAAGTAACATTTAGGTGAAAAATTAAGTAATGAAAACTGAAAACATTGAATTAATGAGAACCTCTCTAGAATCAGAGAAGACAAACAGAGGACTTTGAATAATGTACCAATATTTAAGAAGGAGGGAGAGTGAGAGAAAATGATCCAAGGAGGTAAAGAATACCAAGCCATAGTGCCCACAGAAGCAGGGTTAGATAGAGAATGAAACAGTGGTGTTGGAATCCAAAATGGGAAAAATTGTCAAGAAAATGCCAACAATGTCAAATCTGACTGATAAGCAAAATGAAGTTTGATAAAGGCTTGCTGGATTTCACCAGTAGGAATTCATTAACTGTCTCACTGCTGAGCAGTTTAAAAACCTTAGAACTAAAACACATTTGGAATGGATTGAAAAATAAATAATAGGTAAAGAAGTAGAGACAATGAGAAAAGTCTACTTCCTTAAAATGTTTCTGTAAGAAAATAAATATATCAGTAAGTTAAAGAGAAACACATATAAAAGAAATACATTCTCTTCCTTTTTCTGCTTCTCTCATCTTGGAACTGCTCATTCATTTTATTTTTGTTTTTTATTTAAAGGGAAAATTTAAACATAATTGTAGAGAAGGTACAAAGGAAGGAGACATTACAGATAGTGACAGTGGTGGGGAAAACACATAACTGATCGTTTAAGGTCACAGACCAAAGGTTAAAATTGATTAACATACCTCAGAATAATAAAAGCCATATATGACAAATCCACAGCCAATATGATACTGAATGGGCAAAAGCAGGAAGCATTCCACTTGAAAACTGGCAAAAGACAAAGATATCCTCTCTCATGACTCCTATTCTATGTAGTATTAGAATCTCTGGCCAGCACAATCAGGCAAGAGAAAGAAATAAGGGTTATCAAAACAGGAAGAGAAGAAGTCAAATTATCTTTGTATGCAGATGACAAGATCTTATATCTAGAAAACCCCATTGTCTAGCCCAAAAGCTTCTTAAGCTGATAAGTAACTCCAGCAAAGTCTCAATATACAAAATTAATGTGCAAAAATCACTAGCATTGTTGGTGTTTAGGAAAACACCAACAAAAAACATGCAGAGGCCAAATCATGAATAAACTTCCATTCACAATTGCTTCAGAAAGAGTAAAATACCTAGGAATACAGCTAACCAGGAAAGCGAAGGACCTCTTACTTCAAGGTCAAAGAAACCACTGCTCAAAGAAATCACAGAGGATACAAACAAATGGAGAAAAATTTCATGCATATGGATAAAAAGTATCAGTATCACGAAAATGGCCATACTGCCCAAAGTAATTTATAAATTCAATGTTATGCCCATTAAACTACCATTGACATTCTTCACAGAATTAGAAAAAAAATTATTTTAAAATTCATATAGTACCAAAAAAGGGCCCCAATAGACAGGACAATCCTAGCCAAAAAGAACAAAGCTGGAGGCATCACAGTATCCAAGTTCAAACTATATTACAAGACTACAGAAACCAAATCAGCGTGGTACTGGTTCAAGAACAGACACATAGACCAAAGAAACGGAATAGGAAACTGAGAAATAAGACCACATACCTACAACTAACTGATCTTTGACAAACCTGACAAAAAAAAAAAAGCAATGGGGAAAGGATTACTTATTTAGTAAATGACAATGAGAGAGCTGGCTTGCCATATGAAGAAGATTGAAAGTGGACCCCTTCCTTACAGGATATACAGAAATCAATTCAAGATGGATTAAGGACTTCAATGTTCAACTCATAACTAAAAAAACTCTAAAAGAAAATTTAAGTAATATAATTCATGGCATTGGCATAAGCAAAGATTCCATATAAGAAATTCCAAAAGCAATTGCAACAAAAGCAAAAATTGACAAATGGGATCTAATTAAACTAAAGAGCTTCTGCACAGCAAAAGACACTATCATCAGAGTGAAGAGACAACCTACAGAATGGAAGAAAATTTTTTCAATCTATGCATCTGATCAAAGCCTAATATGTAGAGCCTACAATGAACTTAAGCAAATTTACAAGGAAAAGACAAAACTTCATTAACGACTGGGCAAAGTACATTACCAGACACTTCTCAAAAGAAGACACGCATGCTTCCAACAAACATATGAATAAAAAGCTCAATATCATTGATCATTAGAGAAATGAAAATAAAAACCACAATGAGACAGCACCTCACACCTAATAATCAAAATGATGATTATTAAAAGTCAAAAAAATAACAGATGCCGGTGAGGCTGCACAGCAAAAGGAATGCTTTTACAACGTTGGTGGGAGTGTAAATTAGTTCAACCATTGAGGAAGACAGTGTGGAAATTCCTCAAATACCTAGAGGCAAAAATACCACTTGACCCAGCAATCCAATTATTCGGCATATACTCCAAAGGAATATAAATAATTCTATTATAAAGATACATGCACACATATGTTCATTGCAGCACTGTTAAAAATAGCAAAGACATGGGATCAACCTTAACGCCCATCAATGATAGACTGGATAAAGGAAACGTGGCACATATATATAATGGAATACTGTGTAGCCAAAAAAAAAAAAAAAAAAGAAGAATGAGATCATTTATTTTGCAGAGACAAGGATGGAGTTATAAGCCATTATCCTTAGCAAATTAATGCAGGAACAGAAATCCAAACACTGCCTAACTTATAAGTTGGAACTGAATGATGAGAACACGTGGACACATGGGGGGAAACATACACTGTTACCTGTCAGAGCGGTTGGGGTAGTGAGGGCATCAGGAAGAATAGCTAACAGATGCTGGGCTTAATACTTGGTGATGGGATGATCTGCGCAGCAAACTATCATGGCACATGTTTGCCTATGTAACAAACCTGCACATCCTGCACATATACCCCTAAATGTCAAATAAAAGTTGAAGAAAATAAAATCAAACTAAAGAAATTGATACATGATTTAATATTTAAGATTCCTGCATCTAGAAACTGGAAGACGTGGTTTTATATACTGGCTCTCCATTCTGTAAACTTTTCTAATTTTACTTTCACTATCTGTAAAATTGGAGCAAAACTATAACCACATAACAGGGTTATTTTCTGAATAAAATGAGAAATTAGAAGAAAAAATATCATAATACAGTTCCCGGCTCATGGTAAGCCATTATTATTAATATTTTTACTATCACACCATTGGCTTTACAACAGTGACAATGTAGCCATTTTTAAAAACATTATGAAAATGGATGAGGATAATAAAACATATAGACAATTTTGTAGGTAACCAAGTCTATTGTTAAAATTATTTCTGAGGCAGTAGTTGTGTGTGTGCACATTACACATTCTGTAAATACCATGTGCACTTTTTACGTGGGAGTGAATATGATGAAAGACCAAATTTATTATTTGAACCATCTTTGACTTCTCTTTGATAAAATATTAAGTTCCTGCCAAATATCGAGTCATTTAGATTCAAACATAAATTTTGTGGTTAATAAAGTTGAACCTACACCATCTGGCCTCCCGTTCTACCTGATCCTCCCCCATTGTAAATAAACTCAACATATTATTCATATTTGAAGTAGAAAAATTAAAGTCTGATCAAATATTTGAAGCTCAAATTATTTGTTTGCAAAATAGATCTAGATATTTGACAGTGTAGTACTTGAGAATGATGTTTCGAGTTTTCCTTCATCTATATTTTGTTCACCAATTACATTTTGGTAAAAATATTTTTTCTAATATTTGTCTAATTTTCCCAATGTTAACACACTGAAGCTGTGAATCAGTTGTTCAGAACCACTGTAAGTAAGTCTATTGGATCCTATTACTGGTAGAATGATTGTCTGCATGTGTGTATTGCATCAACAAAAATTGCATATTGAAGAACTGTAGTTTGGAAGCCACTTACGGATATATCACCTTCTGCTATTAAACAGGTCACTGTCTTCAATTCCAGCTTAAGAAGTAGATTAACCAAAAGTTTAATCCATAAATGTAATTTTGAGAATTAATGCTTTGACATCCTATTTTATTTGCCCTGTGCTCATTCTGAAGCATCTATGATAAAGGGATTTTCATTGTTCTATAGGGAGATGTTGTTTTGTTATATTAGATCTGTTACTAAAACCCAGGGACTCTTAGTGGCAGTTGGAGCAGATAAATCTGTCAAAAAGATGTGCTCAAGGTGCCAGGGGTCCAAATGGTCTCCTTCTCCTGAGTCTGTATCAATAATGATTACAATATTGATAAGACAAAGTTGAAGACACCTGCTCAAAAATCCCTACCATAATAACTGTTCAGAATTAGATATCCATGATAACATTTTCCACAACAATGAAAATTGTCAGTTTGCCAGCTTGATAAATTGTAGCTCCAACTGGCAGAGCCATTTGCTTTGTGGTAAGCACAAAATGACAGATCTTTTTTGAATACAAACTATTATGCTTGCACCTTTCACAGTGGGTTTAGCTTGTAAACACAGCAGAAAAAGAAAACTGATAAAAACTGGAGGTTATGTACAAAACAAGCCCCATGACTAACTTTCTTTTTTTAGTAAAAGGATATTACCTCTGTTATTGAAACATGGCCCAAATGAGTACCCTAAAAGAGTAGATGATGATAGTTCAAAAGCTCCAGTGGCATACTACACTGGATATTTCACACACATTTTCCACAAGTTTAATTTTTAAGTTTGTTATTATTGTTTGTAAAATGGTCTCCATTTATCTTTCATTACTTTCCATGCAGAACTTGCATATTTACCAATACTTTTTATAAGCACAGTACCATTGCTTACACAGGTGTATCTCCAACAGTAAGTAATTGTAATATTCTTTTATACAAGTTACCACTCTGTATGTACTATCAAGAAATAGAGAGGTATGGAAATATTTCAAAACACTGTAAAGATGTGTTGTGTAAAACACCAGATTAATCTCTAAATCTACTCTTTAATAGTTACTGCATAGATATCATGATATCTGAGCTAAAATTACAAGGTAGATGCAGAAATTAATATAATCTTCCCTGTTCAAACAGATCTAAAATTATAGGCATAGGTTTAATGCTTTCATCTAGAGAAAGGAATTATTGATAAATAGTTGTTAAATTTAAGATATTGTCAACAATTACTTTAAAATTCTAGGTTAAGGCCAATATTCTAAAACCCATAAACTTCTACATTACATGGGTCTTACTTTACATTTTTATTGTGGCAAAAACACTTAACATGCAATTTACCCTACTAACAAAATTTCAAGTGCACAATACGGTATTGTTAATCATTGGCACAATTTTGTACATCAGATCTCTGAAGCTTATTCATTTTATATAACTGAAACTTTTTACCTATGGAACAGCGACTCACTGTTTCTCCTTCTACCAGCCACTGAAACCCAGAATCTTACTCTGTTTCCATTAATATAAGTCTGAATATTTTAGAAGCCTCTTGTAAGTGTAATCATACAATTATTTTTCCTCTGACTGGCTTATTTCACTGGGGGCAATGTACTACAGCCTCATTTGTGATGTTGCGTATGACAGGATTATCTGCCTTTTTAAGACTGAATAATATTCCATTGTATGCATACACTGTTTAGTTTTATTCATTCATCAAACAATAGATATTTAACTTATTTTCATGTCCTGTCTTTAAGAATAACGCTATAGTAAATATAGGCTTATAGATACCTTTTCAAGATCCAGATTTCAATTCTTTTGGATATGTACCTAGAAGCAGGATTGCAAGTCTATAACAAAAACAAATAACTCAATTAAAAATGGGTAAAGCATTTCAATAGACTTTGCTCCAGTGAAAATAACCTTTTGGAAAATTGACTTTCCTCCAAAGGCATATACATGGCCTACATGGAAATAAAAACATGCTAAACATCACTTTCCAGCAAAATGGAAATCAAAACTGCAATGAGATATTACTTACAGCTGCAAGGATGACTAATTAAAAAAAAACTCACAAATTAACAAAAAGATACCAATATTGGTGAAGATATGGAGAAATCGGGATCCTTTAACAGTGTTGGTCAAAATATAAATTGTAGCCACTATAAAAAACAATATGGAAGTTTCTCAAAGCAAACATACATGTTTTGTACCCATTGTTACTTTAATCACTTGCTTTCATTTCTAGTTACCACTGACTTTAATCTGCGTTAAATTATCTTAAAGAAAGGGCCTTATCTGTTATTACCCTTCCCCCTTATACTATTAGACTCAACTCCTTCATATACGTCCTTACCTCTCTAGGCCTCAGGATTGTGGGTCCATCTACAATTCTCCCTATATTTTTTATTATCTTCAAATCTCAACTTTGACAAGGAGAAGAAAAATAATACTGTAGGAAAATAAAGCTGTTTATCTCTTAAGATTCTGTTCTCATAACTTTTTGCTTTATCCTATAAAGATGAAAATATATATTTTTAAATATGCTTTTCTACTTTATTTTGTATGTCCATGTAAGTTTAAGATTCAGATTTATTTAACTTAAAACCCATTTTAAAGTTGAAAAAACAACATAAAGTAAATCAAACAAATCAGATAATATTGAAAAAAATCTTTGAGATACAAGTACATAAAGTGCTCTAATCCTAATTGTGCAGAATAATATATTTTTACATATACATATACTTCATAACCACCACAGAGTTTAAGATAAGTCATATTTTAAATATTCCATAGAGTTTATTCATGCCTATTTTAAATCAATCTCCCCACCACAGGGACAGTCACCATAAATTAAAGTTTTTATTTCTATATTTTTTATTTCTGTCACCATAAACTAATCACACTGCATGAACTAATTTATAAATAGCTTATATGTGGTTTCTGTCAAATAATGCCTGTAAAATTCATTGACAGCATTATATATAGGTAATATTTTGTTTTGTTTATTGCTGTATCAGATCACACTGTCCACATAGATCACATTTTGCTCACTCATTCTACACTTGATGGGCTTGTTTTAAACCTGAGGATATCACAGACACTGAAGTACAAGTAATGTATATCCTCAAGCTTAAAACAACCTTGAAACTCAGGCTTAAAACAAGCCTGGGGATATACATTACTTGTATTTCAGAGGATATATGCACATATTTACTCATATCTCTAGCAATGGGATTGTTAGTTTGCAACAGAGATAGGATTATTATTATTATTAGATACACTTTATTAGATATTGCCAGACAGGATTTTAAACTACCTCCAAAGTGGTTGTATCATTTTCCACAAGCAAAAGAACATGTGAGTTCTAGCTGTTGTTCATATTTATTAAGCCTGGAATCATCAGATTTATAAATCTTACCTATATTTGTATGAATATAGCAATATCACATTTTATTTTTACTTGTGTTCTCCTAATGAGAAACAATGTTAATCACCTTCACATATTTGAAGCCACTGGCCAATTGAATCTAATGAAGGCTATGACAAAGGCCAGAGACAGCTCAACCACAGAGTGGATTCCTGTAGTCTTCTATTCTATCATAACATCAAAAGAAGAAGTATGGCATTTACTCAAAGTAAATATCATATGCTCTATTCTCTAATGCTGTGTTACACAAAATGTAAACAAAACGTGACTGCTGTAAACTACAAACAATTAAAAACCATACAAATAATCAGAAAAATGGAGCTCAAAATCAAGACCAAAAAGTTAAACTAAGATTATAGAAATTTTAATTAGCACCCCAAACATAAAATAGCTATGATCAACGTTAAATGGTTTTTCGAGTAAAGTAGACAACAAGAATGCACAGATGGAAGATTTCACATAAGAAATGAAAAAGTAAACACAGTGTAAAAAGGCCATTAGGAAGTGCAGACTGGGCGGAGCCCACCACAGTGCTGCAAAGCCGCTGTAGCCAGAACTGCTTCTCTAGATTCCTCCTCTCTGGGCGGGGCATTTCTCAAAAAAAGGCAGCAGCCCCAGTCAGAGGCTTATAGATAAAACTCCCGTCTCCCTGGAACAGAACATCTTGGGGAAGGGCGGCTATAGGCACAGCTTCAGCATACTTAAACATACCTGCCTGCATGCTCTGAATAGAGCAGCAGATCTCCCAGCAGAGCTTTGGAGCTCTGCTATGAGAAAGACTGCCTCTTCATGTGGGTCCCTGACCCTCATGCCTCCTGATAGGGAGACACCTCCCAGCAGGGGTTGACATACACTCCCTATAGGAGAGCTCCAGCTGGCATCTATTGGGTGCCCCTCTGTGATGAAGCTTCCAGAGGAAGGAACAGGCAGCAATCTTTGCTGTTCTGAAGCCTCTGCTGTTGATACCCAGGCAAACAGGGTATGGAGTGGACCCCCAGCAAACTCCAGCAGACCTGCAGAAGAGGGCTCTGACTGTAATAAGGAAAACTAACAAACATCAAGCAGTAACATCGACATCAGCAAAAAAGATGACCACAGAAAAACTCCACCAGAAGGTGACCAACAGCAAAGACCAAAGGTAGATTAATCCACAAAGACCAGGGAAAACCAGTGCAAAAATGCTGCAAATTCCAAAAACCAAAATGCCTATTCTCCTCAAAAGATCACAACTCCTTACCAGCAAGGGAACAAAACTGGATGAAGAATGAGTTTGACAAATTGACAGAAGCAGGTTTCAGAAGTTGGGTAATAAAAAGCTCCACCAAGTTGAAAGAGGATGTTCTAACCCAATGCAAGGAAGTTAAGAAACTTGATAAAATGTTAGCGGAATTGCTAACTAAAATAACCAGTTTAGAGAAGAACATAAATAACCGACTGGAGCTGAAAAACACAGCAAGAGAACTTCATGAAGCATACACAAGTATCAATAGCTGAATGGACCAAACAGAGGAAAGGATATCAGAGATTGAAGATCAACTTAATGAAATAAAGCATGAAGACAAGATTAGAAAAAAATGAATAAAAAGGAACAAACAAAACCTCCAAGAAATATGGGACTATGTGAAAAGACCAAACCTATGTTTGACTGATGTACCTGATAGTGATGGGGAGAATGGAACCAAGTTGGAAAACACATTTCAGGATATTATCCAGAAGAACTTCCCCAACCTAGCAAGACAGCCAACATTCAAATTCAGGAAATATAGAAAACACCACAAAAATATTCCTTGAGAAGAAAAACACCAAGATACATAATCATGAGATTCACCAAGGTTGAAATGAAGGAAGAAATGTGCAGGGCAGCCAGAGGAAAAGTTCGGATTACTCACAAAGGAAAGCCTATCAGACTAACAGCAGATCTCTCTACAGAAATCCAAGCCAGAAGAGAGTTGGGTTAATATTCAACATTCTCAAAGAAAAGAATTTTCAACCCAGAACTTCATACCCAGACAAACAAGTCCTCATAAATGAAGAAGAAATAAACCATTTTACAGACAAGCTAATGCTGAGGGATTTTTGTCACACCTGGCCTGCCTTACAAGAGCTCCTGAAGGAAGCACTAAATATAAAAAGGAAAAAGCAATACCAGCCACTGCAAAAACAAACCAAAATGTAAAGACCATTGACACTATGAAGAAACTGTGTCAACTAATAGGTAAAATTATCAGCTACCATCATAATGACAGGATGAAATTCAAACATAAAATATTAACCTTAAGTGTAAACAAGCTAAATGCCCCAATTAAAAGATACAGACTAGACAGCTAGACAAAGAATCTAGACCCATTGGTGTGCTGTACTCAGGAGACCCATCTCACATGCATGGACACATAGGCTCTAAATAAAAAGATGAAAGATTTACAGAGCAAATGCAAAGCAAAAAAAATCAGGGCTTGCAATCCTAGCATCTGATAAAACAAACAATAAACTAGCAAACCTCAGAAAAGACAGAGAAGAGCATTACATAATGGTAAAGAGATCAATGTAACAAGAGGAGCTACCTGTCTTAAACACATAGGCACCCAATACAGGAGCACCCAGATTCATAAAGCAAGTTCTTAGAGACCTCCAAAAAGACTTTGTTGGAATTCAGTTAGGGTGGCTGGCAAAATGTTATGAAAACTATTAAGGAAAGTTTAGATTGTAATCTCAAACCTTTTGGAAGGCGAAAAGGTTTTATTGGGGCAGGCTGAAGGCAGACAACTCATTTATATTAGCATAGGAAAGAGAGATGATATGATGCTTCCCCAGTTTAAGTCGGCTTATACCACATCCCTTTTTCTCTACTCAACCGTTTACTAATGTAAACATTGTGCTGGATGCCTCCCTCAAGGGAGATCAAAGGGGAATTACCCTCTGGACCCAGAGGGAGCCTAAAGCCTTTATCATTTGTAATATCACTCTTTTAACCATGTTAATTATTCACAAGTGTGTTTACTTGGAACATCTGTTATGAATAAATGTGTGGATGTCCAGGGAGTTTTGGTTGATTGATTGCATCTTGCCCTCTGAAAGGAGCCAAAGACTGTCCTTAGTGCATTTAAATCACTGTAATGGTGTGAGAGTGCATTTATTCATATTGAGTCAGGGTCAGCAGGCCAGTTCTCCACAGGTGGTGGTAAACATCTCAAGACTTAGACTCCCATACAATAATAGAGGAAGATTTTAACACCTCACTGTCAATATTAGATGGATAAACAAGACAGAAAATTAATATGGATATATTCAGGACTTGAACTCAGTTCTGGACCAAGTGGACCTAATAGATATGTACAGAACTCTCCACCCCAAATCAATAGAATATACATTCTTCTCAGCACCACATCACATGTATTCTAAATTTCACCACATAAAGGGAAGTAAAACATTCTTCAGCAAATGCAAAAGAATGGAAATCATAAAGAACAGTCTCTCAGAACACAGTGCAAACAAATTAGAATGCCAGATTAAGAAACTCACTTAAGAGAATTATCTCTATTTGCAAATGACATGATTGTATACGTAGAAAACTCCATCATCTCAGCCCACAATTTCCTTAAGCTGATAAACAACTTCAGCAAAGTCTCAGGATACAAAATCAATGTGCAAAAATCACAAGCATTCCTATACACCAGTAATAGACAAACAGAGAGCCAAATCATGAGTGAACTCCCATTCACAATTGCTACAAAGAGAATAAATTGCCTAGAAATACAACTTACAAGGAATATGAAGGACCTCTTCAGGGAGAACTACAAACCACTATTCAAGGAAATACGAGAGGATGCAAACAAATGAAAAAACATTGCATACTCATGGATAGGAAGAATCAGTATCATGAACATGGCCATACTGTCCAAAGTAAATTAAAGATTCAATGTTATTCCCATCAAGCAACCATTGTCTTTCTTCATAGAATTAGAAAAAACTACTTTAAATATAAGATGGAATCAAAAAAAGAGTTCTCATAGCCAAGGAAATCGTAAGCAACAAGTACAAAGCTGGAGGAATCATGTTAACTGACTTCAAACTATGCTACAGTAATCAAAACAGCATGGCACTGGTATCAAAACAGATGTATAGATCAATGGAACAGAACAGAAGCCTTAGAAATAATAACACACATCTACAACCATTTGATCTTTGATAAGCTTGACTGAAACAAGCAATGGGGAAAGGATTTCCTATTTAATAAATTGTGTTGGAAAAACTGGCTAGCCATATGCAGAAAGGTGAAACTGGATCCCTTCCTTACACCTTAAACAAAAATTAACTCGAGATGGACTAAAGATTTAAATGTAAAACCTAAAAGTATAAAAACTCTAGAAGAAAACCTAGGCAATACCATTTAGGACATAGGCATGGGCAAAGACTTCATAATGACAACACCAACAGCAATGGCAACAAAAGCCAAAATTGACAAATGGTATCTAATTAAACTAAAGAGCTTCACACAGCAAAAGAAACTATCATCAGAGTGAACAGGCAACCTACAGAATGAGAGAAATTTTTTGCAATCTATCCATCTGACAAAGGGCTAATATCCAGAATCTACTAGAAACTTAAACAAATTTACAAGAAAAAATAACCCCATCAAAAATGGGCAAAGGATATAAACAGACATTTTTTCAAAGGAAAACATTTATGCAGCCAAGAAATACATGAAAAAAAGCTCATCATCACTGGTCATTAGAGAAATGCGAATCAAAACAACAATGAGATACCATCTCACACCAGTTAGAATGGTGATCATTAAAAAGTCAGGAGACAACAGACGCTGGAGAGGATATGAAGAAATAGGAATGCCTTTACTCTGATGGTGGGAGTTTAAATTAGTTCAACCATTATGGATTACAGTGTGGCAATTCCTCAAGGATCTAGAACTAGAAATACCATTTGACCCAGTAATCCCATTACTGGGTATATACCCGAAGGATTATAAATCATTCTGTTATAAAGACACATGCACATATATGCTTATCGCAGCACTATGTACAATAGCAAAGACTTGGAACCAACCCAAATGCCCATCAATGGTAGAATGGATAAAGAAAGTGTGGTACATATACTCCATGGAATACTATGCAGCCATAAAAAGAATGACTTCATGTCCTTTGCAGGGACATGGATGAAGCTAGAAACCATCATTTTCAGCAAACTAACACAGAAACAGAACACCAAACACTGCATGTTCTCTCTTATAATTGGGAGTTGTACAATGTGAGCACATGGACACAGGAAGGGGAACATCACACACCAGGGCCTGGTAAGGAGTATGGGGCAATGGGAGGGATAGCCTTAGGAGAAATACCTAAATAGATGACTTGTTGATGGGTGCAGCAAACCACGATTGCACATGCATACCTATGTAACAAACCTGCAGGTTCTGTACATGTATCCCAGAACTTAAATGTAATAAATAAACATTTAAATAAAAGAAAAAAAAATAACTGACCAGTTATGAAAAGTGTAATGATAGTGAAAGGTAAGGAAAGATCAGAAAATTGTCACAGATGAGAAAAGACTAAAGAGACATAACAACTAAATGCAATGTAGAATCCTACCTGGATTATAGAATATATATATTCCATACATATAGAATGGAATATATAAAGAGAAAACTGAAATTTGATCAGGTCTGTAGTTCAGCCCAATGTTAATTTACTGGTTTCAATCATATACCATGATTTCATAAATTATTTTAAAAAAGGACAAATAGAAAAATTAACAAGAATAAAATGAAAAAATGTTAGATGTAATGCTACAACATTATAAATGAAATATTTTTTCAATGTGTTTCAAAGCAGAGAGGAAAAGAAAAAAGTATCAGGAAACTTGAGACAGAATTTGAAGAGAGATCAACAAAAATTACTCCTATCGAAGTACAAAATAGGGAAATAAATTAAGCATCTGAGTTGTGTGGGACTATTTCAAACTGCCTAACATGCCTATCTTTCAGGTCCTGTAATGAGAGATAGAATAAACCAAAAGTAAAATATAAAGCAATAAACGTCAAGATTTTTTAGAATTGGTGAAATTCCTCAATAACTGATCAAATAATTTGAAAAACTGACAAAAAGACCAACTCCCATGCACATTTTATTGAAGCTAATAAAAACCTAGAAAAAGCCTCTTGAAAGCATCCAAAGAAAAAAGATGATACTCAGGGGAAAATTGAGAATGAAAATTTAATTTTCACCAGAAACAATGGAGGTCAGAAGACAATGAAAATAACTAATTAAAGTGACAAAACAGAATTAAAAATATCTTGCAGAATTTTTACTCAACAAGAATATCTTTTGTAAAAAACTAAATAAATAAATAAGTGATATAAGGACAGCTTTAGACAAATGTAGAAAGAATTCTTCACTAGCAGACCTGCACTAGAAGACCTGTTAAAATAAATTCAACCATTTTGAAGATTTACAATACCAAGTAGAAATAAATAGCAGTATGAAGGACATAAGAACACAAAATATTAAATATATGGGTAAACAAGACAAATAAATGTTAAATGTCCATATATACTATATAAAATTATTAAATCACAAAGGAAGACAACAAGAGAGGAAGAGAGGAACAAAACAAGGGTTAAAGAGAAAAAAATAAAAAATAGCAATAGTAAGTCATCATCTATCAATAATTACTTTAAATGTAAATAAATTAGGTCCCCCAATTGAAACACATAGAGTGGCTGAATGGATAAAAGTAAGCAAGTATTGATGATGTGCCACCTTCACTTAAATACTCTGCTTTCAATAATTAATAGAACATACAAATAGAAAACCAATAAAAAACAGCTGATTTGAACAAATCTATAAATCAAATGGATTTAACAGACATACATAGAACTTCTCACCCAACAAAAGAAGAACGTTTCTCTCAAATATATGATCATATGTCAAATCACAAAACAAGTCTTAACAAATTTAAGATTAAAATTGGTATACTTCTCTGATGGTAGACCCAGGTTCAAGTCTACTACAACTTGGAGCAAATGCTCCTCAGTGCCACTGCCACCAAGAGAGAGCAAAGTTTTGAGTAAATCGACACAATTTGGACAGTTATAAGAAGAGAAAATACCGAAAGTGGCTGGAGATGTGACACACAGATGCTCAGGTTGAGGGAGGAAGCTGGAAACCCTGCATGGAATACTCCAATAATGGGGCTAGTTTCCTCTCTGGAAAGTCTCCTGGGGACTTAATGAGTGAAGAAACTGTGGGACTGGCCACTGTTGCCGTGGACATCTGGGATCCTGGCTACAGGGGGCCCCATGTCGCCCACATACATTTAAGCTGACAGGGAGATCTTCCCAGACAGTAGACAGAGAAGAAGCTTCAGCCAGCACAGAGTTGTGAGACTTTGTACACCACACACCTCCAGTGGAACATGGCTGTAGGGACCTATTTCCCTGGGTTCCCCATCTTTCTCTGAGGAGTTCTAGCCTAATCTGACTACTGGACCAGGAGAAAGTGGGGCTGAGTTACCTGCAGCACTAGGCACATCTGTTCTGCAGGCCCTCTTGACCTGCAGCTCCTCCCAGGTCCCCTGTCTGGCTGCTGTGTAAGAGTGTGTGTGCAGCCCAGCTTCCACTGTCAAGCGTGAGTACTTAGGGTCACCTATTTACATTCATGGTGGCCAGGTAGCACTTCAGATCCCTTAATGCACCAATCGTCTGGGAAAAGAAGCTGTTTGTCAAACCTGACACACCAGGGTTTCAGTGTGCAACTCAGGAGTGCCAAATCAAGATCTGTCACTAGCACTTTAAGCAACAGAGGAGCCCATACTCTCAGAACACTGAGAGGGGTGAGATGCATGGGCTTGGAGGGGGCAGTGGGAACGGGGCATGCCTCTTTCCACTGGGCTGGCCTGAAAAGGTATGTCCAATATCCTCGCCACAGACTTGGCTCAGGGAGCCCCCATCAACTTGAAAACCTAACAAAAGAAATGAGGTAATAGTGCCAGTGATTGTAAGGGGTTTCTCACTTGGTGAGGGGGTCACCCTCCCCACCCCCACACACACACCACAGAGCACTGTTGCAAATGTGAGGAAACACAGAGGAGTTGCAGGGCTGAGTAGGAGCCTATTTACTGACCATTATTCTTAAGTACCTTTTACCAGATCACAGCTCAAACTACAATAACAAAAACATTTTGTTAGATTTCACCTCTGCTGCCCCACTTTCACTGGTGCAAGGGCATGTGTGTGGACCCTACTGTGCTGTCCCCACTGGAGTACATGTGCAAGGACTCCATCTCAAAGCTGCTGTACTACCACTGCTGATTTGGCTCTTGGCTTGATTGTTATTGGTGTATAGGAATGAAAGTAATATTTGCACATTTATTTTTTATCCTGAGACTTTGCTGAAGTTATTTATTAATTTAACAAGTTTTTGGGCTAAGACTATGGAGTTTTCTAGACATGGGATTATGTCATCTGCAAACTGGGATATTTTGACATCATCTCTTCCTATTTTGATACTCTCTCTATTTTTTTTTAATCTTGCTTGATTGTCCCAGCCCAGAAGTTCCAATACTATGTTGAATAAAAGTGATGAAGGAGGGCATCCTTGTCTTTTGCCAGTTTTCAAGGAAAATTCTTCCAGCTTTTGCCCATTCAGTATGATGTTGGCTGTGGGTTTTCATAGCTGGCTCTTATTAATTTGAGCTATTTTTCTTCAATACCTAGTTTATTGAGAGTTTTAATATGAATGAGTGCTATATTTTATCAAAGGCCTTTTCTGCATCTATTGAGATAATTGCGTGCTTTTTGTATTTAATTCTATTTATGTGATTAATCACATTTATTGATTTGCATATATTGAAAAAACCTTGTATCCCAGGGATGACACCTACTTGATCATGGTGAATAAGCTTTTTGATGTGCTGCTAGATTCAGTTGCTAGTATGTTGTTGAGGAAGAAATGACTAACTATAGAATAAATAGTAGTAAATAGTAAACCTACAGAATGGGAGAAAATTTTTGTAAATCATGCATCCAACAAAGGTCTAATATCCAGCATCTATAAGGAATTTAAGCAAATTCACAAGAATAAAATACAAACACTCCCATAATAAAATGGGTAAAGGACATGAACAGACACTTTTCAAAAGAAGACATATGTGCAGCCAACAATCATATAAAAGTGTCATCATCACTAATCATTAGAGACATGTAAATAAAAAGTACAATGAGATTACATCTAATGTAAGTCAGAATGGCTATTAATAAAAGGCAAACAGTAACAGATGCTGGCAAGGTTGTGGCAAAACAGAATGCTTATACACTGTTATTAAGAGTGTAAATTAGTTCAGCCATTATGGAAGGCAGTGCGGGGATTTGTCAAAGACCTATAGGTAGAAATACCATTGGACCCAGCAATTACATTACTCAATATATAACCCAAAGATTATATATCTTTCTATTATAAAGACACATGCACAAGTATGTTCATTGCAGCATTATTCACAATAGCAGAGACATGGAATTAACCCAAGTGTTTATCAGTGATAGATAGACTGGATAAAGAAAATGTGGTACATACACATCACAGAATACTATGCAGCCACAAAGAAGAATAAGATCATATTTTTTTGCAGAGACATTGATAGAGCTGGAGGCCATTATCTTTAGCCAATGAACATGGGAACAGAAAACCAAATACTGCATGTTCTCATGTGTAAGTGGGAGTTAAATGATGAGAAAACGTGGACACATAGAAGGGAGCAACACACACTGGGGACTTTCAAAGAGTAGAGTGTGGGAGAAAGGAGAGGACCAGGGAAAACAACAAATCTCTACTAGGCTTAATACTTGGATGATGAAATTATCTGTAAAACAAAACCCCATTACACAAGTTTACCTATGCAGCAAACCTGTACATGTACTTCTGAACCTAAATAAACCTTAAAAGAAAAACATCCAGAGGCCGGGCGCGGTGGCTCAAGCCTGTAATCCCAGCACTTTGGGAGGCCGAGGCGGGTGGATCACGAGGTCAACAGATCGAGACCATCCTGGTCAACATGGTGAAACCCCGTCTCTACTAAAAATTACAAAAAGTTAGCTGGGCACGGTGGCACATGCCTGTAATCCCAGCTACTCAGGAGGCTGAGGCAGGAGAATTGCCTGAACCCAGGGGGCGGAGGTTGCGGTGAGCCGAGATCGCGCCATTGCACTCCAGCCTGGGTAACAAGAGCGAAACTCCGTCTCAAAAAAAAAAAAAAAAAAAGAAAAACATCCAAGAGTGTAACCACACTTGAATAGATCTATTATAAGATAATGTTTGTCTTTCAGACTCATTCAAATTCAAAAGAAAACTCTTTACCAGTTAATCTCAGGTATCATTTCTCCAAAAAACTAAGGGCAGCTAGAGAGAAGAGACAGATTATCTAGAAAGGGAACTGTATCAGGCTAACAGTAGAACTTTCAGCAGAAACCCTGAAAGCCATAGAGATTGGGGGCCTAATTCAGCATTCATAAAGAAACTTAATTCCAACAAAGAATTTCATGTCTAGGTGATATGGTTTGGTTGTGTCCCTACCCAAATCTCATCTTGAATTGTAGCTCCCACAATTCCTATGTCATGAGAGGGATCTGGTGGGAGGTAATTAAATCATGGGAGTGGGTATTTCCAATACTCTTCTTATGATAGTGAATAAGTCTCACAAAATCAGATGGTTTTATAAAGGAGAGTTCCCCTGAACAAACTTTCTCTTGCTTGCCACCACGTAAGATGTCCCTTGCTCTTCTGCCATGATTATGAGGCCTCCCCAGCCATGTGGAGCTGTGAGTCAATTAAACCTTTTTCCTTTATAAATTATAAATTAGCTTGTCTCCTGTATGTCTTTATTAGCAGCTTAAGAACAGACTAATATAGTAAATTGGCACCAGTAGAATGAGATGCTGCTGTAAAGATAGTTCAAAAAGTGGAAATGAGTTTGGAACTGGGTAATAGGCAGAGGGTGGAGCAGTTTGAAGACTCAGAAGAAAACAGGAACATGTGGGAAAGTTTGGAACTTCCTTGAAACTTGTTGAATGGCTTTCACCAAATGCTGCTCATCTAAGATGGAGATGAGGAACTTGTTGGAAACAGGAATAAAGGTGACTCTTGCTTGACTTTGGCATAGAGACTGGTGACATTTTGCTTCTACCCTAGAGATCTCTGAAACTTTGAACTGGAGAGAAATGATTTAGGGTATCTAGCAGAAGAAATTTCTAAGCAGTAAGTCATTCATTAGGTGATTTTGGTGCTGTTAAAATCATTCAGCTTTATGTAGTCACAGAGATATGGTTTAGAATTGGAATTTATATTTAAAAGGAAAGCAGAGCGGATTTAGAAAATTTGCCACCTGACAATGTGATAGAAAACAAAAACCCATTTTCTAAGAAGAAATTCAAGTAGATTACATAAGTTTGCTTAAGTAATGAAGAATCAAATGTTAATTGCCAAGACAATGGGGAAAATCTCTCCAGTGCATGTCAGAGACTGTTGCAGCAGGCCCTCCTATCACAGGCCAGGAGGGCTAGGAGGTAAAAATGGTTTTATGGGCCAGGCCCAGGGCCCTACTGCTCTGTGCAACCTAGGGACTTGGTTTCCTGTGTCCTAGCTGCTCCAGGCATGAGTAAAAGGAGCCAAAGTATAGTTTGGTTTCTGGCTTCAGAGATACAAACCCCAAGCCTTGGCAGCTTCCATGTGATGTTGAACCTGCAGTTGCACAGAAGTCAAGAACTGAGATTTGGAAACATCAGCCTGGATTTCAGAGGATGTATGAAAATGCTTGGATATCCAGGCAGAGGTTTGCTATGGGGACAGAGCTCTCATGGAGAATCTCTGCCAGGAAGTATGGAAGGGAAATGTGGGATGCAAGTCCTCACACAGAGTCACAACTGGGGGGACTGCTGCTTATAGAAGCTGTGAGGAGAAGGGGACCATCTTCCAGACCAAAGAATGTTAGATCCAGTGACAGCTTCCACTGCAGACACTCAATGCCATCCTATGAAAGCAGCCAGGAGGGGGTATATACCCTGCAAAGCTACAGAGCTGTCAAAGGCTGTGGAAGCCCACCTCTTGCATCAGCATGACCCACATGTGAGACATGGAGTCAAAAGAGATAATTTTGGAGCTTTAAAATCTCACAACTCTGCTAGATTTTGACTTACATAGGGCCTGTAGTCCCTTTGTTTTGGCCAAGATTTTTCCATTTGTAACAGCTGTATTTACCCAATGCCTGTACCACCATTGTATCTAGGAAGTAGCTAACTTGGTTTTAATTTTACAGTCTTATAGGCAGAAGGGAATTGCCTTGTCTCATATGGGACTTTGGATTGTTGACTTTTGAGTTAATGATGAAATGAGTTAAGGCTATGGGGTACTGGTGTGAAGGCATGATTAGTTTGAAATGTGAGGACATGCGATTTGGGAGGGGCCAGGGGCAGAATAATATGGTCTGGCTGTGTCCCCACCCAAAACTCATCTTGAATTATAACTTCCACAATTCCCACATATCATGGGAGGGACCAGGTGGGAGATAATTGGCTCACAGGGGTGGGTATTTCCCATGCTGATCTAGTGATAGTAAATAAGTCACATGAGATCTGATGGTTTTATAAAGGGGAGTTCCCCTGTAGAAGCTCTCTCTAGCTTGTCACCATGTAAGATGTCCCTTGTTTTTCTGCCATGATTGTGAGGCCTCCTCAGCCATGTGGAATTATGAGTCAATTAAACCTCTTTCCTTTATACATTACCCAGTCTTGGATATGTCTTTAATAGCAGCATGAGAACAGACTAATACATCAGCTAAATAAGCTTTATGAGCAAGGGATAAATAAAATTCTCTTCAAACAAGCAAATACTAAGGGAGTTTATTACCACCAAACTTGCCTTATAAGATGTCCTTAAAGGAATGTGAAAGATGGAAATGCAAGACTGTCACAGGCCAACAAAAACACATTTAAGTACATAAATCATTGACAGTATAAAGCAACTACATATTCAAGACTACAAAACAACTAGCTAACAACACTATGAGAGAAAAAAGCCACACATCTCAATATTAACCTTGAACATAAATGGAACAAATGTCTCAATTAAAAAGGGAAGAGTGGAAAGTTAAGTAAAGAATCAAGACCAAATTGTATACTCTCTTCAAGAAACCTGTCACACATGTGATGGCACTCATAGTCTCAAAGTAAAGTGATGGGAAAATATATACCATGTAAATGGAAAACCAAAATGAGCAGGGGTTACTAGTCTCATTTAAGACAAAACAGACTTAAATCGAGAAATTATTTGAACCAATGAAAGCAAAGATACAATGTAACAGAATCTCTAAGACATAGTTAAAGCTACATTAAGAGGGAAGTTTATAGTCCTAAACACCCATATCAAAAAGTTAGAAAGAAATTAAATTGACAACCTAATGTAACACCTAGAGAAAACAGAAAAAGAGTAATTTAATACCAAAGGTAGAAGGAGAAAATAAACGAAATCAGGGCAAAACTGAATGAAGCTGAGATGTGAAAAAACATACAAAAAAATGTGGCACATATACACCATGGAATACTATGCAGCCATAAAAAACAATGAGTTCATGTCTTTGTAGAGACATGGATGTACCTAGAAACCATCATTCTCAGCAAACTGACACAAGAAGCGCAAACCAAACACCGCATGTTTTCACTCATAGGTGGGTGTTGAACAATGAGAACACGTGGGCAAAGGGAAGGGAACAACAATCACAGGGCTAGGTTGGGGGATGGAAAGTAGGAGAGGGGGGACAGTGGGGAGGAAGAGGAGGAGGGGGAGGGATAACACCTGAAGAGATGCCTGATATAAGCAAGGGTTGGGGGGATGGAGACAGAAAACCACCATGGCATGTATGTACCTATGCAACAATCCTGCAGGATGCAGGACATGTACATGTATCCCAGAGCTCAAATACAATTAAAAATAAATAAATAAGTCCCAAAGTAATTATTTGCAAGAATAAATATGATTGATAGACTGCTAGTTATACTAATTTAAAAAGCAATAAAATCAAAATAAACACAGTCAAAATTGACAAAGGGGACAGGATACTACTTACCCCACAGAAACATAAAAAAATTAGAGACTATTTTGAACACCTCTGTACACACACATGGGAAAACCAAGAATAAATGAATATGTTCCTGGAAACATACAGGCTCCCAAGATTGAACCAGGTAGAAATTGAATCCCTGAACATATCAATAAGGAGATCTGAGATTTAACCACTAATAAAAAGCATACCAACCAAAAATAGCCCTGAATCAGATGAATTCACAGCCAAATTTTACCAGACATATAAAAAGAGTTGGTAATAATTTTACTAAAACTATTATGAAAAAATTGATAAGGAAGGATTCCTCCCTAGCATATTCTCTGAGGCCAGCATCATTCTGATACCAAAACCTGGCAGAGTTGCAATGAAAAAAGGAAACATCAAGCCAATCTTCCTGATGAACATAGATGCAGAATTCCTCAACAAAATACTAGGAAAGCAAATCCAACAGAACATCAGCAAGCTCATCCATCACAATCAGGCAGACTTTGGTCCTGGGATGCAAGTTTGGGTCAACATATGAAACTCAATAAATGAGATTCATCACATAAACATAACTAAAATCAAAACCCACATGATCATCTCAATAGGTATAGAAAAGGCTTTTGAACAAAATTCAACATTCCTTCATGATAAAAACTCTTAACACACTAGGCATTGAAGGAACATACCTGAAAATAATAAAAACCATCTATGACCAACCTACAGCCAACATCATACTGAATGGGCAAAAGCTGACACCATTCCCTTTGAGAACCAGAAAAAGAGAATGCCCATTCAAACCACTCCTATTCAGTGTATGACTGAAAGTCCAAGCCAGAGCAATTAATCAAGAGAAAAACATAAAATAAAAGGCATCAAAATAGGAAGAGAGGGAGTCAAGCTATCTCTCTTCACAGACAGTATGGTTTTATATGTAAAACTCCCCATAATCCCTTCCCAAAGGCTCTTAGAACTGACCAAAAACCTTCAGCACAGTATCAGATTGCAAAATCAATGTAAAATATCAGTAACTTTCTCTATAAAAATAACGTCCTGTCTGTGAGCCAAATCAAGAACACAATTTCATTCACAATAGCCACAAAAACAATGAAATAGCTAGGAATATAGTTAACCAGGAAGGTGTATGATCTCCACCATGATAATTACAAAACAATCTGAAAGAAATCAGAGACCACAAAACACATGGAATAACTTTCCATGCTCATGGATAAGAATGACCAATATTGATAAAATGGCCACACTGCCCAAAGCAATTTACAGAATAAATTCTATTCCTATCAAACAATGAATAACATTTTTCACAGAATAAGAAAACACTATAAAATGTATATGGAACCAAGAGTCTGAACAGCCAAAACAATCCTAAGCAAAAAGAGCAAAACCAGAGGCATCACACTATTCAACTTCAAGGTATACTACAAGGTACAGTAACCAAAACAACATGGTGTTCTGGTACAAAAACAGAAACAGACTGATGAAGCAGGTTAGACATGTTGCACATCTACAACCATCTGATCATCAACAAAGTCAACTATAGTAAGCAATGGTGAAGGACTCTCTATTTTAAAAATTGTGTTCTGATAACCGATTTGCCCAATGCAGATTAAAACTAGACCCTTTTGTTTCACTATATAAAAAAATCAACTCACGATGGATTCAATACTTAAAAGTAAAACTTAAAACTGTAAAAGGCCTAGAAGAAAACCTAGAAAATACTTATCTGTACATAGGTTTTAGCAATGGTTTTATGATAAAAACTTCAAAAGAAACAAAACAAAACAAAAACAACAAACAAATCTAGACACTTATCATAATAACTTTCTTTTAAAAAATTGCTTTTGCTGCATTCCATAAGTTTGTGTATGCTTTGTTTCCATTTTTCTTTCAATATTTATTTTATTTTTTTTCTTGACCCATTTATTGTTTAGGAGTGTGTTGTTCTATTTTATTATGCTTGTGGATTTTCCTGCTTTCTTCCATTTATTGATTCTAGTATATGCTACTGTGGTCACTAAAAGACACTTGATTTTCATCTTGAATTTGTTATGACTTCTTTTCAGGTCTAGATATGATCTATCATAGATAACGTCCTGTGTGCACTTGAGAAAAAATATGTACTTGAGAAAAAAAGTGTACTGTGTGCACTTGAGAAAAAAACAAAAAACAGCAAAAACAAAAATTGGCAATTATATTAAATATCTTCTGCATATCAAAAGAACCTATCAATAGTTGTCAAACAGACAAGCTACAAAATGGGAGAAAATATTAGCAAATTATGCACACAACAAAGATCTAATATCCAGAATCTATGAGGAAGTGTGAAAAGAAATTAAAATAATTTAACAAGCAAAAATTTAAAAATTATATTAAAAATAGGTAAAAGAACGGACATTTCATCAAAGAAGACATACATTTAGCCAGCAAGCATATTTTAAAAAGCTGACTATCAATAATGATTAGAAGTGTGAATTAAAATTCTAATTAGATACCATCTCACACCAGTCAGAATGGCTATTATTAAAAAGACAAAAGTTAATACATGCTGGTAAGGTTGTGGAGAAAAGGTAATACTATAGTCTGCTGGTTGGAATATAAATTAGTTTAGCCACTGTAGAAAGCAGGTTGGACATTTCTTAAAGAAGTTAAAACCAAAATATTATCTGAGCCAGCAATTCCATTACTGGGTCTATACAAAAAGGAGTATAAGTCAATTTACCATGTATGTTCATGGTATGTGCTCATGTATGTTCATCACAGCAGTATTCACAGTAGCAGAGACATAGAATCCACCTAGAAAACCATCAGCAGTGGACTAGATGAAAAAAAAGTGCTACATATACACCATGGAATACTATGCAGACATGCAAATATAAAGTATGTCCTTTTCAGCAACACAGCAGAAGCTAGAGGCCATTATCATAAGCAAATAAATGCAGTATCAGAAAACCAAATACTGCATGTTCTCACTTATAAGTAGCTGCTAAACTTTCATTACACAGTGACACAAAGAAAAGAACTTTACACACAGGGACCTCTTTCATGTTGGAGGGTGGGTGGAGGGTGAGGATCAAAAACTTGCCAGTGTGAGGCATTATTCCTCACGCTCATTAACAGTGTGAGGAAATAACCTACATACCAAATGACCAAGACACACAATTTACCCATGTAACAAACCTGCACATGTTCCCCACAACCAAAACTGAAAGCTTGAAAGTTAAAAAAAAAAAGACCTCACTATATGCTACCTGTGAGAGGCTCACTTCACTTGTAAGGACACACATATGTTGAAAGTAAAGAAATGGAAAATAATATTGCATGCAAATGGAAACCAAAAGAGTGCTGGGATACCTATACTTATACAAGACAAAATAGACTTTAATTGAAAACTGTCACAAGAGACATGAAAGTCATTATATAATAATAATGGGGTCAATTAATCAAGATGTCACAATAGTTATAGTTGAATGTGATATATATATCCACCCAACATTAGGCCATCTAAATATATTAAGCTAATATTGATGGAGATGAAGGAAAAAATAGATAGCAATGCAATAATAATAATAGGATACTTTAATGTCCCACTTTCAACAATGCACAGGTCATCCAAGTGGAAAATTAGTAAGGTAACATTGGGCTTGAGCTATACTTTTAGACTGAATGGACCCAACAGACATGTACAGGGCATTCCTTGCAACGGCAGCAGAATACATATTTTTTCTCAAGTGCACACAGGACGTTATCTATGATAGATCATATCTAGACCTGAAAAGAAGTCATAACAAATTCAAGATGAAAATCAAGTGTCTTTTAGTGACCACAGTAGCATATACTAGAATCAATAAATGGAAGAAAGCAGGAAAATCCACAAGCATAATAAAATAGAACAACACACTCCTAAACAATAAATGGGTCAAGAAAAAAAATAAAAATAAATATTGAAAGAAAAATGGAAACAAAGCATACACAAACTTATGGAATGCAGCAAAAGCAATTTTTTAAAAGAAAGTTATTATGATAAGTGTCTAGATTAAGAATAAGGAAAGATGTCAAACAATCAAACTTTACACTTCAATGAACTAGAAAAACAAAAACAGAAATCTCAAGGTTAGCAGAAGGAAATAGCAAAGATCAGAGCAAACATCAATGAAACAGGGACTTGAAAAGCAATAGAAAAGAGCAACATAACTACTAGTTAATGTTTTGAAAGATATGCATAATTGACCAAACTTTAGCTAGATTGAGTATTAAAAGGAGAGAAGATTCAAATAAGTGAAATAAGAAATTAAAAAAGAGACATTACAACCAATTATAAACCAACAAATTTAATAATATAGAAGGAATATATAACTTCCTAGAATCATATTATATTCTATTATTCATGCATTATTGAATGTGTTGACACAGTTATCCCCATTATTGTTTAAAAATTCTAAAACTTATTTACATTAACATCTTCTTTATATCTAATGTAAGCATACACTGGAGGAAGCTGTACATTATTTATTTAAAATTTAGTTTAAAGCTTTAATTTTTGCTAATAAAACAATTTTTATTTTTATCTGCTCTGTATTATCAACTTCAGATTTTTGAAATCTTATAATATCCTCTCTTCAACTTTTTGTGTTTACTATATCATTCTATTTTCAGTTATTAAATTAGATATTTTCATCCTTTTTTAATTAACTGATCTAGTTTAGATATTTGCCCCCATTCAAATCTCAGGTTGAATTGTAATCCCCAGTGCTGCTGGAGGGGGCCTGGTGGGAGGTGTTTGGATCATGGGAGTGGATCCCTCATGGTGTGTTACTACTTCCTTCATGACAGTCAGTTCTCATAAGGTCTAGTCATTTTAAAGTGTGGCACCTTTCCCTCCCTGTTGCTCCTACTCCCACCATGTAAGATGTCTGCTCCTTCTTCACCAGCTGCCATGATTGTAAGCTTCCAGAGGATTCCCCAGAAGCAAATGCTGGCACTATGCTTCCTCTACAGCCTGCAGAACTGTGAGCCAATTAAACCTCTTTTCTTATCATTTCCCAGTGTCAGGTAATTGTTTGTAGCCATTCAATAATGGCCTAATACATAAATGAGTGCTGAGAAGCGGGGCATTGCTAAAAAGATAGTGAAAATGTTGAAGGGACTTTGGAACTGGATAATGAGCAGAAGTTAGAAGAGATTGGAGGTCTCAGAAGACAGGTGATAAGGGAAAGTTTGGAATTTCTTAGAGACTAGTTAAAGGGTTGTGACCAAAATGCTGACAGTGATATGGACAGTGAAGTCCAGGATGCCAAGTTCTCAGATGGAAAGGAGGAACTAATTGTTAACTCTTGGCTGCACTCTGTTGATAGACTAAAGTTTTGTGGAACTTTGAACTTGAAAATCATGATCTAGAGTACCTGGCAAAAGAACTTTCTAACTACTAAAATGTTCAAGATGTGACATGGCTGTTTCTAATAACCTATGCTCAAATGCAGAAACAAATAAATGACCTGAAGTTGGAAATTATACTTAAACAGGAAGCAGAGAGTAAAAGTTTGGAACATTCGCAGACTAGCCATGTTGTTAAGAAAGAAAATGCTTTTTTGATAAGAGCAATTCAAGCAGGCTTTGCAGCAACAATATGCTAGAGATGTTTGTGAAGTGGAATCATTTGTCTGGGATAATGAATACCTGAGGTTTGTTGCCTCACACCAAGGAAATCGAGGACAGAGACACACGCAAGGTGTGAGTTTAAGAGCAGAGGTTTAATAAGTGAAAGAGAAAAGGAAAAGAGAAAAACTCTCCTGCAGAGAGAGCCGCTCCCAAGTAAGTATTCTGGTTCCATGGTGAAATGCACAGGGTTTTATAGGCAAGCTTGATAACTTGGTGTCTGATTTACATAGAGCCCAAAAGATTGTTGGGATGAGATCTGCTATTTACATAGCCTGTAAAGAAGCTGCCCACTCCACTCTAATCTTTTATTATGCAAATGTGTTTTCCACCTGTTGGCACCATGTTACCTGCTTCTTTACCGCACAGGTGATTGACAAAGAAAAGGGAAGATGGAGCCTCCATGTTGAACATGCCTGACCCCCAGGTGGCCTTTTCCTATTGGCACAGCTGCTGGCATTGACCCAAGCAAGCTTCCAGCTTGCTTATCTAGGTCTACAGCTTGATTTTACAGGCTACTCTTTGTTAGAAAAGAAATGACTTGGGGGCTGCTTTTTGTTAAAAGGGAAGTCTTACTGAGAACTCTCTTAACCTCATGAACTGCATAAATAATTTCTTTTTAGCTCCTGTATTATTTGCATAATCAAAAACGAGCTAAGTGTCAACAGCCAAGACAATGGGAAAAAAGGCCTCAAAGGCATTTTGGAGACCATTGCAGCAGCCGCTCCCATCACAAGTCTTGAGGTCCAGCAGGACTGAATGAATTAATGGACAAGACTCAGGGCCTATCTGCCCTGTGTGGACTAGGGACAATGCTCCCCACATCCTGGTCACTCTGGTTCCAGCTTCAGCTCGAAGAGGGCCAGGTATAGCTTGGGCTGCTATTTTAGAGGGGTTAAGACAAGTCTTGGCAGCTTCCACATGGTGTTAAGCCTGTAGGCACACAGATTATAAGGGTAGCTGATTCTTGGCAGCCTCCACCTGTATTTCAGCAGATCAGTAGAAAAGCCTTGGAGCCCAGGCCGAAGCCTGTGTAGGAGGAGAACCCCCGCAGAGAACATCTACTAGGGCAGTATGAGTAGGATATGTGACGGTGGAGCCCGTACATGTATTCCCAACTTGGACTCTGCCTAGTGGAGCTGTGGGAAAGGGGCCACTGCCCTCCAGACCCTAGAATGGTAGAACTACCAGCAGCTCAAACCCTATGTCTGGAAAACCCACAGACACTCAATGAACTGTGAGAGCAGCCACAGAGGCTATACCCTAAAGCCACAGGGGAAGAGCTGTCCAAGGCCAAGGGAGCCCTCCCCTTGTGTGTGCCCAGGATGTGGGACATGACATCAAAGGAGATTACTTTGGGGCTGTAAGATTTAATGATTTCCCTGCTGGGTTTCAAACTTGCATGGGGCCTCCAGCCCATTTGTTTTGGCCAATGCCTCCCTTTTAAATGGGAATTTTACTCAATGCCTATACCTTCATTTTATCTTTAAAATAATGTTATTGTTTTTTTTTTTTCAAATCAGATTCATATGTTAAGGGAACTTGCCTTTTCTTACTTGAGACTATGGACTTTGGGCTTTCGAGTTAATGCTGGAATGAGTTAATACTTGAAGATACTGTTAGGAAGGCATGATTGTATATTGCAATGTGAGAAGAACATGAGGTGTGGGGGGATCCAGGGGTGGGATATTATAGGTTGGATATTTATCCGCTCCCAAATCTCAAGTTGAATTATCATACCCAATTTGGAGGTGGTGATTGGTGGAAGGTGTTGGATCGTGGGTACAGATCCCACATGGTTTGGTGCTGTCTTTGTGACAGTGAGTTCTCACGAGATCTGGTCACTGGAAGTGTGTGGAACTTCCCCCACAATTGCTCTTGCTCTTGCCCTGTGGGATACTTCCTCCCCCTTTGCCTTCTGCCATGATTGTAAGCGTCTTGAGGCCTCCTCAGAAACAGATGCTAGTGCTATGACTCTTGTATGGCCTGCAGAACCATGAGACAATTAAACCTCCTTTCTTATCATTACTCAGTGTCAGGTATTTTTCATAGCAATGCAAGAAAGACATAATATGCTAACAAATGCATTTAATATTATATTTTTAATCAGATTTTACATGTAGCATTTTCATTATGGTTCAGTTTTAAATAATGTAATTTTTTGTTATTATTCTTTTTCATTTTGTAATATATTGAGAAGAGCATATAAAATTTTTGAATTTGGAAAATTTTGACTACATTTTATTAACAGTTTAAAACAATGCAATATTTATTGCATTGTTTTAGAACAATTTGGTGTTGTCTACCTGGTAATAATTATTTTGGTTTGATTTGTCTTGTTGCCAGTTTTATGGTCACTTGTGTAAATGTTCTGCGAAGTTTAAACAATGTAAATTATTTAATTGGTGGTTGCAGTTTCTACACACATTTATTAGATAAAATATATTTGATTCTAGTTATTGTTTGATAGTATAGTTGCATATAAGTTTTGCAGTTTTTTCCTCAAAACTTTGAAAATTATAGTCCATTTTTTTCCATCACTTATTGCTATATTTCTTCATTGATAAGCAGGTTTGGCATTTTTTTGAACATTTTTATCTTAGTATATTCCATCTACTCAATGCTTTCTAGTCTATCCTTCTTCATCTCCTTTTAATATATACAAAGCTTGACTATATATTCATTGGCATCTTTTAAATTCTGTTTCATATTATTTTTTAAATCTATTGGATTCTGTATATTGAACTCTTGAGTAATTGCTCTTGTTCTCTTTTCCAGTTTACTAATTATATTTTCAAATGTGTCAAATGTGATACTTGACCAGTTTATTGATGTTTTATTTCAGTGATATTTTTGTTGTTGTTGGTTCTGCAAGTTTTTTTTAATACTTTAAAAAATCTTATCCATCCGTATTACAGTCAGCTGTTTGTTGTTCACATTTTTAGGGCTCATTCTTCTTTATTTTTAAAAGAAACATATTCAATGCACTGATTTTATATATTATTTCTAATAATACCTTTTGTGAAATATTAATCAATCTAATCTGTTCTCTTTCGTTTCTGACTACTGTCATTTATAGGGCTTGTTTCCCTTTAGGATTTCAAATTTTATCTGTGAGCTTATGTTAATTATAGCTTTATCTGTTTTTGATTTCTGTTAATGTTGCATTCCTCTAGACAGAATATCATTTTGTTTCTACCAGTTTTATAAGGGAAGTACAAAATTTGGACTTATTTAAGATAAATTATCTATTTAAATTTGCTCAAAGAAAATAATGTGAATTCAGGTTGCATTTTTTATTTGTTATTTATTGCTGTATAACAAATTATCCCAATATCTAGTGGTTTAAAAATACATTTTTAATCTCACAATTTTTGTGTGTTAAGAATTCAGGCATTGTGTAACTAGGTCCTCTGCTTCAGAGTACTTTACAAGGCTTCAATCAAGGTATTAGCAGTGGCTGAAGTCTTATTTGAAGACTTGACTGAGGAAAGATTCACTTCCAAACTCACTCACATAGACAAGATTCAGATCTTCTACTGTTGCTAAACTGAGGTTCTCAGTTCCTCCCTGGCTGTTAGTTGAAGGCTCTCTTCAGTTTTTTTTTAAGTGTATCTCTTCAAAATGATGTCTTACCTCATCAGAAGCACCAAATGAAAGAGTCTGCTAGTAAAATGTCACTTAATGTTGCATTCCTCTAGACAAAATGATAGCCATTTAATCTATTCTTGGAAATAACATACCCTCAAAATTGCCATATTATATTGGTAAGAATTAAGTTATACAGGCCATGGATATCAGTATAAACGGGTTATATGGGACCTGTCTTAGACAATGTCTGCTATAGGCCTGGAATAAGGTTCTGGTTTTTCAGGTAATATACATTTTTACCTCACCACTGTACAACCAAAACAGGTTTTTTTTTCTTTGCTGTCCTGATCTATATGGAGGATTTATTTATGCTAGTCTTTAATACAAGCTTTTGGGGGAGTCTAAGCCTTGTGCATGATACACCAATTATATTTTCCAACTCAAATATGCCCAAGTATTTTTTATTCTCCAATGCCCTTTCATCTTCAAACAGAAATTTAAAATCAAAATAGTAAATGATGATTTTAGCATTCTCTTAAGTTCTATTTCAGACTTGTAATTGTTTTGTACGTTCTTAACAGTCAGTCCACTTAATAATTTTTTTTTTTTGAGACGGAGTTTCACTCTTGTTACCCAGGCTGGAGTGCAATGGCGCGATCTCGGCTCACCGCAACCTCCGCCTCCTGGGTTCAGGCAATTCTCCTGCCTCAGCCTTCCGAGTAGCTGGGATTACAGGCACGTGCCACCATGCCCAGCTAACTTTTTGTATTTTTAGGAGAGATGGGGTTTCACCCTGTTGACCAGGATGGTCTCGATCTCTTGACCTTGTAATCCACCCGCCTCGGCCTACCAAAGTGCTGGGATTACAGGTATGAGTCACCACGCCTAGTCCATAATTTAAAAATATATAGCCAACAAATTATAATTTTCTTCATTGATATGGGTATTCAGGATGCCTTGTTTTCAATGTTGTGAACAACATAGTTCCAAATGGAATATCTATCTAGATATCCATATTTACATCTTGATCTATATACAATCTATTATTCTGTTTCTCTGAAAAATCCAAATATATATTTTAGTTCTAATAGTGGTTACAGAAGAACATAATTTTAAGGGTGACTTTTTCTGAATTGGCTCTGAGGTTTCTGGAACTGACTTTCTAATGTGATTAGATATAAAGACACCAATGACTCTATTTCCAGTAGTAAAGCAGGCACTGATAGCTGCAGCAATGGAGATATGCAAAATATCCCCATTGGATGCTCCTAAACAATCACTTATAACAGGCAAGAAACTGGGTGACTGTTTGTATGATATTTTCAAACATTATTATCTAAGAAATGCAGTGAGATTGGCTGTTGCCTCTAATGTCACTGAACCTTTAAAGTTGAGAAAAAAAGGATAATATCAGTAATTCAGATATCCAATGCAAGCACTACACAAATGACCTAAAAGCTTCTCTATGTATTCTAAAGGTGACCTTTAAATCCTATAGCTGCAAGACTGAGATTGTTGAATATCAAGTACAGAATCTCATTTTTCAATTGTCTCAAATAAAATAAAAATTAAACTCTCAGCCTCACATTGTGTCTACAATTAATCTTAGTGCATTGACTAGGAAGATACCCTGGAATTTAGAATGGGAAAGTGTGGTAAGTCCCTGACGAAGCTGGAGACATCAAGCGCCTCAATTTCAATGAAACATCTTTTTCCATCTGAGGAACAGTGGTCTTTCCATCACCAGTGGGAGTGTCTTTCCACCCCCATCTGAAGGGATTAATTCTGTATTTTCTGAGTAAATTGCAATGCCACCCCTGCCCTCCCAGAGGCAATGTCTATAAAAGACAATACTGAGTCTCCTCAGAATCCATTGCTACTATCTCTCTGCTTTTAGACCTATAACAAGCCTGAAATCCCATCCAGCCCCTGAAAGTGAGATACAAAGTGTGATCCTTAAGATGTGCTACATTGCAGAAGAACTACCTGTGTTTAATCATACATGTAGGCAGAAATCATAAATACATGCATGGGAGTAAAAACTAAGGGTGGGTAGTAATGGTGAAAAAACATAAAGGCAAATCATGATGAAGTTATTAATATGGGCTCAATAAACAGAGATTCTACATTTTATATTACAGCTTGGGGAATTAGAAAGGGCTCTAGCATTCTGTTTGCATGGTTGATAAAAACATTAACTGAGAGATGGACAACAGTTAAAAATTAGAAAGTTAGACCTGCTTTTGTTTCATGTAGAAAAATTGATTTAAAGACTTGGGATGCTTGAAATGTGATAGAGGACTCTTGTTATCTAAGACGTACTCATCCACACTGAAAGAGTTTAAAGGACATATTTTTCACCACAACTGTGAGAAATAAATTTAAGGGGAGCTTAAGCATTCTTGAAGAGCTTGTGGTTTCTTTGTCTACAGGTCAAAACTTAGAGTGGAAACTGTGGTCATTGAATTGGGGTATGATCCCAGGGTGGCAGGGGCCAAGTGCTAACACTCAACCACCAAAGGTAAGATGGGCATGGCTGTCATGATTGGCAGGAGAGTCAAATCAGTGATCTCAGTAGTCTAACTTGTACAGATTTATGACATTGTCTAGTTGATCATGGTATACCTAGAAGTGGAATAGATAGGAAGCCTAGAGAATTCTTACTTAATATATATAAGCAGAACATTTCTAGGTCAGTGAACAAAAATGCAACCTGAATCACAAAAATAGAGTTATAGCTCCTAAATCAATTTCCAGACTTCAGCCAGTTTACAAATCCAGAACCCCTTAAATAAAGAACAAGCTTGGTCCCCTTGAGTAAGGGTCCTAGTACACTGCCCAAAATCTATACATTTAATCTTTCTTCTAATCTTGCCAAAGGAACTTACATCATTTACCAGTGTAACTGTTCATTTGAGTAATAGAAAATAATCAAATCAGGGACTACTGGACCCTGGCTATGAACTGATGCAAATTCCAGGACACCTAACATACCACAAAGAGAGTCCCTACGGGAATCAGGTGATCCATGAAGTTTTAACTCAGGTCCAACTCACAGCGGGTCCATGGTCTCCCTAGATGTATCCTGTAGTTATTTACTCAATTTGGAATTAATATTTTGAATAGATATACTCATGCTGACATAATCTTCATAATGGTTCCCTGACCTGTAGAGCGAGGTGTATTATGGTGGGTAATGCCAAATGGAAGCCAGTAGAAACACCTCTATCTAGGCAAATGGTAAAGTAAATTCCATATTTCATCTCTGTATGGATTTCAGACATTCGTGCCACCATCTAGGGCTTGAAAAATGAACACTGGGTTATTTCCACCACATCCCCATTCAGCTTGTCTATCTGGCCTATGCAGAGGACAGATGGATCTTAGAGAATGACAGTAAATTATTATAAACTTGGCCAGGTGGTGACTCCAATTACAGCTGCTACACCAGATGCAGTTTCATTGCTTGAAAAAACTAACACATCTCTTGGTACCTGGTATGCAACTATTGATCTGGCAAGTAATTTTTCTTCATACATGTCAATAATGGCCAGCACAGGCAATTTGTCTTCAGTCAGCAAAGCTAGCAATACACTATCACTTTCCTACTTTTAGAGTGTATCTTCAGCCCTATGTTATAATTTACTTCACAGGAACCTTGATTGCCTTTCCTTTTCACAAGATATCACATTGGTCTATTACACTGATGACATAATAGCAACTGGATATAGTGAGCAACAAATATCAACTATTTTGACTTATCAGTAAAACAGATGCATGTCAGAGGGTAGAAATCCGATAGAAGTTTAGGGCCTTTCTACCTCAGAAAAATTTATAGGGGTATTGTCATGCAGGGCATGTTGTGATATATGTTCTAAGGTGAAGAATAAGTTATATCATCTGGCCTCTCCTATAATAAAAAAAAATGGGTATAACACCTAGTAAACCTCTTTGAATTTTGAAGGCAAATATTCTTAATTTAGATGTGCTACTCTGTATCATTTTCTGAGTAATCTAAAAAGCTGCTAGTTTTGAGTATAGCCTAGAACAAAACAAGCCTCTATAATAGATCCAGCCTGCTGTGAAGACTTCTCTGGCACTTGAGTCATATGATCTAGCAGATCCAATAGTGTTTGAAGAATCAGTTTCTCTTAGGTGTAATAGAGAGGCCCCATAGGTGAATCACAGCTCATGATTTTATACATTTCTGGTTCAATAGAAATACTGTGGTGTCCCTTAAATGCAAAGCAAAACCACAATAAGATACCATCTCATGTCAGTCGGAATGGTGATTATTAAAAATCCAGAAACAACAGATGCTGGTGAGACTGTGGAGGAATAAGAGTGCTTTTACACTGTTGATGGGAATGTAAATTAAAATGTAAATTGTGGAAGACAGTGTGCCTAGTCCTCAAAGACCTAGAACTAAAAAGACCATTTAACCCAGCAATGCCATCACTGGGTATATACCCAAAGGACTATAAATCATTCTGTTATAAAAATACATGCACTAATATATTCATTGCAGCACTGTTCACAATAGCAAAGACATGAAATCAACCCTAATGCCCATCAATGATAGAATGAATGAAGAAAATGTGGTACACATACACCATGAATTACTATGCCACCATAAAAAGTATTACATTAGACTGAAGGATGACCTTGTTATTATTTGTATTTGGAGTGTAAGTAGAGTTTAAGGAGATATGTATGAGTATTAAAGTTTGTAAGTTGTGAACTTATGATATTTAATTTTATGTGTCAACTTGACTGCGCCACAGGGAACCCTGTCATGTAGTCACATATTATTCAGGGTTTGTCTGTGAAGGCACTTCTGGATGAGATCACTATTTGAATCACTAGACTAAGTAATGCAGGTTGTCCTGCCTAATGTGTTGGGCCTTGTAATAGTTCTTTCTAACACTGTTATGAAGAACAGCCTGAGACGGGGTAATTTATAAAGAAAAGTGGTTTCATTAACTCACAGTTCTGCATGGCTTCAGAGGCATCAGTAAGCTTATAATCATAGCAGAAGGAGAAGGGGAAGCAAGGCATGTCTTACATGGTGGCAGAAGAGAGACAATAAGTGAAGGGAAGAAGTGCCACATGTTGAAACATCAGATTTCATGAGAACTCACTCTCATGAGAAGAGCATAGGGGAAACTACCCCCATGATCCAATCAATTCCCACCATGTTTCTCCCCTAACACATGGGGATTACAATTCTGCATGAGATTTGGGTGGGGACACAGAATCAAACCATATAATTCTGCTCCGGCCCCTCCTAAATCTCATGTTCTTCTCACATTGCAAAATACAGTTATTCCTTCTCAACAGTCCCTCAAAGTCTTAATTCATTCCAGCATTCCATCATTAACTCAAAAGTTGTATTCCAAAGTCTCATCTGAGACAAGGCAAGTCCTTTCCACTTAGGAGCAACATCAAAAACAAGTTAGTTACTTCCAAAATGCAATGGAGATACAGGCATTTAGTAAATGCTCCCATTTCACATGGGAAAAATTGCCAAAACAAGAGGGCGACAGGCTCCATGCAAGTCTAAAAACCAGCAAGACAATCGTTAAATCTTAGAGTTCCAAACTTATCTCCTTTGATTTTATGTCTAATACCCTTAAATAAATAAAATAAAAAATAAAAAAGGAGACATTACTACTGATAACAAAAATAAAAAAATTATAAAGGACTACTATGAACAATTATATGGCAACAGATTGGATAACTTATAATAAATGAATAAATTTCCAGAGACATACAACCTACAAAGACTGAACCAAGAAACAATAGAAAGGCCAGGGTGTTAGTCTGTGTTATTGCTGCATAAGGAACAAGATGCTAAAGAAGCAGCAAGTCATGTTTTCTGTGAAGGCAGAAGAGAGTGAGTTAAGGGGAAAGTGTCACACTAAAGCATCAGATCTCATTAGAAGTAACTCACTATTATGAGAATAGCATGGGGGAACGGCCTCCACGGTCCAATCACCTCCCACCATGTCCCTCCTCGGACACATATAGATTGCAATTTTACATGTGATTTGGGTAGGGACACATAGCAAACCATATCAGGCCTCATCCAATAAATTAAAGACCTTTATATAACAAAAAAAAAGCTGAATAAAAGGAAGCTCCTCTTGCCTGACTGCTTGGGCTAGGACATCAGTCTTTTCCTGCATTCAGACTGACTGAAAAAATCAGACTTCTTCAATCTTGAGCCTGTCAGACTTTAGAGTAGAATTTCCATGATCAGACTTCCTGTTTCTTAGGTCTTCTGATTGTTACTGAAACTATGCCCTCTTCTTTCCTTGTTATCTAGCTTGCTGATAGCAGACCTTGGGACTTGTCAGAGCCTGTAATTATGAGAGTCCACATCCATATACCGGTGAGAATACCTGATTTTTTTTGTAATTTATTGATAAATTCTCATCTTAGACATTGGTGTGGGTTGCTCCTTTGGAATGTTAATTTTCTGGTATTATTGGCGTATGTTATATGTGAGCAGAGACATTTTTAGAAGAGCGTTCAGTCACAATGCTACTGGTCCTAGCTATAGCTAGTTGAGCTAGGATACAGAGAGATGGTAGTAGCTGAGGTGGTATAAGCAGTGAACTGAAATCATATGCTTCATAAAACAAAATATGCCTGTAGCTCAGCAGGTAACTTTGGGCTACAAATGTGCATTTGCAAATCATAGTCTTATTTAAGTCATTAGAATTGATTGCATCTTTCCGGGTTGTTTCTTATAATGATAAGAAGCTTCAGTCAGATTCTTAGAGAAACCAAGTATTTTAGAGATGCTAGAAGAGTAGAAACCAAAAAAGAGTCAGAAGATGGCCCAAATAAGTAAAAGGATACAAGAATGTGATGCCTTAGAAGTCAAGGGACCAAAGTGATTTATCCCCAGTACAGAGTGCTTGAGAACTTCAAATGCTTCCATGAAGGAAGATAAGATATGAAAAAGATTGATTGGACTTAGTCACATAGAAAACACTTGTGATCTTGGAGAATTATGGGCCACAATATCAAATTCCAGTGTATTAAGATGTGCTCAGTAAAATGCATGTTCTTTCAGAAGATTGTAATACAGTAAAAAAAAAAAAAAAAACTAAGATAAATTATTTTATTTGCTTAATTTTACTCAAAGTGGGGAACATATAAGCATGTTTATCAGTTGATGGTAGAGGAATTAGAAAGAGAGTGGTATAAGATAAAGAAAATGTAGAGGATAATCAAAAGAGTCATATTCCTGGAAGAAAGGAAATCATAAGATTCAGAACACAGACTGAGGAGCAGTAATTACACCTTTAACAAATGGAAATTATTAAATTTGGAGAAGTTGAATCACAAAATGAGAACCATATGTATACATTGCTAGTCCTGAGTATTAAAAAAATGGTTAGATTGGGCTATAAATTCTACATATTTTAGACTTGAAATGTGATAGAGTTTAAGCAAGCAGTGAATGATATGTAATGTTTTATGGATTCATTAACATTTTTGTGTGCATCAGTAGTTTGTTCTCTTTGATTAGGGTGGAGTATTTCATTCTATGGCTGTAACCTAATTGGTTTAAACATTGACTGGTGGATGCACATTTGGATGAGGAATATTACAAATAAAGCTGCTATAAACACTGATGAGAGACTCCTTAATTAAACTTTAGTCTGGCTTTTCTGAGTCTCCTTTATCTACTAGGCCCAGTCCCTAGTAGGTATATCAAGAGCCCAGTTTTAGCAGGAATCCTGCTGTGTCAATTTAGAGATGATCCCCACCCTCAGTATCTGATCATTCTCAGTATCCGGCCAAATTCCTTATTCGCCACTATTGGTAGCTGATCACCATGGCCTGCCTTCTGCAAGAATCCTATCAACTCTGTTTCATCAGAATTCCCCCTTGTCTCCAATGCTTTCACTTAGTAATTTTCTACTCACTAAATCCCCACCTTTTGCCTTAGCTATAAATTTCCACTTGCCCAGGCTTTATTTGGAATTGAGTCTAGTTTTATACTGGAATCTCCTTTCTCCTATTGCAATAGTCCTCAATAAAGTCTATTTTTAATATTTTAGTTATTGTCTGGCTATGTTTTCCTTTGATAGCATTTCTGTACATGCTTTTGTGCAAATATGTTTTTATTGCTCTTGGTTAAATACCCAAGTGCTTTACAAGGAACTATGAAACTGCAGCAGCAGTGCCAGAATCATTGTCATTTATGGAGGGCTCACTTTATTTTAGTCACTATGCTTCAGGCTAGACACTTCACAAAATATCTCGATTAAATCCTTGAAGCAGATCTATTCAGCGTATATTGTTTTTTTCTATTTTACCAATGACAAATTAAGAATCAAAGAAACAAAGTCATGCACTCTAATTTTCACAGCTAAGAATTGTGAATTTAGGATTTAATTCTAGAATTCTCTGATTCTAGAATCTGTGTTGAAAAAAGACAATTTAACTAGTATCATTCCTGGCTTTAGATTCTGAGGTTTTGAAGATTTATAAGTAAACCTCCAGTTTCAATTTTCCTGAGTAGCTGCTGGTGAGGACCAGTCATTATGGTTCATCCTGAGCTTAGGGAAGTGCCATGACTTTGATTTTTTGCTTATTATCCCATTAGCAGTTCCACTAATAAAGTAATTAGGTAACAATAAATGGAATTCAGTATGCCAAATTCTTGCAGTTGGTATACATAAAAGGATAACTGTAGTCATAAAATTGAAGTTAAATAAGTAAACAATTAAAAAGAAAATTTGTATTTTATAATGGCTTATAACTTTTACATGAATGGGGTCATCAAGATGACCAAATTGTGAAACTGTTTTAGTGAATGTTCAATCCAGTGCGAAAATTATGAAAAAAAATAGATTTTGTATAGGCAATAGAAGCTCTTAGTGGATATATTCAGGAGAAAGACAGGATCCTATGTAAAAATGATCATAATTATGAATTTGGTGAAGGCACTAAAGTTGCTATCCAATTGATCTTTTAAATTTTTGTCTCATTTTGTGAAAGAAATAATGTGCTATAAAGTTACTCAAAGATTAGGAATTTGTGAAGTTCCTTTGACAGATACTTAATTACTTTCAGGTCTTGTTTTTTTTAACTTTTACATGAGTTACAATGATCTGTTTATGCGCCAGTTTTCTTTATTCTACTCTGAGCTATTTTAGGATTAAGATGCTGCTTAACTGACTCTATTCCTATAGTATTTAGCATAGAATCTGTTTCAAAACTTATGTTAGGGACTCAAATTATTATTTAGTGACCAAATTAATATATAAATAAATGAGACACTCAAAGGAGCGGCTTGGCTCAGTTGCAAACATACGAAATCTCTGAACAAGTTAAAAATATAAAATTTAGGAAAGAAGACTTGCTAAGTATTTGAGTCTTTACTAGAAAAGGTCATTGGTTTCCTAAATCAAAGAAGATACTTGTAAGAAACCATTTTGGCTGTATGAATTTGGACCAAATAAAAGACTAAAATTCTACTCCTACCAATGTATGTTTTCACAAAAAAATAGGCCAGGATAAATATGCTCCATGTTTCTGGAAATGCAAATGCATCATTTGAACATTCAGCTCTGAAACAGTCGACTATAAAAGAGAATATTGAAAAATGTATTCATTCCAAGTTAATTAGAAAATGAAACATATTGCATGCCATTGTCATATTTTCATTTGCTTTCTAATTTAGTATTTCATTTATTTATCATTTAAATAAAATTTCATTTATTATTAAATTAAAATTTAGTAAAATAAATTTTACTTATTAATAAATTTCACGTATTTATTGTTTAAAATAAACATTTATTATTAAAAACTATATTTTTTCAGTAATGTGTGCTTTGAAATCTAGCAATAAGAGAGGGGAAGAACCAATTTCAGACAGAACTCAACAAATTCTCTTAGAATGAACCTCAGTCACATGATGATAAAATGGCACAACCAAAGCAGTGAACTCAGATGCTATTGATTTCACAAAGCGTATCTCCAAATGTCAGACCATATCTCAATTCCTGTGTGAAAGCCATGGTATTTGAAGCTAGCTCTGGTTATGAATATCTTCTTGCGTGGAATTTCCAACCTGCATTCTAACTAAGGTCAAGCAGACTCTAACAATTTTCTTTTCCTCACCCTGCTCAGTCAGATTATGATTGAATTCAACAAACTAAATTCTGCTTCCTCAGCAACAGCTGACTCATGGGAATCTGCTACCATTTTTAAAAGTTAGACTGTATTAATAAGTACAAATATGACTTTTTCGTCTTTAGAAATAGAGTTGCTGGTGTAGAACATCATTAAATGCATCTTAATAATAATTTATTATTAAAATCTGCTATGAAGAGTCAAGGAGTGACCTGGCGTATTGCCTTAGAAACAAATACATAATACAGGGTATTTATAATCTTCTGAGTGCCAATAACTTAGTTAACTAGAATAAGAAGAATAGCACTGAGATCCAAAAAAGTAATGACATCTATCTGATAGTTTTTCACAAAGTAAGCTATGTGTGTATTGATTAAAATAGAGAGAAGAAAAGAGGGTCACCTTTCTCTTAAGTCATCCATATACCTTGTCATTCATTAAAAGTATAGAGGTCATAAGGACATCTTTTGGTAAATCAAGGGAAAATTTGTCCTCACAGTTAATTAACAGAGACTCTTAAGTTAAAAAAAAAAAAGCTTTATAGTTTAATGATTTGTATCAATTCCTTATTGGGCTAGAATTTTTCCAACTACAATTTTAACATGTTAAGATAAAAACGGATTTGGGTAATGAATGAAATATTGTGAGTGCTGCTCCTTAAATTGTCCATTGTATTATCATTCTTATATTTTAATGAGAAAGTGGTCACAAAGAAAATGCCACAATGAGATAATCTGCATTATTAGTGAACTTTCAAGCCAAATAATCTTATGAGTTACATTCTACCAAGCTTTCTAATGTAATTATTATGGGACACTGCCTGTTTTCCTCAGGCCTTGCTCACAATTCTGGAGTATCTCAGACACTATCATAATAATTATTGAACATAAATTACTACTATTAGAGTGCTGAGAGTATTTTTATAAAATCACTGTTATCTAGTATATCTAGAAAGAATATTGTTATGATTATCTTTTTAAGTAAATAACCCAGTTGCACTACAGAAATTATCTCTGCACATAGCACTACTAAATAGTTGGCAAAAAGATTTAAGATGTGCTACTTGTAAATAGTTTAAAGGAAGAAAATAGTGTATGTTTAAAATGCCGTTCAATATAATCATATAATCATTATAATATAACTCTGCTTGAAGAAAAAAAAGTTCTCCCAAAGGACAGACCTAAGGGGAAAAATTATCTTATTAAACTATTCAGCTTTTATAAAAACACTGATTAAAAACTATATTTTAGGCATTATGCTAGAAAAAATGTAAAATTGTGCATGCTATAAAGAAGCTCACTATCCAAAAGAGATTAACATATACACAAAACTTTACTATGATATTAAAATGAGGAAATGAATAAGAGAACAAATTTTTCACTAGGCTGAAAATTAGTATTGATTTGCCAGATACATTGAAGATAATAAATCCTAATGCCCCAAATACATAAAGGCAAAAGAGAGTATGATTTATATACAGAAGATCAGATATGATTTTGTGATGGTTAGACCATCGGGGATAAATCAGTGGGAAAACGATCAGACATAATGCTGAAGTCCCAGGGCCATATCATGTAGGATTTTATTTGTGTCAATAAAGAAGTCCTTTTCCTATAGCCAGTGTGAAGCCATTGAATAATTTTAAGTATTAATTATAATTAAATGAGTGGCCATTTGAGATGGATTGGAGAGAGTGGAGCAAGGTAAAACTAGAGGTAGAGTCACTAATTAATATTCTACAATACATGTTGAAAATCAGCCATAAGTTAAAGGCACTGGAGTTGGAAGAAAGATCTTGATATAAGATATATGAAAAAATGTACAGATAAAAATATGGTGTGCAACTCTTTCTCTACAGATACCATGGGCAAAGAAGAAATGAATTAAAAATTTCCTGAGTCAGCAGAAGAGAATAGCCCAATCTACCTGTAGATTAACTTCTTAATGCCAATGCAACAAATCACCAAATTAGTGGTTTAAACAAGACAAGTTTATTATTTTACACTTCTGATGGTCAGATGTTAAAAATGAGTTGTGTGGGGCTAATATCGAATGTTGCATTTTTTTTTTTCCTGGAGCCTCTAGTCTGAAACTGTCCTTTGCTTTTTCCAGGTTCTAGAGGCTCTCTGTGTCCCTTGTGTCTGGCCACATTACTTCAGTCTTTGTTTCTGTTGTTACATCTTTCTCTGCTTCTGTCATCATACCATCTTCTTTAATGCTCACTGTCCTGCCTACCTTCTATAAAGTTACCTATTTTTATATTGGGCCCACCTAGACAATGTAAGAAAATCTTCTTGTCTCAAGATACTTAACTTAGTTACATCTGCAAAGTCCCTTTCACTAAGTAAGGTAACATGTTCACAGGTTCTGGAAATTAGGACATGTATATAATTCGGGGACATTATTATTCAGCCTACCATAGTTTGTCACTAAACTAGAAGTACTTCTGATTGATATAATGTAGATATGATAAGGCCAATGTTTTAAATAAGGAGTTACTTAGTTGAAATGCTACTCCTTGAGAAAATAACCAGCAGAAGTAAGCAGAGGTATCCCAACATAATCTTATTTGTATGCTCTAATTTTGAGTGGTGGATGAGTTAGAGAAGGCTGTGGGTCAGATAGTGAGCTTTTCACTTGATATTATGTCACTTCTATAGATTAAATCATCAAAACATTCAAAGGCAATAGCATTGGAATAATTTAGGAGGAACAAATCTACAATCAATTAAATGATGCATTTAATCAGGGATCATTACTTCACGCACTGGATATCAGTGGCAATTACTAGGCCAGAAGCTGCCACTCCATGTAAGTAGTGATTGGATGAAAAATTAAAAAAAAAAGAATTTAAAAAGGAAGGACATAAGGAAGTAAAGAAGGGATGGAGGAAGGAAGGAAACAGGGAGAGGAACTAGTTTCACAATGAAAGCTAACATTTTCAAATATATATTTAAAAATAATCAGCTGAGATAAACCATCTCTGCTGGGAATTACTGAGAAAGTTCAGTTTCCTTCTCATACTCCACTGAGACTGCTAATCCCTTAGTTGATAATATCAAGTCACAGTAATCAGGCTCTTATCTAAGTCTAAGAGGATCCAAAAGATTGAAGGCCAAACCTGAGACTAACCAAAGAAAATGTATTCACATTGTTTTAGATCAATATCAATCTTGCCATGATCATCACAGTTGCTGTGAAATTTTGTCATATAACACAAAGAACAAAATATAAACAGTAAACTTCTTCAAGTAAGAACACATCTTTAGAACAGATTTGCTGCAATATACAAAAGACTATTTTATATATCATGAGAACAATGAATTCAATTTTTTTGACTTTCCAGAAACAGTACTCAAACAAGATTTTAATTGTGTTCTATTTTGTGTTGATACTTAATTTAAATAATTCTCTTCTAGTCTGCCTTTTTACTTTGAATAAAAAAATTTAGCTTACCCAGACAGTATAGAAATGCAGTGCTAAATTTAGAAAAACCTTGATCATGAATTCACTATAATGTATTACTGAACAGCAAACTATTAAAAGTGTTCAATGAGCAAACAATTCACAGACTATTGTAATAACTGAACTGAATAAAAGATGTTGCTGGATCTCACTTTTGCTCATGTGTTTTTCTTCTTTTGGGAACAATGTTCTTTTCCGGAATCCACTCTAATTCTCAATATGATCATGTGGTTTCCAAAGGTGTTTTTGTGTTATTACATGACTTTGTCTACCCAGCTCCCCCTAAAATAGTGTATGTGGGAATAGCTCACTGAATTCGGGACAGTAAGGAGTATTTCCTATTTATTTCAAAACAGAACTACTAAGAGTGAGCACTATTCCAGCAATAAAAGATCACTACACTTTCAAAGTTAATCTATCCAGGAATCTATGAGTGAAATCAATTCATTTACTGATTTACCTATATACCTTTAATTTGGATTATGTTACATAAAAGTGCAAGAACCCTCATTTCTGAAATGCATTTGTTTGGAAATTAATTTATGGAACAATAAAAGAAAGTTAAAAATTAATAAAGCAAATTATTTTTTAAAATGAGGGATATACTAAAATTAGTTCCAGAAAATAAATACACTGAAATTAGAGTTAGATAATTAAAATTCAGCTATTTAAGCATTAGAATAGTGAGGTGGATTTTACGCTACATTTTTAACATTGCTCACTGTTGGCACATAGAAATATTACAGATTTTTGTATGTTGATTTCACATCATGCACCTTTATTGAATTTGTTAACAGTTTTCATCATTTTCTTGTGGGGTCATTAGGTTTTCACAAGTGTAAGGTTTTATCTGGAAACAAGGATAATTTGACTTCTTCCTTTTCAATTGGATGCCCTTTATATCTTTCTCTTTTCTTATAGCTCTAGCTAGGACTTCCAATAGTATGTTGAATAACGGTGACAGTAGATTGTCTTCCAGATGTTAGAAAAAATGCTTCAATTTTGACCTATTCCATCCAATATGATACTAGCTGTGGGTCACTTATATATGGCTTTGATTATGTTAAAGTATGTTTCTTCTATACCCAGTTTTTTGAGGGATTTTATCATGAAGAGATTTTGAATTTTATAATTGCTGTTTCAGCATCTATTGAAATTATCAGTTTTTATCCTTTGTTCTGTAGATATATTGTATCCTATTGATCAATTTGCATATGCTGTACCATCCTTGAATTCTAGAGATAAGTCTCACTTGGTCATGATGAATGAACTATCTAATGCATTGTTGAATTTGGTTTGCTAGTATTTTGCATTAATATTAAACAGAGATTTTTACCTATAGTTGTATTTTTGATGTGTCTTTCTTTGTGTTTTCTGATCATAGAATAAGTTTGGAAGTATGCCCTCCTCCTCTGTTTTTTAGTATAGTTTGAGTAGGATAGGTGTTAGTAATTTTTTTAATGTTTGGTATAATTCAGCAGTAAAACCATCAGGTCCTGGGCTTTTATTTACCAGGAGACTTTTTTAGGGCTTCAATCTCAATACTCGTTATTGGTCTGTTCAGATTTTGAGTACCTTCCTGGTCTATCTTGGTGAGATTGTGTGTGTAAAAATTTGCCCAATAGATTTACCAATGTATTGGCATATGGTTGTTCATAGTAGCCATTAATGAGCCTTTTATTATCTGCACTATTAGTTGTAATGTCTCCATTTTTATTTCTAATTTTTTTTATTTAGATCTTCCCTCTTTTTACTTAATCTGGCTAAATGTTTGTTAATTCCATTTATCTTTTCAAAACTCTACTTGTTTCATTGATCTCTTATTTTTATTTCAATTTTATTGATTTCTGCTCTAATAATTATTATTTTCTTTAACTGATTTTGGGTTTCGCTTGTTCTTGTTCTTCTAGTTACTTAAGATCCATCATTAGATTGCTTATTTGAAGTTTTTCTCTTTTTCTATGTAGGCACTTATAGTTATAAGCTACTATTTTGGTACTGCTGTTGCTAGATCCCATATCCCATAGGTTGTAGTGTGTTGTATTTCCTTTATCACTTGTTTCAAGGATATTCTCAATTTTATTGTTAATTTTTTATTGACCCATCATGGTTTGCATTTTCCCTCAATGGTGTCCTTAGTTGAAGAGAAGTTGCCAACTTTAGTGAAATCCAATTTGTTAAACTTTTTTTATTGCTACTTCTTGTGTTTCTTAAGAAAATCTTGCCTACTGCAATATCATGAAGATATTCTCCCAGTCTCTTGTTGAAATGATGCTTAGTATCATTAGTCATCAGAAAACTGCAAATAACAACAGTGAGACACCATTACACCAGCAATGCAGTGTCTACAATTGAAAAGATAGTCAACACCAAGTGTGGCAATGGTGTATAGAAAGTGGAATTTTCATTTACTGATTGTAATATTATAATGTCGTATGATCACTTTGTAAAACTAGTAATTTATAATATATATACCATACAACCTAGCAATTATGAGCAAAAACATGTATGAACATCACAATCACTAACATATTTAAATATCCATTGTCTTACATCATCTTTCTGAAATTTCTAGAAATAACCAGTCTTCCTGTCACTAAACTTTTCTCTTTATCTTTTTATAAACATAATGTTTTAAAATTGTGACACAAGAACGGCAAATTTCTAACTTAATGTATATTGCATAAGGCCTTGTTAAAAATGCAGATTCCTGCCTCATACCTCCTCCAAGGAATTTTTATCTGTCATTTATATTACACATACACTTGTTGATTCTTAAACAAATTTGTTATTGTAATAGATTTATGTTGTTTTACTTCCCAGCATCCATTCAGTTCCTTTTTGGCAACAAACCTGATTTCTCAGATCTTGTGTCTTTTAGAGAAAGTGGGAGTCTGCCAAATGTTAATGTCGTCAATTAGGACATTATAGTATTTTGGTCAATGTGATTGGTTTAAGAATATGCACATGACCTAAGTCAGGACAACACAAAATTCAAATCAGATCTTGAAATTTTGCTATGATATAGAGAAGTCTGACTTGCTCTATAGTTCAAATTTGTACCTGGAAGTAAATACTGTCGAAGATTCTACAGCAAGTTTATATTCATAAATGGAATACTCTTTCAGAATAAAGTTAACATAGGATAGGTAAATCAGGAAATGGAGAGGAAAATATGGCTCTAATGACGTTATTTGAATTTTTAAATGCAGCTATAATTTAAACCTATATATCCTATGTGCTTTTACTAACATGAATCAACATAGTTCCCTTCCTTCCTTCCTTTTTTCCCTCCTTCCTTCCTTCTTTCTTATTTTTTGTTTGTCATTCCTCAATTTCTTAAATAGTGTAACAATTATAACCAATGTTTTTATTATCATGTAGTTTAAGGTATTAATTCTTATTTTTTTAAAGGTTCTTTTAACCTTCATTTTATAAAACCCTCATCCTAATATCTAGTATCTATGCATGTCTATTTGTTGTTTTCCAGTTGTATTTGTTTTCACTGTAACAAATATTAAAATCTTTAAACCACAGGAATTCCTTGGGGTATATGGTTTCTTGTCATGATCTATTTTTTCTCTTAAAATTTATATTTTAACACTTAAATGAGTAAGCCATAATTAATCCCTAATTTTTAAATGCAAGCATCATTATATACTAATTAGATAGATTCAAAAACATTTATCTATTTACTTGTAGTGTTTATATTCTTTTAATTACTATAGATTTTACAGTTCACAACAAATAAAGTAATTAAATGTTACATAACCATAAAAAGACTAGGAATCATATTGTGTATTATAAAATACAAAAAAAACCATGGTTCAGTGAAGAAAATGACAAAAATATACACAACTTTTAATCCAGACAAAATAGCAATAACTTAATATACAAAAAAGTACTACAGACACATACACACATATGTACACATCATATAGAGACAGAGACTGTATATATATACTATATATATGTATATATATAGTATCTATATACATACTATGTATGTATATGTACATATGCACACAAGCCTACATTCATAATTGCTTATTGTTTGGCCTGAAAATCACACAAAATCCTTTGGCCAGGAGCTGGACTCTTCAGGATATGCAAGACTTGTAAACTGAAAACACTGTTGAAATCAAATAAAAAAAGACTTAAATAAATAAAAAAGACACTCTATGTTTATGGGTTAAAAGAAATACAATTATTAACAGGGCAGTATTTACCAACTTCATCTATAGGTTCAATGAAATCTTTATCAAAATTCCAACTGCAATGTTTTCCAGAAATGAGAAGTTGATGCTAAAATTTACATCAAATTGCAAGGTACCCTCAATAGCCAAAAGTTTTTAAAAAGAAGAACTAAGGTGAATAATTTTCTGTTTTTAATTTTAAAATATACTGCAAAGCTAAAGTAATTAAAACAGTGAGATACTGGCATACAGATATATCTATAGATCAATGGAGTACAATTGAGAATCCAGAGATAAAACTGTATGTCCAGATGAATTAAAGACTTAAACATAAGACCTAACACCATAAAAACCCTAGAGGAAAACCTAGGCAAAACCATTCAGGACATAGGCAAGACTTCATGACTAAAACACCAAAAGCATTGGCAACAAAAGCCAAAATAGACAAATGGTACCTAATTAAACTCCAGAGCTTCTGTACAGCAAAAGAAACAATCATTAGAGTGAATCGGCAACCAACAGAATGGGAAAAAAAATTTTCAATCTACCCATCTGACAAAGGGCTAATATCCAGAATCTACAAAGAACTAAAACAGATTTACAAGAAAAAAACAAATAAGCCCATTCAAAAGTGGGAGAAGGATATGAACAGACACTTTTCAAAAGGAGACATATATGAGGTCAACAAACATATGAAAAAATGCTCATCATCACTGGTCATTAGAGAAATGCAAATCAAAGCCAAATTGAGATACCACCTCACACCAGTTAGAATGGTGATCATTAAAAAATCTGGAGGCAACAGATGCTGGAGAGGATGTGGAGAAATAGGAACACTTTTACACTATTGGTGGGAGTGTGAACTAGTTCAACCATTGTAGAAGACAGTATGGGGATTCCTCAAGGACCTAGAAATAGAAATTCCATTTGACCCAGCAATCTCATTACTGGGTATATACCCAAAAAATTATAAATCATTCTATTATAAAGACACATGCACACGAATGTTCATTGCAGCACTGTTTACAATAGCAAAGACCTGGAATCAACCCAAATGCCCATTGATGATAGACTGGACAGGGAAAATGTGGCATATATACACCATGGAATACTATGCAGCCATAAAAAATGATGTGTTTATGTCCTTTGTAGGGACATGGATGAATCTGGAAACCACGATTCTCAGTAAACTGACACAAAAACAGAAAATCAAACACCACATGTTCTCACTGATAGGCGGTTGTTGAACAATAAGAACACATAGACACAGGGAGGGGAGCATCACATGCTGCGGTCTGTTGGGAGGGCCAAGGGAGGGACAGCAGGGTTGTGGGGAGGTTGGGGAGGGATAACATAGGGAGAAATGCCAGATGTAGGTGACAGGGTGATGGAGGCAGCAAACCACATTGCCATGTGTGTACCTATGCAACAGTCCTGCATGATCTGCACATGTACCCCAGAACCTAAAGTACAATAATAACATTAAAAAAATTTTTAACTGTTTGTCATGGCCAATTTATTTTGAAAAAGGCACCCAGACCATTAAGTGAAAGGAGAATAGCCTTTCCAACAAATGATACTGGGACAACTGGTTAGCCAAATGCAAAATAGCAATTTGTTTTTTGAGACAGAGTCTCATTCTGTTTGCCCAGGCAGCAGTAGAATAGCGTGATCTTGGCTCACTACAACCTCTGCTTCCTGAGTTCAAATTATTCTCCTGCCTCAGTAACCCAAGTAGCTAGAATTACAGGCATGTGCCACCACACATGGCTAATTTTTGTATTGAGTACAGATGGGTTTCCATCATGTTGACTGGGCTGGTCTCAAACACCTGACCTCAAGTGATCTGCCTGCCTTGGCCTCCCAAGGTGCTGGGATTACAGGCATGAGCCACCATGCCAGCCTAAAATAAAATAATGAATTTGGATCCATAGATTACATCCTATCTAAAAATATTTCAAAATTGATAAAACATACAGTACATCATACTCAGCAAACTGACACAAGAACAGAAAATCAAACACTGCATGTTCTCACTCATAGGCAGGTGTTGAACAATGAGAACACATGGACACAGGGAAGGAAGCATCACACACTGGGGTCTGTGGGGGGGATCCAGGGGAGGGACAGTAGGGGGTGGGGAGTTAGGGAGGGATAACATGGGGAGAAATGCCAGATATAGATGATGGGGAGAAAGGCAGCAAACCACATTGCCATGTATGTACCTATGCAACAATCTTGCATGTTCTTCACATGTACCCCAAAACCTAAAATGCAGTAAAATATATATATTTTTATAAAGAGTTAAACCATAAAATTCATAGAAGGAAAAAAGGTGCAAATCTTCATGATCTTTAAGGCAATGGTTTCTTAAACATGACAGCAAAAGCAGAGCAAAAAAGTATGCAAATTAGATTTCACCAAAATTAAAATCATTTTTGCATCAAAGTACCCTATCAGGAATGTGAGAAAACAACCTCAAAATGGGAAGGAATATTTGCTGATCAAAAAAAGTAAAGCTCTTTCCAGGATTTATAAGGCACTCTTATAACTCAACAACAAAAATGAAGTAATCCTAACGAAAAAATATAAAGGACAAAAGACTTGCATAGATGTTTATTCAGAAAGATATACAAATGATGAAGAAGCATTCAAAACCACAATGAGATATTGCTTAATACTCTCTAAGATGACTAAAATTTAAAATAATAATAACATAAAAATGGCATGGTAACAAGTATGAAAATACATTGTAATCCAAGTCTATTGTTCTTGGGGATATGAAAGGTTGTGGATGCTGTGGAAAATCGTTTGATAGTTACTTTAAAAGTTCAATATAGTACTAATCATAAGCTATGAATCTTAAAAGTTGAACATAATTATATATATATGAGCAACCTATATATAAGCAATATATAGGCAATATATATACAAGCTACACACACACACATACACACACACACACACACACACACACACACATATGACCCAGCAATTCTGATCCTAGCTGTACACCAAAGAGAATTGAAAGTGTATGTTTTCACAAAAAATTTGTATATAAATGTTTACAGCAACATTACTCAAAATAGCCAAAAAAGTGAAAACAACCTACATGTTCATCAGTTTATGAATGAATAATTAAAGGGTGGTATATCCATGCAATGAAATAGTAGTCAGCTGTAAAAGAGCAAAGTACTGATATCTGTCATGAAATAGATAAGAAAAAAAGCCAGACACAAAAGCTACATATTTTATGATTCAATTTATATGAAATGTGAATGCATTACAGCTCAAGGGTCACTGACTCTTGCCATTTTACTGGGATAGAGTAAATTTTCTTAAATATTTATTTATTTGCTATATGCCCTATGGGCAATTTTTAGAAATTTTAATGCTGCTATATTGCAATTTATACCAGTTATTTTTTTTCCTATGCTGACTAGATCAGCAGAGTGCCTCAGGACACCATACCAAAAGTAGATCAATTTACATACATTTATATATTCTATTTAAAATTCAGATTAGTGATTTATTAAATAATTTAATCCCTGCTGTTTTCATATACTCTAACTTGCTTTGATTCATAGATAACCAACTAACTTGCATATCTTCACATATCATAATATAAAACATTTCCTCACATATCATAATATAAAACACGTTCTTTACTGGAAAAAATAGAACATTAATATTTGTGTACATTTAAAGAAGATAACATGGCCAGGTAAGTCTTAAAATACAGCCAAAATTACTTTACATGGTGATGATAACAGCTGAAGCAGTCATCACCTACAAAGTATTATGTTGTATTTGCAAATGACTAAAATTTCTCATGGGTAAAATAAGACTACATTTTCATTCTTCAAATTTATTTCATAAAACGAAAGTATGAAAATATGTATACGATTCCTCATATATGTAGGTTTTATTTTTCATATTTATTTTTATTATGTCACAAATAATCTGATGCCCTTTGACTTTTTTGTGTGTGACCAGAAGGAAACTAAAAAGCTGTCATGTAACATTTTATATATAATGTAGAGAAGAGTAGTTATTTAAAGTTCTGTTTTACTAATCATAGATCATAATGGACTTTCTTGCAGATATCTAGAAGATGTGTAGGAAAAACAGCAATAAAAACATGTTTTCTGATCTTCACTCTAGCTTTTCCCACATAACATATACCACTCATTGACTACACTGAATTATACAATCTGAAAATATTAAAACATGCAATAGAACTACAATTTTGTTTTCCTGATTTTTATTTAGTCATCTTATACTACACTGTGAATCTGATGTCAGTGAGCTAAACAAAGTTAATACGTCTGATCATGATTTCAGGTTCTCTAAGAGCTGGCTCATGGTAAGATTTCACTTGCTGGTCAGGCGCGGTGGCTCATGCCTGCAATCCCAGCACTTTGAGAGGCTGAAGCAGGCGGATCACCTGAGATCAGGAGTTCGAGACTAGCCTGGCCAAAATGGTGAAACCCTATCTCTACTAAAAATACAAAAATTACCCAGACATGGTGGTGAGTGCCTGTAATCCCAGCTACTCAGGAGGTTGAGGCAGGAGAATTACTCAAACCTGGGAGACAGAGGTTGCCATGAGCTGATTTCAAGATCTTGCACCACTGCATTCCAGCCTGGGCGACAGAGTGAGACTTTGTCTCAAAAAAAATCACTTGCAGTGGCTAAAAATATTAGGAAATATGACAAACGTCACTCCAGGCTGATGTTCAACTCTTCAGCCCAGCTGTTTCACTACTGCAGCAATTGTGAAGCATATGTTAGGGAGTGTCTCCATTAGAATATGTCCCTATGTGACTGCAATGAGCAAAAGGCCCTGCAAGTCACACCAGATAAATACTATATGAAAAAATAATTTTTGTAGGTTTAAATAACTGAGACTTTGAGATCACCTGTGATATGGTTTGGGCCTGCGTTGCTGCCCAAATCTCATGTCAAATTGTAGTATCCAATGTTGGAGATGGGACCTGGTGGGAGCTGATTGGATCATGGAGGTGGATTTCCTCTTTGGTGTTGCTCTTGTGATAGTGAGTGAGAGATCATGATATGTGGTTCTTTAAAAGTGCATGGTACCTCCCCTATTCTCTCTTCTTCCTTCTCTGGCTATGTGAAGAAGTGCCTGCTTCCTCTTTGCCTTTAACCATTTCTTGTAAGTTTCCTGAGACCACCCCAGTCATGCTTCCAGTACAGCCTGAAGAACTGTGAGCCAACTAAATCTTTTTTCTTTATAAATTATTCCATCTCAGGTAGTTCTTTATAGCAGTATGAGAATGGACAATTTGTTAATGTAGCAAACCTTAACTTGTTTACATATTTTGACTAGTCAAGTTGAGATTCATATGTAAGTAAAACTGATTGCTGCTACCATATACAGAGAAGGACAGAGACAGAGAGATGCACAATAAAGGAATCATATATAAAATATATATAATATTAAATTATATATAATATGTAATATACTATGTATACATATAACAATTATATAACTGTAATTATATATGAATGCAAATATATATATATTTTTTTATGTTTGTCTTCTTATTTGAGTTGAATCTTACCACTTCTCAGTTTCCAGGTCAGATATCATTTTTTTTTTGTAGATAATTATGACCACCTCCAATCTAGGCTAGGCATTCTTTTTTTTATGTGTATATGCCTATATGCCACTCTACCATTTGTACCTTGCATATTATATTTGCTTACTTATATTTCACACACCATGTCCTTAGAACTTGAGCTAAATGAGGATCATAGCTTTGTATTTTGAAAATACCAGAACAGCTAATACATAGAAGGCTTTCAATATATGTTTCTAAACTGAAAATAAAGTTTATGTTAAAAGTGTTGGATAATTGATGCAATTATCAATAATAGGCATTAGTTCCATTAATTATTTCCAAAATCTAACATAAAATATAGCTTTAGAAAATATTATTCCTTGAAAACACATATCTTTATCTGATTTCCTCTACAAATTCTCCTTTTTTGTTATGCATAATTGTTTGAGCTTGTATAAAAAAAAGGTTTGAGAGAAATCCAAGTGACATTATATAGATAATTCCTGAAATAATTTAAACCTAAATATTAATCATCCTTTTTCTGAAGAATTTTAAGGCAGTGACTTAACATATTTTAAACTTTGTTTCTAAGATTTGGTAGTAGTTACACTGTGAAGAAGGATATCGTATGATACTTCACTATTATGGGATACGGTCTGATTAAGTTGTTAAATAATATGTAAGTGTACAGTAAAGTCAACACTTTGTACTGCACAGTGCTTCTAGACAGCAGATAGTAATTGGGGAAAATGTCTCTGTGGGTTTAATATTAATTGCTTAGTCAACCTCTCTCAAAAGTAATTCACAAGTTCCCACTGAAAGATTACTGTTGATATTCACCCCTAGGAGAACTATCCTCGTATGTCCTACTTCAGTTTTGAAGAGGAAGAGATTCTCGTTAGTGAAGATTACATTTTCAACCATGTGGCAATTAAACAATCTGACTGAAAAACAGTAATTACTTTGGATGATTTACTAGGGATATGTTTTGAAATGTTTCAAGCACAGGCAGGGTGGGAAGCATGGGGAGAGGGTTTAATTTTATGCTCAAGTGAGTATATGACACTAAAATATCTAGATAAAAGTGAAAAATTCAGTAAGTCAACCATGACGGCCTTCAGCTGACAGGAATGATGCTCAATATGCAGTTTTATTTCTCAACAAAATTATAAATTTAAATTGAAAACCTATAACTTCATTCTGAATGATTTCATGTATAATTTTCTCAGATTATTATATAGAATCATTGACTATTATAGCAGAAAGAAACCTTAAAGAGTTTCCGGAATTTCCCTTTCCTTTTCTTTGACCCCAATTCTTTACTTATTATTTTATATAAGCCTTTAAAATAATTGTTCCTGCTATGCATTCTCATATTATCTTTCATTTTAAAATTCATTTTTGCAGCTCCAGTGACATTTAAAAAACTTAGTCATTTATTTGTTGATTAAAAAATATGTATTAAGGACTTACTGAGTGCCAGTTTTTGTTATTGTTTAATTGTGATTGCTTATTTCATTGTATTTCCAGCTAGGTTATAAGATATAGTAGAACAGTGAGTGGTTTTTTTGTTTGTTTAACACAGACAGCCCATATCAGTTAGATCTGATTAGCTGTGTATTCGTTTGCTGTGAATGCCATAACAAAAGTACCAAAGACTGAGTGGCTGAAACAATAGAGATTTGTTTTCTCACAATTTCATAGGAAGTCTGACATCAATGAGTTGGTAGGGTAGTTTCTTTGGAGACCTCTTTCTCTGGCTTCTTAACATTCATTTCTTTCTTGTGTCCTCACATGGTCTTTTCTCTGTACGTGTCAGAGTCCTCTTATTATAAACACACCGGTCACATTTGATTAAAGTTCATCCTAATAATGTCATTTTAAATCATTTACATCTTCAAAGAGCCTGTCTTCAAATATCACATTCTGAGGTACTGAAGGTTAGGAATTCAACATACAAATTTTGAAGGGACACAATTTAGCTCATAAAAAGGTATATAAAAGGGAAATACACAAGAAATTAAAGCATGGACTACAAATGTTAGACCATGATTAACTTTTCTCTGACATAAAAGAAAATTAGAGGTAGAGAGTGAAGGAAAGATATAATTGTTCACTTCCTCCTGGTACACTTGACCACCAAATTCAGAGCCTCTCCCTCCTCCATCAAGATGGTTGCCAGTGCATAAGTTCTCATATTGACATTATGGTAAGAAAGAAAAAAAAACTCCACAATGAAAAGAACAGATGCTAACTAAGTATTCTCCATTGAAACAACTTCCATTCATGCCATGTTAGCTAGAAATGTGCCACATGACCCAGACAATCTCCTTTGTGATGCCGATTGAAATATATATTTAAAAAATTGTGCTTGTCAGTATCCTAAAATATATAAGGATTTTATTAGTGGTAATTTTGAAAGAATGAGTATTTGGTAGGTATTAGGAATCTGTTTAATACATGGTTGTGTGTGTACTCAAGAAAATTTATTTTATGAATGACAAGAATGAATGAATAATGTATGTTCTATCCAGTAGTTTGTGTGGTTGTTGTCATTGAATAGTGCAGTTTAAAAAGTTGGAAAAAATATATGTTTTTAGTATCCACTAGAGTTCATCTACAGAATCCAAAAGCTATAAGGGTGAAATTTAAGAAAAAGTCATAGATCTAGTACATTCCCTTCATTTTATGGATTGAAAATAAACATTGTCTCATTTGAGTCTCACAACAACATTTCAATAAAAGTAAAGCTGGTATTCTAGATGATATTGAAATGGATGTCCAGAGTTTTATATGGCTTACCCAAAGTCAATGTTATCTAGAGTAGAAATTAGCAGGTCTCTTGGCTATTAGATATTGTTTTACAATATTAAAACAGTTAAATTAAATACAGAGGTAAAACATGTGAATTGCAATCTGTTTTTTAAATTTTTCAATCTTAACAAATATGAACAGTTTACTATGTTTAGTTACAGATTAACTTATATTTTGCCTTTATTTAAAATGTAGCACTAACACTCCCTTCAGAGACTCATAACGTTAATACAGTGGTTCTCAGTGCTGTTCACAGATAAACAATATTAGTATTACCTGGGAACGTGTCAAAATAAAGATTCTCAGGCCCTCCCAAAACTCCTGATTCAGAACTTCTGTTGGCAAAACTGAAAGTATGTGAATTAACAAACCCTCCAGGGAATGTGGATTCCCATGTATGCCAAAGTTTGAAAATCCCACTTGTAATAGAAAAATGATTATTGCTACGATTATTGCCTTTTTCTCTACCTCTGCAAATCTTAACCATTTTTTAAGTCCAAAAGTATGTGATGCATTCTGCAAGAAAACTGCTGAAAATATTTCAGGAAACACCAAGAATTTGTTACTTTGAAATCTAGATGTCAATTATCATTAGCACCCAAGTAACAATAAAAGCAGCCCCAAGAAATCAGGATACCTGGGACTAAATCCCTGTGCAAATATGACTAGGTTTTGTAGTTCCTAAACTAAGCTCTATCTTTAGCTCCTTCCTTTTCCAGATCTTCCTTGTGTTCTGCTGTAACTATCCTTTTCTAAATGCTATGGCGTACCCCTCTACTTTTCAGGTCAGAAATTGAATATTTATGAGATCTGCTTATTCCTCAATATCATGATATAATCTTGAAAGATGCTGACTCCTATCTCTACCCAATCTCATATAAAACAGAGCCGAGGCCGGGCGCGGTGGCTCAAGCCTGTAATCCCAGCACTTTGGGAGGCCGAGGCGGGTGGATCACGAGGTCAAGAGATCGAGACCATCCTGGTCAACATGGTGAAACCCCGTCTCTACTAAAAATACAAAAAATTAGCTGGGTATGGTGGCGTGTGCCTGTAATCCCAGCTATTTGGGAGGCTGAGGCAGGAGAATTGCCTGAACCCAGGAGGCGGAGGTTGTGGTGAGCCGAGATTGCGCCATTGCACTCCAGCCTGGGTAACAAGAGCGAAACTCCGTCTCAAAAAAAAAAAAAAAAAAAAACAGAGCTGAGCCATTCCATTGGTCAGATTTCTCTATTTCATAGGGTTTTTTTTTTTTTTTTTTTTAATTCATTCTAGTGTGTGAAAGTCCTGGGCATAAAAATGCTTTAAAAATCCTCTCTCAATTAGCCTGGCATCATGGGGGGTGCCTGTAATCCAGCTACTTAGGAGACTAAGGCAGGAGAATCACTTGAACATGGGAGGTGGAGGTTGCAGTGAACCGAGATAGTTCCATTGCACTCCAGCTTGGGCAACAGAAGAGACTCTACCTCAAAACAACAACAACAACAAACAGTCCTCTCTCTCTTTCTGTCTCTGTCTCTCTCAAAACTCTCAAGAATAAGGAGGGATAAGAAAAAGAAACACAGAGAGAACAAATCTGCCTTAAAGCAGGCCGAATTTCAATCAGTGTAAAGATTAATTTGTTTATAAGAATGTGCAAGTTATTTGCAAATATGTTAGTAAGGTTCCAACTTGCACTTTGTGGTAGGCAAGAAATAATTCACTGCCTAAATGCTTTCATGATTCTGATAAAAAAGTATTTTTTGTAAAAGAGGGTAAGAAAGACTTGTGAGAAAATATAACATACAAACAATCCACACATATTTATGAAATCCAAACACATCGTATCCTACTCATAGGCAACAACAACTGCATTAAATAGATAAGAAGAAATCAATTGAAGCAAATGTATTTTTAGTTGAAAATTGAATTGCAAACATGACCCACATTTGTACTTTAATATAGATGCTCTATAATGTAAGTATGATCATATTATATTTTTACCTTGCTTTATTTTTCTCCTTAGCAGTTGAAATATTTATACTGTGTAATTTGTTTTTTGGTTTGTTTGGCTTTTATTTTCTAATTTTATTACACTTTTATGGGTACATATTATGTGTATATGTTTATGGGGCACATGAGATATTTTGATACAGGCATGCCATGTGAAATAAGCACACTGTGGAGAATGGGGCATCCATCCACTCAAGCATCTATCTTCAATAAAAAATTTAAAAAAAGCATCTATCTTTTGTATTACATAAACTTTAATTACATTTTTTTTAGTTGTTTTTAAAAGTACGTTAAGTTTTTTACTGATGACGGTCACCCTGTTGTGCTATCAAATTGTAGGTCTTATTTATTCTACTTTTGTACCCAATAACCATCCCCACCTCCCCACCACAACCCCCTACTAACCTTCCCAGCCTCTGATAGCCATCTTTCTACTGTCTACTTTCATGAGTTCAATTCTTTTGATTTTTGGATCCAATAAATAAGTGAGAACACACAATGCTTGTCTTTCTGTGCCTGGCTGATTTTGCTTAACATAATGATCTCCAGTTTCATTCATGTTGTTACAAATGACAAGATATCATTTTTTTGTGGCTGAATATTACTCCATTGTGGATATGTACCACATTTATTTTATCTGTTCATCTGTTGATGGACATTTAGATTGTTTCTATATCTTAGCTATTTGTATATTATCCGTTTATCTGCTAAGTTATAAGGTATATGAGTGCAATGGATAGCTTTTCTCCAATGCTTTATCCTCAACACCCCGAAAAATGTCTACATCATAGTTAGCATTCAATAAATATATGCTGCATGAAGGAAAGAAAGAAAGATGGTTGTCCTTGGAAATTAAGGTGCAATTGATTTTTTAAAAACTTAATATACCCTCTGATAGTTTTTTTCTATTATAAAAACACTGATCTGATACCAGTGATACTTAAACCACAATAATCTGTTTATGACAAAGTGACAAACCACAAGATAGGCAGTGAATCATCATGAATGAATACCAATATACCTGCCCCTAAACCAGCCTTTCTCATGGTTTTCAAATAGTATTATGATCCAGAATAAATCAGGCTAACTTAACGAAGTAACATTGAATGTATAATCTCAACTTCTGGTTTTATAAAGCAACAACAAAAATTGAAATATATTTTTTAATCACCTAGTATGGATTATAGGACAAAATATAAGTTTTAAATGTAATTGTGGCTTTTTCTAAGGGCTTTTTGAACAAGTAAATCCTTGAGAAGTTGACCAACAGCATGAAACCAAAGTTTAATACTCAATGGTACAATTGGCCCTTGAACAATGCAGGGGTTAGGGATGGCAACCCCTCACACAGTTAAAAATTCATGTATTGCTTTAACTCCCCCAAAACCTTCTTGAATTTTCTTATTTATATAAGCAGAAACCTAGAGAACAGGTATGGGAATGGATATTAAGGGTGTGGGATAATGGTAGAAGAAACATAAAGTGGAATCAGGTTGAATTTATTGATATTGGCCCACTAAGCATAGATTCTTTATTTAATGGTACAGCTGGAGGAGTTAAAAAAGAAAGGTTCTAATAGTTTATTTGCTTGATAAGCTAAACATGGATCAAAAGATGTCTCACTGCGAGTGAGCTAAAGATGTCTGATCACTCTTGGTTCAACGTGGAGGAAGGATTCCAAAGACTTAGGGAGATTGGAATACTAGAATGGATTTGTCACTTTAGACCTACCTATCCCAAATGGGAGGGCCCAGGAGACATACTCTTCACCAGTGTCTCGCAAAATAGATTTGTGACAGGAGCACCTGCATCCTTGATGCGTTCTGTGGTTTCTTTTCTCTGTATGTCACATCTTACAGTGGAAACCAGGCACTGAATTTGAAAACTTAAATGTGATGGGACTAATTGAATCTCAAGGTGATGTGGTTTGGCACTGTGTCCCCACCCAAATCTCATCTTATAGCTCCCATGATTCCCATGTGTTGTGGGAGGGATGTGGTGGGAGATGATTGAATCATGGGGGTTGGTCCTTCCTGTGCTATTTTTGTGATAGTGAACGGGTCTCATGAGAGCTCATGGTTTTAAAAACGGGAGTTTCTCTTCATATTCTGTCTCTTTGCCTGCTGCCATTCACATAAGATGTGACTTGCTCCTCCTTGCCTTCTGCCATGATTGGGAGGCCTCCTTAGCCATGTGGAACTGTGGAAACTTTTTCCTGTATAAATTACCCAGTATTGGGTATGTCTATATCAGCAGCATGAAAACAGACTAGCACACAAGGTGACAGGGGCCAAGTGGCATCACTCAATCATCAAAGACAAGGTAAACAGAATAGTTGACTTGTGTAGAGTTCTGGCATTGGCTAATATATCATGGTGTTTCTAGAAGTGAAATCAACAGGAATCATACTACATTCTTACTTAAGTTGTATAAGCAGAAAATTTTCAGATCAAGGGACAAAAATACTAATTTCAATTATAAAAATAGAGAATTGCTGCTCTTCAATGAATTTCTAGACTTGAGTGAGTTTACAGACTTAGAACACCTTCAATGAAGGGGGTACTAGATCCCCTTGAGGAAGGACCTCACTATACTACTTACAATTTATACTGTTAATCTTTCTTCCTTCCTTCCCCAAGGAGACCTCCAGGGCTTTACCAGGGTAACTGTGAACTGGAGAAAGGAGAATAATCAGATTTTTTTTGAGACTACTAGACACTGGTTCTGAGCTGACATTGATAACAGGAAACCCAAAATGTCACTGTGGTCTCCAGTTAGAGTAGGGGCTTATGGAGGTGAGATAATTAATAGATTTTTTAGCTTAGTTCCAAATTACATTAGGTCCAGTGGGTCCCCAGATTCATGCTATGGTCAATTGCCCATTGCCAGAATGCATAACTGGAAAAGACATACTTAGCAGTTATCAGAATCCCCACATTGGCTCCTTGACCTGTAGGGTGAGAGCTATAATGGTGGGAATGGCCCAACGGAAGCCATTAGGGCTGCCTCTACCTAGAAAACTAGTTTATCAAAAACAGTATCACATCCCTGGAGTGATTACAGATATTAATGCCACCATTAAGGACTTGAAAGATGCTGGGGTGGTGATTCCCATCACAACTCCATTCAACTCTATTTGGCCTGTGCAGAAGACTAATGGATTTTGGAGAATGACAGTGGATGACTGTAAGCTTAACCAAGTGGTGACTCCAATTGCAGCTGCTGTACCAGATTTGGCTGTATTGCTTGAGCAAATTCACACATCTCCTTGTACCTGGTATGCAGTCATTGATTTGGAAAATGCCTTTTTCTCCATTCCTGTCTATAAGGCCCACCAGAAGCAACTTGACTTCAGCTGTCAAGGCCAGCAACATACCTTCTCTTTCCAACCTTAGAAGTATATCAACTCTCCGGCTTTGTGTCATAATTTGTTTGCAGAGATCTTGATTATTTTCTCCTTCTACAAGATGTCACACTGGTCTGTTACATTGGTGACATTATGCTGAATTGACTCAGTGAGCAAGAAGTAACAGCCATCATGGATTTACTGGTGAGCCATTTGTGTGCCAGGGGATGGGAAATACATCTACTTAAAATTCAGTGACAGTTCACTTCAGTGAAATTTCCAGGGGTCCAATGATGTGGGGCCTGTTGAGATATTCCTTCTCAGGTAAATGATAACTTATTGTATTTTCCCTCTTCTACAACCAAGAGAGAGGCACAATAGGGCCTATTTGAATTTTGGGGGCAAGGCATTTCTCATTTGGCTGTCTTATTCCAGCCCATTTATCAAGTGACCTGAAAGGCTGACAGTTTTGAGTGGTGTCCAGAACAGGAGAATGCTCTGCAACAGGTCCAGACTGCTGTGAAAGCTCTTCTGCCGTTTGGGCCATATGACCCAGCAGATACAATAGTGCTTGAGGTGTCAGTGACAGATAGAACTTTTGTTTGGATCATTTGGAATATCCCCATGAATGAATCACAGCAGAGGTCTCTAGGATTTGGAGCAAGGCCCTATCATCTTCTGCAGATAACTACTCTACTTTTGACAGACAGCTCTTGGCCTGCTACTGGGCCTTGGTAGAAACTGAACTTTTGATTATGCATCACCAACTTACCATGCGACCTGAACCACTGATAAGGTTTGACTATGTTCCAACCCAAATCTCATCTTGAACTGTACCTCCCACACTTCCCATGTGTCATGGGAATGACCTGGTGGGAGGTGATTGAATCATGGGGGTGAGTCTTTCCTCTGCTCTTCTCATGATTGTGAATAAATCTCACAAGATCTGATGATTTTATAAGGTGGAGTTCTCCTGCACAAGCTCTCTTGCCTGCTGCCATGTAAGATGTTCCTTGCTTTTCTGCCATGATTGCAAGGCCTCCCCAGCCATGTGGAACTGAGTCAATTAAACCTCTTTCCTTTATAAATTACCCAGTCTCAGGTATGTCTTTATTAGTATTGTGAGGACAGACTAATACAGTAAATTGGTAATGGTAGAGTGAAGTACTGCTGTAAAGATATCCAAAAATGTCTAAGCAACTTTGGAACTGGGTAAAAGGCAGAGGTTTGCAGTTTTCAGGGCTCAAAAGAAGATAGGAAAATGTGTGAAAGTTTGGAATATCCTAGAGACAGAAGGCTCAGAAGACAGAAAGATGTGGAAAAGTGTGGAACTTCCTAAAGAATTGTCAAATTGCTTGGACCAAAATGGTGATAGTAATATAGACAATGAAGACGAGGCTAAGGTGGTCTCAGATGAAGATGAGGAACTTATTAGGAAATGAAGCAAAGGTGACTCTTGCTATGCTTTAGCAAAGAGATGGTGACATTTTGCTCCTGCCCTAGAGATCTGTGGAGCTTTGAACATGACAGAGAGTATTTAGGACATCTGGCGGAAGAAATTTCTAAGCAGCAAAGAATCCAAGAGGTTACTTGGATAGTGTTAAAAGCATTCAATTTTATTCATTCACAAAGATATGGTTTGGACGCAATAAGGTTGTTGCTTCAGAGGATGCAACCCCAAGCCCTGGCAGTTTACACCTGGTGTTCGGCCTGAGGGTGCAAAGAAGTCAAGAACTGGGGTTTGGAAACTTCTGTCTGGATTTCAGAGGATGTTTGAAAATGTCTGGATGCCTAGGCAGCAGTGTGCTGCAGGAGCAGAGCCCTCATGGAGAACCTCTGCTAGTGTAGTGTGGAAGGGAAATATAGGGTGGGAGTTCCTACACAGAGTCCCCACTGGGGCACAGCCTAGTGGAGCTGTGAGAAAAGGGCCACAATGTTCCAGACCCCACTATGGAAGATCCATTGACAGCTTTCACCATGCACCTGGGAAAGTTGCAGACACTCAATACCAGCCTGGGAGAGCATCTAGGAGGAGGATATAACCTGCAAAGCCACAGGACAGTGCTTCCCAAGGCTGTGGAAGCCCATCTCTTGTATCAATGCTTTTTGGATGTGAGACATGGAGTCGATGAAGATCATTTTGGAGCTTTAAAATTTGAGTGCCTTGCTGGATTTTGGACTTGCATGAGGCCTTTAGCCCATCATTTGGGCCATTTTCTCCCATCTGTCATGAAAATATTTACCTAATGCTGTACCCCTGTTGTATCTAAGACGTAACTAACTTGCTTTTGATTTTACAAGCTCATAGGCAGAAGGGACTTGCCTTGTCTCAGATGAGACTTTGGACTTTGGACATTAGAGTTAATGCTGAAATGAGTTAAGACTTTGGGTGACTGTTGAGAACGTATGATTGGTTTTAAAATGTGAAGACATGAAATGTGGGAGGGGCCAGAGACACAATGAGATGATCTGGCTGTGTCCCCACCCAAATCTCATCTTGAATTGTAGTTCCCACAATTCCCACATGTCATGGGAGGGAATCCAGTGGGAGGTAATTGAATCATGGGGGTGGGTCTTTCCTATGCTGATCTTGTGATGGTGAATAAGTCTCATGAGATCTGATGGTTTTAGAAAGGGGAGTTTCCCTGTACAAGTTCGCTCTTGTCTGCCTTCATGTAAGACGTCCCTTGCTTTTTCACCATGATTGTGAGGCCTCCCCAGCCATATGGTACTGTTTAGCAAAAATGAAAAACTCACTGCTTATGAATACACAAACAAATATATAATATTACTGCATTGTAACTGTGGAGTGTAAAGTATCATATCTTGAGTAGGATGAGTAAAAATTGCATCCATTAAAAACAATAACTACAATAACATTTTAATAATTAGAGAGTGTAATAAGATATGAATAGAAACAACAGAATGTTTAAAAGTGAAGGCTTGAAAGTAAACTGTAGAGTTTTTACTAAATTCCTCTTATTTGTTAGTTTATGCAATCAGTGTTGTCATCAGTTTAAATAATGGATTACAAGATACTATTTTCAAGCCTACAGCAACCTCAAATTAAAAACCTACAATTGATACACAAGAAATAATAAGCAAGACATTAACACATCACCAGAGAAAATCGCTTTCACAAGTAACACTGGAAGGAAGAAAAAAAGGAAGAGGACACCACAAAACAACCAGAAATCAAATAAGAAAATGCAAGTAATATGTTTCTACTTATAAATAATAACAAAAAATATAAATGGAAAAACACTCTTCAATTAAAAGACATATTTTGGATGAATAAATTTTAAAAAGCACCAAATGTCTGCTGCCCACAACAAACACAGTTCATCTATAAAGACACACATAATAGAAAACAAATGGATGAAAAAGATATCTATGCAAATGGAAACCAAAACTGAGTATCTAGACTTACATTAGATACAATAATAATTGAGATGAAACCTTAAAAAGAGATAAATAAGGTCAGTATCTATTTAAAAAGAGGTCAAATCAGCAAAAAAGATGTAAAAATTATAAATAAATAAATCATGTCCCCAACATGAGAGCACCCATATATATCAAGCAAATATAATTAGAGCTAAAGAGAGAGAGAAAATCTAATACAATAATAGAGATTTCAACACTGTATTTTTAGCATTGGACAAATTTTCAGACAGAAAATCAGCAGAGAAACATTGGACTTAATCTTCACTGTAGATGAAATGGTTCTGATAGATTTTTTTTTTTTTTTTGAGATGGAGTTTCGCTCTTGTCACCCAGGCTGGGGTGCAATGGCGCGATCTCAGCTCACTGCAACCTCCACCTCCTGGGTTCAGGCAATTCTCCTGCCTCAGCCTCCTGAGTAGCTGGGATTACAGGCACGTGCCACCATGCCTAGCTAATCTTTTGTATTTTTAGTGGAGATGGGGTTTCACCCTGTTGACCAAATGGTCTCCATCCCTTGAAATCGTGATCCACCCAACTCGGCCTCCCAAAGTGCTGGGATTACAGGCGTGAGCCACCGTGCCCGGCCCTGATAGATTTTTATGGTTCATTTTAGCCAATAGCTGCAGAATACACATTCTTCTACTCAGCCCATGGAGCTTTCTCAAGGATAGATCATATGTTAAAACACGAAACAATTCATAAATTCAAAAATACTTGAAATAAAATCAAGTATCTAATCAGACTACAATGGAATAAAACTAGAAATCAATAACAAGAGGAAATTTGGACAGTATAAAACACTTGGAAATTTAAAAATATACTCCTGAATGAACAGTGGGTCAACTAAAAAGAAAATTGAAAAATTCCTTGTAACAAATCAAAATAGAAACACAGGATACCCAAACCTATGAGATATAACAAAAGGAATACTATGAGGAAAGTTTATAGCTAAAAGTGCCTATATCAAAAACGGAGAAAAATCAAAGACAGAACCAAATTATGTATCTTAACTAAAAAAGCAAGACCTAAAAATTGAAATTGGTAGAAGAAAAACAAAGCTTAGTAGAAATATATGAAATTTAAATAAAAAATACAAAATCTGAAAAATGTTAAAGGTGTTTTTTGACAAGATATACATAATCCACAATTTATTAGCCTGACTAACTTAGAAGAATGGAGAGAAGTCAGAAATAAGATAAAATCAGTGATAAAAGGAAGGCATTACAACAAATACAACAGAAATTCAAAGGATCAGCAAAGACTAATAGGAGCAACTATATGTCAATAAATTGAAAATCCTAGAAGAAATAGATAAATTCCTAGACACACACAATCTGCCAAGATTTAATCATGAAGAAATCCGAAACCTGAATGGACTAATGGCAGGTAATGAGATTGAAGGCATAATATAAAATTTCCTAGGAAAGGAAAGCATGGTAACCAGTGGACTCACTGCTAAATTCTACCATATCTTTACAGAAATAATACCAATCCTCAAACCATTCCAAAAAAATAAATACTAACAAATGTATTCTATGAAGTATTAACTTGATACCAAAATAAGACAAAGACACATCAAAAAAAACTATAGGCTAATATATCTGTGAACAACGATGCATATATAGATGTTTAAATTTTACTTTAAGTTCTGGGATACATGTGCAGAACGAGCAGGTTTTTTACACAGGTATACATGTGCCATGGTGGTTTGCTGCACCCATCAACCTCTCATCTAGGTTTTAAGCCCCAAATGCATTAGGTATTTGCCTTGTTCCCCCACCTCCTGATGGGCCCAGTGTGTGATGTTCCCCTCCCTGTGTCCATGTGTTCTCATTGTTCAACTCCCACTTATGAGTGAGAAATTATGCATATATTTTTAACAAAATACCAGAAAATCAAATTCAGTAACACATTAAGAAGCTCATTCAACATGATCAACCAGGATTTATTGATTCATCCTCTTGATGCAAAGATGGTTTAACATATACAAATCAATTGATGTGATACATCATATCAATGGAATGAGAGACAAAGATCATATGATTATGTCAATTGGTGTTGAAATTCAACATCCCATCATGAAAAAATCCCTAAAAAACTGGGTATAGAATAAACATACCTCGACATTTAAAAGAAAGCTATCTATGACATATTCTCAGCTAGAATTATGCTGAATGTGGGGAAACCTAAAATCTTTTTCCTCTAAGATCTAGAGTAAGACAAGCATGTTCACTTTAACCACTGTTATTCAACATAGTACTAGAAGTCTTAGCTAGAGCAGTCAGACAAGACAAAGAGATAGAGGGCAACCAAATTGTAAGGAAGGAAGTTAAATTATTCTTCTTGCTTATGATGTGATCTTACATTTGGAAAAACCTAAAGATCCCATCCAAAAACTATTATAACTGATAACAAATTCAGTGAAGTTGTAAGACAGAAAATCAACATACAAAATTTAGTAGCATTTCTATATGCTAACAGTGAACAATCCGAAAAAGAAATCAAGAAAGTAATCCCAATTATAATAGCTACAAACCTAATAAAATTCCTAGAAGTAAACTTAACCAAAGAAGTGAAGGTGCTCTACAAAGAAAACTAAGAAACACTGATGAAGGAAGTTGAAGAAGATGCTGAAATATAAAAAGATATTTCATGTTCATGGATTGCAAGAAGCAGTATTGTTGAAGTGTCCACACTGCTCAAAGCAATCTATGGATTCAATGCAATCCCTATCAAAATACAAATGACATTCTTCACAGAAATAGAAAATAACAACAATCCTAGAGTTTATATAAAAATACAAACAACCCAGAATAGCCAAAGCTATCTGGAACCAAAGGAACAAAACTTCAGGAATCACAATACCTGACTTCAAATTATACCACAGAGCCAAAGTAACCAAAACAACGTGGTACATGTATCCCCCAAAGCAAGGAAATCAGTATATAAAAGTGTTACCTGCACTCTTATGTTTATTGCAGTACTATTTACAATAGCCACTATTGGAAAACATCCTAAGCATCCATCGAAAGACAAATAGATAAAGAAAATGTGGTATGTGTATACAATGGAATACTATTCAGTCATAAAATAAGTGAGATCCTATCATTTGCAACAAAATAGGATTTGGAGGATATCATGTTAAGTTAAATAATCTAGGCACAAAAATAAAAACTGCATGTTCTAACTTACTTGTAGAAGCCAAAAATTAATACAATTGAATAATGGAGATAGAAAGTAGAATGATGATGACTAGAGGCTAGGAAGAATAGTGGGGAGGGGGAAGGAAAACTGAATGATTAATGGGCACAAAAATGTAATTAGATTGAATAAGATCTAACATTTTGACTTGCAACAGGATGACTATAGTCAACAATAGTTTATTCTACATAAAAAAACTAAAATAGTATAATGGAAATGATTGTAACACAAAGAAATTAAAATGCTTGAGGTAATGGCTACCCTATTTACCCTGAAGTGATTTAATGCATTGTTTCCCTGTATTAAAATATCTCATGTACCCCATAAAGATATACACCGATGTAGCCATAAAAATAAGAACAATTAAAATAAAATTTTTAAAAAGAAAAATAAATACCACATATTCTCATTCATATATAGAAGGTAAAATTGTATCTCATAGAAGTAGGGAATAATGTAATTGTTACTAGAATCTGGGCAGTGTAGAAAGTAGAGTGGTTAAAAAGAGGTTGATTAGAGGAAACAAAATTACAGCTGGACAGGAAGAATAAGTTCTAGTTTTCTATAGCACTATATGGTGACTATACTTAGTAATGATTCATGGTATATTTTAAACAGCTAAAATCAATGATTTTGAATGTTTTCAACACCCGGGAAATAATAAATATTTGATGTGCTGAACATGTTAATTACCCTGACTTGATAGTTACATATTATATGCATATATTTAAACATCACTGTATTGCACAAACATGGAAAATTATTAGGTGTTCATTATAAACTTCTAAAAATGTTATCAAGTAGCAAATATATCCAGCAACTAAAGTCATATATATACAAAAGTTATAAATACTAGAGCTGAAAAATACAAACTGAAATAATCACTTAACTTGAAAGACAACATTAGTATACAAACTGCAGAAGAAAAGATTAGTAAATTTCACATAATTCAGTAGAAACTATCCACACTGAAGCACAAAGAGAAAAAAATAAAAACATATTAGCAAATCCTCAGTAAATTTTGAGATAATATAAAGCAATCATCACAATCTCAAAATAAAAATAAGTACTAATAATAACTTTACAATCTATGAAGGAGTAAAATGAAAAAAAATTGCATGATGAAAGTTTTGGTATACTATAAGTTAAACTAAAGAAAATTGTTGTAAAATCTTAAACAAATAAACAATTATATAAAACGAATATGCCAGAAGAGATTAAATGAAATGCTAAAATCACTCAAATAACTCTGAAATCAATCCATGCTTTTACAGTCAACTGATCTTAGGCAAGGATGCACAGATCACACAATGGGGATAGGACAATCTCTTCAATACATGCTGTTTGGGCAACTATATGTTCACAGTCAGAAGAATGAAATTTGACCCTTTTCTCGTAACATCTACAAAAATCAACTCAAAGTGCATTAAATACTTATATGTAGAACCTGAAACTATACAACTATGAGAAGAAAACGTAAAGTGGAAAGCTTCATTACATTGATCTTGGCAAGGATTTTCTTAGATATAGCCCCAGAGGGGCACCACCTGTGACCTCAATCACATCAGGGTCACCCACGTGAGATGTCAATCACCACCTGCGGAGGTCTGTCCTGTAGATCGATGAATAAATGAACTTTCACACCTGGTTCAGTGATTCAAATGGGCTAGGGATGGTCGTCAGCTGTTTCCGGCAACTGCGGCCAATCGACCAAGACCCTTTGTACATCAACACATTTATTAGGTAAAGATTTCACAACAAAGGTTTTAAGTCAACACACTTGTAGATAATTAACATGGTTAAAAGAGTGGTTTTAAAAATAATAAAAGCTTTAGGTTCCAGGCCCAGAGTAAACACTATTAATCTCACCCTGATCTCACCTTTTGATCTCACCGTGAGAGGCCCACGCAGCACCAAGTTTCCATAAGTAAACAGAGTAGAGACAAAGGGATGTGGAGTAAACAGACTTAACTGGGGAAGCCTTTTATTGTCTCTTTTTCCTATGCTATTGTAATGGAGTAGCCGTATTTGGCCTGCCCCAATAAAACCTTTTGGTTTCCAAAAGGTTTGAGACTATAATCTGTAACTTTCCCTAACATTTTGCTGGCCACCCTGAGTGAATTCCAACACAAAAGCTCAGGCAACACAATAAAAATAGATGAATGACATTATGTCAAACTAAAAAGCTTTGCATAGCCAAAGAAACAATCAACAGACTGAAGAGATAATCTATGTAATAAGATAATATATTTGCTAGGAATATATCTGATAAAGGCTTATATCTAAAATATATAAGGAACTCAGCTAACTTAGTAAGAAAACAAATAACTTGGTTTAAAAAGGGCAAAGCACATGAATATACATTTATTAGAAGACATACAAATGGGCAATAGGTGTATTAAAAATGTTCAACTTCATTAATAATCAGATAAATGCAAATTAAAAACATGATAAGCTATCACGTTACACATGTTAGAACAGCAATTATCAAAAAAAGACAAGTGCTGGTGAAGATGAGAAGAAAAGAGAAATCTTGCACATAGTTGTGAGAATGCAAATTAGTACAGCAATTAGAGAAAATAGTATAGAGCTTCCTCAAAAAATTAAAAATAGAAGTACAATAAGATCCAGCAATCTAGCCACTTGGTATATATTCAAAGGGTATTAAACGAGTATCTCAAAGAAATATCTGCACTCCCATGTTCACTACAGCAGTACTTAACAATAACCAAGATGTAGAATCAATTTAAGTGCACATCCATAGATGAATAATAAAGAAAATGTATACATACACAATGAAATCCTATTTTACCTTATAAAATAAGAAAAATCTGTCATTTGCAACAACATGGATAAGTCTAAATGACATGTTAAATAAAATAATTCAGGCACATAAAGAAAAATACCACATAAATTCACTTATATGTCAACTTTAAAAATGTAGAACTCATAAAAACAAAAAGTAAAACGGTGGTTACCACAGGGTGCAAGGTAGAAGTATTAAGGAAATGGTAGTCCAAGGACAATAAACTTCAATTAGGAATGAATAATAGGTTCAAGATATCTACAGTACATTGCAGTGACTACAGTTAATAACAATATATTGCATATTTGAAAATTGCTGAGAGTAGATATTAGGTGTTCTCATCACAAATAAATGATAAGTATATGACATATGCACGTTAAATAGTGTTTCATAAAATAAAATACATTAATAGGCATAAAAAGGGATATTTCATAATAGTAAAAAATCATAAATTCTGCACTTAAAATGAAATTATTATTAAATACTATACTTAATAATATAGTCGAAAAATTAACAGCATAAGTTGATATAACTGAAAGAAACAGAGAAATCCACATTTATATTTAGAGACATCAACATTGTCCTCAAATAATTGAAAAAATCATAGAAAAACAATTAGAACATAGAATAATTAAACTATCACACAATATAACTTAATTTACCTGTATAGAACATTCCATGTAACAGAAACATTTATTCTTTCAAGTGCATTTGGAACATTGAGCAAAGTAAACCATATATTAGAGAATAAATCTAGTCTTAATGTCTATAAAAGAATTAAAATTATGGACCAAATGTTCTCTGACCATAAAGGAATTTAATCAGAAATCAATAAGAAAAGTATATTTGGACATTAGACTACATGATTCTAAATAACCCATGTGTATTAGCTCATTCTCACACTCCTATGAAGAAATACGCAAGACTGGATATTGTATAAAGGAAAGACGATTAATTGACTCACAGTTCCACATGGCTAGGGAGGCCTCAGAAAACTTGGTGGAAGGCATAGGGAGAGCAAGGACTTTCTCATCGTGGCAGGAGATAGAAATGAAGAGCGAAGGGGAAATAGTCCCTTGTCAAACCATCAGATCTCATGAGAACTCACTCACTATTATAAGAAAAGTATGGAGGAAACTGCCTGCTTGATTTAATCAGCCCCCACAAGTTTCTCCCTTGACAGGTGGGGATTTTAGGGACTGTAGTTCAAGATAAGTTTTGGGTGGGAACACAGCCAAGCCATATCACCATGGGTCAATAAAAAATCAAAACAGAATTAAGAAATAAGGATCATTTATAGAAATGAATGGTAATGACAACATACCATATCAACATTAATGAAATACAGCAAAAACAGAACTTAAAGTATAACCTTAAATGTTTATATTAGAAATGGAAAATGCCTTAAAATCAATGATATAGACTTTAAACTTAGGAAACTAGAGGGTGAATAGCAAATTGAATATGAAGTAGACAGAAAAAGATAAATATTATGGTGAAATTTAGTAAAATGTAAGACAGACAAATAATAGAGAAATTTTAAATTAAAAATTAAGAAAAATCACCAAATTCATACATTTCCATATGTATTGAACAGCTATAAAGAAATGTGTAGGTTATACTGACAATAGAGATATAAAGATGAGAAAGTAAGACAAAGAACTCAATTTACCATTATCAGAAATAAAAAAGGGAAAAAGGACTGTAAATCCTACAGACATTGAAAAGATAATGAAATACCATTATAATTAAATTTAGGACAGGACATTTGACAACTTACATGAAATGCACAAATACAAATTATTTACAAAAATACAACTCATCAAAGTTGACTTTATATGAAAAAGAAACTGTGAGCATAAATATAAGAAAATAAGAAATGTAATGTGTTTTCAAAAGCTTGTCCACAAACAAACAAACAAACAAAAAAAACCCTTCAGGCTCAATGTAATTTGTCTTCAAAAGCTTTCCCACACACACAATAAAAGCAAAATAACTTTAGGCTCAGGGGACTTTACTGGTGAGTTCCAGCAGGCACCCAAAATCACCAGAAGACTAATCTATAAATTCTTTCAGCAAATAATGGAGTGAACACTTTCTAACAATTTTTAGGAAGACAAAATTATCCTGACATAAAATTCAGAAAAACACAGAAAGAGAAACTATAGACAAATGCCCCTCATGAAGATAGATGTGGCTGCTTCCTGAAACTATTAGCTACTTGAATACAAAACATGTTTTAAAAATAATATATTCCAATGATATGTAAAGTTGGTTTAACATTAAAATTAAAAAATATATTAGCAACATGATGCAAAAACTAATGTGTTTAACTCAAAATACTTAAAAAGCATTTGATAAAATTCAACATTCATCAGAGAAAAAAAAATCAAGCAAACAAAAAACTTCCTACACACTAAGAATAAAAGAGGCTTCCTTATCCTGATAAAGCATATTTATGATAAACCTGCAGAAAAATCTTGAACTTAATGATAAAGACTGAATGCTTTTTTCCTAAGACTGGGAACAAGTTTATGATACCTGCACTCAACATTTGTATGCAGCATTTTATGTAACGTTTCTGTAGTGCTGTAAGACAGGACAAAGAAATAAAAGACAAACTGATAGAAAAGGAAAAAGTTAAATTATCTTTATTCAGAAATGAAATGACTATGATTATAGAACATTGCTATAACTCTACAAGAAACCACAAGTACTAGTTAGTAACTTTAGAAAGACACAGGATAAAAGGCCAATATCAATTTCATTTCTATATGCTAAGAACAAAACTGAAAACTTAAAATAAATCATATACAATTAGATTAAAGGAAAATAGCATATTTAAGAGAATATTTTTAATATGTGCCTAGACTTCTATATTTTAACGTACGTAAATACTTCTACATCAAAACCACAAAACATTGGTGAAATCAATTTTAAAACAAAAAATGGAAATTTAAACCATCAATATCAGTTGAAAGATTCAATATTGATTATTTTTTTTCTCAAATTAACTTATTTTTTAATGAATTTTGAGTAAAATTCTGCAGACTAATTCTATACATAATTTATACAGCAATTCTAAATTTTATAAGAAAAGTTTAAAAAGGTAGAATAGAAAGAATACTTGAAATTAAAGATTAATATATGATACATGGGATTTCAAGATTCACTTTGAACTTACAGCAATGAAGAGAGTGTGTTATTGAAGAATGGAGAGCCCAGAAGCAAACCCATACATACATAGTTAACTGATTTCTAATCACAATGCCCTGGTGACTCAATGAAGAGCCTAAAGTGTTTTCAACAAACTGTCATGGAGCGATAAATATTAATAAGAAAAAAATGAGACACATTTATTCTTACCTCATATTATATACAAATATATATTCAAAATGAATCACAGAACTAAAAGTAAAATGTAAAATTATAATATTTATTAAATAAAACAGGTGAAAATACTTCCATCTTTAGTGCAGCACTGCTTTTTCAGAGACAATAATTATTAAAGGAAAAAAAAGACAAATACGACTTCATCAATATTAAAACTTACTGCTTTATAGAAGACACCATTAAGTAATTAAAAACTTGGCAGAAATTAGGTAAAAATATGCATCAAGTTCATTTCTGAAAAATTAATTTTATACACAACTTCTACAAAGGTCCAACACTTCAATACACTAAAATGTTTTTAAATGTCAAAATATTTGAAAAGATACTTCACAAACAAAAATACAGAAATGTTCAATATTCATGTGAACAATTTTCAACATCTTTAGACACTGGAAAACAAAAACAACTAGTGCTCATTAGAATGGCTAAAATAAATAACTTGACAAAATATTTTCTAGGATGTGGAGAAATAAAATTCTCATTAATTATGAAAATATAACTTCCAAAATTGACTCAATATGAAGCAGAAAATCTAAGTAACCTTTTATCCAATACAATAAATTAATTTTGTTCTGAAAAATCTTATCACAGAGAAAACTCCAGGCCAAGATGACTTTACTGTAAATGTGATGTAGTGGGTGTAATAATGCAAATTGTTGCAATTTTAGAAAATATAAATTAGTACAATCACTTTGGGAAATATTTTGGCAAAATCTTACAAATTTCTAGTAAGTTACTAAACTTAGAATTTAAGGTAATGTCCAATTTTCTTTCTAATGTGAGAATGTCATCTTCTCTTAAAGTTTAGTCAGAGATTAGAGGAGAATAGATTATTCTTCTTAAGATTATTTTTAAATATTCCAGAATGGGTGTGCTAGCCATGAAAAAGAATGTCAATATATATGGAAATTTACCCATATAGAAGATATACTATTATATATCCCTTACCTATAAGGCTTATAATCAAATATATCAATACACTCAAATTTCTAAGATTAGCCAAAAAGTATATATTGAAAGATAATTTTTAATTTTTTTCTGAAAAGTGATGGCTAATATTTAAAGAATACTAACTCAATGCTAGTATTCTTTCTTAAAAGCTGAAAACATTCCATATTTTATTAAGGCAAATTCTTGTCTATACAGAAATGCATTAATGTAAAACTACTAATTGAATAAAATTGTCATCTAAATCAACAGCACAAAAATTACTCTCTTGGCTTTAGTTCCAAAATAAAAATGATTTTAAACTTTTATTTTCTAATATACAAAGTGAGAAGATTTAACAATGTTAATATTCATTCAGATAGAGTCCCAGCACTGAGTCAAAAGCATTTAACTTAGATCTTAGATTTTCAAAGTTATCACTTGTATGGTTAAAATAAACAAACGCATGCATTCTTCAGCAGAGTGATTATGAGGTTCACTCCTTACTTAAGTAGGATAAATGAATTCTTACTCAAAGGCAGAATATGAGCAGTGAAAGATGGAAGAGTCTAAAACAAGTACTAAATTACTCTGATCAAAGCTTGTTTAGATTCTTAAGATATACACCACTCTGTACCTAATACAAGTAACCACATCATTAGTATGTGTTTATATGCTAGAATGAAACAGTCACTGTTTATCTATAATAGATACATTGCCCTGAACTGATATTTCAGATTGAAGGGAAGAAATAATTATTTTTTTAAATTTATTTTTCCTTTCCTTCTTAATTTTTTCTGGTTTTGATTTAATAAACATATGATTAGACATATAGGAATTCATATATTTATATAACTATGTAGTCATTTATCACATATGTATAATACCATAAACACAAATGTATGATAGAGATACGCATATATGCATACATGTATCTATACACATATAGATATACATAAATATATATAGGTGTATTGCTATTTTATTATTTTTCCCATAAACACAATAAGTTTGATAGGTAAATGGAATATAATAAAAACCAATTAACACATTGTGTTACAAATTTGAAAAATAATTAAAATAAAAGGATTAATGCAAAAAGTATAATTATCATGTATAAACAGGTATACTACTTTAGTATACCTGTAATGCCTGGCACAGGGCTGAGTATATAGTAAATAGCTCCTGACACAAAACAACATTGTCGATGCTTAACAACTTCTAACTCCTGAATGTAAATCTTGGCATATTTTATTTTAAATTCTAAAGCTCTACAACGTTTTCTTTTTTTTTTTTTTTTTTTTTGAGACGGAGTTTCGCTCTTGTTACCCAGGCTGGAGTGCAATGGCACGATCTCGGCTCACGGCAACCTCCGCCTCCTGGGTTCAGACAATTCTCCTGCCTCAGCCTCCCGAGTAGCCGGGATTACAGGCACGTGCCACCATGCCCAGCTAATTTTTTGTATTTTAGTAGAGACGGGGTTTCACCATGTTGACCAGGTTGGTCTCGATCTCTCGACCTCGTGATCCACCCGCCTCGGCCTCCCAAAGTGCTGGGATTACAACGTTTTCTAAGTGAGTTAACTTGTTTTTCACCTTGGAATTTCAAAACAAACGAACAAACAAAAAAAGCCTGTTCTGTCTGGTCAAATAACTCATCAAGGGGAAGCTTAGCAGAGATTTAATGGAGAGACATACTCAGTAGCAGCAGTGAGCCAATCAACCCAGAAGAGCAGCAGCAGCAGGAACTGGGCTAGTCAAGACACCCCATATTCCACAGCTGGCATGAGCAGGTTTGTGTCTACTACACCACCAGAGAATACTTGCAGGCTTCTCACCTCTCCACTAGCAGAAGGTGACCCATGACAGGTTTCTCTCAATTTTACTCCTGATGGCAGAGAAATATCCAAACTCAGCATCTCCCCTCCCTCAACTCAGTGGCAGTTGGTTAACTGGTTCAGGAGACTCCCAACCTTCCACCAATTGCATTTCTGTAATTACTATAAATGTAAATGGTCTAAATACACCAATTAAAGAAAAGTATCAGCGGAGTGAATAAAAAAAACTATGACTCAGCTGAGTGCTGTTTACAAGATAATTAATTACTCCAAACACAATTGTAAGGTAATTGTAAATAAAAGGATAGAAGAAAACATGTATTATGCTGACATTAATGTAAAAGCAGAGGTGACTGTTTTATTTTCAGGTAAAGTAGGTCTTAGATATAAATATAAAATAAGAACCAAGAAGGTGATTACATAAAAATAAATGGATCAATCCAATGAGAATTTTAAGTGATTCTAAATGTTGTATGAACAAAAATAGAGAGCTTCTGCTTTTTGTCTCTGTATTAGTCAAGGTTCTCTAAAGGGACAGAACTAATGGAATATATATTATATGTGTAATATATATATGGAGCTTATTAAGTATTAACTCACATGATCAAAAGGTCCCACACTAAGCCATTTGCAGGCTGAGGAGCAAGAAGACCCAGCCAAGTTCCAATACTGAAGAACTTGGAGTCCAGTGTTCAAGGCAGGAAGCATCAGCACAGGAGAAAAATGTAGGTTGGGAGGCTAGGCCAGCCTCTTTTCACATTTTTCTGCCTGCTTATATCCTAGTCAAGCTGCCAGCTGAGTAGATTGTGCCTATCCAGATTAAGGATGGGTCTGCCTTTCCCAGCCCACTGACTCAAATATTAATTTCTTTTGGCAACACCCTCACAGACATACCCAGGATCAATACTTTACATCCTCCAGTTGAATCAAGTTGACACTTTGTATTAACCATTACAAGTCCACCCCTTTTCAACTCGAACCCATCCACATCTCCTGAAATCATACAAAATCTTCAAATAAAGACAATAATAAGATCATAATTACACCTAACTTAATACAACTATCATTCTTATAACCAGACACACACCAATTCCCAACTCAATACTGTTATATAAAGTTAACAATACTTTAATGCTGATGTGAAGTAATATATCTTATGTCACATGATAAAGGAGAAAGAAAATAAAATGAATATATTTTCTTAGTACAAGTGTATGCATGTACAAACATACTTTTAACAAAAGAAGGAGGACACACTAGTGATAATTACAGTCCACGTTTTTGCAGCTGGTCAAACTGCTGTAGCTGGTATTGATGAGTACCTTCTTCTGCTACCCATTCTGTATTCCCTTCTTCTTCAGCAAGAACCTCAACAGGTTGTGTTTAGCTTTGTTTTTTTTCCCTGGTGGAGTGATCCAAGCCTTCATTCCTGAAGGATCTGGGTCATTTTAGCCTTGCCTGGATTGGGCTGTTGTAGTTTCTCATTGACCTTAATCAGAGGGCATGGTAATACTAAGAGATGCCCTAATGGATCTCCTGTATTCCATGTGTACTCTTCCTTACTTCCGTTGTGGAGTAGTAGACTGATTTCATCTTGATAGTCTGGGAAAATCACCACGGCCAACACTGTAACTCCCTTCTTTTAGCCTGTTGACTTAAAGGTAGAAGAAGCACAAAGTGTCCAGGTGGCAATCTTCCAGTTTAATGGAATTGTTTCTGTGTCTCCTGGTGGCAGCATTCCTCTCTCTAGAACTAAGACCCCTAGGCCACCAGAATGTAAATTCATGGGAACAGTAAGCAAAAATTTTGCTTGTGGGTCACCGGGGGTGATGGTGAATGGTGCCACTGCTATTTCCACCCCTTGATTTCTAGACCCATGAATCTTGGCTATGGGAGAAACAGTACAATGTATTAGACACTGATTCAGAGTATACATGGCCTTCTGGAGAACTTTGTCCCAGTCCTGCAAAGTATTGTCACCTGGTTCGCATTGTAATTGTGACTTCAAAAGGCCATTCACAGTTCTATCAATCCAGCTGCTTCAAGATGATGGGGAACATGGTAAAACCAGTGAATTCCATGAACATGAGCCCACTGTCACAATTCTTTAGCCATAAAGGAAGTGCCTTTGTCAGAGGCAACACTGTGTGGAATACCATAACGGTAGTTAAGGCATTCTCTGAGTCCATGGATGGTAGTCTTGGTAGAAGCATTGCATGCAAGATAGGCAAACCCATGTCCAGAGTAAGTGACTATTCCAATGAGGACAAATGGCTACCCTTTCCATGATGGAAGAGGTCCAATATAACCAACACCAGGTAGCCTGGGTGATAACCTCAAAGAATAGTGTCATATCAAGGGCTCAGTATTGGTCTCTGCTGCTGACAAATTGGGAACTCAACAGTGGCCATAGCCAGGTCAGCCTTGGTACATAGAAGTTCATGTTGCTGAGCCCATGCATCCCTGTCACCATGGTTACCTTGTTCCTGGGCCTATTAGGCGATGACAGGGGTAGCTGGGGGAAAAGGCTGAGTGGTTTTCATACAACAAGTCATCTTATCAATTTGATTATTAAAATCCTCTGCTGAAGTCACCCATTGGTGAGCACTTACATGGGATACAAATATCTTCACAGTTTTTTACCACTCAGAGAGGTTTATCCACATATCTCTTCCCCAAATTTCTTTGTCACCAATTTTCAAATTATGCTTCTTCTAAGTCTCTGACAATCCAGCCAAGCCATTGGCTACAGTCTATGAAGCAGTGTATGAGTGCACATCTGGCCATTTCTCTTTCCATGCAAAGTGCACAACCAAGTGCACTGTTAAAAGTTCTGCTGATAGGGAAGACTTCCCTTAACCTCTGTCCCTCAGGGATTTCCTAGAAAGAGCCTATATTCCTGCAGCTGTCCACTTTCAGGTGGTGCTTGAATATCGTGCAGAACTATCTGTGACCATACCTTGTCTTTTCTTCCTCTGTTAACTGATCATAGGGAACTCCCCATGAGGCCATCGGTGCAGGCTGTGGGAGAGAAGGCAGGGTGGCAGGAGTGGAGACCATGGACAATTTAACCACTTTCTCATGTAAATTACTTGTGCCTTCAGGACCTGCTCAATCCTGATCACATATATACCACTTACATTTGATGATGAAATGTTGCTGTGCACGACCCACTTCTTGGCTAGATGGCTCAGAAATCACCCAGCTCATGATAGGCAGTTCAGGTTGTATGGTGACTTGATGACCCATAGTCAAACATTCAGTTTCCACCAAAGCCCAGTAACAAGCCAACAACTGTCTCTCAAAAAGGAGAGTACTTATCTGCAGAAGATGGCAGGGCCTTGCTCTAATATCCTACAGGCCTCCTCTGTGATTCACCTATGGCTGCCTGTGAGAGGCTCTAAACAGCATCCTTATCTGCCACTGACACTGGCAGTGTCAGGGCAGCTTGCATAGCAGTCTGAACCTGTTGCAGAGCCTTCTCCTGTTCTGGACCCCACTCAAAACTGACAGCCTTACAGATATTCAAGAAATGAGCCAGGGTAACACACCCAGATAAGGAATGTGTTGCCTCCAAAATCCAAATAGGCCCAGTAGGTGTTATGCCTCTTTCTTGGTCATAGGAAGAGACAAACGCAGCGACTTATCCTTCTCTTTAAAATGAATATCTGGACAGGCCCCATACCACTTGATCCCTAGAAACTTTACTGAGGTAGGAGGTCCCTGAATTTTGGTCAGATTTATTTTTCATCATCTGGCACACAAATGTCTCACCAATGTTCAGTGTGTTTCCTACTTCTTGTTCACTGAATCCAATCACCATAATGTCGTCAATGTAATGAACCAGTGTGATATCTTGTGGAAGCAAAAAGTTGTCAAGGTCTCCCTGAATAAGATTACAACAGAAAGCCAGAGAGTTGATACACCCTTGAGGTAGAACAGTTAAGGTTTATTGCTGGCCTTGCCAAGTGAAGACAAATTGCTTCTGGTGAGCCGTATAAACAGGAATGGAGAAGAAGGCATTTGCCAAGTCAATAACTGCATACTTGGTACCAGGAAATGTGTTCATTTTCTCAAGTAATGAAACAACATCTGGTAAAGCAGCTGCAATTAGAGTTACCACTTGGTTAAGCTTACAATAATCCAGTCATTCTCCAAGATCTGTCTGTCTTCTGCACAGGCCAAAAAGGAGAGCTGTATGGGAGTGTGGTGGGAATCACCACCTCTGCATCTTTCAAGTCCTTGATGATGGCACTAATCTCAGCAATACCTCCAGAAATGTAACATTGTTTTTGACTTACTATTTTTCTAGGTAGCATAGGCTCTACTGGCTTCCTTTTGGTCTTTCCCACCATAATCCCCCGCACCCTACCAGTCACAGAGCCAATGTGGGTGTTCTGTTAGTTGCTAACTATGTTTATGCCAATTATGCATTCTGGCAGTGGGGAAATGATCACACGTGAGTCCAGAGACCCACTGGACATTGGACCTGAGCTAAAACTCCATTAATTACCTCACCTCCATAAGCCCCTACTTTAATTGGAGGACCACAATGATGCTTTGCATCCCCTATAATCAATGTCAGCTCAGAGCCAGTGTCCAGTAGTCCCTGAAATGTCTGATCATTTACCTTTCCCCAGTGCATAGTTACCTTGGTAAAGGGCCAGAGATATCCTTGTGGAAGGATGGGAGAAAGATTCACTGCATAAATTGATGGTAATATAGTGGGCTCCTGCATCCAGGGAACCGGGCCACTTCATCATTCAAGGGTTCTGGGTCTGTAAACTGGCTCAAGTCTGAAAATTGATCGAGGGGTCTTGATTCTCTTTTTCATAATTCAAATTAGCCTTTTGTCCTTTCAACCAAGAATTTTTCTGCTTATATAAATTAAGTAGCAATACAGTAGGCTTCCTATCAATTTCACTTCCAGGAACAGGATGATTAATTAGCCAATGCCACAGCTCTACACGAGTCAGCCTATTCTGATTACTGCTTTGCCTCTGCTGTCTTTTACAGTAGCTATGCCCACCTTGCTTCTGATGGTTGAGTGCTGCCACTTTGCCCCTGCCACCTCGGGATTCAATTATTCCCATTGTATTTGAATTTAGTAGTTGAGTGACTGCAGTTCCCATTGTTACATCTGACATGCAGAGAAGAGCAATTATTGGGCTCTTCAAAGATGTAGGTGCGGACTCACAAATCTATTTCACAAAACATTGGTCAAGGGTATATTTTCTGCTCTCTCTCAGCTGAGATGAGTATGTCTAAAGTGACTAACCCACTCCACCATCCCAATCTTCCTAAGCCTTTGGATCCCTTTCTCTACATTAAACCAAGGGAGATCAGGCATTCCCAGCTTGCTCACAGTGGGCCATCTTTTAATCCATATTTCAGCTAACCAAGAAAATAAATAAAAAGATAATAAGAGTATTACATTTTTTAATTCTGTGATCTGAAAACTTAAAGGCAGAGTCCCTACTTAGTGGGCCCAAATCAATGAATTCAGCCAGATCCAACTCTATGTTCCTTCTGCCATTATCCCACACCCTTAATATGCATTCCCATGTCTGTTCTCCCAGTTGCTGTTTATATAAATTAGAAAACTCAAGCAGTTCTTTTTTAGTGTAGCACACCTCCTCATGGATCATACGCACTACCTCACCTCTAGGGGCCTGCTGGGACATTAGTTATAGGTCTAGAAACAAACAGGGTTGTTGGGGGTGACTCCTGAGGAGTATCAATATTATCTTGCCTGGTAACTACCTCAATAGAGGTCATCCCTGTTGTCTCAGGCAGTGCAGGGTTTATATCCTCAGTCAGAGGTAGTAAGGCTGATGGCAGCATGGGTTTGGGAGGGGATGTTGCCACTACTCAGGATGGGAAAGCTGTTTCTTCTGGCAAAAGTTTATCAGAGTTTATATACTCTGTGTCCCCAGCTTCACTGAGGTCCTCCCACCTGTCTCCATTCAAGTTGCAGGGTTCCATTCTTTTCCAATCAATGGCCTCACTTTAACAGTAGACACCTGGCTAGGCTGTGCATGCACCTTTCCTTATAGGTCAGCCACTCACATACTAAAACCTTGTGTCTTGTTTTCCACAATTTCAGCTCTTTCTCTACAGAAAACAAGACTCTCATTCAAGGCAATCTTAGCAGAATTCAGGCTCATCATCTGCTTCTAACGCTGGGAGATGGAATCCCTGAGTTCATAATTTTCTTTCATCATGTTGTCCACTAAACTTAGCGGCAACCAACCAGCTTCATTATATTAATTGGTTCTCTACATATGGTCTAAGATATTATGTATAGAGTCACTAAACTCCTTACCTTCCACAAGCAATAAATCAGGAGTGTCAAATGCATTTATTTTGCATAGCTTGCTAACCTAGTGAGACAGGCCAACATTCAAATTCAGGAAATACAGAGAACACCATAAAGTTACTCCTCGAGAAGAGCAACCCCAAGACACATAATCGTCAGATTCACCAAGGTTCAATAACTTTCATGGTAAAACCAATAAATGAACTATAAAGAGACAAATGTAACCCAACTGAAAATGGGCAAGGGAGTTAAATAACTATTTCTCCAAAGAAAATATAGAAGTAACCCAATAAGAACATACAAAATGCACCACATCATTAGTCATCAGGGAAGTATAAATCAATCCCACAATAAGGTAAGTCTTCATACCAACTTAGCTAGATATAACTTATAAAATAAAATAAGTGTTGGCAAGGATATGGAGAACCTGGAACACTCATACATTGCTAACTGGAATGTAAAATGGTGCAGCTGCTCTATAAAACAGTTTGGAATTTCCTCAAAAATGGTTAAATATAATGTTACCATATAACCTAGCAATTGTACTCTTAGTATAATATATATGAAAATATGCTCACAGAAAGACTTGTACATCAATATTCATAGCAGCAGTGCTTATAATAGAAACATTGAAACAACCCACATGTTCACCAACTAATGACCGGATATACAAAAGGTATATCTACACAAAGGCATATTCAGTCATGACAAATAAATAGAGTATACATGCTACAACTTGGTTGAATCTTGGAAACACCATGCTAAGTGAAAGAAGCCAGACACAAAAGGCCATACAACATGTGGCTCCATGTGATGGATAATACAGAGTGTTAACTTGATTGGATTGAAGGATACAAAGTATTGATCCTGGGTGTGTCTGTGAGGGTGTTGCCAAGAGTGATTAACATTTGACTCAGTGGTCTGGGGAAGGCAGAACTACTCTGAATCTGGGTGTGCACAATCTAGTCAGCTGTCAGCATGGCTAGACATGTGGGGTGGAGCCCTCATGAAACCTCTACAAGGGCAGTGTGCAGGGGAAATGTGAGGTTTTAGCCTCCACATGGAGTCTCCACTGGGGCTCTGCCTAGTGGAGCTGTGAGAATTGGGCCACCATCTTCCAGAATCCAGAATGGTAAATTCGCTATCAGCTTGCAGGAGTAGCCACAGGCACTCAACATCAGTCCATGAAAGCAGCCATAGGGACTGCATTCTTCAGAGCTACAGGGCAGAGTGGCCAAAGGCATTGGGAGCCCACCCCTTGCATCAGTATGCACTGAATGTGAAACATGGCATCAGGGAGACAATTTCAGAGATATAAGATTTAGTCACTGCCCTGCTGGGTATTGGACTTGTATGGGGCCTGTAGTCCCTTTGTTTTGGCCAGTCTCCCATTTGGAATAGGAATATTTACCCAATACCTGTACCTCCCCATTATATCTTGGAAGTACCTAACTCTAACTTGCAATTTTTTTTTGAGATGCAATCTCGCTCTGTCACCCAGGCTGGAGTGAAGTGGTGTGATCTTGGCTTACTGCAGCCTCTGCCTCCTGGGTTCAAGCAATTCTCCTGCCTCAGCCACCCAAGTAGCTGGGATTACAGGTGTGCATCACCACACTTGGCAAATTTTTGTATTTTTAGTAGAGACACTTTTTCACCATGTTATCCAGGCTGGTCTTGAACTCCTGACCTCCAGTGATCTGCCCACCTCAGCCTCCCAAGGTTCCAGGATTACAGGCGTGACCCACTGTGCCTGGCCCTAACTTGCTTTTGGTTTTACAGACTCATAGGTAGAAGGGACTTTCCTTGTCTGGGATAAGACTTTGAACTTGAAATTTTGGGTTAATGCTGGGATGAGTCTAGATTCTGGTGAACTATTGGGAAGGCATAATTGTGTTAGAAATGTGAGGACATGAGACTTGTGAGAGACCAGAGACAGAATGATATGGTTTGTTTGTTTCACCACCCAAATTTCATCTAGAATTGAAATCCCGACATGTCAAGGGAGATACCTCTTGGGAGGTGATTGGATCATGGGGTTGGTTTTCCCATCCTGTTCTCATGAGAGTGAGTTCTATGAGATCTCATGGTGTAAAAGTGTTTTAACAGCCCCACACCCTCCCAATGCTGCCATGTAAGACATGCCTTGCTTCCTCTTAACCTTCTGCCATGATCATAAGTTTCCTGAGTCCTTCCCAGCCAAGTGGAATTGTGAGGCAATTAAAATTCTTTCCTTTACAAATTACCCACTCTCATTTAGTTCTTTATGGCAGTGTAAAAAAAAAAAAAAAACCTAACACACCACTCCCTAAATCAGTTCAGTACAGGGTAGAGTTAAGGCCTTCTCTCATGACATGGATTTTCAGGTTCCCCAGTGAGGGCGTGTAGCCTCTAGGTAGTCTCTCCCCTCTCATACTTTTACATATTTACATGGATCACAAGGAAGGCTGCAATCTGCCATTTCTTTCAAAGATTCTATGAATTTTTCAGTGTTCCTGTTAATTTCCTGCATTGCTTTTTTTAAAAAGTTCACAGTATGAACCTCTAAATACTATTTTGTCTTCCCAGGAGAGAAAAGCATGCTAACTCTGTCTCTGATTCACCACCATAGAAAAATAAAATTTAAGGAAGAATTTATAGAGTTTTAATATTAATTATGTATTAAATGTTTAGTAGAAATAACTAGTAATGCTATAACATGGCTTGGCTGTATCGCACCCAAATCTCATCTTGAATTGTAGTTCCCATAATCTCCACATGTCATGAGAGGAACTGGTAGGAGGTAATTAAATCATGGGGGCAGTTTCCCACAAGTTATTCTTTGGATAGGAAGTTTTCAGGAGATCTGATGGTTTCATAAGGGGCTTCCCCCTTTGCTTAACTCCCATTCTCTCTCCTGCTGCCCTGTGTAGACATGCCTTCCACCATGTGAAACTGAGGCATCCCTCAGCCATGTGAAACTGTGAGTTGATTAAACCTCTTTGCTTTATACATTATCCAGTCTTAGGTATTTCTTCATAACAGTGTACCATCCAAGAGTGGATTTTGTTGGAAGTTTTTAAAAAAAATATTATTAATAATTTAATCTTGTTTTTATCAGTTTATTCTGATTTATTCCTTTTTAATTAGTTTTGATAGTTTTTGCCTTTTTAGAAATTTGTGCATTTCAAATATATTACCTAATATAGCTGGTATGTGACTATTTACACTTTTTATGAAGCAAGTTACATCTTTATACATTCTATAAACATTATAAAAATAAATATCAACAGAGATATTTAAGAAATGTTTCATAAGGCTGTCCTTTAAAATAGAAGAAAATGAATAAACAAAAACTACATTTGTATTATCTATTTTTATAACTTTCATATTTACATTTACTGTATTTTTTTTCAAAAGAAATCTTTTATGAGGATTTGAATGACTGTCTTCTCATTTCAGCCTGAAGAACTTTATCATTTCTCATAGGTATAGCCCGCTACTGACAAACACCCTCATGTCTTGTTTATACAGTGTCTTAATTACTGTTTCACAGTTTCTGATGAAAAATAAGCTATGTATTCTATTGAAGATAACTTCTGCATAATAATTCAATTCTCTCTTCTTGTTTTCAAAATTCTTTGCTTTTGATAGTTGGCAGTGAGATTACGTCGGGTCAAAATGTATATCTGTTTGGGTTTATCATTCTAGGAGTTTCTTCATTTTCTTAAATGTCCAAGTGTGGGTTTTCAGCAAATGTGATTATTTCCAGCCATTACCATTAAATATTTTCTGCCCCTCTATTTCTTCTGGTTGCCCATTATGCATATGTTGGTGCCCTTATGCTGTCCAATAGGATCCCTAGGCTGTGTTCACTTTTCTTCATTTCTTTCTGTCTACAGAGTGTATAATCTGAATTGCTGTATTGGAATACATTAAATATTTATTTTACTTGTGTAAATCTGCTGTTAACTCTAGTATACTTTTCAGTTCAGTTGTATTTTTCTACTCCAGAGTTTGTATCTGGCTTTTACAAATAATTTATATATTAAATTCATCTTTTTCTACATTTTGTGATGGATTGGTCCTACATTTTTTCTTAATTCTGTGAATATGGTTTCCTTTGGCTCTTTGAACATCTTTATAATAGATTTTTAAAATTCTGTGCTCAGCATGCTTGAAATCTAGTCTTGTCCAGGCACAGTTTTGATTGACTGATTTTTATGTTGTGTGGTATCATATTCTTATTTCTTTTTTTTTTTTTTTTTTTTTTGAGACCGAGTTTCACGCTTGTTACCCAGCCTGGAGTGCAATGGCGCGATCTCGGCTCACAGCAACCTCCGCATCCTGGGTTCAGGCAATTCTCCTGCCTCAGCCTCCTGAGTAGCTGGGATTACAGGCACGCACCACCATGCCCAGCTAATTTTTTGTATATTTTTTAGTAGAGACGGGGTTTCACCATGTTGACCAGGATAGTCTCGATCTCTTGACCTTGTGATCCACCCGCCTCGGCCTCCCAAAGTGCTGGGATTACAGGCTTGAGCCACCGCGCCCGGCCCATATTCTTATTTCTTTGCATACTTTTTAATACCTTGAATACTAGTCATTTTGGATCTTACAATGAGACTATCCTGCAAATAAGATTCTCCATTCTTCCCAGAGTTTGCTTTTACTTTCATTTGTTGTAGTAGTTGTTTGTTACTAAAGTAACTTTTCTGAACTGAATCAAAGTCTGCAATCTTATTTAGCCATGGAAGTGTTTGATTAGTTAACATTTTAGTTAACAAATGACTGGAGAAAGAGTTCCTAAAACAAATGAAACCAAAACCTCCCTAACTTTCTGGAGAGTTTTTGTGAGCAGGTTTGGTCATTTCTTTAACACTCAGCTGGGCAGTTTACAACTCTGCCTTAGCTGTCACTTCCTGCTTGTGCAGAGCTTCAACATCAGCCAGAAACGAGAGCTTAGAGACATCTCAGATCTGTGCTGAGCAAGTGCACAGCCATGGGCATGCACTTTCACTTCTAGATTCCCAGGAGCTTTTAAAATCCCTTACGTACCCCTCATTTTTAAGCGTTTTTTTTCCATGTCCTTTTGAGTAGTTTCTTGTTTTTCACAACTGTTACACAGTGCCTCAGGCAGCAGTGATCAAAATATTTGCCTCTAAATGTTTTAATACACACCCCCACATGATTTAGCACTGCATAAGTTCTGAGCGAGACCAAATAAGTATTATCAGGTGTTCTTTCAGGGCGCTATCAGACTGATAAAATAATGATCATTTCTGAGAATGAGATTTGTTTTCCTCCCTCCAGTACTGAGAATATGTGCTATTATCTTCAAAGCTACTGCTAAGGTGGAGAGTGTAGAAAAGGGGCTAGAGCAAGTTAAAATGCTCCAGAGCTCACTGTTCTTACTGTGAGCCATTTTACTTGCAAGTTTTTGTGTGGCTGAATGCTTTTGGATAACTTTTGAAAAAGTTGATTCTGACATTGCCTAATTTGTTTTCTTTGTTGCTTTTAAGGAAAGTAGAATTTCAGATTTCCTTACTCTGCTATTTTCTCTGACATCTCCATATAACAATCTTAAAATACAATGCTATAGAAATGGAAAACTAATTAGAATTTGCCAGGTTTTAAGGTAGGTTGAGGAGAAGAATATTGTGTGGTTATAAGAGGTCAACATCAGGGATTCTTGTGGTAATAAAACTATTCTGTATTGTATGTACAGGTGTCTCTGTTCTATTTTGTGCAACTGTGTGTGAACATACAATTATTCAAAAAGTTTAAGTGAAAAAGAAACTAATAAAAGGGATGGAGTTACAGATACACGAGAACAAAAAAGATAATTTTCTTTGGAAATCAGATTCCATCTCTTTTGAGAATGGTTAAATCAGCACATTGCTTTTATCTCTGCTGCCCAATATTTAGACAACTGAATATCAATATAATTACATCCAGTGTAAGTTATTTGTGTAACAAATGGGAAACTTACAACAAACTCTTCTTTGATGAATATTAATTCATTCACTGGAATAAATAAATAAATAAATAACAAAATAACAAAACTTTTAATAGAGCAAATATGGAGGAAATGCAAGAAGGAAAAGGAAGAGCAAAAGAAAAATAATAGTTGATGCCAGTTTTATGATGTAAATATAGTATCTTAAATTGGTCAACACAAAGAGCAATTACTGAAATAATTTAGTGGTTTGCTTTGGTAATGTATCTTAAGTTTCTTAAAATACTACTCATTTTTTACTGAAAACTCCAATTCAAATTAGGTTTGTAGCATTAGATTTTGTTTTTTATGTCTCAAGTGAAGAGGCCCACATACTCTGTGGACAATGTTCTTAGTCCTGTCGTTTCTAGTTATAGCTTAGCTATTATTTTATTGGATAATTTCTACTAGTGATTACCATCATTCTTGCAAATTTCTCTGGAAACTATGCTTTTATTAGTTTGAAAGTCTCCCATTCTTTACTGTGTGAAAACTATTCTTACTGTGATTAAATGAGGAGCAAAAAGTCACTCACAGCAGGTCTAGTGGTGTCCACTATTCTTTCACTCAGAGTAAATGGGACTGGTGGGCTTTCTACTGAAAATCATTTCCAGGATTTCTCAAAAGGTAGACAGACTGTGTGAACCATATCTAGATTGGTTCTTATGGCTTCTCAGACAATCAGGAAAGGAAATTATCTTAGCTTTGGTTGACAAAGTTGAATACATCCAGATTATTAGCATTAGTCACTTTTACAGATGTCCCAGTTTCCTCTGTGTGTACTCAAGCACAGATAATTCTTTTTGTGTGCTTTTCCTGTTGTGCCTCATACTAAACCAAAACAACTAGAAAATTGACACAAAGACTATTCATAAGAGGAGGGAGCAACCAGAGATGGATAGTGGTTTAGTTAAATGATGTTATCTCATTGCATAGAAATTTATTTAGTATCTCTTTCTCTGCCTGTGTACTGCAATATATGGTTATGTGATTAATAGTTGTATTTTTAAAATAAGAAGGAAATCGTGAAAGAGGGAAAGGTCAAAAAAATAATCCACTCTTTAAGCAAAGTTTATTTTATTTTTTTGAGAATTTTGTTACTATTCATCATACACCAACTAGTTTACATATTTAGTTCTTTACAATGAAAATGATAAAAATTATAGGCATGCATTTTGTGATTTTAAATTCAGATTAGGAATGACTCCATCTTATTTGTAAATAATCTCTTAACATTTGAGTGTGTTAATTTGCTCAGAAAAGAGTATGAGGTTTATTTCTACCTAGGGATTTGGTGCACAATATTAGTACTAAAATGTTTCTATTAACTTCAGCACCTTCAAGCCTAGTTTGCCTGTTCACACTGGAAGTATAAGCTCCTCTTTTCATTTACTGTCAAATTGATGAGATACAATTTTCAAGCATTTTTTCCTTTCTACCTATGATCTGAAATACTACATGGCTCTAAGATCAATGTACATTTGCAGATGTTTGACTAGAAGTTCTGCAACTATTGCCTATGCCAATGAGTTTAAGTACACTTTCAACACATTTCACCTCCCATTCTTATAATCTTATCACTTGAACCTGCTGTTTTGCATCTTCTATCACTCTTAATTTTGTTTTTCTATTTAGCAAGTCAAACATCTTCCCACTATAAATTCCAAAAAAGGTTTTATATACTTGATGTTCTAGCTTTTTAGAGTTTGGTTTCCTTAGCATTAAAAATATATATATACAGAGCTGCTACCACATAAATTCCTTTAGAATAATCTTGATTTTTCTAAAATGTCACCACCTAGTTGTGAGTTTTTCTATATCCGGTCTGCCCATAAGCAGCACATGCAGTCTAGTGGTCTAGTGGTAAACCTTTTTTATTGGGTGGGTGTTTCTTCTTCTTTTTATTTATTATACTTTAAGTTCTGGTATACATGTGCAGAACATGCAGGTTTGTTACATAGGAATACATGTGCCATGGTGGTTTCCTGCACCCATCAACCCATCATTTAGGTTTTAAGCCCCGCATGCATTAGGTGTTTATCCTGATGCTCTCCCTCCTCTTGTCCTCTGCCTGTGTCCGTGTATTATTTTTGTGTTGACCAATTTAATATACTATATTTACATCATAAAACTGGCATCAGCTATTATTTTTCTTTTTCTCTTCCTTTTCCTTCTTGCATTTCCTCCTACATATTTGCTCTATTAAAACATGTGTTCTTTTGTTATTTATTTATTTCAGTGAATGAATGATAGTTTAAACTGTTTACTGACTAGCATTTTTTCCATCCCTTTTCTTGTCATTTTTCTCTCCTTGTTGGCTTTGTTTTTGGCCATGTTATTTTTCTGCATATAAACAGATGCTTTAAATGTAATATTTGTATGCTGTGGCCCTTTTTCACTGACTCTTTATCATTAAAATAGTATGTCCTAGATAATGATTACATTCCTTCAGTGTAGATTCTAAAATCAGAATGAGGAAGAAGACCCGGGCATCTGGGATCACCTCCCCCTTGAACTCCACACTGCATTTCAATAGAAAAAAAGGCTGGCTGACTGGTGGCAGGTCCTGAATCACCTTCCTATAAGATAGCAGGTGTGGTATGATGGTATGTGGGAATCTCTCCGGAAGACATTGTTCTTATTTAAACAAGATCAAACACCCACCCCACTCCTCCATCCAGAGACCAGAACCCTTTCACATGTAATTCCTAAAACTGTAAACCCAAGACCTTTTCAGTTGTAATTTCTAAGGCTATAAACCTAAGATCCTTTCACGTGTAATATCTAGAGTGTAAGCCTATATAAAGGCAGAGCTTCTCTTTGTTAGGGGAGCTTGGCCATTTGGACAAAACATAAAGCCTTGCTCCTAGACTGTAATAATAAAACCCCTTACTTTCTAGTTCGGCGTTCAAGAGGTCTGCTGCTCCTGCTTCAAGAAGACCTATGGAGCCATGTTTAACCAAATCTAGCTGAGGCTAGAATATACAGGCCCCATAGAGTCTAATGAATCCAGCAAAGCCAAGAGAGCCCAATAGAGCTAAAGAGTACTTAAGACCATAAAGTAACATAAGTAAGAAATAAATATTTATTTTTTTAAGCCTCTGAGAATACATGGCTGTTAGTTAAACCACAGTATAATGACGAAATCTTATCATTATATTTATCTAACACTGGCTTGAAGAACTTCGAATTGATATAGCCACAGTTGGAGTTTGTAGATTCAGTTGAGTCAGATTGGTTACTGTTTGGTATAATCAATTGCTACATAATTGATCATCAAAATGGAAGGAAACCCTTAATCCATGTGCTCATAGTTTTGTTAGAACACACTTATAGAACCCCTAGAAAATTAGATAATAAGTGAGAGCAGAAAAATACACAATATTGATAGCAGTTTGGACCTTACTTGTAATCAAATAAAATTAAAATTTTTGATTTTAAAAATAAGAAAAATAAAATCCTTTAACAAAGCCTCTATTTGATCTTTACTGTAGGTTATAAATTAGAACATTGTTATTAATATAGAAGGCATATGCATCTTAAGAAGTTAAAGACCAAGTCGACTTCATTTATAAAGAATTATTTTATGCTTACAGGCTAAGAGAGATAATGATCCTGACTAGAATTTGAGATCTAATTTATCAAAATTGATTTCTCAAATAATCATAATTTGTAAAATTGCTTATAATTAAAATGAGGCACTCAATTAGTCCAAGAAAGGAACATTTTTATTTAAAAATTAGAATGATTATTACAGTTTATATTATAATTGCAAAAACTGTGATAACTTTTGCACCAACCTCATACCTCTTTTCTTATGTCTTTAATATATCCCATTTGGAATGTCCAGAGGTCATTGTAAATAAACAGCATAAAGAGTCACAAACATAAGGGAAACAAACAATCACATGAGCAAATTACAATGATAACAAAAAGGTCAGTATTTGGAAAGGTTACTAAAGGGAAGTTTGATTGAAGCTTTGGCATCTAACTGTGTCCAGAATCACAATGCTAATCTCTATCAGCGTGTAGCATTGAGGACTTCTAAAGGTAGAGATGAATGCACTCTCAGCAAGCAGTGGAAGGCCTATTGGGTTACCTGAAACCCATCAGTGTCACGTAACAATAACCTTTATTTTGGTATTCATCTTTAAAATCTGCCTCATACTGCTTCCCATTGTTGGTTTTGCATTTATTTATTTTTTAAGAAACCAAATCCAACAGAGATTGCAGCCAACACTGACTGTTACAGATAATTGTGCTTAAAAGCACAGCTATAGATGGAGATATTTCCAACTCTTATTATTGATGCTGGCCCACATAATGATAAAATGTTGTTTCAAAAGAATAGAGTTTTATTTACACTGAATGAATCTGCTATGACTCTAGGACAAATAAGTGAAGACATCTGAACCAAATCACAAAATCACAAAAACACCAAATAACAAACTTATATATTTCCCGGAATCCTTTGTCCCTCATTCATCTATTCATTTAATAAACAAGTAAAGATCGCTTACTGGGTGATAGTTACTATTATATAAAAAAGATACAGTACTCAGAGAGCATACAAGTTCATGCTTTCATGAGCTAGTCTTCATTTTCCAGTTAGAGAGACAGACAAAAAAGATAAACTAATTAGTTTGTATTTTATGGTTATAACATACATTAAATAATACGGAGTGATTTGGGAAGTGAGAATAATATATGAAGATAAAATAAACAAGATTTTGACATCCAGTTTGTAGTTTGGCATGTAAGGAGCTTGGAAATCGTTACTCCATCTTAGTAACAAGTGTAAAGCTAAACAAACTTCAAACAAAAAAACTCTTTGTACAGAATGACATCTGAACAGAACAGAGACTCTCAAGCAGAAACCTTAAGTTAGAACCAGTAGCTGAGTAAGAAAACTTAAACTTTAACTGACAAAGAGCAGGAGGCTCAGTGTGAACAATTACGAGAGTTAAAAACTCCAGGGATTCCAGTATCAGGGGCATGTCCACATTTTGTGAGTTTTCCTTTACCTGGTTCTTGCAGTACAGAGCTTAGAAAAGCCTCTTTGTGCCTCTGGAAGAGGGGAGGAAAAAGTAACCCTCTGAAATATCTCAAAGTCCTGTGTTCTTCTTAATAAGACCTGACTTTAAGAGAAACTACTCTACCACATCTTACCACCACATTACTAAAGTTTTCTTTACTGTAGTTCATTTTACCCAGGATAGTGTCTCAAGCTTCCAACTAAAAATTTCAAAACATACTAAGGAAACAAAAACAGTTTCAAGAGATGGAGAAGGCATCAGAATCAGACAGATATGAAAGCAATGTTGAGATTATCAGATAAGCAATTTAAAATAACTAATGAATACAGCAAGGGATGTAATGGAAAAATTAGACAAAATGGAAATATAGGTGGTTAATGTAAGCAAAGAGAAGAAAATGTTAAAAAAGAATAAAAATAAATGCTAACTCTGTAACTAAAATAAAAAGAATGCCTTTGATGAGCTCATTAGTAGACTACATACAGCTGAGGAAACAATGTCTGAACTTGAATAAATGTCAATGGAGACTTCCACAACTAAAATATCAAAAAGAAATAAGACTGAAAAAAAAAATAAAATGGAAAATCCAAGAGGTATGAAACAAATAGTAATAGTAGAAGGAGAGGAAAATAGGCAGAGAAATATTTGAAGTAATAATGACAGTGTATTTCTTCAACTTATTGTCTGACATGAAAACACGGATCTAGGAAGTCCAGAGAAGATCAAGCAGAATACATTTAAAACACACATATTCAAAACCCAAATCCTACATCCAGGCATATCATATTAAAACTGTACAAAGTCAAATATAAAGAAAAAAGCCTTGAAAGAAGCCAGAGGGTGAAAAACACCTTGCCTATATGAAAGCAAAGATACAGATTACCTTTGATGCTGGGCACAGTGGCTCACGCCTGTAATCCCAGCACTTTGGGAGGCTGAGGCAGGCAGATCATGAGGTCAGGAATTCGAGAGCAGCCAACATGGTTAAAACCTGTCTCTACTAAAAGTACAAAAACTAGCAAGGCATGGTGGTGGGTGCCTGTAATCCCAGCAACTCAGGAGGCTGAGGCAGGAGAATCATTTGAACTTGGGAGGCAGAGGTTGCAATGAGCCAAGATCGTGCCACTGAACTCAGGCCTAGGTGAAAGAGCAAGACTTCATCTCAAAAAGAAAAAAAAAATTACCTTTGACTTCTCATAAATTATGCAAGCAATAGAGTGATGTCAATATTTAAAGTCTCGAGTAGTGAGAGAGAGGGGGAGACAGAACCAGCTTTGAATTCTATATCTTGCAAATATCCTTTAAAAGTGAAAGAGTATTCTTTCTCAGATAGACAAATACTGAAGACATTTGTTGCCAGTAAACCTAGCTTGCAAGAAATGTTAAAATAAGTTCTTCAGGGAAAAGAAAAATGATATAGATCAGAGACTTAGGTCTACAAAAAGAAAGGAATAACACTATAGAAAAAAATGATTGAACATAAAATAAATATTTGTTTTTACTATTAATATAATAGATTACAGTTTTTTAAAACCAATAATGACTATGTGGTTGATATTTATTGCTTATATACTAGTGAAATAACTGACAATAATGGTACAGGGATAGGAGAGAGGAATTAAAAATACAGATGATTCTTTACATATAATGTGGTTACATCCCAATAAACCCATCATAAATAGAAAATATTGTAAGTCGAAAATGCATTTAATATATTTAAGCTATGGAACACTGTAGCTTAGCCTAGTCTACTTTAAGTGTGCTTAAAACATTTCCATTAGCCTATAGTTTTGTAAAATCATCTACCATAAAGCCTATTTTATAAAAAATTGACTATTTCATATAATTTATTAAATACATAGAAACAGAATGGTAATATGAAAACTTGAACTATGTGTTCTACTGAATGTGTATCACATTCACACCATTGAAAAGTCAAAAAATTGTAAGTCAAACCATGGTTAAGTGAGAGAGCATTTGTGTTATGTTACTGTAAAGTACTTACACTATTTGTGAAGTGGTATAATGTTATTTAAAAATAGACTTGAGTAGTTGTAACTGTATGTTGCAAACTCTTGGGCAACAACTAAAAAAAGAAAAAAGAAAAAGAATTGTAATTGATATGCTTGACGGATACAAACTGCTTAATAAGAACTAAAAAGTACAGAAAAGGACTGGAAAAACAGAGATAAAAGGGAAAAAAAAGAAAATAGTAATAAATAATGTAGATATTAATCCAAATATATCAATAATTACTTATATGTCAGTGTTTTAAAAACACCAATTAAAATACAGATCGAAGGGAACAAAAAACAAGATACAACTATGTGTTGGCTACATGAAACCCACTTTAAATATAAAGAAACATTTAGATTAATAGTAGAGGAATGAAGATAGCTAACACCAACCCTAAAGAAATTGGGATATAAGTATTAACTTCAATGCAGCAGACTTCAGAGCAAGAAAAATTATCAGGGATAAAGTGAAGCATTACATAATAATAAGTGGATTTTTCAGAAAATCACAATCCTTAAAGTATGTGGACCTAACAATAGAGCATTAAAATATATACTGCAAAGAGAAAAATATGGAATTAACATTATAATTGGAGACTTTAACACCCTTCCCTCTAACAGAAATAAACAGATTAACCAGGCAGAAAATCAATAATTACATAGCTCAACCCTATCAAACAACTAGATATAATTGACATCTATAGGCTATTTAATCCAACAATAGCAAAGTACATATTCTTCTGAAGCTCACATGGAAAATTTACCAAGATAGAACACATTCTAGGTCATAAAACACAACTTGACAAATTTAAAATGATAGGTATCATAATGTATTCTGTGTGACCACAATTACTTAAAGTAGAATTCAATAGCAAGAAGATAAGCTGTAAAACCCCAAAGCACATGGAGATTAAAGAACATACTTCCAAATAACAAATGGGTCAAACAGAAAATATCAGGAGGAATTTTTAAATATTTCAAGGTAAAATAAAAATGAATATACACAACTTATTAAAATTTGTAGAATGCAGTAAAAGCAATAGTGGAAGGGAACTTATACTACTAAATATTAGAATAAAATAAATATCTAAAATCTAAAATCTAAGCTTCTGCTTTGGAAAACCAGAAAAAGTAGAGCCAATAATATTCAAAGTAAGAAGAAGAAGAATGGATAATGTTTGGAGCATAAATCAATAAATTGAAAACAACAATAGAGAAAATCTATGAAAACCAAAGCTGGTGGCTGCCTGGGTCTATCACCCTCACCTTAGCTCTACCTGCGCATGTGTGTATTGTAGCATCCCCTGGAGTCTGTTCTGGAGGAGGCCTGAGAGCTGGGTTGACTGAGGCAAGGGGCACGTACCCCTCTCATCGTGGTGAAGAAAAACAGTATCCCCAGCAGAATGGCGCTGTAGGACCAACTCAGGATTGCAGCTCCCAGTGAATCTGCAGATGGTGAGTAGACGCCACATTTCCAGACGGATCTTTATTGCCCACAGACCAGGAGATTCCCAGGTGTAGGAGCCACACGGGCAGCCAACCCGGCTGTTTGGGCCAGGGCCTCAGCGCAGCAGCACTCTGTACAAAGTACACTGGTTTGATTGCCCTGTTAAACCGGCAATTGGAGATTTCGGAAGGCAGATTAGCACATTAATCTGATTAAACGGGACTTAAACAGAAAGCCAGGCCAGGAGATTCCCAGGCAGCAATGTGATTCCAGCTGGCACAGTGGGTTGCTGCACGGGAAATCACACAGATCCCAGCACCATTTCAGCAGGCGACTGGAACACCTGGGAGAGAGACAACTGTTCAACTTAAAAAAAAAAAAAAAAAGGGCTCTGAGGCAGGGAGCCAGGGGTTCAGGCTCAGCCATAACAGAGAGAGTCCGCCACTACAGAGGCGGGTCCCACCCCCACAAAAACAAACAAAACAGCAATTGGAAACGCTCAGGGTTGAGAGTTTCACGGCAACCACAGCTAAACCCAGGATGGTACAGCTCGGAGGGGAGGGGCATCTACCATTACCGAGGCACTCGACCTGTACAGAGGTACACTGCCATTGCTGACGCAGCCTGCCATTGCCAAGGCAACCCACCATTGCTGAGGCAACCTGCCATAACAGGGAGAGTCCGCCACTACAGAGGTGGGCCATCATCACCAGGGCAGCTCGAACCACACCCATATAAAAAGGACTATAGGGAATTACACATGGCAGCAGGGCAGAGCCTACAGCAACAGGGCGGAGCCCATGACAGCAGGGTGAAGCCCACAGCAGCAGGGCAGAGCCCACGGCAACAGGGCGGAGCCCATGGCGACAGGGCAGAGCCCACGGCAGCTCAGCATAGCCACTACAGGCAAGCAGTGATTAGACTGCCTCCTTGCTGGGCAGGACAGTGCAACAGATACTCATAAAGCCCTAACTCCCTGGGACAGAGCACCTGAGGAAAAACAAGGGGTTTTATGAGCTCTGCTGCAGCAGACTTAAACGTACCTGCCTAGCAGCCCTGAATGAACAATGGAGCTCACAGCTCAGCACTTGAGCTCCTATAAAGTACAGACTGTCTCCTCAAGAATAAAGTACAGTCTCCTCAAGCAGCTCTCTGGCCCCCAAATATCCAAAGAGTCACCTCACAAAGGACGGATCAGACTGACATTTGGCAGGCATCATTCAGGGACAAAAATAGCAGAAGAAGAAATGGGTAGCAAGCCTCACAGTTCCGCAGCTGCTACAGGTGTACCCCAGGCAAGCAGGGCCAGGAGTGGACCTCAGTAGTCCTACAGCAGAGGGGCCAGAGTGTTAGAAGGAAAACTAAGAAACAGAAATACTTCATCATCAACAGTCTGGACGTCCACTCAGAGAACCAATTGGAAAATCAGCAACTACACAGACGACCGGTGGATAAATCCACAAAGATGGGAAGAAACCAGAGCAAGAAGGAGGAAAACACCAGAAACCAGAACACCTCACCTCCTACAAGGGACCACAACTCCTCACCAGCAAAGGAACAAAGATGGACGGAGAATGAGTGTGATGAAATGACAGAATCAGACTTCAGAAGGTGGGTAATGAGAAACTTCCATTAGCTAAAAGAACACGTTCTAACTCAATGCAAAAAAACTAAGAACCTTGAAAAAAGATTTGAGGAAATGATGGCAAGAATGGACAACTTAGAGAGGAATATGAGCGAATTGAAGGAGCTGAAAAACACAACATGAGAACTTCGCGAAGCATGCACAAGTTTCAACATCCAAATTGACCAAGCAGAAGAAAGGATATCAGAAGTCAAAGATCAACACAATGAAATAAAACAAGAAGCCAAGATTAGAGAAAAAACTGCAAAAAGGAATGAACAAAGTCTCCAAGAAATGTGGTACTATGTGAGGAGACCAAGTCTACGTTTGATAGGTGTACCTGAATGTGACGAAGAGAATCATTCCAAGCTGGAAAATATTCTTCAGAATATTATCCTGGAAAATTCCCCAACCTAGCAAGGCAGGCCAATATTCAAGTCCAGGAAATACAGACAACTCCACAAAGATATTTCTCAAGAAGAGCAACCCCAAGGCAGATAATCGTCAGATTCACCATGTTGAAATGAAAAAGAAAATGCTAAGGGCAGCCAGAGAGAAAGGTCGGGTCACCCACAAAGGGAAGCCCATCAGACTCACAGCAGATCTCTCAGCAGAAACCTACAAGCCAGAAGAGAGTGGGGCCAATATTCAACATCCTTAAAGAAAAGAACTTTCAACCCAGAATTTCATATCCAGCCAAACTGAGCTTCATAAGTGAAGGAAAAATAAAATCCTTTGTGAACAAGCAAGTACTCAGAGATTTTGTCACCACCAGGCCTGCTTTACAAGAGGACCTGAAAGAGGCACTACACAGAGAAAGGAACAACCAGTACCAGCCATTCTCAAAATATGCCACATGCTAAAGAGCATCAACAAAATGAAGAATCTGCATCAACTATTGGGCAAAACATTCAGCTAGCATCAAAATGGCAGTATCAAATTGACAAATAACAATATTAACCCTAAATGTAAATGGGCTAAAGGCACCAATCAAAAGACACAGACTGGCAAATTGGATAAAAAGCCAAAACCCATCGCTGTGCTGTATCCAGGGAACCCATCTCACTTGCAAGGATACACAAAGGCTCAAAATAAAGGGATGGAGGAAGATTTACCAAGTAAATGGAGAACAAAAAAAAAAGCAGGAGTTGCAATTCTCGTCTCTGATAAAATAGACTTTAAAACAACAAAGATCAAAGGAGACAAAGAAGGACATTACATAATGGTAAAAGAATAGATACAACAAGAAGATCTAATGATCCTAAATATATATGGACCCAATACAGGAGCACCCAGATATAGAAGGCAAGTTCTTAATGACTTACAAAGAGACTTAGACTCCCACACTGTAATAGTGGGAGACTTTAACACTCCACTGTCAATATTAGACAGATCAACCAGACAGAAAATTAACAAGGATATCCAGGACTTGAACTCAGACCTGGAACAAGCAAACCTCATAGACATTTACAGAACTCTCCACCCCAAATCCGCAGAATATACATTCTTCTCAGCACCACATCACACCTACTCTAAAATTGACCACATAATTGGAAGTAAAGCACTGCTCAGCAAATGCAAAACAACTGAAATCATAACAAACAGCCTCTCAGACCATAGTGCAATCAAGTTAGAACTCAGAATTCAGAAACCAACCCAGAACCGCACAGCTTCATGGAAACGGAACAACTGGCTCTTGAATGTTGACTGGATAAACAAGGAAATGCAGGCAGAAATAAAGAAGTTCTTCGAAACCAATGAGAATGAAGACACAACATACCAGAACCTCTGGGACACATTTAAAGCAGTCTTGAGAGGAAAATATATAGCTATTAGTGCCCACATGAGAAGAGTGGAGAGATCCAAAATTGACACCCTAATGTCAAAATTGAAAGAGCTGGAGGAGCAAGATCAAAAAAACTCAAAACCTAGCAGAAGACACGAAATAACTAAGATCAGAGCAGAACTGAAGAAGATAGACATGAAAAACCCATCAAAAAATCTATAAATCCAAGCGTTGATTTTCTGAAAAGATCAACAAAATAGACAGACCACTAGCCAGATTGATAAAAAAGAAAAGACAGAATAACCAAATAGATGCAATAAAAAACAATAAAGGGGAAATCACCACAGATTTCACAGAAATTCAAACCATCATCAGAGAATATTACATACAACTCTATATACATAAGCTAGTAAACCTGGAAGAAATGGATAAATTCCTGGACACTTGTGTCCTCCCAAGCCTAAACCAGGAGGAAGCTGAAACTATTAATAGACCAATAACAAGGTCTGAAGTCGAGGCAGCAAATAAGAGCCCACCACACAAAAAAGCCCAGGTACAGATGGGTTCACAGCCAAATTCTACCAGACACACAAAGAGGAACTGTTACCATTCCTTCTGAAACTATTCCAAATAATCCAAAAAGAGGGAATTCTTCCCAAATCATTTTATGAGACCAACATCATCCTGATATCAAAACCCTGCAGAGACTTAACACGAAAAGAAAACTTCAGGCCAATATTCATGATGAACATAGATGCAAAAATTTTCAATAAAATACTGGCAAGTCGACTGCAACAGCACATCAAAAAGCTTATCCACCATGATCAAGTAGGATGCATCCCGGGGATGCAAGGCTGGTTCAACATATGCAAGTCTATAAACGTAATTCACCATATAAACAGAACCAAAAACAAAAACCACATTAACTCAATTGACGCAGAGAAGGCCTTTGACAAAATTCAACAGCCCTTTATGCTAAAAACCCTCAATAAACTCGGTATTGATGAAACATATCTCAAAATAATAAAAGCTATTTATGACAAACCAACAGCCAATATCATACTGAATGGGCAAAAACTGGAAGCATTCTCTTTGAAATCCGGCACTAGACAAGGATGCCCTCTCTCACCACTCCTATTCAATATAGTACTGGAAGTTCTAGCCAGAGCAATCAGGCAAGAAGAAGAAATAAAGGGTATACAAATATGAAAGGAGGAAGCCAAAGTGTCTCTATTTGCAGACGACATGATAGTATATCTAGGAGTCCCAATCATCTCAGTCCAAAAACTCCTGAAACTGATAAGCAAAGTCTCAGGATATAAAATCAATGTGCAAAAATCACAAGCATTCGTCTACACCAATAACAGACTTAAAGAGAGCCAAATCAAGAACAAACTGCCATTCACAATTGCTACAAAGAGAATAAAATACCTAGGAATACAACTAACAAGGAACGTAAGGGATCTCTTCAGGGAGAACTACAAACCACTGCTCAACGAAATCAGAGAGGACACAAACAGATGGAGAAACATTCCATGTTCATGGTTAGGAAGAATCAATATCATGAAAATGGCCATACTGCCCAAAGTAATTTACAGACTCAACGCTATCCCCATCAAGCTACCATTGACTTTCTTCACAGAACTGGAAAAAAACACCTTGAACTTCATATGGAACCAAAAGAGAGCCCGTATAGCCAAGTCAATTCTAAGCAAAAAGAACACAGTGGGAGGCATCACACTACTGGCCTTCAAACTATACTACAAGGCTACAGTAATCAAAACAGCATGGTACTGGTACCAAACAGAGATATAGACCAATGGAACAGAACGGAAGTATCGGAGGCAACACAACATATCTACAACCATACAATCTTTGATAAACCTGACAAAAACCAGCAATGGGGAAAGGATTCCCTGTTTAATAAATGGTGTTGGGAAAATTGGCTAGCCATGTGCAGAAAGCAGAAACTGGATCCCTTCCTGACACCTTACACTAAAATTAACTCCAGATGGATTAAAGACTTAAACATAAGACTTGGCACCATAAAAACTCTAGAAGAAAATCTAGGCAAAACCATTCAGGACATAGGAGTAAGCAAGGACTTCATGACCAAAACACCAAAAGCATTGGCAGCAAAAGCCAAAATAGACAAATGGGACCTAATCAAACTCCACAGCTTCTGCACAGCAAAAGAAACAGTCACTAGAGTGAATCGGCAACCAACAGAATGGGAAAAAATTTTTGCAGTTTACCCATCTGACAAAGGGTTGATATCCAGAATTTACAAAGAACTCAAACAGATTTACAAGAAAAAAATAAACAAGCCCATTCAAAAATGGGCAAAGGATATGAACAGACACTTTACGAAAGAAGACATATATGAGGCCAACAATCATATGAAAAAATGCTCATCATCACTGGTCATCAGAGAAATGCAAATCAAAACTACATTGAGATACCATCTCACGCCAGTTAGAATGGCGATCATTAAAAAATCTGGAGACAAAAGATGCTGGAGAGGATGTGGAGAAATATGAACACTTTTACACTGATGGTGGGAGTGTAAATTAGTTCAACCATTGTGGAAGACAGTGTGGTGATTCCTCAAGGCCTTAGAAATAGAAATTCCATTTGACCCAGCAATCCCATTACTGGGTATATATCCAAAGGACTATAAATCGTTCTACTATAAGGACACATGGACACGAATGTTCATTGCAGCACTGTTTACAATAGCAAAGACCTGGAACCAACCCAAATGCTCATCGATGATAGACTGGACAGGGAAAATATGGCACATATACAACATGGAATATTATGCAGGAATCAAAACTGATGTGTTCGTGTCATTTGTAGGGACATGGATGAATCTGGAGAACATCATTCTCAGCAAACTGACAGAAGAATAGAAAATGAAATACTGCATATTCTCACTCATAGGTGGGTGATGAACAATGAGAACACATGGACACAGAGAGGGGAGCACTACACACTGGGGTCTATTGGGGGGAATAGGGGCAGGACAGTGGAGGGGGGAGCTTGGGAGGGATAGCATGGGGAGAAATGCCAGATGTGGGTGAAGGGGAGGAAGACAGTGTGTACCTATGCAACTATCTTGCATGTTCTGCACATGTACCCCAAAACCTAAAATGCAATAAATTTAAAAAAAAAGAAAACAGAAGCTGGTTCTCTAAAGAATAAAAGTGATGAAATAATAGTCATGCTAACTAGCAAATAAAAGAGAGAAGAGACAAATATCAGAATCAAAATGGGTACATCTTTAGAGATCCCATGGGTAATATAGAGGTAATAAAGAACACTGAACAAATCTATATTGATAAATTTCATAAACTAGATAAAATGAACTATTTTACTGAAAGACACAATCTGTAGAATCTCAGAAAAGAAGAAATAGACAATTAGAATATGCCTACATCTATAAAAGAAATTGAATACATAATTAACAACCATCCAACACAGAACGCACCCAACCCTGATGAGTTTGCTGCTGAATCTACCAAACACTTAAGGAAAATTTTTATCCAATACCTAGATAGAATCTCTTGTAGAGAAGAGAGAGAGAATACTTCCTAATTTTATGAGGCTGGCATTTTCCTAATAACAAAACAACACAAAGGCAGAACAAGAAAATAAAACTGAAGCCCAATATCTCTTATGTACATATATGCAAAATTATAAATGGAATATTAGCAAATTGAATATAACAATTTATAAAAATTATTATACATCATGACCAAGTGGAATTTTTTCCAGAAAGCAAAGCTGTCTCAATTCTCAAAAATCAATTGATGCAATCTGTAATGGCCTGAATGTTTGTGCCTCTCCCTGAAAACCTGCATTTTAAAATCTAAACTCCCAATGTGATAGTATATGAAGTTGAGTTTGTTGGGAGGATGATCAGGCCATGAGAGTAGAAAACTCATGAGTTATTAGTGTCCTTATAAAAGAACATTCATAGAGCTCCCTTACCCTTCTACTATGTGAGGACACAGAAGTGAGCCATGTATAAAACAGAAAGAGGGACCTCACTGGACACTGAATCTGTAAGCCCTTGATCTAAGTCATCACACCTTTTATAACTGTGAAAAATAAATGTTTGTTGTTTATGCCAATCTAGAGTATTTTCATTATAATGAAAATATAATGAAAATCATTCTAATAAAATGATCCATCACATCAACAGTCTAAAGAATAATCACATGAACTAATCAACAGATGCAAGAAAACATGGACAAAATTTAGTGCCCATTCATATCAAGAACAATCACCAAACCTGGAATAGAGGACATTTCCTCAACTGGACAAAGACCATGTACAAAAACTCTATAACTAGCATCATACTTCTTGGTGAACAGTGTAAAGTTTTCTCACTAAGATCAATAAAAGGCAAGGATGTCCTCTCTCATCTCTGCTTTTCATCATCACACTAGAAGGCCTAGCTAATGCATTAAGGCAACAGAAGTAAATGAAAGTTATACAGACTGGGAAGGAATAAATAAAATTGCATTTCTTTGTTGATGATATGATTGCATATTTAAAAAAACAGGAAGCATCAATACCAACAAATCTCATGTAACTAAAATGCAAATATAGAAAGGCTTTAGGATACAAGTTGTATATGAAATTCAATCACTTTCCTACACATAAGCAATGAACAAGCCGAATTTGAAATGTAAAATAACACCATTTATATTAGCACCACAAATAATAAAAGATTTAGATATAAATCTAACACAATAAAGAGAAGACATATATGAGTAAAACTATAAAATAGTAAAATAAGAAACCAATTAACTAAATTAGTGCAGAGATATTACATGTTTATGGGTAGGAAGACACAATATCATCAAGCTGATAGTTCTACCCAACTTGATCCATACATTTAATAAAACACAAGTCAAATTCCTTACAAGTTAATATTTAGGATATTAATAAACTGATTCAAAATTTATTTGGAGAGTCAAAAGACCAGGAAAACCAACATAACACTGAAGGACAACAAATTTGGTAAATGACATTATCTGACTTCATGACTTACTATAAAGCTATAGTAATCAACACAGTATGCTCTTGGTGAAAGAATGAACAAATAAATTAAGGGACAAGACTAAAGCATAAAGAAAGAGATCCATGCAAATGTAGTCAACTAAACTTTCAGAAAAAAGTAAAAATAATACAATAGGAAAAAAATCGTCTTTCAACCAAATGGTGGTTTAACTGAATATCTAATGCCAAAAAAATCTAGACATGGAGCATAACCCTTTACAAAAATTATCCTAAATTATATCTAAATGTAAATATGTAAAATTATAAATCTCCTAAAAGATAACATAAGAGAAATCAAGATGACCGTGGTTGGTTGATTGGTTGGTGACTATTCAGATACAATGCTAAAAGCACAATTTAAGAAATAAATATGTGATAATCTCTACTTCATTAAAATCCAAAGCCTCTCTTTGGCAAAAGATACTGAGAAGAGAGAGAAAAGACAAGCCACAGATTGAGAAAAAAAAATTGCAAAAAATATATCTGATAAAGGACTCTTAGCTAGAGTGTACACAAAATTATTTAACTCAACAATAAGAACATGAGCATGGTGGCTCATGGCTGTAATCCCAGGACTTTGGGAGACCTAGATGGGCAGCTCATGAGGTCAGGATATCGAGACCATCCTGGCCAACATGGTGAAACCTGGTCTCTAATAAAATTACAAAAATTAGCTGGTTGTGGTGGTGCATGGCTGTTATCCCAGCTACTCGGGAGGCTGAGGCAGGAGAATTGCTTGTACCCAGGAGGTGGAGATTGTAGTGAGCCAAGATCGTGCCACTGCACTCCATCCTGGTGACAAAGGGAGACATTGAAAAAAGGAAAGAGAGAGAGAGAGAGAGAGAGAGAGAGAGAGAGAGAGAGAGAAAGAGAGAAGAAAGAAAGAAAGATAATGAGCAACCCCATTTTAAAATGAACATAAGATCTGAGCAGACCCTGCCTGCAATAAAGAAGATATATAGCTAACAAATAAGCATATGAAAAGATGCTCAACATCACATCATTAAACAAAATTTAACAGCAATGTGATACCACTACACATCTATTAAAATAGAATCTCAAACACTGACAGTACCAAATGCTGGTAAGGATAGGGACAAAGCCTCATTCGTTGCTGATGGGATTGCAAAAGCAGTACAGCCAGGATAGAAGACAGTTTAGTATTTTCTTAAAAACTAAATATACTCTTATTACATGATCCAGCAATCCTGTTCCTTGGTATTTACCCAAAGGAGTTGAAAATCCAAGTCCACACAAAAACCTGCACACAGATATTTACAGTAGCTTCATTCATAATTTCCCTAACGTAGAAGCAACCAAATGTTTTTCAGTATTTGAATAGATAAGTAAACAGTGGCACATCCAGACAATTGAGTATTGTTCAGTGCTGGTGAGAAATGAGCTATTAAGCCATGAAAAAACATGAAGGAAACTTAAAAACACATTCCCAGTCGGGCGTGGTGGCTCATGCCTGTAATCCCAGCACTTTGGGAGGCCAAGGCTGGTGGATCATGAGGTCAAGAGATCGATACCATCCTGGCCAACATGGTGAAACTCCGTCACTACTAAAAATACAAAAATTAGCTGGGTGTGGTGGCTAGTGCCTGTAGTTCCAGCTACTTCGGAGGCTGAGGCAGAAGAATCGATTGAACCCAGGAGGCAGAGGTTGCAGTGAGCCGAGGTCGGCCACTGCACTCCAGCCTGTGACAGAATGAGACTCCATCTCAAAAAAATAAAAATAAAAAACAAACAACCCCCTCCCCACACCCCCCCCCGCACATTTCCAAGTAAAACACGCCAATCTGGAAAAGGCTATACACTATACTAAGTATTAAATTGCAAAAAAAAAAAAAAAAAAAAGAAGGCAAAAATTGTAGCAACAGTAAAGGTATCAGTGATTGCCAGGGTTTAGGAAGGAAGAAGAGATGAAGAAGTGGAACACAAGATTTCCAGGTCACTTAAAATGTTCTGTATGATACTATAGTGGTGGATCCATGTTGTTACAGATTTGTCAAGAGCCACCGAATATAAAATGCTAAGAGTGAATCCTAATATAAAGTATGGATTTAGGATGCTAATATGACAGTGAAAGTCCATTGAATGTAACAAATGTATTACCCTAGTATGGGAAGTTGATAGTGGAGGAGACTGTGAGTCTGTGGGATAAGGAGTATATGGGACCTCTCTTTACTTTCTGCTCTATTTTGCTCTCAATATAATGCTGCCCTAAAAATAAAACATGTATTCAAAAAAATGATAAGGAAGCATTTCAGGCAGAGACAAAACATCAAGAAAAATATTGCCTGAGTTTGTACAAGTTTAGTATGCCCAAGGAATATTTTTAAAAGGCTATTAGGCTACCACTCAATAATGTGGAGTCTATTCATGGGTCAAAAAGACAGAGGGTCCATTTCAAACAGTGCCATTTATAACACCAGTTGGTGTTGCAAAGTAGACTCAAAAGTAATAATTGATCTGAGTCTAGAAACACAAATGTAGCAATGGAAAAGTTCATTTTTGCTTGGTTTTGTCATTGAATTTTGAATGCCTACTAAACATAAAAGTTTTTTCTGGGTCTAGGAATGAATTAAAAACATGAGGAAGACACTGTTCCTACTCTCATGGGGCTAAAATAACTGGCATGATACGGAAGACACAATTAACACTGAAAATAATACATAACAGCTCATAAAAGGTAAAAATTGAATACTCTAAGGATTTACATATTCATTTTTAATAAAAGTATTTCTTGAGGAATTATCATGTACCAGACATTGTGCTAGTCAATAAGGATGATTATTAAACAAGATAAACAAAAACATCTGTCATCACAGAGACTATATTTTCATCAGGTATAATAAACAACATACAATAAATTTAATAAACAAATGCAGTATATAGAAGGCTAGAAGTTGACAAGTGCTATGGAAATAAATAGCACAGTCCAGGAAATTAGAAAGTCTGATGGCAGGTGTGAGGTGAGAGTGAGTGCAATATTAAATAGGGTAATTGGGGAAGAGTAACTACAAAGGAAATATATTCACACTTACTTGAAACAAGCGATAGACTTAGCTATTAAATTGTGTTGGAAGAATATGCAGGGCAAAGAAAACAGCATCTGACTTAATAGGAAAATAATAACTGCTTCCCTATTACTACTAGAAAGAAGACAAGAATGTCCTTTATCTCTACCATTATTTGATATTATGCTGAAGGAATTAGTCAGTACAGTTAGACAAGGGAAGACAATTTAAAGCATACAAATTGGAAAGAAAAAGTTAGTCTAAGTTAATTTGTGAATAACACAGCTATACATCTAAACAACCTAAAAGAATTCACTGAAAATGTGCTACGTCAAACAAGATAATTTAATTCATTCTCAGGTTATGCAATTCATGTGGAAATTAATAGTATTATGAATAAAAATAAAGAATAATTTTAAGAGATAAGAGGAGATAAGGAGGAGAATATTTCATTTACAAAATAAATTTAAAATTTGGCTATAGTCAGTAATTCCAGAACTGGGAAAATAAATATTCAAGATGATCTTAGTGTATTTTATAGTGCCAAAAAGTAAAGCAATGCTCGAAAAGCCAAACTAAACGAGACAACCTAGGATGATTTGAAGGTGTCACAAGCCAACTGAAAAGAGCTTCCATTGATCAAAAACTGGAAGAGACTAAACATCTTGGGTAATACTGGATAGTAATCAAAAATATAAAATAAATATTTCTGCATCTGTACTAATATAAATATATAATTAAATAGATTCATGGGAAATAACAAATCTCCTATGCAGAATTCCAAATAAATTATGAAGATTACACCCCAAAGCATAAATCTCTACTGCTTAAGTGTAGGATGCACCTATTGGTTTTCTTTCAAGAAGTACACCACAGATAGTTAAAAAAAAAGAGACCTTTACAGTAAAGAAACCTGTTGAACTCTGCCACAGCCATGTGATCAAGCTTATTATCATCAGCGATAGGTAAGTCACATTGACAGCATAATATGATGTGATGGAAATCACACTTTGCCTCTATGGTTTCTGTATGAAAACACATAATCCCAGTCTAATTATGAGAAAAATATCAAACAAATCTCAGTTGAGTGGCATTATGAATATACTTGAAGAGCGTTCCTAAAAACTGTTAAGGTCATTACAAAAAAAAAAAAAGAAAAAGGAAAATCTAAGACACTGTAACAGCAAAGAGAAGTTTAAAAAGACACAATGACTAAATATAATATGGTATCATGGATGGGACATTAGAACATAAGAATGACAATAGGGTGAAAAAATAATGTAATCTAACTAAGCGATGGAGTTTAGTTAATAATAATGTGTTAGTATTTAATTATCAATTGTAGCAAATATATAAAACTAATGCAAAAGATAAGTTAAACTCGGTGTGGGGGATATGTAACTTTTGTAATACCTTCACATTTTTTTTTCAGTAAATCTAAAACTAATTTAAAACATGTTTTTTAAATATTGGACATAAGCTTAAGAAATGAATAAAGACTATGTGAGAAATATATAAGACACTCTTCAAATATACCAAATGGACATAAATGCAGGAAAAATAGTATACGGTTTTTATAAAAGAAGACTTAATTTCATAAATATTCTATTCACCTATGGGTTAATTTATAAATTTTAGTAATTCTATCAAAGTTACCATCTTGTTCTTATTCTCCTCGTAGAACTAGAATTGTTTATAACATTCACACTTAGAAGAACAAACTTACAAAAATGGAGAAAAATGAATTATAAGAGCACCTGGAGTAATCATATATGATATTAAAAGCGCCTGTAAAGACAATATACTGAAAATATTTTAGATTGTTATTAATAGACAGAATTATATAACAGAAGGAAAATCTAAGAACTCCCCTCCCAACTCCCACCCTTCCTAGTCTCTAATTTCTATTATTTCACACTCTATGTCCATATGTACACATATTTTTTCTCCCACTTATAAGTGAAAATATACAGTACTTGTCTTTTTGTGTCTGACTTGTTGCACTTAAATTAATGGCTTTCAGTTTCATCCATGTTACTGCAAAAGATGTGACTGCATTTTGCATTCTTTTTTATGGCTGGGTGGTATTCTCTTATGCATACATACCACATTTTGTTTACCCGGTCTTTCACTGATAGACACTTAGGTTGATTCCGTAACTTTACTGTTGTAAATAGTGCTGTGAAAAACATACAGGTGTAGGTATCTTACTGATACAATGATTTCTTTACCTTTGAGTAGATACCGAGTTTGTGGATTGATGGATCAAAGCGTAGTTCTATTTTTAGTTCTCTGAGAATCTCCATATTTCTTACAGATTTGGGGACTGTGATGCCCAAGATCAAGGTGCTAGCAGGTTTTGTCTCTTAGAAGGGCTGTTCTCTTCTTCCAAGGTGATGCCTTATTGATGCATCCCTGGGAAAGGGGACTAGTGCTGTACTCCCACAAGGTAGGAGTAATAGAAGGATAAGAGGGGAGAATGCTGTGTCCTCACATGCCAGAAGAGTGAAAGAGCAAATGAAAAGGCCTAAGTTATTTCCCTCCAGCCATTTTATAAGGATTAATCCATTCATAAGCAGGATGCCCTTGTGACTTAATCACTTCTCTAAAGGCCCCTCATTTGAATAGAACCACAATAGGGATTATTTTAACCCCTGAATTTTGGAGGACATTAAGACCATAGCAGGTTAGTTATATTTTTTAACAGCAAAAATGTAAAGACTCCTCTCCTCCCCTCCCTTCCCCTCCCTTTCCCTTCCCTCCCTTAGCTCAGCTTAAATTAAGTTCCGCTTTTGGGTGGGTGTCGCTAAAATAGAGTTCTCTCACTCTTCATCCTCCAATTAAGTATTACTGTATCTCTCCATAATTGGCAATAAAGCCAGCATTTCTCATCCCTCTGCCTCCAAACTGAAGAGGTAAAATTCCTGGTTAATGTGGCTGAAATATTTGGGACTTCTTTCTTCCACTGAGCCTCTATCCGTAGGACAGAGGCTCTATGCCAGAGGCAGCAGGCTGAAAATACTAGGATCTGATTGCCCTCATTTCAGCTTGCTTATAGGACAGGAGTTTAATGCTGGGAGAGGAAAGCTGAAAAGGCCACAGGCCCCCACTACACCTGATTCCCACAGCAGTGCCTCTTATACACAGATGCAAAGGCATTCCACAAGAAAAAAGTAAACTAAAACACTTCCTAAAAGAACTGATTTTATGTGAAACAGAGGACTGGGAAGCGTGAACCTAACTTTGAAGTATCCTCACAGTTATTTTAAGAGTGCCCTCAAAAACAATAGTTCCTTTGAAATAAGAGTAGCAAGCTAAACAATAGACCATCTTGTCGACCACAGAGCACTGGGGAAAGATACAGTTAAGAAGAGCCCTCCTAGAGTCATAACAAACTTCAAAGATTGGCATCAAGATCTATTTTGTTCAAATTCAACTGAGAAAAATGATGTTGAGCAACTTAAACCTCAGGCCACTGTTGATCGGTAAGCTGATAATTAGTGGAGCCTAAAGGCAGACAACTAACTGCCAACTAAAAAAGACCACTTAGCAAAGTATTAGAAAAAGAGGCAGATAAAGACAGCCCTACTAAATCCATTGTGCATTTCAGTGTAATTATACACAGGTTCCCCGTACTGTGGAAAAAATGAACATCATTAAAAGCTAACATGCCTGAGTTGATCCTAATAAGGTACCTCTGAGTAAATATAACAAACTTTATAAATGTGCACTTGCTTTACTATTTATTAATTGATATAAAATTATCAAAATAATAATTGTTACAAAGTACAGTCAGCTTTGTAACATACTGGAAGAAAAATTATAGCATAAAAAATGGAGAAATGGAATGCAGCAAAATAGGAGTGACATTTACATATCTGGCTGAAGTCAAGTTAGTATAAATCTAAGGTAGATTGTGAGAATTTAAGATATATATGGTAAGCCCTAAAATGATGCTAAGAAACTATAGTGAATTGTTTATTAAAACTATAGTACATGGTTTTTTTAAAAAAATCAAAATTTTATAGTAGGAAATATCCACTTAATATGAAAGAAAACAGTAAACAAATATTAGAGAAATTAATGTTTTCAGATAGCAAAATGACAGATATAAGCTAAACTTCCTTAGTAATAATATTAAATATAAATAAACTAAACATAGACACCATGGAATACTATGCAGCCATAAAAAATGAGTTTGTGTCCTTTGTAGAGACATGGATGAATCTGGAAACCATCATTCTCAGCAAACTGACACAAGAACAGAAAATCAAACACTGCATGTTCACACTCATAGGAGGGTGATGAACAATGAGAACACATAGAAACAGGGAGGGGAGTATCACACACTGGGGTCTGCTGGGGGGGGGCAAGGGAGGGACAGTGTGGGGGGGTTGGGGGATCAGGGAGGGATAAAATGGAGAGAAATGCCAGATGTAGGTGACGGGAGGGATGAAGGCAGCAAACCACATTGCCATGTGTGTACCTATGCAACAATCCTGCATGATCTGCACATGTACCTCAGAACCTAAAGTACAATAAAAAAAACTAAACAAATAAAACCTATAGATTGTCAAACTAGGTTTCTTAAAACCAGTTTAAACCATATCATGTCTACAGAAGACATGTCTTAGCTTCAAACATAAAAATAGATTGAAAGTAAAAAGATATAAAAAGATATGTTTTGCAGACAGAAGCCATAAGAAGCTGGACTGCCAAAGTGAATATGACACAACAGTTTGAGAAGAAAATTTCTCAGAGGTAAAGAAAAAATTTATACTGATAAAGGTATCAATACATCAGAAAGTTATAACAATTATAACATGTATGCACTTAACAGTAGATCCCGTAATACATGAAGGAAAAGTTAACTGGAATGTGGGGAAAAACACTTGATTTAATGCGTTGATTTTAATACTTCAAATTCAATAGCGTGTAAAACAATTAGACAGACTAGCATAGCAAAAAAATAGATAACTGTAACCAAACGATTTAACACACACATATATAGAACACTTACCCGATGACTGAACACAAATTCTTCTCAAGTGCACATAGATATTCTCCAGAATAAGATAAGATGCCAAGATCATAAAACCAGCCTTATTAAATGTAAAATTATTTTCCAACATGAAGACAGGAGTGTATGCCTCTTCTACTACTCTAGTTAAAAGTAGTTTTAGTGCCCCAAAAAGGAAAAGGCAGCTGTTGAAACAAACAAAAAAAAAATGTAGCTTTTCTTTTGTGTTTAAAAGATAGGTAACAGATGTAAATAATTTTAATAGCCTATAAGGCACCAATATCAACAAAAAATAAAAATTTCATTTACTTAAATGCACTCAATGGGACACTTTTTAATTTCTTAGCCCTAACTATGAATCAAATCTTATCTATATTTATTTATTTTATTTTATGTAGAGACTAGTTTCATTGTTTATTTGCAAACCATAATAGAGAGATGTGTTTATCTTAATATTAACCTTTGTTTCTCAAATTCAGTAGTCAACTATCAATAAAGAAATTCAAAATACTCTTTGAAGTGATCTGCTTATGTTTGCTATATTACAATAAAAAATGTCACGCCAGTTAGAATGGTGATCATTAAAAAGTCAGGAAACAACAGATACTGGAGAGAATGAGGAGAAATAGGAATGCTTTTACACTGTTGGTGGGAATGTAAATTAATTCTACCATTGTGGAAGACAGTGTGGCAATTCCTCAGAATCTAGAACCAGAAACACCATTTGACCCAGCAATCCCATTACTGAATGCATACCCAAAGGATTATAAAACATTCTACTACAGAGACACATGCACATGTATGTTCATTGCAGCACTGCTCACAATAGCAAAGACTGGGAACCAACCCAAATGCTCATCAATGATAGACTGGATAAAGAAACTTTGGCACATATACACCATAGAATACTATGTAGCCATAAAAAAGGATGAGTTCATGTCCTTTGCAGGGACATGGATGAAGCTGGAAACAATCATTCTCAGCAAACTAACACTAGAACAGAAAACCAAACACCACATGTTCTCACTCATAAGTGGGAGTCAAGCAATGAGAACACATGGTCACAGGGAGAGGAACATCACACACCAGGGCCTGTCAGGGGGAAGGGGGCTGGGGAGGGATAACATTAGGAGAAATACCTAATGTAGATGACAGGGTGATGGATGCAGCAAACTACCATGGCATATGTAAACGTATGTAACAAATCTGCACGTTCTGCACATGTGCCCCAGAACTTAAAATATAATAAGAAAAGAAATGTCAAAACTGCATCTTCTTGATAGTAATTTGCATGCTTTGCATACTCTAAGATGATGTATAAATGCTTTGTATAGCTAAGGTGATGTATAAATAGTGGTGAACTTGTACTAAGCCCAAGGGAGAGAATCTAATGACATTATACAATTGTATAATGGCTTGTTATCTTTTGGAACTACATGTATTTGCCAATTACAATTGATTCTTTTTAGCTAAAGATACTTTAGCATTACAAAATAATTGTGGAACATTTATGAACTAATAGTAATCAACACGTATTTTGAATATTGGCAAGAAGGGAGCTCTCCAAATCAACTTTTGTCTTTGACAAAAACTACTAAAATATTTTTGGTCATTTCAAGGTTAAAACTCCAATGTACATGTCCACATCAAACCTGATCACTGTATTTAAGTGTTTAAATTGTACTGAATAATATTCCATTGGGTATATATGTATATATATATATATATATATATATAATATTTTTTATACATTTGTTCATCCATGAAAACTTAGATTGATTCTACCTCTTGGCTATTGTGAATAGTGCTGCAATGAACATGGGAGTACATGTATCTCTTCAATATACCGGTTTAATTAGTTGAATGAATACGATATTTGATATATACATACAATTGAATACTATTTGGCCTTAAGAATAAAGGAAATTCTATCATTTGCAACAACATGGATGAACCAGGAAGACATAATGTCAAATGAGATAACCCTGTCACAGAATATAGAAAAACAAATACTGCCTGAGCTCGTTTTGTTTTGTTTTGTTTTGTTTTGTTTTGTTTTGTTTTGTTCTTGATAGAATCTAGCTCTTTCTCCCAGGCTGGAGTGCAGTGGCATGATCTCGGCTCACTGCAATCTCCATCTTTTGGGTTCAAATGATTCTCCTGCCTCAGCCTCCCAAGTAGCTGGGATTACAGGTGCCTGCCACCACACCCAGCTGATTTTTGTATTTTTACTAGAGAGGGGGTTTCACCATCTTGGACAGGCTGTCCTTGAACTACTAACTTAAGGTGATCCACCCGCTGCAGCCTCCCAATGTGCTGGGGTTACATACAAGCATGAGCCACCGTATCCGGCCTGCCTGAGCTCTTATATGTGAACTCTGTAAATGTCCAACTCCTATTCCAGAATCAGAGAGTAAAATAATACCTATCTTGGAGAATGTCTATGTGCACTTGAGAAGAATGAGTGTTCGGTTGTTGGCTAAGTGTTCTATACGTGTGTGTTAAGTCTAGTTGGGTTACAGTCATCTATTTTTTTCCCTAGTCCAGTTACCTGGGGATAAAAGTAGGGTGTAAGGGAAATGTTACTCTACAAAACATAAATAAACAAATAGGAAATAATTTGGGTTCCTGTACTCCCAGCTACTCGGGAGGCTGAGGCAGGAGGATCACTTGAGCCTAGGAGTTTGAGGTCGCAGTCAGTCATCATCATGCCACTGCACTCCAGACTGGGTGACAAGGTGACACCCTGTCTTTTTTACTGTGCCTAATTATAAATAAACCCTATCATAGGTATATATTTATTAGAAAAAACCTAGTATATATAGGATTCTCTATTATTGGCAATTTTTGGCATCCTCTCTCAGACTTGACATTTATCCCCTATGGAGAAGGAGGGGTTACTGTTATTTTACTGTTTCTGTGTGTGTGTGTGCTTTTTACATCTAGGACTCTAATACAGTGACTGAAAAGATGGTAAATTTAGAAAACCATTGCAAGTGGCATATGGATAAACAGTCACAGTCTTTATTTACATAGCATGTGTATAAAGAATATATCTGCCAATTCACTGACCTTGAGGAGGAAGTAAAAATAATAATATTTGTGTAGCCTAGAGAAGGCAGCATAGAGTGAAAGTTTATTCTCTATTCCATATCATTCTAGATGAGATTTAGGTCTATACCAAACATCCAATATTCAAATGTATTTAATACTTAAAATCATCATTGTATATCTCTTCAAAAGTACCTTTTTTAGCAGCATGCAAATCACCAATACATTATTTTATACAGCCTGTCAAACAACATCTGACATTTATGTCTCATTTCTGAATTTTCTCAGTTTTTGGAATCAAAATAGAGAAGCTTAAAATTGATTTCTAAGCTACCTTCTTTTCTGAAGGCCTTTCTAACAAAGAAACCTATAGTTCATGAAGGCAGCTGATTAAGATGAGTGCCTCTTGCCCTTATTTCCTAACTTTTCTTTTCTCTTCTGATAGCCTGGAGGCTAAAAACGTCAATAAAGAGGAAAATTAAATGGATATTCTCATTTAATTTTGATGACAAATATGTGAAAAATATACTACTGTATTTATTTCTAATTTCTGTTGAACAGTAAATTATTTTAGCAATATTTACCATTCTGTATTTTTTTGAGAATGATTAGAAATGAGTAGCTATTAAGGAAACTTTTAAAGGTAACAAAAAGAAGGACTTAAAACAATTTATTTTGCTTATTTTTATTTAATTTGTCTGTAATTATCTTAGGAACTTGTCATTTAAACATCTCAACACTATAACAATTACATATATAACTATCTTATACATCAGAATATGGATATTTAAATATATATATATATATATACATTGTGGCTCCAATGACAATAAAAATATACCAAATGATATGCAATCCATTTTATATCACTGTTGAACTTAACATCAACTAATGACCTTCTGTGGTAAAGATGGTTGTCTGTCCATTTAAATCAAATATTTTATCTTTACCATCATTTGTATCTAGGCAGTAGTTGCCTCATCAGCAACTTTCATGACAAGACTAGTTCTCCCCAAAGGCATGTGAGTAGAAGTAAACCCTGTCACTTCCAGGCCAAGGCTTTTAAGAAGCCGCTGTGCTTCACGTTCCTTTCCGTTTCCGATCACCTGATTGGCAATCTCTTTAGAAGCATTTAAAATCAAGTTTTAGAACAGTAGAACTAACTAACCTGAACCCTCCCTGGACATTTAAATGAAGAAGAATAAACTACTATTTTAATGAGTTATTTTATATTTAAAATTTTTATCACCTTCTAGCCCACTCTAATTAATATAGACCTTCCAAATTCTTTGTTTCCTGTAACCAAGATTGAGCTATTGAGCGCCATTCTTTCTTCACCAACCATTTCTTAGTAACAAGTATTGTTTTCAGATTCATATGCTTTTCAATTGCTAACCTCAATTTGTATGCAGTAAAATGTGGCAAAAACTGTTTATTTCTGAGAGTCAGGAGACTTCATTTGGAACCCCACTTTGCCACTTTCTAGTAGCATTACTTGGTGTCGTTCATAACCCATAGACCTTGTTTTCCTCATCTGAAAACTATTTGATAATACATACTTCACAGTTGCACATGTGTGTGTGGGGGAGGTGCATTGTGTAAAATAAATAATATTTATGATGCCTACAAGCATGGTCTTGGCATTCATGTGATTTTTTTTATTGCATTTTAGGTTTTGGGGTACATGAGCAGAACATGCAAGACAGTTGCATAGGTACACACATGGCAGTGTGTTTTGCTTCCTTTCTCCCCTTCACCCGCATTTGGCATTTCTCCCCTGCTATCCCTCCCCACCTCCCCCTCCCACTGGCCCTCCCCTTTTCCCCCTAATAGACCCCAGTGTTTAGTACTCCCCTCTCTGTGTCCATGTGTTCTCATTTTTCATCACCCGCCTATGAGTGAAAATATGCGGTGTTTCATTTTCTGTTCTTGTGTCAGTTTGCTGAGAATGATGTTCTCCAGCTTCATCCATGTCCCTACAAATGACACAAACTCATCATTTCTGATTGCTGCATAATATTCCATGGTGTATATGTGCCACATTTTTCCAATCCAGTCTATCATCAATGGACATTTGGGTGATTTTAATAACAGGAAGGTGGCAATAGAAATGAGCAGAGATTATCCCAGGATTTAGACAGAGAGCATGAAGTGCAGAGAATTTAACTCAGTAGGATTGGTGAGATTAAGGAAAGACAGTCAATTTTACTTATGTTTATGTTTTACTAGCCCTTTTGCAATGAACGTGACTAATAATTAGGACTAAATTTTAAACAAAATCACTCTTTTGGGAATCAACACAGTGAACTACTTAGCAGATAATAATACTTGGACAGTTGAGAAGGCTATTTAAAAGAAAAATAACAATAGTATTTGGTAATGAATTGAAGAGCTAGTATAGGATAGCAGTCGAGTAAAGGCTCTGAAACGAGATTGCTTACATATATAACTGTGACATTTACTATCTCTGTAACTTTGGGTAAGTTATTTAATTATCTAGGTCTCAGTTTTATAATCTATAAAAAAAGTGGACAACACTAATCCTTACTCGTTGGGCTGTTGTGAAGATTAAGGGAGATAGCCCACATAAAGCTCTAGGAACCATGTTTGACCCATAGCAAACTCTCAAATGTTAGTTATTTTAACAAATGAGAAATATGTCATAGATATGAGGAAATAAGGATGTTGAGTAAGACTTGGAACCAACCCAAATGTCCATCAACAATAGACTGAATAAAGAAAATGTGGCACATACACACCATGGAATACTACGCAGCCATAAAAAACAATGAGTTTGTGTCCTTAATAAGGACATGGATGAATCTGGAAACCATCATTCTCAGCAAACTGGCACAAGAACAGAAAACCAAACACTGCATGTTCTTATTCATAGGCAGGTGTTGAACAATGAGAACACCTGGATACAGGGAGGGAGCATCATACACTGTGGTCAGTTCGAGGGGGGCTTGGGGAGGGATAGCGGGGGGTGTGGAGGGTAGGGAGGGATAATGTGGGGAGAAATACCAGATATAGGTGACAGGGGGTTGAAGGCAGTAAACCACCTTGCCATGTATGTACCTATGCAACAATCGTGCATGATCTGCACATGTACCCCAGAACCTAAATTAAAATTAAAAAAAAAAAAAAAGAATCAGCAAAGAATCTTTTCATTGAGTCAATACCTCACTATCTAATCTCTCAATCAGGGAGCTGAAAAATACCCAATCATCTGTACTAATACCATTTTGATCATAGCGTAAGCCTTCAAGTCCAAGTTCATTCATCCAGGCATAGTTACCTCACTACAGGGAAGCTTTTGGCTTCCACTTGGCAAGTGCAGACAGATAAAATTAAACAGAATTACACTGAACTCTGGTTGAAATATCATTCTTTGCCTACTTCCCAAGACAGTATGATCAAATGTTCAGAAGATGAGAAAAGCACTAGCATAATTACTTTTTGTTTAACAAGACTTCTGCTATCCCTTTATGATAAAAGTAAGTTATCGCTTGTTCGTTTTCTTATGAAGCAAGCATTTCCATGGCAACTGAAGATGATTTTTCTACCAGGGCAGAGAATTTAGAAAGTAAAAATATAATGGGTTATTTAAAATTGTTGGAACAATACCTACATTCCCTATTTGATTCCAGCCAGTCACTGGGGCACTCTGAAATATAACTCATCCAATGCCCTATGTAAATATTAGTTCTAAATTACTACCCTCTCCTTATGAGCAGGTAGCCATAGGTAATCTGTGAATATGAAAGTGGTTGTTTTCCAAATCTATAGGACTTATATTTTTAACATATTTTAAATAAAATATCTATGCCGTATAAAATATCAGGCAGAACTCTCAGATTTAATTTTAACTTAAAATTTATCTTGCGGATAAAATATCGAACTATATAGAGTGACAATGTCAAGAACTTTTTAATGAGAAAAATGTCTATTGCCACACTCAAGAACTATTGTTTTCTTAAAAAGTTAATTTTGCACAGTAACTGTAGCACATATAATAAACTTAGTATTAGCTGTCCTGATATTACTTTAACCAGCAATTTTTTCAGATGGACAGTTGAATATTTTCATTTAGTTTTTCAATTTATGAGATTATTCGCAAAAAGAAGGCCTATACAGACAATGTTATTTCCACAAAAAAAATTGTTTATAAATTTGTTAATGAATAATCATGTACATCCTATCTTCTAATTTGTATTTGAAAATATATTTATTTCATTAAAATTATTTTTAATAATTAGAATAATGTGTATTTTTTACTTTAAGACAAAATAAATGACACATGGAATAAAAAAATATTTGCTTTAAAAGCCACTAGGGTAATTATTTAAAGTAATTTTGAACCATATTCAGATTTTCTTCCCACCACTTTGACAGGGGCAAAAACAATGAATTCTTCAAAATTACTAGTGATTAGCTAGTGCTTTCCTTCCAATGTAATTTTCACTCATTTAATTTACCTTCCAGAAAATTGTGTGCTTTACTTTATGGAATAAAATTACTGTCTTCATTTTAGAAATGAGAAAATTGAAGTGCATTTAGGCATTGAAATGCTTGTCAAATGATTGCAACCTGCTAAGGATTGACTTGTTTTCAGCCAAAATTAATATACTGAAGCTGTAACCCCAAATGTAATAATATTTGGAGATAGGGCTTTTTGGAGATAATTCACTTTAGATGAGGTCACGAGGGTAAAGCTTTTGTAGTAGGATTAATAACTAATAAGGTTTTGCTAGGTCCTCACACAAAATCATAATAATCCCCAGGTGTCAAGGGTGGGGCCATTTGGAGATAACTGAATCATGGGGTCAGTTTCCTCCCTACTGTTTCCATGGCAGTGAATGTCTCACGAGATCAGATGGTTTTATAAATGGGAGTGCCCCTACACAAGCTCTCTCGCTTGCCACCATTTACAATGCGATTTTGCTCCTCCTTCTCCTTCTACCATGATTTTGAGGCCTCCCCAGCCATGTGGGACTTGAATCAATTAAACCTCTTTTCTTTATAAATTACACAGTTTTGGGTATGTCTTTATTAGCCACATGAGAACAGACTAATACAGTAGCCTTATAAGACCAAACACTAGAGCACACTCTCACATTCTCTCTCTCTCTCTCTGAGAGCCCTCAGTGAAAAAATTGATTGTGAACATTCCAGACTCTATAACTGTGAGAAATAAATTCCTTTTGTTTAAACCACTCAGTTTATAGTATTTTTTTAACTTCCAATTTTGGTGGGTACATAGTAGGTATAGATATTTATGGGGTACATGATATGTCTTGATACAGCATATGATGCATAATAATCAGGGTAGGCTGAGTGCGGTGGCTTACGCCTGTAATCCCAGCACTTGAGGGGCCAAGGCAGATGAATCACGAGGTCAGGAGATTGAGACCACCCTGGCCAACATGGCGAAACCCCGTCTCTACTAAAAATTTTAAAAAATATATTAGCTGGCGGTGGTGGCGCACACCTGTAGTCCCAGCTACTCTGGAGGCTGAGGCAGGAGAATTGCTTGAACCCAAGAGGCAGCGATTGCAGTGAGCCAAGATCGTGCCACTGCACTACAGCCTGGGCAAGAGTGCAAGACTTTGTCTCGAAAAATAATAATAAAATAATTATATAAGGGTAAATAGGTATCTCTCACCTAAAGCATTTATTCTTTCTTTGTGTTGCAAACAATTCAATTATACTCTTAGTTATTTTTAAATGTGCAATGAATTATTGTTGACTATAGTCACCCTATTATATGGTCAAATACTAGATATTATTTATTTTATCTAACTACATTTTTGTACCATTTAACCATCTCCACTTTCCATTTTGTTAGGCACTCCCAGCTTACTAGTACACAATCCTTTCCACTTTAATGGTAAACAGATGAAACTTGTGCTAGAAGACGCAAAGAATATTGTCAAACAAATTTTGCTGATAGAGTGTTTTGGGCTTCAATTCTTTGTTTACAGTAGAAATATTTGAGATGCATTGAATACAAATCATCCTTGCTTCTACATTTTTTTAATCCTAGTTTTACTTAAAGATAGATCCTATGGGCTTTGTTTCTAGATGCTAATTTTACTTAAAGATTATTGTTACAGCATTTTAAAAGTCCATATATGACTTGCAGCAAATTATCTGAAAAGATTACCAAAATTTCATATTCATATATCTCAATAGAAGGTTATTGAATCACAATTTCTGTGGCAGATTTTTGGGAGCTACACTTTATAGTTGTAAGCATTTCCATTTTATTCAACATATCCTAAAATTGATATCCAGCAATTTGGAGAGCTAAATCATAAACACAGAAAATTAGAGCAATTAAAACCAAAGTATTTTAGCAATCAGTCTTCACTGGCGGTCTCTTTTAACTCAGAGACAAACTAAAGGATATGCCAATTCATAAATCACTGTGGTTAGACAAAGACCCTGATGACTATGGTCTAATTGCTAGTATTCCTATATATTTAATCTCTTCTTTTAAATTTTAATAGTTTTGTGGATAGATGTGTAAGCACCCAAACAAGACAGTCTTTACCTACATCTAAGCCTTTGTTCACACTGTTCCTCTTTTCATCCATTTACTAAGTGTTAACAACATATTTAGTATGTGACTGTTTTAGACAGAGGGGATAAAACAGTTTTAAGCAATATGGATAAAAGCATTAATTACAGAGCCAAGGGCCTGAACTTATGTAACTTATACTTTATTGGGAGGGAAACAGAAAATAAAGACATGATCAAAAAAGCAATTAAATATATGATTTAAAAACCGCAAAGAAAATAAAAGAGTACATTATAGAAAATGATTGGATGAATGGATGGTTTCAGGTACATTCGCTGTGATCAATAGGAAAGTTCTCTCCGTAACAGTGAGAGTGTTTTAATTGGATATAAATCATTAAAAGGTCCAGGGAAAAAGCATTCTAAGAAGAGGAAATAGTGCAAAGACCCTGATATAGAACAAGCTTGGGGTGTTTCAGATCAGAAAGAAATCCTGTCAATCACATTACTGGGTATATATTCAAAGGAAAATAAATCATTCTACCAAAAAGACACATGCATTCATATGTTCATTGCAGTAAGTATAGTTCAACATACATGAATCAATAAATATGGTAAAATACATTCACAGAATAAAGAAAATAATTCATATGATCGTCTCAACAAATGCAAAACAAAAGCATTTGACAAAATAGTTTCCTTTTAGAATAAAAACTCTCAACAAATGTAGAAGGAATGTACCTTAACACAATAAGGGATACATATGGCAATTCCACAGATATCTTCAAACTCACCAGTGAAAAGTTATAAACTTTTTCTCTAAGATCTGAAACTAGGTATAAATGTCAGGAGTTATAAGAAACATGATTAGAAGTGGGAGACACAATAATGATTTCATTGAACTAGAAGTTAACACCACCAGCTAGTCACTTCAGACTCATGCGTCAGAGTCAACAGGCAAATAAGGGTGGTATTGCACCAGCTGGAGTGACTGATCCTGACAATCAAGGGGAACTGAACTCGTACAAGTGATAAGGAAGAGTATGTCTGAAATACAGGAGATTCTTTAGGGTTTCTCTCCTTATTACCATGCTTTGTGATGAAAGTTAATGGAAAACAAGAACAATCTAAGCAGTTTCTTAAGGCCAAAATTCATTTGTAATGACAGACTGATCATCTGAACAGATAAAGATCCACAATCAGAGGAAGTGCCTACTGAAAGCAAAGGAAATAAAGATTGAATAGTGGATGAAAGTAGTTATAAATGGCAGCTAGAGCCACATGACCAGTTATAGAAACAAGGACTATAATTTTCATGAGTTTTGAATATTGTATTTCCTTTGTATTTTGTTGTGAATATGTTTACCTATACACACACACACACACACACACACTGAATATATTTTTTAAAAATCGTTTTTTCTTCTCTCTCTTCTTTCTTTATTATGTGACATAAAATATATTGATAATTTATTATATTATTTAAGTCTTGTTAAATTTATATCATAGTGTTAAATTATAAGATTCAAATTATTGGGTTAAAAAAGAGAGTGAACATCACTCAAATATTTTACATTATTTTCTTGGGAAGACATTAGTGCCTTTTTAGTTGTACACATTTCAGTTATATCATGTTAGGTGAAATTGCGGCTTAGTTATTGTTTTTATTGGGAATTAAGTATGGTTTAAGGTCATGCATTATGGGGCCAAGGTGACAAGAATTGATATTTTGATGGTCAACATGACAATGAAATGGGGTACCCAGATATGTGGTTAAACATTATTCTGGGCAACATGGAGAAACTCTGTCTCTACTAAAAAAATACAAAAATTAGCCAGGCATAGTTCTGGGCACCCGTAATCCCAGCTACTTGGGAGGCTGAGACAGGAGAATTGCATGAACCCGGGAGGTGGAGGTTGCAGTGAGCAGAGATCACAGGATTGTACTCCAGCCTGGGCGACAAAAGGGATATGCCCTCTCAAAAGCAAAAAACAAAAAACAACAGCAACAAAAAGATGTTTCTGGAGAGATTAACATTTTAATCAGTGTACTACCTAAAGCTAATTGCTCTTCCCAATGTACCAATGTGGGTGGGCCTCAGTCAATGTATTGAAGACCTTAAGAGAGCACAAAGGTTCAGCAAGGGAGAATTAGCTCTCTTTCTGATTTTCTTTGAGCTGGGATATTGGTCTACTCCTGCTTTCAGACTCAAACTGGAGCTAAACCATTGGCTCTCATGGGTAACCAGTCTGCTGCCTGCAGATCTTTCTCATCTTCCGTAATCATGTGAGCCAATTCTTTATCACACACACACACACACACACACACACACACACACATACATATATTACATATACAGTCATGTATCACTTAATGACAGGTATACCCACTGAGAAATGCATCACTAGGTGATTTCTGCCATTGTGCAAACATCATATACTTGCACAAACCTATATGGTATCGCCTACCACACACCTAGGCTATATGGTATACCCTGTTTCCCCTAGGCTACACGCCTGTACAGGATGACACTGCAGTGAATACTCTAGGCAACTGTAACACAGGGGAAGTATTTTTGTGTTTAAAATTATCTAAATCTCTAAATTGTGCAGTAAAAAAATAAAAAGTTGAATACAAAAAAAGTATCATGAATGAATCTTGCAGGATTGGAAACTGCTTTGGGTGAATGAGTGAGTGAGTGGATGGTAAGTGAATGTCAAGGCCTAGGGCACTACTGAATATTTTTGAAGACGTTATAAACATGGTACACTTAGGCTACACTGAATTTATTTTAAAAGATTTTTCTTCCACAATAATAAATTAACCTTCGCTTATTCTAACTTGTTTACTTTAAACATTTTTACGTTTTTCTAGTTTTTTGACTCTTTTATAGTAATACTTAGCTTAAAACACAAATACATTGTTCAGTTGTACAAAAGTATTTTTTCTTTCCTTATTTACTTATTCTATGAGTTTTGTTCTATTTAATGTTGCTTTCTGTTTGTTTTTGTTTTTCCTAGTTTTAAAACATTATTGTTAAAAATAATGACACAAACACACACATTAAAGGAGGCTACACAGGCCAGGATTGTCAATATCACTGCCTTTCACCTCCACCTCCATATACTGTCCCACTGGAAGTTCTTTAGGGGCAATAACACGCATGCAGCTGTCATCCTCTATGATAACAATGCCTTCTGGATTACATCCTGAAAGATCTGCCTCAGGCTAATTTTTGGTGAATTCTTACAATACATATAAGTAGAAAAAGTACATGCTAAACTAATGATTAAAATATAGCACAGAAAATGCATAAACCAGTAACATGGTTATTTATCATCATTATCAAGTACATGGTCATTTATCATCATTATCAAGTATGATGTACTGTACCTAATGTATGTGTAATATCTTTATATAACAGACATCCATAGGTTTGTTTAAGCCAGGATCACCACAGACACGTGTGTAATACATTCTGCTATAACATTACGATGACTATGACATCACTAGATGAGAGGAATTTTTTAGATTCATATATAATGTTATGGGACCACTGTGGGATATGCAGTCTTTCATTAACTAAAATGTTATTATATGGCATATAACTTTTTATTTGCTAAAATGTGCAAGTACAGAATGAGAAAATAACAAAGACTGATTATATAATATGCATACAGATCTCTCCTTTTCATTCCAATGGTCCTTTTTATATCTATATGTGTATATATGAAATTCTCGAGTTGTGCAAAGTTTTTTCACGATTTTGAACAGTTACAAGAAACAACTTACCTCATTTTGGATTGTTTTCATTTCCATAAAATAAAATCCTGAAATAAAAATAAAATTTCCTGGTCAAAATTTGAAATATTGGTCAAACAGTATAAATATTCAGCATTTTAGCAAACTTGCTCTCTAACAAGTTCCCATAAATTTATACTTTGCTTAGCAGTATGTGAGACTACCTGTTTCTCCACAACTTCACCATAACTGGCTATTGACATGTTCTTAAATGTTTGTCACTATATTGGTTGAATAAATGAGATTTGTTTTAATTTTCATTCACTTGTTTTATTAGTGACACTAGATATATCTTCTTTTTATTGTCCATTTGAATTTAAATTTTTGTAACTTTCTTGTTTATATCTCTTCAACACGAGTATCATAAATGACTTTAAAACTTTCAAAGTCAGTGTTCTTGGGAATGTAAATTAGTTGAACCATTGTGGAAGACAGTGTGGTGATTCCCCAAGGATCTAGAACTACAAATACCATTTGACCCAGCAATCCCATTACTGAGTATATATCCAAAGGATTATAAATCATTATATTAGAAAGATGAACACATATGTTCATTGCAGGACTGTTTACAACAGACCCAAATGCCCATCAATGGAACCAACCCAAATGCCAATCAATGATAGATGGGATAAAGAAAATGTGGCACATATACACCATGAAATAGTATGCAGCCATAAAAAAGGATGAGTTCATGTCCTTTGCAGGGACACAGATGAAGGTAGAAACCATCATTCTCAGCAAACTGACACAAGAACAGAAAACCAAACACTGCACATTCTCACTCATAAGTGGGTATTGAACAATGAGAACACATGGAAACAGGGAGGAGAACGTCACACACAGGGACCTGTCAGAGGGTAGGGGAATTGGGGAGGGATAACATTAGGAGAAATACCTAATGTAGAAGACAGGGCAATGGATGCAGCAAACCACCATGGCATGCGTATACCTACGTAACAAACCTGCATGATCTGCACATATACCCCAGAACTTAAAGTATAATTTTAAAAACCAGTGATTTTTTTCCAATGAGAAAATGACAGATATAAATTAATTCCAAAGGTAGAGTTGGTAGAGAGTTTTATTACCTCTCTCCACTTCACTTTATACTTGTAGATTAATAGAAAGAAACAAACCAAGATCTTATAGAGATATGATATGTGCTTCTTGAAAAGTCCAAAATGTCAAAAATAAACATTTAAGTAAAAAATTAAAATAAAAATTTGTATTGTTCACCTTTTCACTGCACAGGGCAGGGACTTTGTTAGCATTTGGCATATGGATAGTGCTCAATAAATATATGTTGAATGAATAAATGACTCCAGTTTTCATTTGGTTTTGTTTACCTGGAGGAATAATTGTATCATTTACTGAGACAGGTTATATTAGAAGAAGGCAAACACTGAAAGATAAAAACTTTTGTTCTGTTTTGAATATGTTGAGACAGTTTAATAAACATGCCAGGTAGGCAGTAGGATATAAAGATCTGGAACTGAGAAAAGACATCTCATCTGGAGATATAATTTCAAAACTCTCTGTGTATAAGTGGTAGTGAAACTATTCATTCATATGAATTGATTGCATTATGTATAGGTAGAACAGAACAAAAAAGATCCTAGATTAAACTTTGAGTAACTCCCATGTTTAATGCTGAACATTCTATAGCAACTCAGAAGAGACAGAATCACAATAGAAATGCCAAGAACATTTGAATAAAACAAGAATAATAAGTGTTGTTAATAATATTTATAATCCTGATTTTACATTTTTGTGAGTTTAGTTTTCTTGTGCTTTTTAAATTAGTACTTATCAAATTTATATATGATATCAATTTATGATTTCATAAATTTTTTAATAAAATTAAATACACTAATCAGAAAAAATATTATGCCCTGATTATATTAGTTTCCTATTATTCCTGTAACAAATTACAACAAATTTAGTGGCTTAAAACAAAACAAATTCCTTATTTTACAGGTCTAGAGGTCAGAAGTCTAAAACGAGTTTTCAAAGGTTAAAAATCAAGGTTTTGACAGGCCTGGTTCTTTTGGAAGTCTTAAGTGGAAAATCAATTTCCTTGCCTTTTCCAGCTTCTAAGGGCCAACCATATTCTTTAGCTTTTGGCCTCTTCTTCACTTTTCAAATATAATAACAGAGCATCTTATCTCTTCTCCTACATACTTCCTCTCTTCTAGAAAGATCCTTGTGATTATATTAGGCCTACCTGGAAAATTTAAGACAATTTCCTTGTAATAACCCAGCATTTTAGAAGGAATGCACCATGCACTGAGCTCCAAATTAAGATTCCTTTAATTAACCAGCAACCAAGAGACGGCTAATGCTCAAATTTCTCTTGGCCCCGAGGAAAGGACTTGATTTCCCTTTATACCTTGATTTAGGTAGGGGAGGGGGAGCCTAGCTGAAGTGGAATTTTACAGAAGCAGAACAGGCAAGTTAGCTAGTAACTAGTGGGGAGGAGGTTCCCAGGATTGTTGTTTGCTAAGAGTATTTCCAAACAATCACCAAGGTGGCTTCGAAGAGAGTTATACACAATAGCAGGTGTGCTTGCCAAGCAGGATGCAGTTACATTGGTTATATGGTACGATAAGCACAGAGTCAGTGTGACATAGCACAGCAGTCAGTGTGGCCCAGTTTACACCCAAAGGGGCTGTGTTAGGGAGAGGGAAGCTAGGTTGGAGTTTACAGCTAAGATGCAATGATGCTAGCCCAGGGTAGGTTATTACATCCCCAATTCAATATCTTTAACTTAGTCACATCTGCAAAGTCAATTTTACCATGCAAGGCAACATATTCAGAGGTTCTACAGATGAGAACGTGGAACACTGTGGGGTCATTATTCAGCCTACCATAATAATTTTTGTTTCAGAAAATATATTCAACCCAATGTTCATGTAAAATGTACATCAGATATAACAATAGCATGGGTGATGTAGTCAAATTGTGGAGGCCTTCAATATTACTTCTTTGACTCTGAGTCATTAATTTACCAGGAAATAGAGAGCAAAATAACTGTAAGGAAATTACATGTATAGTTATTACTGAATATCATGGAGATGGGAAATATCAGACATTAGAACCCTGAAGGTAGGTTAGAAGTCCTTGAAATAGAAAAACCTTGAAATAACAAGAACTTGAATTTATGGAACACTCAGAGAAAGGGATTTGAGAGAATTAATAGGAAAGACCTAATTGAATCTGACAACTGATTGTACTCAGTTAGAAAGAGTAGATTTTATTATTTCAAACCCACTCAAGAAACAGTAGGTTTGGGAATACATATAAGATGATGTATTCTGGTTTTGGCATGCAGACTTGGAAGCGCTAGCAGAATATGAACATAACTTTGTTCACCACAACCCTGCAAATAATGATTTGGATCTCAGGAATGGTTGCCAGAAAGATATTTAAGTCTTGCACTTAGAGGTGATAACTGAAGCACTATGGGTGCATAAAATCATTAAGGAAGTAAGAGAACAAACGTTGTGTGCATACATATAGACACACACACACACACACACACACACACACACACACAAGACCTGTTTATATGCCATTGTGAAAAACATTGACAATTTATATTATATAGAATTTATGTGCCTTAATACATAATACTACCTGAAAATGTGGTATGAACCTAAATCTAAGACTTAATGCAAAACCGTTGTAAAACAAGCAAAGAAAGTTTCTGATATTAAGTAGAAATACAAGAAATTATCATCCGCAAAATAACAACCATCTTTACTGTGAAGGAGAATTAATACATTTGTTCATTGCTTTTTACTTCTGCAGATAAAAGCCAGTTAACTTTTAATCTAGGACACATATAAATATCCATGGAGACTATAGTTACACAAATAACTTTCCCCATTCTACAGTGATTGAGATCATAAAATTAGTGGCACTCAGCTGCTCTAGCTCTCTAGGCATATGTATTTCTGTCTTCATCAATCAGCTCTCTGCTAGGAACAAATGTATGGTTACACTTTACACAGATTGTTCCATTGTTTAAAAAAAGCTATTTAAATAACTTAATGTTCAGTTTCACCACTTTAGGGTATATTTTGAGCTAGGTACACAACTATGTTAGTATATTATTTTATGAAACTTTTCTCTGGAGAGCATTTTTCCAATTATTCTTTTCTTTACACAGAATTTGGAAGAAATTTGGTCACTCTGTAGAGAATGAAGTGAGAACCACTATTATTCATGTCACCTGTTTTCACTCCAATGATTTTAGCTGCTACCAAAAAAGATTAAATGATTAGGACTTTGGAATATACAAAAAATTAATTTGAGAAAAGACAGCTTCTGTTCACTATTTTTTTTTTTTTTTGAGACAGAGTTTTGCTCCTGTTACCCAGGCTGGAGTGCAGTGGCACGATCTCGGCTCACCACAACCTCCGCCTCCTGGGTTCAAGCAATTCTCCCGCCTCAGCCTCCCAAGTAGCTGGGACTACAGGCGCACGCCACCATGCTCAGCTAATTTTTGTATTTTTAGTAGAGACAGCGTTTCACCATGTTGACCAGGATGGTCTCGATCTCTTGACCTCGTGATCCACCCGCCTCAGCCTCCCAAAGTGCTGGGATTATAGACGTGAGCCACCATGCCCAGCCTGTTTGCTATTTTTTTGTTGTAAGAAACATACATGTTTGTAACTAAAATTATTTTAATTGAACAAAATAGTTGAAATAGGTTGTGTTATTCAACACAATTAAAAATGTGGGTGGATTCTTTAACATTATGGATATTTCCCAAGCACAAATTTGTAATATAAGCACACATATCTGTACAAATGCATAATTTCTGTTTAATATTTACATTTCTGACATCTATACTTAATGGAACTCAGGTCAACAAAACAGTTTTAGAGAGAATGCATTTTGCATTTTTCTAAATTTACATAGTTGCACATTATTCTTTCTTGAAAATTGTTCACTTCTGCAGAGTCATAGCACTGAAATATTGGGTAGCAATTAAAAAAAAATGTTTGAATGCATAGTTCACTAATAATATAGCTTTGCCTTGTGTTCTGATTTTCCTACTTGACACCTAAATAATTCACAACTGTCAACATTTTCCCAACTGTGACTTCAGGCTATGTAAGTATCACTATGCTCATTAATAAAGAAAAGAGCTGTCACCCAGAGATGTTCAGGTATTTATGAAACACATCTAGGTGTTTGATAACTGAGCCAGGAATATAAACCTAACAGCAGGAATAAGGACCAAATATCTGCTGTCACCACTTTCATTAAATAATATCATCATTGTCTTAGCCAGTGAAATAAGATCAAAAAAATTAACAATAATAAAAACTGGAAACAAGAAATAAAAATATCTGTTTTTTGGATAACATTATTTAGTACACAGAAAATGCCAAGGGATCTACAGAAGCTATTAGAACTATTAAATTAAACAATGTCACAGAATACAAGGTGGATATAAAAGTGTAATTGTATTGCTATACACTAATAAAGAAGAAATAGAAATAGCAACAGTATTTAAGATATGAAGAAAAAATGGAGAATTGGAGATGTATAAAATCTAAATTAATTTGGAAACTAAGAAAACATTACATAGGGATATTTTGGTTTTGGTTTTTGGTTTTCGTTGTTCTTTGAGATGGAGTCTCACTCTGTTGCCCAGGCTGGAGTGCAGTGGTGCAATCTCTGCTCACTGCAACCTCTGCCGCCTGGGTTCAAGTGATTCTCCTGCCTCAGCCCCCCAAATAGCTGGGATTACAGGAACTCACCATCATGCCTGGCTAATTTTTGTATTTTTAGTAGAGACAGGGTTTCACCACATTGGTCAGACTGGTCTCAAATTCCTGACCTCATGATACGCCCGCCTCACCCTCCCAAAGTGCTAGGATTACAGGCATGAGCCATAGCACCCTGCTGCATAGGGATATTTTGAAAAGTCAACGCAGAGGTAAACTATATACTAGGAAGGAAGGTCACAGTATTATGATGGCAGTTTCACTGAAATTGACTATTAGATTCAGGCAACACTTACAACTTTTTTTGGAAGAAATTAACAAGCTTATTTATGGAACTCATATGAAAATGTCATTGACCTAGAATAGACTAAACAATCAAGAAATAGAATAAAATTTTGGAGGACTTGCACCACTTTTATAGAAAGTTAATGTATGTTTTTACTTCCAGAATGACAGTATGAGGTGCTTTGCATACCCACTTCATAGTAAAGCTGTTGAAAAGTATTTTAAAAGTTTTTTTGAAGTCTCAAAGCTTTCTTTGAAGATTGATATCATGCAGATGGCAGAGAAGGAGCTATCAGTCTTCATTGTCCCACACACACAAATTAAACAATGCACACAGCTATCCATAAACCAAAATAATCCTATGAGTGCTCAAGGGCCAATTTAAGAATCTGAAGGCACAGAGTAGAGCAAAAGCAAGCAAGTAAACAAACAAAAAATGAAAAGGAGAATATCCACACTGAAAGTATCACTGGTGATACCAGCATAACTGAGAGGCCAGATCATGGCTAGACACAAAGAAGAAAGGGGCATATATTATTTGTTTCAGCAACATGGTAGGAACCACCATGGTCCTCAGGAGCCTGCTCTGCAGAAGACCTAGCATATTTTGTCACAGAGGTAACAAAGAGTCATTCCCAATGAGAAGCCCCAGAGAGAGAAGTGCAGCTTTGCACAGTCCCCACTTAAAAAGCAGCAACAGGAGAGGACTCAAGATGGCGCTGTGAGAACAACCCAGGATTGGAGCTCGCATTGAATCCGCAAACAGTGAGTCAGAGCTGCATTTCCAGACTGATCTTTGTTGCCCACAGAACGGGGAAACTCCCAAGTATAAAAAGACACGGGACGCCAGGCAGTAGGTCTGCCTGGCAAAGCCGGCATCCGGGGCGGCGGCGGCCGGCCCTACCCAGCAATCCCCACAGGGCGTGCTTGTCCGGGTGGCCTGCTGAACCGGCAACCTGAGACTTGAGAGGGCTGGACTTGAGACTGAATGAGACTTGGACAGTAGCCCAGCCCAGGGGATTGCAGGGACAGATCGTTTGGGATACCCAGTGGGAGGAACAAAACCGCGATTTCAAACTATCCCGAGCGGACGGTCCGAGACACTCTGTGGGGGAGGGGCATCCACCACTACCGAGGCAACCCGCCCCAACTGAGATACACGCCCACTGCTGACGCAGCCAGCCATTGCTGAGGCAACCCGCCCCAACTGAGATACACGCCCACTGCTGATGCAGCCAGCCATTGCCGAGGCAACCCATCCCTACTGAGATACACGCCCACTGCTGACGCAGCCTGCCGTTGCTGAGGCAACACGCTACAACGAAGAGACTCTGCCGCAGGGCGTGGCGGAGACCACAGCAGAGCCTGCAGGAACAGGGCGAATCACACAACAGCAGGGCGGAGCCTCGGCAGCCAAACAGTGGCTAGTCTGCCTTCTAGCTGGGCAGGACACCTCATCGAACATCCAAAAATAAAGCCCAAACCCCTCAACACAGAGCATTTGAGAAAAAAAAAAGGGGGTTTTTTTAATGAGCTCTGTTGCAGCACAATCAAACATAGCAGCCTAATAGCCCTGAATGAACAACAGAGTGCACAGCTCAGCAATTAAGCCCCTATAAAGTACAAACTGTCTCCTCAAGCAGCTCCCTGACCCCTCTATATCCAAAAGACTGACATTAGGCAGGCATCATCCTGGGACAAAGATAGCAGAAAAAGAAACTGGTAGCATCCCTCGCTGTGCCACAGCTGCTAGAGGTGCACCCCAGACAAGCAGGGTCTGGAGCGGACCTCAGCAGTCGTACAGTGAAGGGGCTAGACTGGTAGAAGGAAAACCAAGCAACAGAAATACTTCATCATCAACACTCTGGGTTTCCACTCAGAGACCCAATCGAAAAGTCAGCAACTACGCAGACGACCAGCAGACAAATCCACAAAGATGGGAAGAAACCAGCGCAAAAAGGAGGAAAACACCCGAAACCAGAACACCTCGCCTCCTAGAAAGGACCAAAACACCTCACCAGCAAGGGAACAAAGCTGGACGGAGAATGAATGTGACGAAATGACAGAATAAGACTTCAGAAGATGGATAATGAGAAACTTTTGTGAGCTAAAAGATCATGTATTAAATCAATGCAAAGAAACTAAGAACCTTGAAAAAAGATTTGAAAAAAGATTCGAGGAAATGATAACAAGAATGGATAACTTAGAGAGGAATATGAATGAATTAAAGGAGCTGAAAAACACAATACGAGAACTTCGCGAAGCAAACACAAGTTTCAATAGCCGAATTGACAAAGCAGAAGAAAGAATATCTGAAGTCGAAGACCAACTCAATGAAATAAAACGAGAAACCAAGATCAGAGAAAAAAGTGCAAAAAGGAATGAACAAAGTCTCCAAGAAATGTGGGACTATGTGAAAAGACCTAACCTACGTTTGATAGGTGTAACAGAAGAGGACGAAGAGAATGAATCCAAGCTGGAAAATACTCTTCAGGACATCATCCAGGAAAATTTCCCCCACCTAGCAAGACAGGGCAACACTCAATTGCAGGAAATACAGAGAACACCACAAAGATATTCCGCAAGAAGAGCAAACCCAAGGCACATAATCATCAGATTCAACAGGGTTGAAATAAAGGAGAGAATACTAAGGGCAGCCAGAGAGAAAGGTCGGGTCACCCACAAAGGGAAGCCCATCAGACTCACAGCAGATCTCTCGGCAGAAACACTACAAGCCAGAAGAGAGTGGGGGCCAATATTCAACATTCTTAAAGAAAAGAACTTTCAACCCAGAATTTCATATCCAGCCAAACTGAGCTTCAGAAGTGAAGGAAAAATAAAATCCTTTGCGAACAAGCAAGTACTCAGAGATTTTGTCACCACCAGGCCTGCTTTACAAGAGCTCCTAAAAGAGACACTAAACATAGAAAGGATCAACCAGTACCAGCCATTCCAAAATCACACTGAATGCTAAAGAGCATCAACATAATGAAGAATCTACAACAACTAACAGGCAAAACAGCCACTTAGCATCAAAATGGCAGTATCAAATTCACACATAACAATATTAACCCTAAATGTAAATGGACTAAATGCACCAATCAAAAGACACAGACTGGCAAATTGGATAAAAATCCAAAACCCATCAGTGTGCTGTATCCAGAAAACCCATCTCACATGCAAAGATACACAAAGGCTCAAAATAAAGGGATGGAGGAAGATTTACCAAGCTAATGGAAAGCAAAAAAAAGCAGGAGTTGCAATTCTCATCTCTAATAAAATAGACTTTAAAGCAACAAAGATCAAAAGAGACAAAGAAGGCCATTATATAATGGTAAAAGGATCAATACAACAAGAAGAGCTAACGATCCTAAACATATATGGACCCAATGCAGGAGCACCCAGATACATAAGGCAAGTTCTTAATGACTTACAAAAGGACTTAGACTCCCACACAATAATAGTGGGAGACTATAACACTCCACTGTCAATACTAGACAGATCAACCAGACAGAAAATCAACAAGGATATCCAGGGCTTGAACTCAGACCTGGAGCAAGCAAACCTGATAGACATTTGCAGAACTCTCCACGCCAAATCCACAGAATTCACATTCTTCTCAGCACCACATCACATCTACTCTAAAATTGACCACATAATTGGAAGTAAAGCACTGCTCAACAAATGCAAAACAACTGAAATCATAACAAACAGCCTCTCAGACCATAGTGCAATCAAGTTAGATCTCAGAATTCAGAAACCGACCCAGAACCGCACAGCTTCATGGAAACTGAATAACTGGCTCTTGAATGTTGACTGGGTAAACAATGAAATGAAGGCAGAAATAAAAAAGTTCTTCGAAACCAATGAGAATGAAGACACAACGTGCCAGAACCTCTGGGACATATTTAAAGCAGTCTCTAGAGGAAAGTATATAGCAATAAGTGCCCATATGAGGAGAATGGAGAGATCCAAAATTGACACCCTATCGTCAAAATTGAAAGAGCTAGAGGAGCAAGATCAAAAAACTCAAAACCCAGCAGAAGACAAGAAATAACTAAGAACAGAGCTGAGCTGAAGGAGATTGAGACACGAAAAACCCTTCAGAAAATCAATAAATCCAAGAGCTGGTTTTTTGAAAAGATCAACAAAATAGACAGACCACTAGCCAGATTGATTAAAAAGAAAAGAGAGAACAACCAAATAGATGCAATAAAAAATGATAAAGGGGAAATCACCACAGATTCCACAGAAATTCAAACCATCATCAGAGAATATTACAAACAACTCTATGCGCATAAACTAGTAAACCTGGAAGAAATGGATAAATTCCTGGACTCCTGTGTCCTCCCAAGCCTAAACCAGGAGGAAGCTGAAACTATGAATAGACCAATAACAAGGTCTGAAGTTGAGGCAGCAATTAAGAGCCTACCTCACAAAAAAAGCCCAGGTCCAGATGGGTTCACAGCCGAATTCTACCAGACACACAAGGAGGAGCTGGTACCATTCCTTCTAAAACTATTTCAAACAATCCAAAAAGAGGGAATCCTTCCCAAATCATTTTATGAGACCAACATCATCCTGATACCAAAACCCGGCAGAGACCCAACGAGAAAAGAAAACTTCAGGCCAATATCCATGATGAACATAGATGCAAAAATCTTCAATAAAATATTGGCAAGCCGATTGCAACAGCAAATCAAAAAACTTATTCATCATGATCAAGTAGGATTCATCCCAGGGATGCAAGGCTGGTTCAACATACACAAGTCTATCAACGTAATTCACCACATAAACAGAACCAAAAACAAAAACCACATGATTATCTCAATTGATGCAGAGAAGGCATTTGACAAAATTCAACAGCCCTTTATGCTAAAAACCCTCAATAAACTCGGTATCTATGGAATGTATCTCAAACTAATAAGCTATTTATGACAAACCAACAGCCAATATCATACTGAATGGGCAGAAACTGGAAGCATTCCCTTTAAAATCTAGCACTAGACAAGGATGCCCTCTCTAACCACTCCTATTCAATATAGTACTGGAAGTTCTAGCCAGAGCAATCAGGCAACAAAAAGAAATAAAGGGTATTCAAATAGGAAAGGTGGAAGCCAAATTGTCTCTATTTGCAGACGACATGATAGTATACCTAGAAGACCCCATTGCCTCAGCCCAAAAACTCCTGAAACTGATAAGCAACTTCAGCAAAGTCTCAGGATATAAAATCAATGTGCAAAAATCACAAGCATTCGTCTACACCAATAACAGACTTAAAGAAAGCCAAATCAAGAGCGAACTGCCATTCACAATTGCTACGAAAAGAATAAAACACCTTGGAATACAACTCACAAGGAACGTAAGAGACCTCTTCAAGGAGAACTACAAACCACTACTCAAGGAAATCAGAGAGGACACAAACAGATGGAGAAACATTCCATGTTCATGGTTAGGAAGAATTAATATCGTGAAAATGGCTATACTGCCCAAAGTAATTTACAGAATCAACGCTATCCCCATCAAGCTACCATTGACTTTCTTCACAGAACTGGAAAAAACCACCATGAACTTCATATGGAACCAAAAGAGAGCCCGCATAGCCAAGTCAATTCTAAGCACAAAGAACACAGCGGGGGGCATCACACTACCGGATTTCAAACTATACTACAAGGCTACAGTAATCAAAACAGCATGGTACTGGTACCAAAACAGAGATATAGACCAATGGAACAAAACAGAGGCACCGGAGGCAACACAACATACATACAACTATACAATCTTTGATAAACCTGACAAAAACAAGCAATGGGGAAAGGATTCCATGTTTAATAAATGGTGTTGGGAAAACTGGCTAGCCATGTGTAGAAAGCAGAAACTGGATCCCTTCCTGACACCTTACACTAAAATTAACTCCAGATGGATTAAAGACTTAAACATAAGACCTGGCACCATAAAAACCCTAGAAGGAAATCTAGGCAAAACTATCCAGGACATAGGAGTAGGCAAGGGCTTTATGAACAAAACACCAAAAGTATTGGCAACAAAAGGCAAAATAGACAAATGGGACCTAAGCAAACTCCACAGCTTCTGCACGGCAAAAGAAACAGTCACTAGAGTGGATCAGCAACCAACAGAATGGGAAAAAATTTTCGCAGCCTACCCATCTGACAAAGGGCTGATATCCAGAATTTACAAAGAACTCAAACAGATTTACAGGAAAAAAACAAACAAGCCCATTCAAAAGTGGGCAAAGGATATGAACAGATACTTGACGAAAGAAGACATATATGAGGCCAACAATCATATGAAAAAATGCTCATCGTCACTGGTCATCAGAGAGATGCAAATCAAAACCACATTGAGATACCATCTCACGCCAGTTAGAATGGCGATCATTAAAAAATCTGGAGACAACAGATGCTGGAGAGGATGTGGAGAAAAAGGAACACTTTTACACTGTTGGTGGGAGTGTAAATTAGTTCAACCATTGTGGAAGACAGGGTGGCGATTCCTCAAGGCCTTAGAAATAGAAATTCCATTTGACCCAGCAATCCCATTACTGGGTATATATCCAAAAGACTATAAATCGTTCTACTATAAGGACACATGTACACGAATGTTCATTGCAGCAGTGTTTACAGTAGCAAAGGCCTGGAATCAACCCAAATGCCCATTGATAATAGACTGGATTGGAAAAATGTGGCACATATACACCATGGAATATTATGCAGCAATCAGAAATGATGAGTTCGTGTCGTTTGTAGGGACATGGATGAATCTGGAAAACATCATCCTCAGCAAACTGACACAAGAACAGAAAATGAAACACCGCATATTCTCACTCATAGGTGGGTGATGAAAAATGAGAACACATGGAAACAGAAAGGGGAGTACTAAACACTGGGGTCTATTGGGGGGAAAAGGGGAGGGCCAGTGGGAGGGGGAGGTGGGGAGGGATAGCCTGGGGAGAAATGCCAAATGTGGGTGAAGGGGAGAAGAAAAGCAAAGCACACTGCCATGTGTGTACCTACGCAACTGTCTTGCATGCTCTGCTCATGTACCCCAAAACCTATAATCCAATAAAAAATTTAAAAAAAATAAAAAAAGCAGCAACAGTGTGTTACTCTGAAACTGGGGCCATATGCTCTTCCAGTCCTATTCATGCCCTTAACTCACCTTCTTCTCCCCATTGGGCCATGGCTATTCTGCAAATGCCAAGACTACAGACCTCAGTTATGTCACTATACTATACCTTCCCATTTAACAGACATCAATGCCATAGTCGTAACAAGTTAGTATGCATCAGGTACCCTGAAGCCAAGGTCTCTCTCTCATACCTGCACTCCAGTCACCAGCTCAGCTACTATAGACAGATCATATGTGCACTGACACCAGAGCTTCTGAAGCAACCTGCACTTCCATGCTCCAGATCCTGGCTCTGAATTTGTGCTGTATGCCCTCACACCTGCACCTCAGAAACTAGTGCCACTGATACAATGAGCTAGCTCACAGCCTGGACCCTGGAGTCAAGGTTTCTCTGAGTGTTTCCACATTCCAGTCTTGAGTTCAGCCACTATAGAGAGCTAGACCTAGCCCCAGACTCTAGAGCCACTGTAGCTCTGCACACACCTGCACTCCCATCCTCAGTTCCACAGCTGCATCAAAGGTACCTGCACCTCACACATCGTTACATGTGGTAGGGGTAAGAGCCCACACTCTAGGTATTGACACCAATACCACTCTGGACTAAAGAGCTATAATCCCTCCATGTATGCCTGTGCTTCAGGCTTTGGATGTATGGCTGCTCCATGGGTGTTACTCATAGGATAGCGGCATAAACCATTAGACACAAGTGCCACTGCCACTGCAAGCATGCTCATAGCCACAGGCAGTAATAAAGAAGATCCCCTCAGCCACAACCCACGTGGGAGAAAAAGAGTTCAGGAGGATCATAACAACGGACATCACCAGTAAAGACTTCAACAGCTCTCACAGCCTCTAAGGACATCCACAACATTGGGCACTGAGGATTTCTGAAATCAAAACTGATCTCACCTGGAAGAGCTGCACAGAGAATACATGACTGCACCTTTAAGAGTCAGAGAACCGGCCGAGCGCGGTGGCTCAAGCCTGTAATCCCAGCACTTTGGGAGGCCGAGGCAGGTGGATCACGAGGTCAACAGATCGAGACCATCTTGGTCAACATGGTGAAACCCCGTCTCTACTAAAAATACAAAAAATTAGCTGGGCACGGTGGTGCGTGCCTGTAATCCCAGCTACTCAGGAGGCTGAGGCAGGAGAATTGCCTGAACCCAGGGGGCAGAGGTTGCGGTGAGCCGAGATCACGCCATTGCACTCCAGCCTGGGTAACAAGAGCGAAACTCCGTCTCAAAAAAAAAAAAAAAAGAGTCAGAGAACCACTTCCCCACTGACCCAGCACCCTCATACAGTTCCAAAGAGGAAGGCTTTGATCTACTGAAGCCACCCTATAAAGTCAAGAAGAGGTGATACTATACCAAATACATAGACATCCATAGACATCCATGTAATGCAATAAGGAGAAAGAAAAACTAAGGACAAATACTGGCACAAAAGGAATATAACAATTTCCTAGTAGCTGGCCCCACAGAGATCTATAAAATGCTTGTCAAATAATTCAAAATAATTGTTTTAAGGATGTTTAGTTAACTTTTAAAAACATAGAGAAACAATTCAATAAATGTAAGAAAAAATTAAGTGAACAAAAGGAGAAATTGAACACAGAGATTGAAATAGTAAAAAAACAAATTCTGGAACTCAATACAATGCATAAAAATATGGTATAATTAAAAATGTCAACAGGAGGCTAATCAAGCAGGAGAAACAATCTATGAACTTGAAGACAGATTATGTTAAAATATAGATTCACAGGAACAAAGAGACAAAACCAATGAAGAGAAATGAAGAAATCTAACAAATTGATCAGGCAGCATCAATAGACCTAAATTCAGACTATAGGAGTTGAAAAAGAAGATGGAGAAAAAGGGGCAGAAAGCTTATTCAAAGAAATAATCATTGGAATTTTTCCAAATATGGAGAAAGACATAAATATCCATCTACTGAAAAGTCAAAGGTCTCCAATCGATTCAATATAAACATAACTATACCAAGATATACTTAAACCATCAAAAACCAAAGACAAGGATTAGATCCTGAAAGCAGCAGAAGAAAAGAAGCATATCACATATAAGGGAATTTCAACAAGGCTTGCCATATACTTTTCAGCAGAAACCCTATAGGCAAGCAGAGAGTAAGATGACAGATTCAAAGTACTGAAGGAAAACGAAAAGTTCCCAAATAAAATGTATTACGTGACAAAGCTTTCCTTCAGAAGAAGACATAAAGACATTCCAAGACAGACAAAAGCTAAGGCAGTTCATTATCACTGCACTGGGCTTGCAAGTAAATCTAAAGGGAGTTCTTCAAACTGAAACAAAATGGTGCTAATTAATAATATGAAAACATGATAGTATAAAACTCAATGGTAAAAGTAAGAACGAAGTCAGCTTCATAATACTCTCATATTGTAATGGCGACATGCAGATCACTTTTATATTTAGCATAAAGATTAAAAAACAAAAATATTAAAACAATAATAACTATAACAATTTAAAGCATATACAATATATAAAGGTGTAAATTGTAAATCAAATACACAGACTGTGTTTTTCGATGGGTGGAACAAAAGTTTAGAGTGGTCTAAATTAAGAAGTTATAACTTTAAAATAGTTTGTAATAAATGCAAATATTTTATGTAAGCTTCATGGTAACCAGAAGGCAAACAACTCTAGTAGGTACACAAAAGATTAAAAAGTAAAGAATTAAACAATCCACTAAAAAAATCTTGTAGTCACAAAGGAATAGAAGAAAAAAAGAAACATAGGATGTACAACACAGCCAGAAAACAATTGCTAAAATGACAGCAGTACATCCTTAGTTATCAATAATTACCTTGAACATACATGGGCTAACTTATTCAATCAAAAGACAGAGTGGCTGAAGAAATTTAAAAAAAAAAAAACAGCTCTTGACAATATGCTGCTTTCAAAAGACACATTTCACCTTTAAGGACACGCAGATTTAAAGTGAAGAGATGAAAAATATATATCATGCAAATGGAAACTAAAATAAAGCAGTGATAGCTATATATATATATATATATATATATATATATATATATATATATAATATAAAAAAGACTTTAAATAAAAACTGTAAAAGGAGGCAAAGGGTGTCACTGTATAATAATAAAGGGGTCATTACATTCAGAGGATATAATAATTGCAAATATATATGCAACCAGCATTGGAACACCTAGATATATAAAGCAAATATTAATAGTTCTGAAGGAAGAAATAGACTACAGTACAATAAAAATAGGTGTCTTCAATACTAAAATTTCAACAATAGACACATCATTTAAAAGAAAATCAATAAGAGCACACTGGACTCGTTATGCTTTAGAATAAATGAATTTAACAGGTAGATATAAAACATCACATTCAATAACAGCAGAGTAAACACTCTTCTCAAGCCCACATGAAACATTATCCAGGATCAATCATATGTTAAGCCAAAAGCTAGTTTTAAAAAAATTTAATATTGAAATCATATCAAGTGTCTCTTCTGGTCATGGTAGCCTGAAACTGCAAATTAATAGCAGTAGAAATGTAAGAAAAGTCATGGTTACATGGAAATTAAGTAACATGCTCCTGAACAACTAATGAATCAAAATAAGAGATTAATAGCAAAATTAAAAATTATCTTGAGAAAAAGAAAAAAATAGAAACAGAACATGCCAAAACTTATGAAATGCAGTAAAAGTAGTTCTAAAAATAAATGTGGGCCGGGCGCGGTGGCTCATGCCTGTAATCCCAGCACTTTGGGAGGCCGAGGCGGGTGGATCATGAGGTCAAGAGATCGAGACCATCTTGGTCAACATGGTGAGACCCCGTCTCTACTAAAGATACAAAAAAAATTAGCTGGGCATGGTGGCACGTGCCTGTAATCCCAGCTACTCGGGAGGCTGAGGCAGGAGAATTGCCTGAACCCAGGAGATGGAGGTTGCGGTGAGCCGAGATCGCGCCATTGCACTCCAGCCTGGGTCACAAGAGCGAAACTCTGTCTCAAAAAAAATAAATAAATAAATAAAATAAATGTGATAGCAAAAACCCCTCTTATTAGGTTCTTTGTCTCAAATTAACATAAATTTATATAGACATATTAATCTCAAATAAACAACCTAATATTAAACCTCAAGAAACTAGAAAAAAAACAAAGCCCAAAGTTATAGAAGGAAAAAAATAATAAATGTTAGAGCAGAAATAATTGAAATAGAGAAAAAAAAAACAAGGGAAAATATCAAGAAACCTAAGACATGCTTTTTGAAAAGATAAAACAAACTTTTAGCTGGACAGAAAAAGGAAGACTCAAATAAATAAAATCAGAAATGAAAGAGGAGACACTAAAACTGATACCACAAAAAAACAAAGGACTATAAAGCACTACTCTGAACAGTAATATACTAACAAATTGGTAACCTAGAAGAAATGGATAAATGCCTAGACACATACAATCATTAAGTAAGATTAGAAAAAATGAACAGATCAACAACAAGTATAGAGATTAAATCAGTAATAAAAAAGAAAAGAAAAACCTAGGACCTAATGATTTCACTGCTGAATTCTACCAAGCATTCAAAGCAGAACATTTGGTTATCAAACTTCCAAATAATTGAAGAAGAAGGAATACCTCCAAACTCAGCTTACAAAACCAGCATTACGGTGATACCAGAGACAGACAAAGACACTACGCAAAAATAAAATAACGGGTAAACATCTCTGATGAACATAAATGAAAGAAAACACCTCAATGAAATACTGGCAAACAAAATTCAACAGCTTATTGAAAGCAGCATTCACCATGGTCAAGTGTAATTTATCCTTGAGATGGAAGAATGATTCAACATATACAAATCTATAAACATAATACATCACATTAACTGAAGTACAAAACTATATGATCATCTCAATAGGTGTGGAAAAAAAACATTTGACAAATTATAGAATTCTTTTGCAATTAAAAACTCTTAACAAATTAGGTCTAAAAGGAGTTTACCTCAATACAATGAAAGCCATACATGACATGTCTATAGATAACTTCGTATGTCACAGTAAAAGTGAAAAGCATTTCCTCTAAAATCATGAACAAGATATGGGTGTCCACTCCTGCCATTTCTATTCAACACAGTGTCAGAAGTCCTCACAAAAGCAATTAAACAAGATAAAGAAATAAAAAGACATCTAAAGCAAAAAAGAATAAGTTAAATCGTCTCTCTGTGCAGATGAAATGATCGTCTATACAGAAAACCCTAAAGGCTCCATCAAAAAAACTGTTAAGCTTAATAAACAAATTTTGTAATGTTGGAGAATACAAAGTCAACATATAAAAATCAGTAGCAATTCTATATACAATGAATTATCCAAAAAAGAATTTTTTTTAAAATCCCATTTATAGTAGCTATCAAAAAATAATGAAATATTTAAAAATATATTTAACCAAGGAAGTGGATAAATCTGGAAACTAAATAAAATAAAATAAAACAGGGATGAATGAACATAAAACTAAATGGAAAGATATTCTCTGTTCAAGAATTGGAGTAATTAATATTGTAAAAATGCCCATATTACCCAAAGTGATCTAGAGATTTCTTACAATTGCCATCAAGATTTCTGTAAAATTTTTCACAAACATGAAAATATCTAAAATTTGTATAGAAACACCAAAGATTCAAAATAGCCAGATTATTATTGAAGAAAAAGAACAAAGTTGGAGGCATCATACTACCTGACTTTAACTATACTACAAAACTATAGTAATCCAAGGAGTGTGGTGTTGCCATGAAAAGAAACACATGGACCAATGGAACAGAATAGGTGGCCCAGAAACAAATCCAGGAATTTATGATTAATTTATTTTCCACAAAGATTACAGGAACACCAAACAGTGAAAGGACAGCCTCTTCAAAACTCTGGGGGAAAACTGGATATCCACATGGAGAAGGATAAAATTTAACTCTTATCTCACTTCATATACAAAAATCAACTTGAAATACATTAGTTACTTTAATCCTAAGACTTAAAACTCTATAACCACTAGAAGATACCATTCGTGGAAAGTTCTATGACACTGGACTGGGCCATAATTTTTTAAATATGACCACGAAAACATGGACAACAAAAGCAAAAATGAACAAATGGGATTATATCAAATTAAAATGCTTCACATCCAAGGAAATAATTAAGACAACCCACAGAATCGCTCAATATATTTGCAAATTATACATCTGAAAAGAGATTAACATCCAAAATACATCAGGAACTTATTTGAACAGCAAGAAAGCAAATACCATGATTAAAAAATGGGCAAAGAAGCTGGGTGCAGTGGCTCACACCTGTAATCCCAGAATTTTGGGAGGCCGAAGTGGGCAGATCACCTGAGTTTGGGAGTTCGAGACCAGCCTGACCAACATGGAGAAACCCTGTCTCTACCAAAACTGCAAAATTAGCCAGGCACGGTAGTGCATGCCTGTAATCCCAGCTACTTGGGAGGTAGAGGCAGGAGAATTGCTAGAACCCAGAAGGTGGAGGTTTCGGTGAGCCGAGCTTGTGCCATTGCACTCCAGCCTGGGCGACAAGAGCAAAACTTGGTCTCAAAAAAATACAAAAAATAAAAATAAAAAAGGGAAAAGGACTCGAATAAATATTTCTCAAAAGATATCATACACATAAGCAATAGGAGTATGAAAAAATGCTCAAAATAACTAATCATCAGAAGAAATGGAAGTTAAAACCACAGTAAGATACACCTGACTCCTGTAAGAATGGCTGCTATCAAAAAAATAAGGATAGTAGTCACGGGCATTGGCTCATGCCTATAATTCCAGCCCTTAGGGAGGCTAAGGTGGGAGGATTACTTGAGGTCAGGAGTTCAAGACCAACCTGGCCAACACAGTGAAAACCCATCTCTACAAAAATACAAAAATCAGCCAGGTGTGGTGGTGGGTGCCTGCAATTCTGGCTATTCAGAAGGCTGAGGCAGGGTAATCACTTAAACCTGGGAGGTGCAGGTTGCAGTGGTGAGCCGAGATCACACCACTGCATTCCAGCCGGGGCAACAGAGACTCTGTCTCAAAAAAAGATAAGGATAGCAAGTGTTGGCAAGGATATGAAGAAAAGGAAACCCTGGTATTACATTCTTTGTGGGAATGTAAATTAGTACAGACAGTCATTATGAAAAGTCGTATGGGAAGTTTTCAAAAAACATTAAAATAAAACTATATGATCCAGCAATTGCTTTACCAGGGATATTTCCAAAGAAAATGAAACAAGTATATCAAAAAGATATCTGCATTCCCATGTTCATGGCAGCCTTACTCAAAATAGCCAAGTTATGAAATAAAACTAAGTTTCCATAATGAGATGAATGAATAATAAATGTATATGTTATATATGTACAATGGAATAGTATTCAGCCTTTATAAAGAAGGAAATCTATTTCTAGATAAGATAAACACCAAGTCACTTAAAAAAATGTGTTCTTGAACATGATTTTGCTATAAGGTTGGTTGACAGACTATTCAAAACATACTCAATGTAACTCTCAATTTACCTGGAGTCTTCGATACTCCTCGTTGTTTACACCCTGATAATTGGGCAACATTACTCCAGCCTACATTATTTCTGCATAAACCCAAGACACTTGTAAATTTTTGCATAGAAACACATCATTAATTTAGTGATTTCTCCTTAAGTGACCAAATAAAAGTAGATATAGGGAATAGCAATGACTGTCCCTATTCTATGCGCCTGTAACTTCTATTTGTGAATTATTAGGGCCAGGCATGCATATCTTTATCCTCAGCCTCCAAGTCATAGATAAACAAATAATAGTTATGAAGTACATTAAACCATGTTCAAGAAGGAACTGCTGCTATTTGAAGCATGCAACATATATTTTACACCTACACCTATCACTTCACAGTTTTCCTGTTTGAAAAGAAAGCCAAAGAACAGAGAGAAAAGTACATCAGAGTAAATGAAGTTGATTATTTAATGTTACGTATTACGACACTTAATTATTTCCTCTTATCACCTCTTTTTTTTCCTCTTGATCTTTAATGTAGAGAAATGAATGAATAGATAAATAAGTACATGTTTATTTATTTCCTGATCATCCCCTTTCTAGCTACCTCCGTTCTGTATCCTTACATCAGGCCATAATTTCCAGAATAAACTTCTATGACATCACCCAATACTCAACAAAAACTGTAACAGGAAAAGCTGATTTTCAATGCCTTTCCCACTTTCTTTCTATTTCTAATTGATTTCTCACACAATCCTTAGTTTTCTGATGTCCTTATACCACCTGATTTTTTAACAATAAGTCTGTAGCATAATCTATCTTCTATGGATAAAAGTCCATAGTTCAAGCTTTTTATCCCACTAAAAACTAATTTTCAATGTGCCATTGCTTTAAAGTCCTCCAATTAAAAATTGGGTAAAAAAAATTATATTTTAGCTTCTGTGTTGGCGTGTTACAGGGTGATATCTATTGAGACACATTTGTAATTTAACAAAGAAAACACCTTTTCCCAGGGGTGGTTGTTTGGGGTAAACAGACCCTCTGTATGATCATGGGCATCCATAAACTTGAGAGGGAAAAAAATTATAACTCTTTTCTCTACCATGAAAATAAAATTTAGATTTTTCCTCTCATTGTATAAGCCGAAAGCAATCTAACATATTATTGGGAGTTTCTGTGACTGTCTGAGTGACAGAAAGATGGATACTATTCAAATCCACTTTAGTTATTACAGATAAATGCTATTGGTGATAATAATTCTTCAAAATTTTGATAGCAGACCCACTGCTGTATGTTTTTAAGTGAGTTACTTGATAATTACATATATTACCACATATTTTCAGCATTTTGATAGCTACATCAATACTTTTTTTGGAATTTTTTTTAGTTTATTATATACATTTAGAAACATTATTTTCAGAAAGAATCCATGGGCTTCACCAGATTGCCAAAGCACATCATTGTCAAGAAAAGGTTATGATCCCTGATTTCATCTAAATAGTGAACCTCTTTGGTGACAGTTAATATATCACAGATTGTATGCGAAAAGAACAGTACATTCTAGAGACTCATTTTCTCTGTCTATAGAATAGACATTAGATTTGCCTGGGGTTCAGTACAAAAGACTGATGCATGAATCCCACTCTATAGACTCTCATTGAATTTATCTGAGAGGCAGCTTGGACATCAGAATTTTTAATAGCTTGCAGGCATTTACAAAGAGAAACAAAGGTTGATAAAAATTAACCTAAAGGAAACACTGATGCCAAATATTTGCAAACCAGCAAATGGTTCCTAATTTTGATAGGTGAGGCGATGGATATAGAAGGATGGATGGACATAACAGATCGATAGCTAGTTAGCTAGCTAGCTACCTAGATATTTGTATCACATATTTAGTAGGTTGCTTACAATAGATATTTTCATAAAACTGCAACCAAGTTAATAAATGAACACTTTTTATTGATGTTTATTGTAATTAGATACTGCGATAAAAAATCAGAGGAGAGATCTAGCAGATCAAAGAAGAATGACTCGTTCAGAATATATACAATGAAATGAAATGGAATCAAATTGTCCTGAGTTGCAAATTTTCTCACTTCAATAACACCGATGGCAAAAGTTATCTCTAGTTTTGATTAACACTGTGAATATGCAGAGAGCAAACAGCTTAATGAAACAATTAGATTGTCTTTGGAAGCTGAAAGACTGCCTAGAAAGGGAGCAGAGCTGCTCTTTTCAAGGGTCAGGAAGAAATACTGCATTGACTAATGCAAGGTACATGAATGCCTTCTAATGATACGCATTCAAAAGGAACGGAATCTGTGCTTCAGTGCTATTGAAAAAATATGTTTTGCTTTAAAGTTTCCTATATGTTGGCTCCACTACTTTGGAAACATTAGAATTCAGTTGTAGTTTGTATTAATTAGAGGAATATTCCAAGAAGAAACTTACAAAGTAAATAAGAAGGGGAAGAATCTTAGAAAAAGGTAGAAGGCACTGACAAGTGAAATAAATGTTTATTGAATAAGCATGTATGTTTTAAATATGAATATTATTTTCTTTAACATAAAAATCAATACAATGGAAGATTTTGATAACAGAAAGAATACTGTAAGTTGCACATTCAGGATATGCCATTATACCAGATCAATGTTCAGTTCCAGATTAAAGATAAATTCACAAGGAAGGATTTTTACATGAGTGCTTTATTTTGTTAAATTTCATATATAACAGAAATTTTATCTGAATTTATAACAAGTCATTTGCATAATGAAAAGAAATACCGGTTAAATCTTCACATAAGAATATTTTGGCTCAAACACCACAATGTTCTTGCAGATAAGAAGAAAAACTAATCTGTTTGTGACAGAAAGACCTTAAGTTCATTGTTGCAATTGAAAATCCTTTGTACAATGTTTCCTTTGGCATTTCTCCTATGCCATAGTTCATTCTGAATTTTACTTTCAAAAGTCCATGCTGCTCCTTTGAATTTGTTCTTGAACTACATGCCTGCATTCTATATGTCACCTATGCTATGTGACACTATGATACTCTTTTCTAGTGGAAGCTATTCTCTTCAAAACATTTGATGGCAGATAATCTTAATGAATGTGCCCCCCTACACTCATGCCACTTTGGCCAGAACTAATTGGATTTGGAAGGGGCTATTGACCCAAGAGCTGTTAAATTCCTTTTGAAGTCTGGCTCAATAAAAGAAACTGAAAAAATTACATAGTCAATTTTCAAAATTTGCACTAAGAGACATGGAAGGAATCTGCTAGTTAATATTAAAAATTGTAACTAAATAGCTATAAGGGAACATGAAAATGGAGACTGCAAGGTAGACTTCAAAGATAGAAAGAAATATAAATTATTAACTATCATAGAAGGCCAAATGGTAGTGTAAAATAAAGAGGCACATATGCAGAATGTAGTTGAAAAAGATTACTAATGGAACCTCACAGCAAAACTCTCCAATTTTTTGCTGCAAAATTTCCTAAAGCTACGTTAATCTGGAACCAGTCCCTAGCTCCTTTCTGGAAAGCACTCTGGAAGCCCAATACTAAAAAGGCTAATAAACAATCTTGGATTTTTATAAATTTTTTATTTATATACATTCTTCACAACAACTCTCTGTGCCTGTTTCAATGGATTTACATTCGTTACAATGAAGAGCGATGATGAAATAGACTAAAGCATATTTTCCGATTTGCATGATTTCAGGTGGGAAAAGACTACTATGAACACACACACACACAGAATGCTGCATTATAATAACTTTAATGTGTTTATTGTACATATTTTTGGGAAATAGAGAAGTCACAAAATATTGGACTAGCTAGAGGATTGCTTCAGTTGAGATTAGCTTGGCCTCTGGTGGTGACACCATCCAGACGCATCAGAAATTGCCAGGTATGAGCTGCTACACTACCATGATATTCTTTTATACTATGGGGTTATCTGAATGGATTGATAAATTAAATTAAATTAATTAAAATTTAGAAAATAAAATTTTTAATATTTTGTGAAAAAGTTAAAACTAAAATTTCAAGTGAAATTTTGTAACCAAACAGACGTTAACTACCAAAAATCTATTAAGCTTTACCACCAAAAAACTATAGCAAAGTTTACTGTTTAGTAATATAAATCACAGAAGCATTTCTTTAAATAACAAAAAAAGGAACTTAAATTCTGGCTTGTAAAAACTCCCAAACCAAACTGAAAAATGTTGCCAGTTGCAGTTTCTCAAGCCTATAATCCCAACACTTTGGGAGGCCAAGGTGGGAGGATTGCTTGAGCCTGGGAGGTTGAGGTTGGAGTAAGCCATGATTGTACCACTACACTTCCACCTGGGTGACAGAGAAAGACTCTGTCTCAAAAAATAAATTAAATTAAATTAAAAACCAGAGCTAAATTTTACTCCATAGGAAGTGCTAATCATCAAAGGTTAAATCTGAAACTTTCAGTATACATTCCAAAAACCCTTAAAATCAGGTTCCATTCTCAATATCTCTGTACACATATAAGGTCCTCAGTAAGAGTGATATAACTTCAACCAAGTTATTTTTATATGAATTTAATGAATTTTCAAATTATCTTCTTCCAGTTAATATATGCTTACATTTCAGTATAATATTAAAGTCAGGCAGTGAAATTGATGTAAGTATTAAATTTGAGATAGTAAGCTCAGAAAAATTCTATCACTATGTGAATAAGTATTTCTTATTTAAAGCAGAAGTTATAATATTTCAATGTATCTGAAGTTAAAATGTAAGGTTCATAAAAGTTGTATTTCTATGAAAACTTCAGAAGTACTTGGTCTTCTGAAGAAAACTTCCTTTTCTAATTTCTCTTCATCTTTCCTCTGAAAAAACAAACCTCTTTTGAAGGTACAAAATAAGCAAGCCATTTTTGGTATCAGATTCATAACAACAAAAATCAGAGGAGGGAGATATAGTAGTTCAAAGAAGAATGGCTCATTCAGAATATATAAAATGAAATGAAATGGAACCAACTTGTCCTGATCAGCAAATTTTCTCACACCTTAGTCTTGGCTCTATAATAAACAGATCCTATTTATGTTTCTCATTAAACTGCCCTACACAAAATTGATTGAAGTTCTAAATTAGTTTTCTGTGATTATAGTTACAGTTTATGGAAATAATTACTTTATAATTCAATAATTCTACAGATAATTCTATTGATTCTTAACTTTGGGAATTTTTTTTGTGTTCCATTTTTCTAATCATGAATGAAATCAAACTACTTAATTGCAATTATATTGGAAAGTTAAAAAAAACATGACGGATTCTCTTTATCTTCACCGCCTTATACCTCTCCCCATAAATTCTGCTTTTTATGAGTTTTCTAAGAATTCTCATAACATTTTCCATGATCAAATCCCACAGTGGTTAAGAACCCTGCCTTTGAAGTAAATTCATGATTGGTGAATATGGAAGGATTGTTTCCAGCTCTTGTTGCAATATTCCTTCCCATCAACAATATGTCCTATTCCATGTGCCCACTGGCAATGTGATTTTTCTACTTCTACCATCAAATAGGACGGGTTTATATCTCTTCCACTCTGAATATGGGCTGGCTTGCCACTTGCTGTGGCCATCAATAAAATAATGGCAAATGTATAATTGATAAGTCACAATAATACTCTCCTTCCCAAGATACTTACATGAAATATTTGAACATGTTATGTTACATGGGAAAAGGGAATTAAGAATAAGGTTGTTGGTTAGTTGACTTTAAAATAAGGAAATTATTTTACGTGGACAGGAACAAAGGTAATCCCAAGATTCCTTAAAAATAGAAAAGGCATGAAGAAGAGAAGAGTCAGACTGAGATGTGTCTATGAAAGAATGGTAAAAAAAAAAAAAAATATCTATGCAGTGTTACTGGGTTTAAAATGGAGAAATGGCGCTACCAACTTGAGAGATTCTAAAACTGGAGTCAACAGATGGTCTCCTAGAGTCTGCAGGAAGGATTACAGCCTTACTGGCACCATGATTATTAGCTTAGTTGAGACCTATGTGATACTTCTTATTCCAGAGCTGCAAGGTAATATATTTGCATTTTAAAAATGTCTAAGTTTGTGTTAATCTTTATAACAGTAATAAAGTACAAATACAGCGATCTCCAAGGGCTGGACCAAAATAGGCCTTTAATCTTCCACCTTCACTCTCTTCATGCTATGAGGCACTATGGTAATGTTGCTCCAATACTACTCCCACTACAGTCCCTGGTAACCACCATTCCACTCTCTGGTTCTATGAGTCATCTTTTTAGATTCCATATATAAGTGAGAATGTGTAATATTTGTCTTTCTCTTCCTGGCTTATTTCACTTAACATAACGCCCTTCAAGTTCATCCATGCTGCTGCAAATTGCACAATTTCCTTTGTTTTTAAGGTTGAATCTTATTCTGTTATGTGCATATGCCACATTTTCTTTACCCATTCACCTGTCTACAAAAATTTGGGTTGCATTCACATTGTGGCTACTGTGATTAGTGCTTCAGTGAATATGTGAGCGCTAATATTACTTTGAGACCTTGATTTCAATTCTTTTAAACAAATATCCAGAGTGGGACTGTTGTATTATATGATAGCTAGATCTTTATTTCTTTTTAGGAAGCTTCAAATTATTTTCCATGGTAGGGGCACCATTTTTTATTACAACCAACACTGCATCTGAGTTCCAATTACTCACATCGTTGCCAATACTTGTCTTTTGATTTTTTGATAATAGCCATCCTGACAGGTGTGAAATAATTTTTTATTATGTATGTATTTAAACTTTTATTTTAAATTCAGAGTACAAGTGCAGGTTTGTTACATAGGTAACTTGAGTCATGAAGATTTGTTGTATAGATTATTTCACCACCCAGGTATTAAGCTGAATGCTCATTAGTTATTTTGCCTTATCCTCTCCCTCCTCCCACCCTCTACCCTCTACAAGGCCTCAGGATGTACAGTTCTCCTTCATATGCCCATGTGTTCTCATCAGTTAGTTCACACTTATAATTGATAGCATGTGGTATTTTGTTCCCTTTCCTGTGTTAGTTTTATAAAGATAATGACATCCAGCTCCATCCATGTCCCTGTAAAGGACATGATCTCATTTTTTATGGCTGTGTAGTATTCTTTGGAGTATATGTACCATATTTTCTTTATCCAGTTTATCCCTGATGGACATTTAGGTTGATTCCATGTCTTTCTATTGTGAGTAGTGCTGTAATGAACACACATGTGCATGAACCATATATGAAAAACTCACAGCCAACATCATACTGAATAGGCAAAAGCTCTAATGGAAGCTTTCCTTTTAAAAACTGGCACAAGACAACTATGCTTTCTCTCATCACTCCTATTCAACATAGTATAGGAAGTTCTAGCCAGGGCAATAATGTAAGAACAAGAAAGGAAAGACATCCAATAGGAAGAGAGGAAGTCAAACTATCTCTGTTTGCAGATGACATGATTTTGTATCTAGAAAATCTTATAGTTTCAGCCCCAAAGCTTCCTAGGATGATAAATAATTTCAGCAAATTAATTCTCAGGATACAAAATCACTGTGTAAATATCATTAACATTCCTACACACCAACAACAGTCAAGCTGGGAGCCAAATCAGGGATATTTCATTGAAGTTTTGATTTGTATTTCCCCAATGAATATAGATGTTGAGATATTCTTCATGATACCTGTTGATAATTTGTTTGTCTTCTTTGGAGAAATGTCTATTCAAGCTTTCAGGTCATATTTTAGTTGGGTTGCTATTTTTTGATATTGAATTGTAGGAGTTCTTTTTATATTTTGGATATGAATGATTTATCAGAAATACAGTGTGCAAATATTTTCTCATAATTCTAAAGACTACTTTTCACTTTGTCAGTTATTTCCTTTTCTCTAAAGAAGCCTCTTATTTTAATGTAGTCCCCTTGTTTACTTTTGGCTTTCTTGTCTATGCTTTTGGTGTCATATTTATAAAATCACAGCCAAGAAAAATGCCATTAAATTCTCCCCTATGTTTTCTTTTAGAAGTTTTAGAGTTCCAGGTTTTACAATTAAGCTTTTAATCAATTTTGAGTAGAATTTTATATATGGTTCAAGAGAAGGGTCTAATTTTCTTATTTTGTATGTATATATTCACATTTCCCAGCCAATTTATTGAACAGAATACCTTTTTCTCCATTGCATATTTTTGGCAGTCTTATCGAAGATCATCTGACCATTTATTTCTGGGATCTCTATTGTCTTCCAGTAGTCTAAACATGTATCTTTATATTTATACCATACTGTAGCCTTTAATACTTTTAATATGTTTTATAATTGAAAGAATAATGCCTGAAAATTTTTGTTTTCCTCCAGATTTATTTGGGTATTTGTTCTTTTGTGGCTCCATATGATTTGTAGAATCTTGTGTGTGTGTGTGTGTGTGTGTGTGTGTGTCTTTGAGTGTGTGTGCACATGCATGTGTGTCTGTAAATACCATAGGGATTTTGGTTGAGATTGCCCTGAATCTATATATCCCTTTTAGCAGTATGTACACTGAAACAATATTAAAGCTTCCAATCCATAAACTCAGAAAGACTTTTCATATGTTTGCGGCTTCCATAATTTCTTCCATCAATAATATTCAGTTTTCCATGGAGAATTTTTTATACCAGTTTAGTTTGTTTCTAATTTTTTGGTGTTATTGTAAATGAGATTTTTTTCAGATTTCTTTTTTAAATAGGTTTTTCTATTGTATAGAAACATAATTTATATATAATAGATATTACATTGTGTGTTGATTTTGTATTCTGCAACCTTATTTATTTATTAATTCTAAAATTCTTTCTGTTAAGTCTTTAAGCTTAGCCCCTTAAAAATTATGTCATCTGCAAACAAAGATAACTTTATTTCTTCCTTTCCTATTTGGATGCCTTTTATTTCTTTTTCTTTCCTAGTTACTCTGGCTAGGACTTCTCATACCATGTTGAATAAAAGTAAGGAGATATCACACACCGGGACCTGTTGGGACGTGGGGGTTCGGGGAGAGATGGCAGGGGGTAGAGGATAGAGGGGTGATAGCATTAGGAGAAATACCTAATGTAGATGATGAGGTGATGGTTGCAGCAAATCACCATGGCATGTGTATACCTATGTAACAAATCTGCACATTCTGCACATGTACCCCAGAACTTAAAGTATAACAATAATAAAAATAATAAATAAAACAAAAGTAAGGAGAGTGGCATTACTTGGTTTTTCTTAATCCTAGAAGAAACAGTCTCGTTTGGTCCAGATGAGTACGATGCTAGCTATTGGCTTCTCTTATTTGGCCATTGTTATATTGAGTTAATTTCCTTCTATTCCTAGATTATTGAGAGTTTTATCATAAAAGCCTGTTGAATTTTGTCAATTTATTTTTCTGCATGTGTCTTATTCTTTATCTCATTATCGTGGCGTTGCACATTATATGATGTAGGTATGTTGAATTATCTCTGCATCCCCATAATACATTCCCCTTTATCATGATTAATGATCCTTCTAATGTGCCATTTAGTTTGATTTGCTAATATTTTCTGAGAACTTTTGTATCTGTGTTCACCAAAACTATTGGCCTGTAGTTCAATTTTCTGTTGGTGCCTTTGTCCAACTTTGCTATGAGTACTGTTGGCCTTATAAACTGAATTTGGAAGCTTCCTCTCTTCTTCCGTCTACTAGGAGATTTTGAGAATAACTGGTGTTAATTCTTTCTTAAATATTTTACAATATTGACTAGTGAAGTCAGTGACTCACAGATCAGAGATTTTCGTTGTTGTTCTTAGGTTGTGCTTGAATTACCAATATAATTTCCTTAACAGTTATTGGTTTGTTTAGATTTTCTATTTCTTCATGATACACTGTTGCAAGGTTGAATGTTTTAGAAGTTATCCATTTCTTTTAGATTATCCAATTTTTATAATTGTTAATATTCTATTATCCTTTTTATTTTTTGGCACAAGTTGCAATGTCTCCTCATTTATTTCTGAATTTATTTATTTGTATGTTCTTTTTTTTTTCTTAATTAGTCTAGCTAAGGATTGTCCATTTTATGTTTTCCCTTCCTTTTTTTTTCTTTTTCTTTTTTTGTGAGTCAGAGTCTTGCTGTGTCACACAGGTTGGAGTGCAGTGGCATGATCTTGGCTGACTGCAACCTCCAACTCCCAGGTTCCAGATATTCATGAACCTCAGCCTCCCGAGTAGCTGAGATTACAGGTGCCCGCCACCACGCCCAGCTAATTTTTGTATTTTTTGTAGACACAGGATTTCAGCATGTTGCCTAGGCTGGTCTCAAACTCCTGACCTCAAGTGATCCACCCACTGGACCTCCCAAAGTGCTAGGATTACAGGAGTGATCCACCACACCCTGCCTGTGATTTACTTCCTTCTGATATCTTTAGTATGCTTTTAGTTTTTTGTCTTTATCTAGTCTCTTGAGGTGTATGTAAAGTTAGGTTGTTATTGAGATCTTCTTTTTAAATATAGGCATTTATTGTAATAAACTTCCTCCTAGGACTATTTTTGCTATATTCCATAACTTTGGATATCTTGCACATTTTATTTTTGTTTCTCTAAAGGTAAATTCTGATTTCCTCTTAGATTTTTTCTTTAACCAAAAGGTTGTTGTAGAATAAGTTGTTTAATTTCCACATATTGATAAATTTTCCTGTTTTTCTAGTGCTGTTAATTTCTAGTTGCACTGCATTGTGGTCAGCAAGGTTACTGGCTAGAATTTTAATCTTCTTAAATTTAAGACTCATTTTGAAATCTATGGTAAACAATCATGAATAAAGTTCCTTATGTGCATCAGAAGAATGTGTAGTCTGTTTCTATTGGGTGGAATATTTTCTAAATGTTTGTTAGGTCCATTGGTCTGTGGTGTTGGTTTAAGTTTTTTTATTTCTTTATTATTTCTTTTTAATTTTGTGGGTACATAGGAGGTGTAAATATTTACGGTGCACATGATATGTTTTGATACAGGGTTGCAAAATGAAGTAAACACATCATGGAGAATGGGGTATGTACCCCCTCAGGCATTTATCCTTTTATTTATAAACAATCTAATTACATTTTTAAACTTATTTAAAAATATACAATTAAGTTATTGTTTACTAAAATCACCCCAATGTGCTATCAAAAAATAAGTCTTATTGTTTCTGTTTTTCATACCCACCCACGCAAAATAGATTAAACATCCCCACCTCTCTTCTCCCGGCTCCTGCCGCTCCTACACTTTCCACCCTCTGGTAATTATCCTTCTACTCTCTGTCTTCATGAGTTTAATTGCTTTTATTTTTAGAATACATCACACAGGTACGTGAGAACATGTGATGTTTGCCTTTCTGTGCCTGGTTTATTTCAATTAACATTTTGATCTCCAGTTCCATCTATGTTGTTGCAAGTGACTGGATCTCTTTCTGGATGAACAGTATTCTAGTCTTAATATGCACATTTTCTTTTTTGACTCATCTATTGATGGACACTTAGGTTGCTTCTAAATCTTAGCTGGTGTTAACAGTGCTGCAATAAACATAGGAGGACAGATATATTTTTGATGCACTGATTTTCTTTCTTCTGGGTATATGCCCAACAGTGAGACGGCTGGATTATATAGTAGCTACCTTTTTAGTTTTTTGAGGAACTTCCTAACTGTTCTCAATACTGGTTTTACTAATTTAGATTCCCAACAATAGTATCAAAGAGTTCCCTTTTCTCCACATGTGGTATTGCCTGTCTTTTGGATAAAAGCCACTTTAACTGGAGTGAAACGATATCTCATTTTAGTTTTGATTTGCATTTCTCTAATGATCAATGATGTTGAGCACTTTCTCATATACCTGTTTGCCATTTGTATTTCTTCTTTTTATAAATGTCTATTCAAACCTTTTGCCTATTTATTGATCTGATTATTAGAATATTTCCTATATAGTTGTTTGAGATCCCTATATGTTCTATTTACTTTGTCAGAGGGGTAGTTTGCAAATCTTTTCTCACATTCTGTGGGTTGCCTCTTCACTGTGCTTATTGTATCCTTTGCTGTGCAAAAGCTTTTTAACTTTATGTGATCCGTTTGTCTATGTTTGCTTTGGTTGCCTGTACTTGTAACATATTGCTCAAGAAATCTTTGCCCAAATGTCCTGAAGGTTTTCCCCAATATTTTCTTGTAGGAGTTTCATAGTTTGAGGTCATAGATTTAAGCCTTTAATCCATTTTGATTTTGTTTTGTATATGGTGAGAGACTGGGGTCTAGTTCGATTATTTTGCATAAGGATATCTGATTTTCCCAATGTCATTTTTGAAGAGGCTGCCTTTTACCCAGTGTATATTCTTAGCATGTTCGTCAAAAATCTGTTCACTGTCAGTGTGTGCATTTATTTCTCAGTTCTCTATGCTGTTGCATTGGTCTATGTATCTGTTTTTATGCCAGTACCATGCTGTTTTGGTTACTATGGCACTACAGTACAATTGGAGAGAGGTAACATGATTTCTGCAGTACTGTTCTTTTTGCTTAGGATAGTTTTGGCTATTCTGAATCTTTTTTGGTTCCCTATAAATTTTAGAATTGTTTTTTTCTATTTGGTGAATAACTTCTTTGGTATTTTAGTAGGAATTGCATTGAATCTGTAGATTGCTTTGGTTTGTATGGACATTATGACAATATTGATTTCTCCAATCCATGAACATGGAGTATTTTTCTATTTTTGGTGTCTTTTCCAATTTTCTTCATCGGTGTTTTATAATGTTTAGTATAGAGAGCTTTCACTTCTTTGGTTAATTTCTTGGTATTTAATTTCATTTATGGCTATTATAAATGAGATTACATATTTATTTTTCCCATTGTTCACTATTGGCATATAGAAATGCTGCCATTTTTTGTATGTTGATTTTGCATCCTCTATCTTTACTAAATTCCTCTATCAGTTCTCATAGTTTTCTTGTGACATCTTTAGATTTTTTCAAATATAAGATAATATGATCTGCAAACAATGGTAATTTGACTTCTTCCTTTCCAATTTTGATGGACTTTATATCTTTCTCCTAACTGTTGCACCTAGAACTTCCAGTACTATGTGGAATAACAGTGGTGACAGTGAGCATCTTTGTCCTTTGTCATCTTTGAGATCTTAGAGAAAAGGCTTTCAATTTTTACTCATGCAGCATGATATTAGCTGTGGGTCTGTCATATGTGGCTTTTATTATGTTGAGTTGTGCTCCTTATATACCTAGTTTTTGAGAATTTTCATTATAAAAGGATGTTGAATTCTATCAAATGCTTTTTCAGCACAATTGAAATGATCATATGGCTTTGATCCCTCATTCTATTCATATAATCTATTATATTTATTTGTATATGTTGCATGATTCTTGCATCCCAGGGGAAAATCCTGCTTGATCATAATAAATGATCTTTTTAATATATCATGAAATTTTGTTTAATAATATTCTGTGTTGGATTTTTGCATCAATATTCAGCAGATATATTATTGGCCTATAGATTTCATTTCTGATATGTCTTTGTCTGGGTTTGGTATTAGGAAAATACTGGCCTCATAGAACGAGTTTGGAAGTATACCTTCATCTGTTTTTTAGAATAATTTGACTAGGATTGGTATTAGTCCTTCTTTAAATGTTTGGTAGAATTCAGTAGTGAATCCATCAGGTCTCGGGCTTTTCTCTATTGTAGGTTGTATGTATCTGGTAATGGGTTAATTTCTTCTAGATTTTCCAACTTATTGGTATATAGTTGCTCATATTAGCCACTATTGATTGTTTGAAATTCTGCAATACCAGTTGTAATATCTCCTTTTTTTTATTTCTAATCTTATTTCTTTAGATTTTCTTTCTTCTTCTCTTAGTCTAGCTAAAGGTCAATCTTATTTATCTCTTTTAAAAAATACATTTTCTTTACTGGATATCTTGTACTTTTGCTTAATTTGCATTTCATTTATTTCTGCTACGATTTTTAACATTTCTTTTCTTCTACTAATCTGGGGTTTGGTTTGATCTTGCTTTTCTAGTTCTTTAAAGTGCATTGTTATATTGTTTACACAAAGTCTTTCCTCTATTTTGATGTAGGCACTTATAGCTATAAAATTCCCCATAAACACTGCTTTTACTGTATCCCATAGGTTTCATTGTGTTGTGTTTCCATTATCACTTGTTTTAAGAAATTTTAATTTCTTTCTTAGTTTTTTCATTGACCCACTGGTCCTACAGGATTACATTGTTTAATTTCCATGTATTTATATAGTTTCTAAAATTTCTCTTGTTATTACTTTATAGTTTTATTCCATTGTGGTCATGGAAGACACTTGATATTATTTCAATTTTTGAACATTTTAGACTTGTTTTCTGAACCAACATATTATCTATCCTTGAGAATAATCCATAGGCTGAGGAAAAGAATGTGTATTCTACAGCTCTTAGGTGAAATGTTCTGTCAATACCTATTAGATCCTTTTGATCTGTAATGCAGATTAAGTGTGATGTTTCTTTGTTGATTTTCTGTCTGGAACATTCATCCATTGTTGAAAGTGGGGTGTCGAAGTCTTCAGCTATAATTGTATAGGGGCCTATCTCTCTCTTTAGCTCTAACAATATTGGTTTCCTATATTGGGGTGCTCCAGTGATAGAGCCATACATATTTAACATTATTATATCATCTTACTGAATTGACCCCCTAGTTATTATACAGTGATCTTCTTTGTAACTTCTTATAGTTTTTTTTTTTCTTGAAATCTCTCTTGTCTGGTATAAGAATAGTGACTCCCTCTTTGTTTGGCTCCCATTGGCTTGGGATGTCTTTTTCTAGACAATTTTTTTTTCTTCATGCTATGTGTATCTTTGTAGGTGAAGTGTATTTCTTCTAGGCAACAGACTAATGGGTCTTGTTTTTTGTTTTGGGGTTGGTTTTATTTTTTGTACATTTAGCCACTCTATCTCTTAATTGGAGATTTTAGTCCATTTACTTTCTATGTAATTGTTGATTAGTAAGGATTTACTCTTAGAATTTTATTATTGTTTTCTGGTTGTTTTGTGGTCTTCTCTTTCTTCTTATTTTCTTGCCTTGTATTCCTCTAGTGAAGGTGATTTTCTCTGGGGATATAATTTAGTTTCCAGCTTTTTAGGATTTTTTTTGTCTCCATTGTATGATTTTTGGTTTGAGGTCACCCTAAGGTTTGCAAATGCTGTCGTATACCCATTATTGTAACCTGATAACACTTAACACTATTGGCACAAACAAGCAAATAACAAAAAGAAAACTAAAAATAATTCTACAACTTAAACTTATTCCTCTGCTTTAATATTTTATTGTTTATATTTATATCTTATTTTGTTGATTATGTCCTGAAAAGTTGTTGTAGTTGTTATATTTGATTAGTTTATTCTTTACACTTTGGATAACAGTAGTTTACACATCACAGTTATGGTGTTATACTAGTCTGTGTTTATCTGTGTACTTACTATATTGCCAGTGGGTTTTGCACTTTCAGATGATTATTTATTGCTCACTAATTTCCTTTTGTTTCTTATTAATGTACTCCCTTTAGTATTTCTTATAAAACAAGTTTAGTATTGATAAAATCTCCCAGCTTTTGTTTATCTGGGAGAGTCTTTATTTCTTCTCCACATTTGAAGGGTATTTTCATCAAATATACTGTTTGAGGTTAACAGATATTTTCCTTCAGCACTTTAACTATGCCATGCCACTCTCTCCTGACCTGTAAGATTTCCACTGGAAAGTCTGCTGTCAGATGTATTGAAGCTCCATTTATGTCATTTGTTTTTTGTTCCTTTGTTTGTTTGAGGCAGAGTCTCACACTGTCGCCCAGGCTGGAGTGCAGTGGCAAAATCTCGGCTCACTGCAACCTCTGCCACCAGAGTTCAAGCGATTCTCCTGCCTTGGCCTCCTAAGTAGCTAGGATAACAGGTACGTGCCACTATGCCTGGGTAATTTTTGTATTTTTGGTAGAGACAAGGGCTCACCATCTTGGCCCGGCTGGTCTTGAACTCCTGACCTCATAAGCTACCTGTCACAGCCTCCCAAAGTGCTGGGATTACAGGCATGAGTCATCATGCCCAGCTCTCATTTGTTCCTTTTCACTTGCTGCTTTTAAAATCAGTTCCTTATCTTTGACCTTTGGGAGTTTATTAAATGCCATGAGGTAGGCTTCTTTGAGTTCAATTTGCTTGTGTTCCATAATCTTCTTCAACGCGGATATTGATATCTTTCTCAAATTTTAGGATAAATCTCGAGATACTTTCATAAAATGAAATTATCAACTGTAACAGAATATCACAAAATGTCATATTTTATACATCCTTAAAGCATCTTATGCATAGAATTTACCTACAAAGCTTTTGCGTTAATCTATTGTTAGCTCCAAATGTTATCTATTACCTCAGGCACCAGTGACTAAAATATTTGTCTACAGTTTTCACCAAAGATTTTCCATGCAGCAGCTTTAACACTGGGAAAGTTCTGCATAAAATGAGATAAACACAAGGCTTTAGATCTGTTCTCTTATGAGGCCACCAGACAGGTCAATAAATGACAAATCCTCTCAAATGAGTTCCACTCTGCTTCCTACAGTATTGTACTGATATCAGAAATGTGTGCTTTTATTTCCAAGGCTTGCATTGAACTGGGGAGTGGGGAATGAGACCAGGTAAGTTACAATGCCGCACAGTTTGCCATTATTATCAATATTAGTTTTTCTTCAGTAAGCATTTATCTTCTTGCTGCAAGATTTTGGTTAGTTTCCAGAATTCCACAAAAGTTTATTTGACTGTCTTTGCTGGTTTTATTCTTGCTTTTATAAAAGTATAAGTTTTTGGTGTTCCTTCTTTCAGAATTTTCACTGATGTCATCTCAATGTCTGTTTATTAAATCCCATGAGATCCTTTTCCTTGGTGAACTAAAAATGTTCTAAATACTATCAATTTTTAAAATAAGATGCATAACTGATAAACATCATAGAAATTAAATTTCTACAGTATTTTTAGTTTGCTTTTATTCTAAGTACTTATTTTCAAATTATAGTCCCAAGAGATTTCAACAATGTATACACTCATCAGTAACATATGAGCACGTTGTTTCAAAGCTCTCATTACAAAGTCAGTTATGTTAAATAGTGAATATAGGAGATCAGTCAACCTGGGAGGAAAACTATAAGCAACATCAGTTTTAAAAAATTTGTAATTTTAATAGGTAAATATATTCAATTTATTGCTAGATTTGAATTTTTGTGATTGCTAATGAGATTAAAACATTTTATTTGATGATTAGGGAAAATGATATTCTAACACTTAAAATACTGAAAACATTTTTCCGCTTACATGAAGTAATTTAAACCATAAGATATTTATGTATTTACATAAAGAATGAATCTTGATATATAATTATTCTTAAGGCTGTATGTTATTCTGTGTTACCTCCATCTTCTCTCATTTTTTCTTTTTGAGCAGTGATGTAGCACTAAATGCTACTTATCTCTTATATGAAATACTTCAATTTTTTTAATTGTACTTTAGGTTCTGGGGTACATGTGCAGATCATGCAGGATTGTTGCATAGATGCATACATGGCAATGTGGTTTGCTGCCTCCATCCCCCCATCACCTATATCTCACATTTCTCCCCATGTTGTCCCTCCCCAACCTCCCCATCCCCTCACTGCCCCTCCCCTGCCCCCCCAACATACCGCAGTGTGTGATGCTACCCTCCCTGTGTCCATGTGTTCTTAATGCTCAACATCTTCCTATGAGTGAGAACATGCAGCGTTTGATTTTCTGTTCTTGATAACACTTTAAATTATTAATAGAAATAGTTTCTTAATTTAAATATATACCCCACAGAGCAACAAAACTCTAAGGAATTAACAATTCTCTTTGGAATAAAATATACAGAATAAGGACTTTTTCTCTCTTCTTACAAAATCATATATAGTTTCAAATAAAAACAATTCCTCACCATTATTTGGATTTTTTTATGTAATACCTCTTAAATTTTGGATGCCCCATTCATTACAGAAATAACAAAGTCACATCAAATGAAATTATCAACTGCAATGGAATATCACCAAATGTCAGGTTTTCCTTTTCCTCTTATTTTGGGGATATTGTACATCTTCTGAAGAGTTGTTTACAGCTTAGAGGAATAAACACCAAATTCTGCAATATCAAAGACCATGGATGAACTTAGAAAAATCACGTTAATAGAATTAAGCCAGTCATGGAAAGACAAACACAGTATGATTCAACTTCATATGATGTATCTAAAATTTTAAGTTATAGAACCTGAGAGTAAAAATGGTGGTTGCCAGTGGCAGAGGTAGGAGGAAATAGGGAGTTATTACTCATCAATGGGCACAAGTTTCAGTTAAACAAGATGAATAACCTGTAGCCATCTACTGTAAAACATTGTATTTTAGTCCTCAGTAATTTATCCCGAACTTAAAATTTGTCAACAAAAGCTGGAAGCATCATGCTACCTGACTTCAAACTATATTACAAGGCTACTATAATCAAAACAGCATGGGACTGGTACCAAATCAGAGATATAGACCAATGGAACAGAACAGAGGCCTCAGAAAGAACACCACACAACTACAACCATCTGATCTTTGACAAACCTGACAAAAACAAGCAATTGGGAAAGAATTCCCTATTTAATAAATGGTGTTGGGAAAACTGGCTAGCCATATGCAGAAAGCTGAAACTGGTTCCCCTCCTTATATCTTATACAAAACTTAACTCGAGATGGTTTAAAGATTTAAACATGAGGCCTAACACCATGAAAACTCTAGAAGAAGACCTAGGCAATACCATTCAGGACATAGGCATGGGCAAGTACTTCACCCATGGACTAAAACACCAAAAGCAATGGCAACAAAAGCCAAAATAGTCAAATGGGATCTAATTAAACTTCTGCACAGCAAAAGAAACTATCAACTGAGTGAACCAGAATAGTAAAAAAAATTTTACAATCTACCTATTGGACAAAGAGCTCATTTCGAGAATCTACAGAGAACTTAAACAAATTTACAAGAAATAAAACGCAGCCACATCAAAAAGTGGGAAAAGGATATGAACAGACACTTTTCAAAAGAAGACATTTATGCAGCCAAAAAACATATGAAAAAAGCTCATCATCACTGGTCATTAGAGAAATGCAAATCAAAACCACATTGAGATACCACCTCACGCCAGTTAGAATGGCTATCATTAAAAAATCTGGAGACAACAGATGCTGGAGAGGATGTAGAGAAATAGGAACATTTTTACACTGTTGGTGGGAGTGCAAATTAATTCAACCATTGTGGAAGACAGTGTGGTGATTCCTCAAGGATCTAGAATTAGAAATACCATTTGACCCAGCAATCCCATTACTGGATATATACCCAAAGGATTATAAATCATTCTAATATAAAGACAAATGTACACGTATGTTTATGGTGGCACTGTTCACAATAGCAAAGACTTGGAACAAAATGCCCATCAATGATAGACTGGATAAAGAAAATGTGACACATATACACCATGGAATACTAGGCAGCCATAAAAAGGATGAGTTCATGTGCCTTGTGGGGACATGGATGAAATTGGAAACCATGATTCTCAGCAAACTGACACAAAAACAGAAAACTAAACACTGAATGTTCTCACTCATAAGTGGGTGTTGAACAATGAGAACACATGGGCACAAGAAGGGAAACATCACACACCAGGGCCTGAGGGGTGCAGGGCTAGGGAGGAATAGCAGAGGGTAGAGGGAATTAGGAAGGGATAGCAGTAGAAGAAATACCTAATGTAGATGACAGGGAGATGGATGCAGCAAACCACCATGGCATGTGTATACCTATGTAACAAACCCTGCACAATCTGCACATGTACCCCAGAACTTAAAGTGTAATAAATAAATAATTTGTTAACAATAGATTTCATATTAAGCGTTCCTACAACAATAAACACGATTTTTTTTTAAATCCCCCAGAATGTGAGAAAATATATGCAATTCACATATATGGTAAGACTCTAGTGTCCAGAATATATAAAGAACAAGTAAGCAACAAAGACAATCATTCTAATTTAAAAATGAGGATATGGCAACAGAGAAGGGGACGGAGTTTGAGTTGGAGATTAAAACTAGTGACCTAGAGTGATCTCCCAAGAAGCCAAGGAAGCACGACAGTAGTGTGTCAGACTTGGAAGAGAAGGAGATCCAGAGTTCCAATGAACCTTCAATAGAAAGTCCCAGGATCAGAAAGCCAAACAGGAATGGGAGAAAAAAACTCGGAAAACTCACTGTCAAGAAGGAAGATCCTGAGTTGATAATGACAAAAATGGAAGTCTCTCAAGCTGTAGGAAAATGCAGCTTTCAGGTTCATATGGATAACATAGCAGAGGTTCTTGCTGCAATAAAGATTTTCTTGTCTTTAATAAAAAGTGGGCAATGAAATTGAATAAGCATTTCTCCAAATAAGATATACTAATAGCCAATAAATTCAAGAAAAGATGCACAGCATCATTAACCTTTAGGAAAAACATAGAACCACAATGTGATACCACTTCAAAATTTCTAGGGTGTTTATAATCAAGTAAATGGAAAATAAATTGTTGTGTATGTGAATAAATTGGGACCATCATCCCAGTTTTGTGGAAATATAACATGGTGCAACCACTCTGGAAAAGAGTTTGGTAGTACCTCCCAAATGTAAAACAGTGTTGTCATCCGATCTAGAAGTTTCACTCCTAGGTATAAACTCTGAATTAAAAGCATGTTCACATGTGTATTCACAGCAGCATCATTCATCATACCCAAAGAGGAAACAAAACTGTCCATCAACTGAGAAATTGCTGAACAAATTATGGTATATTCATACGATTAAATATTGTTCCATTATGAAAGAAAATAATGTTATATGCTACAGTATGGATCATCCTTAAGACACCGTGCTAAGTGAAAAGCCAGACACAAAATACTACTTATTGTATAATTCCATTTATATAAAATATATAGAATAAGGAAATATCTAGGGACAAAAAGCAGATTAGTTGTTGCCTAAGACTGCCAATGCATGGGATGATTATGGGTTGACATCTAAGGAGTGCTGGGTTTCTTTTTGGAATAATGAAAATATTCTAAATTTGAATGTGATAATGCTTGCACAATGCCATGAACATATTACAACAAATTATGCAGCTCAAATAAGTGAATTGTATGATATGTTACTTTCCAATAAAGCTGTTTAAAAAAGAAGGAAACAGTCACAGGTAAAACCAGAAAGGAGCTGATAATATAGTTGTTCATTTTTCTATCAACTCATGAAGACCTATGTAGAAATCCAGAAGATAATGCACTTACTGCTAACCTTTATAGTCCAAAATTAAAATCATGAATTTAAATTGGGAAAGAATAGTCTTCATGTATGACATGGGTAAATGTATTAATTTCCTGAGAGTTGAAAAAAAGATTATCTGTATGGACTGACTAGAATAGATAATTCAAGAAATAATCTTTTAGAAATATTATATAATGCCAGAAATACAATTATTTTTAGAGCTACATATGATGGCATAAGGAAATGACAAGGGAATGAGAATGTGTTGGTAAGAGACAGTGTAAATAAACTAATTTTCTGTACTTTATAGCAGACACTCATTTATATGAATGTATCAATAGAAGTGCATGTGTATTATTAGAAATCTTGAGTGTAACCACAAAATAACAATTAAAAACAATATAAATAAGAGCAAGAACAAAAACTCATAATAGGGCTTATCCTTTGAGAGTGTGATTTTGAGCAGAGGATGAAAGATAGTTTTCTTTTACATTGTATAGCCTCCAGTACTATTTGGTATATACTTTTTTTTTGCCTTCCTGCTTGCCTTCCTTTCTTCCTCCTTTCCTGCTTTTCCTTTTTCTTTCTTGCTTGCCTTTCATTCTTCTCTGTTTTCTTTTTATTCTATATGAAGCATTATTTCTATAATTAAAAATGATTATAAATATGTTGACACACATTGCATTTATATGAACTATCCAGTATAAGCAAATGCATAGAGACAGAAAGTAGATTAGTAGTTGCCCAGGGCTATGAGTGGAAAGGGAATTAGCAGTTGACTGCTTACAAGTGTAGGAATTGTTTTAGAAGTAAGACTGAACAACATCAAGAACAAAACCCAAAAACTTCAAATGTAATGTTCTGTAAAAACGTCAAGACATAGTAAAACATACTGTTTTCAATCAAACAAACACATGTAAAAATACTGGAAGGAGGCTGGGCACAGTGGCTCATGCCTGTAATCCCAAACTTTGGGGAGGTTGAAGCAGAAAGCTGACTTGAGGTTAGAGTTTAAGACCAGCTTGGCCAACATATTGAGAGTCTATCTCTACAAAAAATAAATTAGTTGAATGTGGTGGTGTGTTCTTATATTCCTAGATACTCAGGAGGCTGAGGTGGAAGGATTGCTTGAGCCCAGGAAGTTAAGGCTGCAGTAAGTGAGCCATGATCACACCCTCATTCCAGCCTGGGCAACAGGGCAAGGACCTGTCTTAAAAAAATTAGCTGTGGAATTTATGTCTCTTATTATTTTATTTGTTTCCAATTTTTCTTTGATATCAGGATATTTTCCAAATAATCTACAATTAGCTTTTGGTTGTGTTGCTATATTTTTCAAAGTACAATGCTTATTTTATGACTAGGTAAACTACTGCCTATGCATCATTGATTAATGCTGCTTTATTATAGTTTTTGGATTAGGAAAGTATGAAATAACATTCCAAGCAAATAGAACTAAAAAATGGTTGACTTTATTAATCGCCACAGTCTATTGATAACGTTTTTGAATAACCAGGTATAAAAGAGAAAACTGACTTCTTGAAGAGGATGGTATGAATCAAAACCACACCACTTTTCATCCTCCCTGACAGGCAAATGTATTATAAAAGAGAATACTTTTAAAGATTTAGAAATGACAGAAATTATTATTAAAATATTTATTTACTTTTACATAAAAGGTAAAAGCACTTAAAAGAACACTGAAGAAATGCTTTGCCACATGAGAGAAAAAAGTTAATAGTCTTTTATATGAAGAGAAAAATACACATAAGCACATTACTGTAAATATAAAAAAGCACATGAGGAGACAATTACAATACAGTTAGCTAATCAATATTTGAAAAATAATTCAGTCTCAATACTAAAGGAATACAAATTAAAACAACAGAATATTATTTTCACTTAAAAATACCATTTTCATTTAAAAATAATAAATGATAATACTCATGTTAAAATATCAGTAACAGTTACTTTGTTACATGACCTGGAGGCTTGTAAATTGTTAGAGTTATATTGAGGGTATTTTGTCAAAGCATATGTTAAAAAATTAATATCAGCATAAATTTTACCTAGTAATTCTCCTTATAGGAATATATGCTAATAATCTTAGAAACCTGTGAAAAGTTTGCTCCAAGATGTTTATCACAGAGTGGTTTATGAGCATGAGAAACTGGAGTCAATATAAATGTCAGGCAGTAGTTAGTCAATTAAATAACATGTGAAGCATTTACGGAATGTTAGATCATGTAGCCTTTAAAAATGCCATGTTTCTCAAGAGCAATGATTATAATATGGTAAGTGGGGAAAGCAAGAATCAAACTAGCATACAACTATAATCACAAAAATAAAATAATAATGTAAATACATATGCTGAAACTATTAACAGCCCTCATGTTTATGTATTATGAACATGGTCAATGTTAATTTTCTTTACATTTTCCAGCATTTTCCTAAATGTTTCATAATAAGCACACATTACTTAACCAGAAAATAAAAGTAAAATGTCTTTATGGAAAATAGATGTTTCAATAAAAATTAGTTAAGCCACTAAACTTACAGAGGAATGTCTAGTAAGATTTAAATGTCTTCCATATATTCACTAGAAAAGTAAGGTATCGAACCGATACATAATATGAAACTTTACTGTGAAAATAATACACATAGAAAGAAGATTTTGTATAAAAACAAAGGAGTGTAAATAATTATTTTTGGGTGAAGAGATGATACAAGATGTTTCTTCACTGTTGTGTATGTATGTGTTTTCTCTAAATTTTATAAAATACATTTATATTTTTATAGGAAAAAAGTTTATAATAAATACAATAATGCATTATTTTATGAGTTTTAATACAATTAAAAATGATAACAGTGTGGTTTGTTTGTTTGTTTTTTGAGACGGAGTCTTGCTCTGTTGCCCAGGCTAGAGTGCAGTGGTACAATCTTGGCTCACTGCATCCTCTGCCTCTCAGGTTCAAGTGATTCTCCTGCCTCAGCCTCCCAAGTAGCTGGGATTACAGGTGCCCGCCACAGTGCCTGGCTAGTTTTGGTATTTTTAGTAGAGATAGGGTTTCACCATCTACCACCTTGGCCTCCCAAAGTTCTGTGATTACAGGCATGAGCCACTGCACCCGTCCAACACAGTATGGTTTAACACAGAAAAAATTTAGAAGATTCATTGATACCTACCTCACTACTCTAACTATTCCCTCCAACTTAATTCAGTTCAGTCAATTACTCAAACTGAGATTAGGCATAAGACCAAATATAGATAGCTTTTTGAAAACAAAACTTGGAGTAATTGTAGAAGTTGTTTGTATAGATTTCAAAGTGTTTATTTCTGAGATATCATCAGCTGCAGTTAAAGATAGAATAATCAAAGGTAATGAGTGGTAAAGGAAGAAAGAAACCAAATAAGAAAAACAGACAAAAAACATGTGGCCAAGCAAAACCGATGTTAAGTAACTATTTATGGATATGGCAACAAAACCATAGACTGGAACAAAATATTTTATTATAGATATGTTCATATTGTACTCGATAAAGAGAGACAGCAAAAATCTAACAATGCTATAAAAAAGATATCTTAGTAGTCATGTAGAGAAGTGGACATACATTTTAGAAAGCACTATTTTTTCAGTCTAAATATTAATTTTAGATACTTCAAGTAAACTAAATCATATCTAAATAATAGAGATTCTATATTGCATTTATAAAAATCTAAAGCATTTTTTGGAAATTTTTTAATAGCCTGTTGTAATATTGAATGAATACTAAACTGAAAATATTATGTTGACTGTAATTAATTAAAATAAATTTTATACAAAGGCACTCCTATATGTTCAAATCTCATTTATTCAAACTTACCAACCATTTTCTTTTCATATTTGCAGTAGTTACTGGCAATGGTTATTAATGTGGTAATTTTAATGAAATTAAACAATCCATCTTTTTTTTCTCTTGTTTCGTCTCTAACTCAGTCAGCTCAGGAAAATTTGTCTCTCTTGTAAAATATTTCACAGTAAATAAACACAACATTTAAGTCCATGGGTATAAGTATTATTTTATGAAGAATTTTCTTCATCTAAAAACTGTGATTAAGAGTTCAGACAGCTGGGAGCAGTAATCCCAGCACTTTGGGAGGCTGAGGCAGGTGAATCATTTGAGGTCAGGGGTTCAAGACCAGCCTGGCCAACATAGTGAAACCCTGTATCTACTAAAAATTCAAAAAATTAGCCGGGCATGGTGGTGGATACCTATAATTCCAGCTACTGGGAGTCTGAAGCAGGGGAATCACTTGAACCTGGGAGGCAGAGGTTGCAGTGAGCCAAGATTGTGCCACTGCACTCCAGCCTGAGCAACTGAGCGAGACCCTATCTCAAAAAAAAAAAAAAAAAAAATTCAGACAATTTTTAAATTAGTAATCGCTACACATATTTTGTCATTGTTGGATTTGTTTCAAGGCACTTTATTTTCTTGTATACTTTGTTATGGTTGTGTGAAGCACAGTGCCAAAGAGCAATTATTGGTAGTATTTTCCTAAGTACTTAAGATGACAGTTCCTTCTTTGGAGTGACCTGGTTGAAAAATAATTTGAAAATAAAATGAAAAGTAACATGACAGGTGTGAAGAACAACATGGTAAAATGGAAGACTCTACCATTTATCTCCCCCCTGCAAGGAAAACAGTTTGATGACAACTATCTACACAAAAAGAACCTTCATAAGGACAAAAAAATCAGTTGAGCGCTCACAGTACCTGGCTTTAACATTATATTGCTGAAAGAGGCACTTAAGAGATAGGAAAAACAGTATTGAATGTACAACTTTATTCCTCCCTCAACCTGTGGCAGCAGCAACTTAGTGCAGAGAGGCTTTCTGTGCACAGAGAAGAGAAAGAGAGCAGCAATTGTGAGGCATTGAACTAAGTGCTACGCTATCATAGTAAAAAGAAAAACTGGAACAAACTCAGCTGAGACTCATGCATGGAGGGTACATTTAAATCAGCCTTAGCCAGTGAGAAATCAACAATTCCAAAAGTCAGAACTTGAGTTCACACAAGCATGGCCACTGTGAGCCAAAGTGATCTGGGGCCTCAAATATACTTGAAAGGCAGTCTAGGCCACAAGGACTGAATCTTCTCAGCTAGCCCTACTGCTGAACTGGTTATAGAGCCAGCAGACGGCGGGGTATGTGACCTACTGAAACACCAGACCAGATGGCTAAAGGGGTGTAGTTATCACCCTTCCCTTACATTTGGCAGCACAACTCACAGCTACAAAATAGACTCCTTCTTTCCACTTAAGGAAAGGAGAGGAAAGAATAGGGAACAGTTTGTCTTACATCTTGAATCCCAGCTCAGCCACAGCAGGATAAGGCACTGATCAGAGTCGTGAGATCATGGTTCCAGGCCCTAGTTCAAGGATTATATTTCTAGACACACTTAGGGAGTGAAAGGAAGCCATTGCCTTGAAGGGAAAGACCCAAACTCAATAGACTTCAACACCAGGTAATAAAGAGCCCTTGGGCTCTGAAAGTGGAGGGAACAGTAAAGGGGACTTCGTTTTGCACCTTAGGTACCAGATTGATCAAAGGGGTAAAGCATCAAGTGGACTCTTGGGGTCGCTGATTTCAGGTGTTGGCCCTTCGATGGCATTCCTGGACCTGCCTGTGGCCAGAGGAAAAAGCCCACTGCTTTGAAGGGTGAGTCCCAGGCTAGGCAGTATTAACCACAGTCGAATGAAGAGTTCTAGGACTTTAAGGGAATGTCGGTGGTTTTCTGGCAGTACTCTCTGTGTGCCTGTGGTGACGGTGACAACAAAGTGATGCTCCTCTGCCTTAGGAAATTGTAGTGGAGAGTGGGGAAGGATTGTGACTTGTGATTTCAATGCCAGATCAGCCACAGTACAGTAGAAAAATAGATAGAAATCTAAGGTTTTGGACTCTAATCCCTGGCTCTCGGATGGCACCTTCAGAAACACATGGGGTCTGTGGGAACTTGCTGCCCTGATGGGAAGGGCATAGGTCAGGCTGGCTTTGACACCTGCTGATTATAGAGCCCCATGTCTTTAAGAGGACATAAGTGGTAACAAGAGTGTGACTACAAGAGATCATGTGTGAGACACAGTGCTGTGTTGAATCAGGACTGACCAAAGCACAGTCCTAATGATTATAGCCACAGGGTGCTTGTATGGCTTGACTGTCAGATTGAAGAGGTACAAAAGAGAGAGAAAGAGATTCCAGCTGTTTGTTAGAAAGCAAAGGAAAAGAATAAGTCTCTGTCTAGGTAAAACAGAGAATTCTTCTGGACCTTGTCCAAGACCATCAGGTGGAACGTCTGCAAGTCTGCAACAAGAGTGTTACTTGACTTGAGGTGCCCTCTAAAGAAGATACAGCTTAGATTACAAGAACAAAGTCTTTTCAAATATCTGCATAGTCTTCCCAAGATGGATTAGTACAAACAAGACCAGAATGTGAAGACTACAATAAATACCTAACTCTTTAATGCCCAGACACAAACAAACATCAACTAGTACCAAGGCAATCCAGGAAACCATGACCTCATTAAGATCTAAATAAGGTCCTGTGGACTAATCCTGTAGAAACAGAGTTATGAGGATTTTTCAAAGGAAAAATTTAAAATAGTTGTTTGATGAAACTCAAAGAAATTCAAAATAACACAAAAAATAATTCAGAATTTCATCGAATAAATTTAACAAAGAGAATAAAATAATTAAAAACAATGTAGCAGAAATGCTGGAGTTGAAAAATGCAATTGGCATACTGAAGAATGCATCAGAATCCTTTTAAAGCAATATTAAGCAGCAGAAAGAATTAGTAAGCTTGAAGACAGGCTATTTGAAAATACACAGTCAGAGGAAACAATAGAAGAAAAGAATAAATAAAGAATGCTCACAGAAAACTAGAAATAGCCTCAAAAGAACAAATCTAACAGTTAATAACCTCAAAGTGTAGGTACACAAAGACATAAAAGTAAGAAGTTTATTCAAACAGATAATAGCAGAGAACTTAAACATAGAGAAATATGTTACCAAGTAAAAGAAGGCAATAGAACACCAAGCAAATTTAATTCAAAGAAAACTACCTCAAGGCATTTAACAATCAAACTCCCAAAGGTCAAGAATAAAGAAAGGATCCTAAAAGCAACAGAAAAGAAACCAATAGCATACAATAGAGTACCAACCCTTCTGGCAGCAAACAATTCAGTGGAAGCCATACAGGACAGGAGAAAGTTGCATAATATATTTAAAGTGCTTAAGCATAAAAGTAAACTTTTTACCTTAGAATCATATATCCAGAGAATTTATCTTTCAAACATGAAGGAGAAACACTTTCCCAAGCAAACAAAAGCTGAGGAATTTCACTAACATCAGACAAGTTCTACAATAAGCACTAAAAATAGTACTTTCATTAAAAAAATAAAATAATTTTAATGAGCAAAAAGAAACCATCTGGAGGTAAAAAGGAAGTCACTGGTAATACACAGAAAAACGCAGAATATTCTAACACTGTAACTGCAGTATGTAAACTACTCTTATGTAGAAAAACTAAATGATGAACAAATCAAAATGCCTCTAATCCCAGCATTTTGAGAGGCCAAGGTGGGTAGATTACTTGAGGTCAGGAGTTCAAGACCAGCCTGGCCAATATGGTGAAACTCTGCCTCTACTAAAAATACAAAAAAAATTAGCCAGGTGTAGTGATGGGTGACTGTAATCCCAGCTACTCAGGAGGCTGAGGAGGAGAATCGCTTGAACACAGGAGGCAGAAGTTGCAGTGAGCCAAGATTGCATCACTGCACTCCAGCCTGGACAACAGAGTAAGGCACCACCACCCAAAAAAATCCATCTATGACAAACCCACAGCCAACATTATACTGAATGGGGAAATGTTGAAAGCATTCCCCCAAGAACTGGAACCAGGATGCCTACTTTTACCACTTCTATTCAACATAGTAAAGCAGGATCGGCCATGAGAAGCAGACCTCTCCAACACCGAACTAGGAAGGAAGAGGTTTTATTATGGCCCAGGAGTGAGGCAACAATTTGTATAACCACCAAGCTCGCCTAACAAAGAGAAGTTCTGCCTTTATATAGGCTTCCACTCTAGATATTACAGATGAAAGAATCTTAGGTTTACAGCCTTAGAAATTACAAGTGAAAGGGTCTTGGGTTTACAGCTTTAGAAATCACATAAGAAAGGGTCTTGGATTTATAGTTATAGAAATCACATATGAAAGGGTCTTGGTCAATGGAGGAGAGGGGTGGGGGTTTGATCTTGTTTAAGTAAAAACAATGTCTTCCAGAGAGATTCCCCCACACCATATCTATTTACAGGAAGGTGATGTGGAGGTGCCAGTCGGCCAGCCTTTTCTTCTATTGAAATGCAGTGTGGAAGTCAAGGGGGAGGTGATCCTAGATGCCTGACTCTCCTTTTCCAGTAGTACTGCAAGTTATAGCCAGAGAAGTCAGACAAGAGAAAGAAATAAAGGGCATCTGAATTAGTAATGAGGAAGTCAAACTGTTGGTCGCTGTTTGCTGAATGACATAATTATATAACTAGAAAACTGAGACATCTGCCACCACCTGCAGAAGTCTGGCCTGTAGACCCTGACTCAATGATGGATGAATGAATTCACTCTCACACCATTACAGTGCTACAAGTGGGCTATGAATGGCCATTGGCTGCTTTCAGAGGGCAAAATGCAACCAATCAAAAAATACCCTCCGTCCATCTACACATTTATTCAGTCAAGATTTTACAACAGACTTTCTAAGTTAACACACTTATGGATAACTAACAAGGTTAAGAGAATGGTTTTAAGACTGATTAAAGCTTTAGGTTCCAGGGCCCAGAGTAAATACTATCAGCAGGTAATTCCCCTTTGATCTTCCTTGGAGATGCCAACCAGAACAAAATTTACATGAGTAAACAGAGTAGAGACAAAAGGATGTGGGGTAAAGCCTTTGGTTGTCTCTGTCTCTTTCCTATGCTAATGTTAATGAGGCAGTTGCCTTCAATCTGCCTCAATAAAAACTTTTAGCTTTCCCAACGGTTTGAGATTACAGTCTGTAACTCTTCCTAACAGTTAATATTTTGCAGCCAGCCACCCCAAGTGAATATCAACAGAAAACCATAAAGATTCATTCAAAAAGCTTCTAGAACTGGTAATTGAATTCAACAAAGTTTCAGAATACAAAATTAATGTACACAAATTAGTAGCTCTCCTATACACAAACAGTGACCAAGCTGAAAATCAAATTGAGAACTCTACCCCCTTTACAACAGCTGCAATAAAATAAAATACTTAGGAATATACTTAATGAAGGAGGTGAAAGATCTCTACAAAGAAAGCTACAAAACATTGCTGAAATAAATCATAGCTGAAACAAACAAATCGAAACACATTCCCTGCTCATAATTGGGTAGAATCAATATTGTGAAAATGATCATACTGCTAAAAGCAATTTACAAATTCAATGTAATTTCCATCAAAATACCACAATAATTCTTCACAGAACTAGAAAATACAATCCTGAAATAAATATGGAACTAAAAAAAGTTAATGTAGCAAAGCAAAAATAAGCAAAAAGAGTAAATATGGGGGCATTACATTATCCAACTTCAAACTATAATATAAAGGCATAACCACCAAAACAGCATGGTACTGTTATAAAAATAGGCATCTACACTATTGGGACATGATAGAGAACCCAGAAATAAAGCCAAGTATTTACAGTCAACTGATCTTTGACAGACCAAACACAAACATAAAGTGGGGACAGCACACCCTATTCAACAAATGGTGCTGGGATAATTAGCAAGGCACATGTTGAGGAATGAAATTGACTCTTTAGCTCTCACTGTATACTAAAATCAATTCAAGATGGATGAAAAAATTAAATCTAAGACCTGTAACCATAAAAAATTATAAAAGATAACATTAGAAAAACCCTTTAGACATTGGCTTAGGCAAAGATTTCATGACCAAGAACCAAAAAGCAAATGCAACAAAAAAGAAGATAAAAAGATGAACTTAATTAAACTAAAAAGCTTCTGCACAGCTACAGAAATAATCATTAGAGTAAACCAATAACCCATGGAGTGGAAGAAAGTCATTGCAATCCATACATTTGACAAAAGACTAATACCCAAAATCTACAAGGAGCTCAAACAAATCATTAAGAACAAAATGAACAATAACATCAAAAAGTGTACTAAGAACATAAATAGACATCTCTCAAAAGAATATATACAAATGGTCAACAAACATATGAAAAAAATGCTTGGCATCATTAATAATCAAGGAAATGCAAATCAAAAACACAATGTGATACCATCTTATTCCTGAAAGAATGGTCATAATCACAAAATAATAGATGTTGGTGTTGATATGGTGAAAAGGGAACACTTTGACACTGCTGGAAGTTGTAAACTAGTACAGTACAACTGTGAGGGATAAAAGACTACATATTGTGTACAGTGTACACTGCTGGGGTAATGGAAGCACCAAAATCTCAGAAATCATCACTAAAGAACTTCATGTAATCAAACACAAAGTGTTCCCCAAAACCTATTGAAATAAAAAACATTGAAAAATAAAAAATAAGAAACAATAAAATAAATTTTACAAACAATTTTGCTGAACTATTTTTAACCTTACATTTTCAAACTTATATGACCTGTATACACATTTCAATGGTATACATTAATACTGTCTGAAAAAAAGTAGTCAGTAGGACAACATTTGAAGAGATATTTCAGTGTAGTCTTTAACTTTTCATTAAATTTACCTAAATTAATGAACAAATATCTAGGGACACACAAATTACCAAAACTGACTCAGGAAGCAATAGAGAATATTAACAGAACTATAACAAATAAAATGATTGAATTGGTAATCAGAATCCCTGAACAGTCTAAAACCAGATTGCTACTCAGGTGAATTTTATAAATTATTTAAAGAAGAATAGACATAATTTCTTCTCAAATTTTTCCAAAAATAAAAGAGGAGGAAACACTTTCTAACTTATTCTATAATGTCAGTGTTACCCTGACATGAAAACCAAACTTAAAAATTCCCAAGTAAATTGCAGACAATGTTCATTATCAGCACAGATGAAACGTAAGAAAAGTTATCAATGTGATGCACATTAACAGAATGAAAGAAAAAAATCAACTCAACGCAGAAAAATATATTTGACAAAATATAACATTTTTCTAAAAACAATTCAGAAAGCTAGAAATTGAATCTTCTTCAGCACAATAAAGGGCATTTATAAAAACTCACAGGTAACATCAAACCTAATAGTAAAAATCTGAAGACTTTCACCCTAAGATAAAGAATAAGACAAGTATGTCGTCTTTCACGATTATTATTCAATATTTTGCTGGGAGTTTTACATAGATAAATCAAGTAAGAAGACTAATAAAAAACATGCATATAGAAAAGTAATGATAAAAGTATCTCTGTTCCCAGATTACATGATCTTATATATAGAATAACCCAAAGAATCCATATAAAATCTAGTAGAGCTACAAAATAAATTCAGCAAGGTTGCAGGCTAATGAAACTAACATAGAAAACTCAGTGGTGTTTCTACGATGCATGGTCTGCAAAGGAAATGAACAAAGCAATTTCACTGCCAATAGCATCCAAAAAATGTTACTTAGGAAAAAAAATATCAAAGGAGGTCGACACGGTTTGGATTTGTGTCCTCACCAAATCTAATGATGAATTGTAATCCCCACTATAGGATGTGTAGCTCATACTGTGGATTATTCATACTGTGGATGATTGAATCATAGCTGTGGTTTCTAATAAGTAGTTTAGTGTCATCCCCTCCTTGGTCATATTCTCATGATAGTGAGTTATCTCAAGATCTGGTTGTTTAAAAGTGTGTGGCACCTTCCCCCGCTCTTCTCTCTTGCTCCTGCTCTGACCATGTGAAGTGTCTGCTCTTCCTTAGCCTTTCACCATGATTGTAAGTTTCCTGAGGCCTCCCCATAAGCAAAGCAGATGCTAGCATTATGTTTCCTGTACAGCCTGTAGAACTGTAAGCCAATTAGACCTCTTTTTGTTCATAAATCAGCCAGTTTCAGGTATAATAACTATTTATAGTAATGCAAGAACAGACTAATGCAGAGGTAAAAGATTGGTACACTGAAAACTACAAAACATTGCTGAAAATGTATATAACACCTAAATAAATAGAAGGACATCTGGTGTTTATGTATTGGAAGGCATAATGTCATTAAGAAGTCAGTACTATCCAAAGAGATATACACATCAAATGTGACCTTTATAAGAATTCCAATGGGCTTATTATTTTAAAAAATGGAAAAGCCCATCCTTAAATATATATATATATAAATTTATAATATTATATGTAATATATGTACATAAAACATATATAAGATATATGATTGTAAGGGGCCTCAAATAGCCAAAATAACCTTGCAAAAGAACACAATAAGAAGGCTTACAATACCTGACTTAAAAACTTATGAAAAGCCAGGCATGGTGGCTCACACCTGTAATCCCAGCACTTTGAGAGGCTGAGGCAGGTGAATCACAAGGTCAGGAGATTGAGACCATCCTGGCTAATACAGTGAAATCCCATCTCTATTAAAAATACAAAAAAAAAATTAGCCAAGTGTGGTGGCACACTTCTGTAGTCCCAGCGACTCAGGAGGCTGAGGCAGGAGAATAGCTTTAACCTGGAAACTGGAGGTTGCCGTGAGCCAAGATCATGCCAGTGCACTCCAGCCTGGGTGACAGAGCCAGACTTCATCTCAAGAGAAAAAAAAACTAGAGCAATCAAAGCAATGTAGTATTAGCTTGACTCCTTCAACAAATCATTCTGTGACAAATGGACAACCAAATGCATGACAAGGTAGTACACTATCTCACACCATAAACAAAATTATCTCAAAATGGATACAAAAGCTAAAGTAAACCATAAAATGCTTATGAGGAAACATAGGGGTAAGTCTTCATGTCTTTGAATTTGGCAATAAATTTCAAATAAAACACTAAAATTACTATCAATAAAATAAAAAACTTAGATAAATTAGATTTTATCAAACATTTAAAATACATTGAAAACACTGTTAAGAAAGTGAAAAATAACCAACAGAGTGAGATAAAATATTGGTTAACCAAATATATGATAAGGGTATCATACTAAGAATATATAAAAATTGATCACAGCTCAACAACAGAAAGACAAACAACCAATCATAAAAATTGGCAGAGAGTTTGAATAGACATTTCTCCAAAGAGGATATGCAAATGACCAGCAAGCACATAGAAAGGTATTCAACATTATCAGTCATTATAACAATGCAAATAAAAACTATAGTGAAGTGCCACTTCACATTCACTAGATTAGACATATTACAAAAGGAAAAAAAAAAGGTATTGACGAGAATGTGAAATGAGAACTAGTATACATATCCAGTGAGAATGTAAAATTGTGCACTCTATATGGAAAATAGTTTAGTAGTTCTAAGAATGCTAAACATAAAGTTGTCATATGACCCCCACAATTTTCTTGACGATACACACTCAAAGTAATAGAAAAAAGTCATCCAAATTATTACATGAATACACATATCCATAGCAGCAGTATTCACAATAGCTAAAATGTGTAAACAGTCAAATTTTCCATAAGCTGAGTAATGAGTAAACAAAGTGTGGTATACAATGGAATACCATTTAACTTAAAAAGGGAGAACTTGAGTTAATTTTTGTATAAGGTATAAGGAAAAGGTCTAGTTTCAGTTTTCTGTATATGGCTAGCCAGTTTTCCCAACACCATTTATTAAATAGGGAATCCTTTCCCCATTGCTTGTTTTTGCCAGATTTGTCAAATACAGGATGTTTGTAGACATATGGTGTTATTTCTGAGATCTCTGTTCTGTTCCATTGGGCTAGATATCTGATTTGGTACTGGTACCATGCTGTTTTCGTTACTGCAGCCTTGTAGTATACTTTGAAGTCAGGTAGCTTGATGCCTCCAGCTTTGTTCATTTTTCTTAGGATTGCCTTGGCTATATGCGCTCTTTTTTGGTTCCATATGAAATTTAAAGTAGTTTTTTCTAATTTGGGGAAGAAATTCAGTGGTAGCTTGATGGGAATAGCATTGAATCTATAAATTACTTTGGGCAATATGGCCATTTTCATGATATTGATTCTTCCTATCCATGAGCATGGAAAGTTTTTCTATTTGTTTGTATCCTCTCTTATTTTCTTGAGCAATAGTTTGTAGGTCTCCTTGAAGAGGTCCTTTACATGCCTTATAATTTGTATTCCTAGGTATTTTATTCTCTTTGTAGCAATTGTGAATGGGAGTTTAACCCATGAATTGGCTGTCTGTTTGTCTATTATTGGAGTAGAGGAATGCTTGTGACTTTTGCACATTCATTTTGTATCCCGAGACTTTGCTGAAGTTGCTTATCACCTGAAGGAGATTTTGGGCTGAGGTGATGGGGTTTTCTAAACACACAATTATGTCATCTGCAAACAGAGACAATTTGACTTCCTCTCTTTTTATTTGCATATACTTTATTTCTTTCTCTTGCCTGATTACCCTAGACAGAACTTCCAATACTATGTTGAATAGTAATGGTGAGAGAAGGTAACCTTGTCTTGTGCCACTTTTCAAAGGGAATGCTTCCAGTTTTTGCCCATTCAGTATGATATGATTAACTCAAGATGGATTAAGGACTTAAACTATAAGACCTAAATCTCTAGAAGAACACCTAGAAACCCTAGAAGATAACCTAGGCAATAAAATTTGGGACACAGGCATGGGCAAAGACTTTATGACTAAAACCCCAAAAGCAATGGCAACAAAAGCCAAAATTGACAAATGGAATCAAATTAAACTAAAAAGTTTTTGCACAGGAAAAGAAATTACCATCAGTGTCAACAGGCAACCCAGAGGATGGCAGTACATTTTTGCAATCTATCCATCTGATAAAGGGAGAATACCCAAAATCTACAAGGAACTTAACCAATTTACAAGAAAAGAACAACCAACCACATCAAAAAGTGGGCAAAGGATATGAACAGGCACATCTCAAAAAAAGACATTTATGTGGCCAACAAACATATGAAAATGAGCTCATCATCCCTGGTTATTAGAGAAATGCAAATCAAAACCACAATCAGAAACCATCTCACACCAGTTAGAATGGCGATCATTAAAAAATCAGGAAACAACAGATGCTGGAGAGGATGTGGAGAAATAGGAATGTGCTTACACTGTTGTTGGGAATGTAAATTAGTTCAACCATTGTGGAAGACACTGGTGATTCCTCAAGGATCTAGAACCAGAAATACCATTTGACCCAGCAATCCCATTACTGAGTATATAATGCCCAAAGGATTATAAATCATTCTACTATAAAGACACATGCACATATAAGTTTAGTGCAGCAATATTCACAATAGTAACAACTTGGAACCAAGCCAAATGTTCATCATTGATAGAATGGATAAAGAATATGTGGCACATATATACCATGGAATACTATGCAGCCATAAAAAAGGATCAGTCATGTCCTTTGTAAGGACATGCATGAAGATGGAAACCATCATTCTCAGCAAACTAACACAGGAACAGAAAAGCAAACACTGCATATTCTCACTCATAATTGGGAGTTGAACATGGGAACACATGGACATAGGGAGGGGAACATCACATACCAGGGCCTATTGTGCAGTGGAGGACTAGAAGAGGGATAGCATTAGGAGAAATGCCTAATGTAGATGACAGGTTGATGGGTACAGCAAACCACCATGACACGTGTATACCTATGTAACAAACCTGAACTTTCTGCACATGTATCCCAGAATTTAAAGTATAATTTAAAAAAGGGAGTACAGATACAGGTTATGATGAAGATGAACCTCAAAAGATGCTAAGTGAAAGAAGCCAGACACCAAAGGCCAGACATTGTACAATTCCATTTATATGAACTATCCAGCAGAAATAAATTGTGGTAGCTAGAGTCTGTGGGGATGGCAAATGGGGATAAACCACACAATTGGTAAATAGCTTTATTCTGAGTGATGGATATGTTTTGGAACCAGATGGAAATAGTGGTTACTCAACACTGAGTATAATAAGTGCCACTGAATTGTTCACATTCAAATTATTAATATTATATTATTGAAATTTCACCTCTCTCTTTCCTTACACACACATAAATTTATCCTGAAAGATATATATTCTAAATGTACTTTATTTCAAAGTAAAAGTAGTTTGTGGGGTTTTTGTTGATAATTTTTTAAGCTTTCACCAAAATGCAAATAACTGGGTACTTCTTGGGAGTTCTGGGAACAGGAGATAGCTAATCAAAATTATAAATCTTCTAGAAGCCTATCTACAGCTCCGTTCAGCTGACAATCTGGTGAAAGGATGATGAAAAATTCTAGGGTGCCCAGCTGCCCATTAGAGAATAGGATGATAGTTGGAGTATAGATGAAATAAATAAGAGAGGCCATCAGTTGATATGGTTGAAATATCAGTGATAATTACATGGAAGTTTATTATATTAATTGATCTATATTTACATATGTTTGAAAATTTTTAATAACAAAAATACTTTATAAAGGAATATATACAACAAAAATCTCACTAGATTTAGCAAACTTCTTTGATTGTGCTGATTTCTTCTAAACAGTTGTATTTTTACTATCTGCACTTTATTTCTTCATATTTACTTCTGAACCCATTCCAATCAAGAATTTGTTATTATCACTTCACAAAAGTGCTTCTAAAGTATATATTGGTTTATCCAATTTTCTCACTCATCTTAGTTGAACCAACAGCTGCATTTGATACTTTTGTTCAATCTGTCTTCCTTGAGAAATTCTTTTACTTTCCTTGAAATTACACTGTGTTAGGCCATTCTTGCATTGCTATATATAAATACCTGAAACTGAGTAATTTATAACAAAAGAGGTTTAACTGGACCATGGTTCTGCAGGCTGTAAAGAAAATATGGTGGCATGTGCTTCTGAGAAGCCCTCAGGGAGCTATTACTCATGGCAGAAGTCCAGTCAGGAGCAGGCACTTCACATGGTGAAAGCAGGAGTAAGAGATTGAGGGAAGAGGTGCTACACACTTTTAAATGACCAGATCTCATGATAACTCACTCACTATCATGAGGACAGTATCAAGGGGCATGATGGATGCTAAACCATTCTTGAGAAATCTGTCCCCACCATCTATTCACCTTTCACCAGGTACCACCTCAAACACTGAGGATGACATTTTAATATAAGATTTCAACAGGAACATACATCCAAACTATATCATTCCACCCCCAGTCCCTCCCTAAACTCATGTACTTTTTACATTTGAAAACACAACCATGCCTTTCCAGTAATCCCCCAAAGACATAACTCATTCCATAATTTATTCAAAAGTAGAAAGTACAAAGTCCCATCTGAGACAAGGAAAGTTATTTCCACCTATGACCCTGTAAAATCAAAAAGAAGATTACTCCCATAATACAATGGGGATATAAACATTGGGTAAACATTTCTATTCCAAAAGGGAGAAGTTGGCCAAGGATACAAGTTTCTTCAAAGACACATAATTTGTCATTTTTTTCTCTATTCCATGAGTTACCTTTTTCACTTTCTTGATGGTGTCCTTTGAAGAATGAAAGTTTTTAAATTTCATGACATTGAATTATCTATTTTTTGATTGCTTATGCCTTTAGTGATTGTCTAGGAAATTCCCTCATCTACGGTCACAAAGAGTTATGCCTATGCTTTCTTCTAAGAGTTTATAATTTTATCTCTCACACTGAAGTCTATTTTCCATTTTCAGATCATTTTTGTAAATGATGCTATATAAAGTACAATATTTTTTTTATTTGAGACAGAGTCTCACTCTGTTGCTCAGGCTGGAGTGCAGTGGCGCAATCTCGTCTCACAGCAACCTCTGCCTCCCAAATTCAAGTGATTCTCCTGCCTCAGCCTCCTGAGTAGCTGGGACTACAGGCATGCACCACTATGCTGGGCTAATTTTTGAATTTTTAGTAGACACGAGGTTTCACCATGTTGGCCAGGCTGATTTTCAACTCCTGACCTCAGGTGATCCGCCCACCTTGGCCTCTCATAGTTTTGGGATTACAGGCCTGAGTCATCGCGTGGGGCCAAAAAATTTAGTATTTTTCTTGCATGTGGATATTCACTTGTTCCAGTACTATGTGTTGAAAAGAATGTTTATTTCCTTTTGAATGGCCTTGGCAGCCTTGTCTAAAATAGAATAACTATGGTGTATGGGTTTATTTATGAGCTCTCCATTGCATTAATTTGATATATATGACTGCCCTTTGTCAGTTAACTCATAATCTTGATTACTGTAGCTCTATAGTAAATTTTGAAATTTGGAAGTGAAAGTCAATTCTCTAATTCATTTTTAAGACTGCTTTATATAATTTAAAATTAATTTCAAGAGCATTTCCATCTTAGCCATATTAACTATATGATTCCAATCCATTTGTTCAAATCTTCTTTAATTTCTTTCAACATTGTCTACTCTTTTTGAAAGAGTTTTTATAGTATTGGTGTTAATTATCCTTTAAATATCTCAATAAAATCAGTAAAGTCTTATGAACCTGGGAATTTCTTACAAATACAAATTCCATATCATTACTTATTATAGGTCTATTCGTACCTTCAACTTTTTTTGGTAAGATTTGAGTAAGATTTAGTAAGATTTATGTCTTCTTGGAATTTGTCCATTTCTCCAGATCACCTTAATTTTTAACTTACAAGTGTTCCTATTATTGTCTTACACTCCTTTTCTCCTCCTTCAAGTTCCCTTCTGCTGTCTGAATGTTCATTTTTCTTTTTTTATTTAGGCAATTTGAATCTTTTTTTTTCTTAATCTTCTTAAAAATGTGTCAATTTTATTAATCTTTTTATAAGATCATCTTGTATTTTTAATTTTCCCCATTATTTTTCTCATCTGCATTTAATTTATTTCCATGATAATTATTACTATTCCTTTTGGGGGCTTGGTTTCTTTTCATTACTAGATTATTTAAGTGGAGAATTAGTTTATTGATTTGCAAACACATGAATTTGCAGGTATAATTTTCCTTCTGTGTACTGCTTTAGCTTCATCCCACACATTTTCACGTATTGTGTTTTTATTTACATTCATCTTAAAATATGTTTTAATTTTCATTGTGATATTGTTAATTCTTTTCATTCAATCAGGATTGTCTTGTTTAATTTGCATATACTTATAAATTTAATAAATGTCTTATCTTACTAATTTCTAATTTTGTTATCCTCTAGTCAAGATAATTTGCATAATTTTAATATCTTAAAATTAATTGACATTTGTTTTAAATCATGACATATGCCCTACTCTTGAGAATGCTTCATGTGTACTTGAGAAGAATATTGCTGTTGTGTGCAGGGTTTATATATGTCTGTTAGGTCTAGTTGGTTCATAGTATTCTTCAAACCTTCTACTTCTTTGTTGATATACTTCTGAATTTTTCTATTCACTATTAAAAATGGAGTATTGTAGTATCCAGCTATTATTTTTCAATTATTTATTTTCTCCTTTTATTTGTTCATTTATTTATTGATATTTGAGGTGCAGTTTCACTCTTGTTGCCCAGATCTTGGCTCACGTCAACCTCTGTCTCCTGGGTTCAAGTGATTCTCCCGCCTCAGCCTCCCAAGTAGCTGGGATTACAGGTGCCTGCCACCACATCAGGCTTTTTAAAAATATATATATATTTTTAGTAGAGACAGGGTTTCTCTGTGTTTGCCGGGCTAGTCTCAAACTCCTGACCTCAGGTGATCCACCCACCTTGGCCTCCAAAAGTGCTGGGGTTACAGGCTTGAGCCAACATGCCCAGCCTACTTTCTCCTTTTAATTTTGTTAGTTTTTGCTTCATATATTTTGAGGGCTCTCCTAATAAGTGAATATATGTTTTCAATTTTTATGCCTTTGTTAGAAATCAATTTACAATTGAAATGTTTCTCTTTATCTCTAGCAATATGTTTTGTTTTAAATTTACTTTGTGTAATGTTGATATGGGCACTCTAGCTTTCTTATTGTCGCTATTTGTATGACACATGTTTGTAACAGCCTCTCAATTGTCTCTTAACACATATCTATCCCATTTACATTTTATTCTTCATAGTGCAGCCAAAGTGAATGTCATGATACATAAACTAGATCATATTGCTGTTGTATACAGAAATCACGAATGCATTACAATTTAACTCAGAACCAAATTTAAGTTTCACATATTGTTCTACAATGCCATACATAGCCTGGCCCATAATCACCTCTATGACTGGCTCTTTTACCACTCTTTCTGATATTTATATGACCTCAGATATGGCCTTTTGAATTTCTTTAAGCATACTATCAAGATCTTCAGGGCTTTGGCATACTCTGCATTCTCTGCCTGTAACGCTTTTCCCTAGAAATCTGCAGAGCTTGCTGTCTTACTTCATTCAGATCTTTGCTAAAATGTCACCCCATGAAAGGACTTAACTGTCCACCCTATCAAAATATGACTTCCAATTCCGCCACTTCCCACTAGCCATTTGTTTCCTTTTTCTAGCCTTATTTTTTGTCATTATCCGACATGTATAAACATATTTATTGTTTATTTCTTATCACAAAAGTTTAAACTACATGAGAGCAAGGGCATTCTCTGTTCCTTCATTATTGTATCACCCATGCCCAAATCAATACAGAGGAAATCGATGGTGCTCCAAAAATATCTGATAAGTACATGGATATTAGTAAATGAGTTTATATTTACCTCTTCAGAAATTGATAAATATTAAAATAGTACATATACTTCATTCCCCATCTTCCTTCTTCTGTAGCTCTTCCCCATTAGTTTCCTTCTTCCTCATACAAGAATAATATAACTGTGAAGTGTATGTTTTGAAACTTTCTTATCGGGCAAGAATTTGGCTTTTTAGTCTGTTCTTATTAAAACAAGCATTTAACATTTTTTTCACCCTAGAAAGAGAAATATACATATATATATATATGTATAAATGTATAAATGATATGCATACACACACACATATATATGTAATTTCTAGGCATATTTTTCAAGTTATCAACCTAAAAGTATGTTTATAATAAAGTCATCATCTTTGATTTTACATTTATTCTTATTGGTTTATTTTGCTCACAAGGCAAATAAAGAGGAAAAATCTTTGCTCTGTGGTTCCAGATGGCCTACTTAACCTGGTACAGCCATCTCATGTGCCTATATTGATTAAAAAACAACAACAACAACAATAAAAACCAAGAATATGTCCAGGCATTGTGGCTCACCCCTGTAAACCCAGCACTTTGGGAGGCCGAGGTGGGCTGATCACCTGAGGTCGGGAGTTCGAGACCAGCCTGACCAATATGGAGAAACCCCATCTCTACTAAAAATGCCAAATAAGCTGGGTGTGGTGGTGCACACCTGTAATCCCACCTACTAGGGAGGCTGAGGCAGGAGAATTGCTTGAACCTGGGAGGCAGAGACTGTGGTGAGCCAAGATCATGCCAGTGCACTCCAGCCTGGGCAAAAAGAAAGAAATTCTGATACAAAGTAAAAACAAGAATGTATACATAGCTCAAAAGTAAACATGTTTTATAAGAGGCTATCAACTACCATAGATGTAATATGTGACTGGTAGGCACCTATCAAAATTCAAGAATATTTTCTGACTTTCTAAAGTTTTACATTACTTATTTCATGGCATCTTTATTAAAAAGAGAAGTTATATGTTTTGGTTAACAAAGCTTCCCTGCTCCTAGAAGATACATTAATTATATGGGATAAAATTCTGTTCTGAATTCATATAAACACTAACTTATCTCCCTTACTCAGAAATTATTTCTTCTTCATCCGCTCTACTCTTATTTTATATTTATGTTTTCATACACGGCTAGAAACTCTAGCCATCTCTCCAGTTATAATCATAAATTACCGAGTTGAAATTCAGAGAATATGATTTTCCTCAATGAACTTTTTAACGCCTGTAAAAGATCAAATGATATAAATCAGCGCTCTGGCACAATTATGCTATTCTAAAGGTCATTCAGAACCTTCTCCCATCAGTAGCTTTTTAATGTGGATTCCTTGAGTTGTTTCCTGGATGAGCTGTAGCCTTGTCATTAATAGCAAAAAAATCTCTTTCAAAAGACGAGGCACTTTGAAACTGACAACCATTTTAACTTACTGATCAAATTGTGTGATGGATTGTTTCCAATCACCATATCTTCATCTATGACCACTGGCTTTCAAAAGCTATTTCCTAATGCAGCAGTAAAATTGGCTTCAATGCTGGACACAGGCCAACTACCCCTGACTTTGTTCTTCTGATGGGTTCTATCAAAGGGCTTTGAGAAGCTTTTGGCAGCATTTTGGCTTCTTTCTCAATAGAGTGGAAGCAAAAAGTAATTATCCATAAACAACCCTATCTATTTAAAAGTACCAAGTTAACTACTTCCTAAGCTAAGGAATTCTATTACATGAATGCTATATATAAAATATTTTTCAAACATTGAAAAGTGATTCTAATGAAAAATTACGTGTTTTCTGGAGATAAACAGGCTTTTAAAATTAAATGGGTCAGGTGCCATGGCTCATGCCTGTAATCCCAACATTTTGGGAGGTTGAGGCAGGCAGATCTCTTGAGTCCATGAGTTTGAGACCAGCCTGGGCAACATGGCAAAATGCAATCTCTACAAAAAATATAAATTATTAGCTAGGTATGGTGGTGTGTGCCTATAGGCCCAGCAACTTGGGAAGCTGAGGTGGAGGAGCCCTTGAGCCTGAGAGGCAGAGATTGCGGTGAGCACAGATAGCAACACTGCACTCCAGTGTGGGTGACAGAGAGACCATGTCTCGCACTCCAGTGTGGGTGACAGAGAGACCGTGTCTCACATAATTAATTAATTAATGTCTTTAAACTGAAATTATTCTAAGGCCTATATAAAAATTCACAAAAATTCTGAATGGTGCTTCTATTGACACTTTTATTTACAGGTTATTGATTTATTATTTTGACTGATGGTTCTTTTCCCACAAGCAGGTTGTCAATATCCATATCAGCATTAAATACACATCAATTAGCTTTTAGGAAAAACAAAATAAAAACCACATATTAATTTTTTAGAATTAGAAAAGCAATCAAAAATGACACAAGATGATGTACTTAAAGCCTCTAATAAAGAAAATGAACAATGTGATAATATGTTTATTCATTTTTTTGCTTTTGTTAAAGCAAAACAATAGAGACGATTTGCAGGCATATTTCACAGATCTGTGATGCTTTATATATACTTACGAAAGTAAACACAGATGAGCATGTAGATGCTTTATCACTGTCTATAACAAATAATTAAGACATTTATTCTGTTTTTATATAGATTTTAAATGCACATTGATATATATGGAGGAGACTAATGAGCTTCAAGATCCATGTAAATATAATCACTCAAGACCAAGTAGTGTTCTTCTAGAGAACCATCCTAACTTTCAAAGTGATCATGCATGCTAATAAAATTATCTTTTTGGGAAAAAGTCTCCACAAAAAGTAAAATCTGTGGTTAAATGACTTTTTGAGTTTAAATGCATTCAAGCTTGCTTTTTAAGCTTCTAAAACTTCTGTCATAGTTCATCAACTGAAATATTTTTGTCAAAAGTTATGTGTTTTAGCCAAATCTACAAGACAAATAATAATAAAAAATGTGGCCTTTAGTTTTTGTTATGGACTGCATACGTTTATTATGTGGCTGTTCACCACCCCTAATGTGATGGTATTTGGAGAGATAGAGAGTTATGCACTTTGGGAGATAATTAGGACTACATGAGGTCACCAGGGTGGGATCTTCATGGAAGGATTGTTATAGTTTTAAGAATAGACATTAAAGAGCTTACCCTTTCTCTCTCTCTGAATATCCACTGTAGAAAGGCGATGTGAGCATACAGAGTTGATCATGTGCAACCCCAGAAGAGTTCCCTCACCAGGAACTGAATTGGCTTTCAGCTTGATCTTGGAATTTCCAGCAAGTAGAGCTGAGAAAAAATAAAGTTACATAGTTTAAGCCATCCAGTCCATGGCATCTTATGATGGCAGCTCAAACTAACACAGTTTTTTAAAAAATTAATACTGTTTTAATTGACAAATATTAATTGTATATATTTATGGAGTATAAGTTGACTTTTTTTTTCAAAGACAGGGACTTGCTTTGTCACCTAGGCTGGAGTGCAGTGTCATGATCACAGCTCACTGTAGCCTTGACCTCCTGGGCCCAAGTGATCCTGCTGCTTCAGACACCAAGTAGCTGGGACAATAGATGTGCAACACAACACCTGGCTAATCATTCTATTTTGTAGAAACAGAGTTTCACCAGGTCGCCCAGGCTGTTCTCAAACTCCTGAGCTCAGGCAATGTGCCTGCTGTGGCCTCTCAAAGTTCTGAAATTACAGGAGTGAACCACCATGCCCAGCATGATATTTTGATATATGTACATAATATGAAGTGATTAAATCAAGTGAATTAACATATCTATCACTTTGTCTACCTATCATTATTATGGTGAGATATTTGAGATCTCTCCTCAGTTATGTTGAAATATACAATATATTATTATTGACTATAGTCACCCTACTGCATGGTGTAATAGATCCCAAGCTTATTTCTTGTATCTGAAATTTTGTTCCCCTTGGTAAACTCCCCATTTTTCACCTTCCCACCTCCCCACCTAGCCTCTGATAACTATCATTCTTTCATTCTGTGAGTTAAACTTTTTTAGATTCTATATATTCTAGGAAAGATAGAAAAAATAAGCATTTTTCTTTTGATTTCTTTTATTTTTCTACAGTAACTCTTTAAAACACTATTTTAATAAAATTCCATGGAACAATGTTCCATAAAAACCACCATAGCTTGCTGTGGTAAGAACAAACTGGCATTTTATTTTTTTATTTTTTTAATTTTTTATTGGATTTTAGGTTTTGGGGTACATGAGCAGAGCATGCAAGACAGTTGCATAGGTACACACATGGCAGTGTGCTTTGCTTTCCTTTTCCCCTTCAACCACATTTGGTATTTCTCCCCAGGCTATCCCTCCCCACCTCCCCCTCCCACTGGCCCTCCCCTTTTCCCCCAAATAGACCCCAGTGTTTAGTACTCCCCTTTCTGTGTCCATGTGTTCTCATTTTTCATCACCCGCCTATGAGTGAGAATATGCGGTGTTTCATTTTCTGTTCTTGTGTCAGACAAACTGGCATTTTAAAGATGAATACTGATAACAGGTATCTTTAAGAAGCAACAGAATAAATTGATATTAATTACTATGTTTCAGATACTATACACACACACACATATATGTTTAACCCTTAACTCCTAAATATGGCTAACTATTTTTAGAAATGAAGAAACTAAGGCTTAAAGAGTTAGGATAGCTTGTAACACCATAGACCTAACATACAAGAACTAGGAGTAGAATTTACAGTATCTAAAACCCTGTGTTCTTTCCACCAAGCCATATTACCTCTCATAACATGAACACTCTTTTTTAGTTCTCAATCTATCATGTAGTTAAGAGATCGTGTGGCTTGAGTTCTTATCCTTCTGTGAAACCAACACTAGGTTTAAGATGCTCTAGAATATTACTTTTCAAATTTCATTGCATTGATTCTCAATGATTCCAAGTTGATATTGTCTGAAGTTAATAGGAAACTCCATTATTAGGTATTGCAATTAATGTGAAAGTTAAGAATAAGAACTGATACAGTTCAATCTGGTAGAAATCTCAACTCTATTTAAATAATATTTTAAGCCTTTTGTACCACATTTATAAAATGAGTCAGTAATAGTAACATAACTTGTAGACTTACTTCAAGGATTAAGGGAGGCAATGTATCTAAAAGTATTTAGAAGTGCGCCTTACTGGTACCATGTAGATACTACATAATTACTAGTGATTTTTGTGATTATAAATGAAACAAAAGATGTTTCCTCCTCCTTTGGAAAAAAAAAAAGAAGAAACATAACTTATTTAGAAGCAGTTAATTGTTAGAAAATTAGTGACTGTACTTTGGTCTGAGATTTGGTCTGAGACTGGTTGGAGAAAACATAAACTTCATGAGAATAAGATGGCATGCTTATGAACTCGTCCATTGTGAATTTTGTTGTTTCATAAAATAAGAAAAAGGACTTTATTATATTCACTGTTTTAGTTCCAGGATCTCAAAAAGTGCCTGGTATATATGAATTTGTTGAATTAATTCTGAATAAAAAGTTTGGTTTTATTCCTTATAGACAGTGTAGATTTCTATATGTGTTTCTGGGTGCAGGGGTAACTTGAAAATAATTTGAATGGGTCTCAGAAGCCATATATCCTAAAACTAGTCTTTCTCTTTGATTTCTGTCTGTTTATTAAGGAGGAGGTTTAATTCTGTTAGCATCAGTTTCCCTATTTCTAAGACAGAAATAATATCTGTCTTCTGCTGTAAACACATCCCAGGTTTGTATTTATAATTAATTGAGAACTAAAGACACTTAATAAATGCTAAATTGATATGTAAATATCACTTACCAAACAAATATGTATTGAACTAAGTCCCTAATCAAGAATGTATATTATAATCTCTTCACATATATGGCAAAAAAAATGACTTCTAAGATTTTTAAAATCTTAAAATTTAATTTAAATTTAATTTAAAAATCTAATATTTTTAAAATATTAAGCATCAAACCTCACTGAAGTTTTGTGATGGCAAGTCTTTATTACCAATGTCATAACAATATTTAATTACTTTAAAAAAACTAATAATTTTAAAGTGTAAAGTAAAACTTACTCTTTTTGGGTGGACAGTTAAATGATTTTTGACCAATGTATAAAATAATTTTTGTCTACCACAGTCAAGATATAGAATATTTTCATCAACATGAAAATTCTGCTATGGGGTAATTTGCCCTCTCCACCATTCCCAGCCACTATCCTTAATTCTTGACCAGAACTGCACTTCTTCAAGGGACACATTTTCTGCATTTCAGGTCTCTTTGGAAGAGCTTGCAACACTTTGGAATTCAGACTTCTTTGCCCTGTTTGCCCTGTAACCTTAACTATTTGATTGGCTCAAAAATGTAAATTATTTCTTCGATTATCTGACATTTTCTTATTTCTACTGTGGTAGCAATGCTCCTGCTTTCATCTTGTATAAGAATGCTTTACACGTGCTTTATATATCCTTCATGGAAATTAAACTATGTTGCCTTTTTGGACATACAATACCATGCTCAAAAGAAATGTCAGATATAATTCTAATGCATCATTTCATCTCCAAAACGTAATCTTAATCAACCTAATGCTTTTATTTTGGTTGTCCTACTTCTATCATGCCCTACAGTTCCAAATTTTCTTCCAATTTTGCATATCAAAAATATTTGTGGGTTTTTTTTGTCTCTTTACATACTTTTAGATTTGGAATGTTATTTCAGGTTTGAAGACACTATAGGAAAATGCCAATTTCCTTGATGTCTTCAAGCTTGAAAGAAAGATATAGAAAAACTCCTTTAAAAATCCCAGTTTGACCTAGTAAACTTTCAAAGAAAGAGAAAAAGGAGACAGAAAAGGAAAGAGATAGAACGAAGGTGGAGGATGGGAAGCACTGATTGTAGCCAAAATGTCTACTCACCAATTTGTATATAGTTATTTTTCTATATATAACCTTCACATGAGTTTAGTCTTTTTAGAAATTCATGATTATGTGCATGGTATGCCTTCTTAATAATTATTTAAAAATTTGCAATAGATATGTCCCAATCTTAGAATTTCTATTTTTATAGTTACTTAAGCTGGTGTATAATTTAGAACAATATTTTACCATAACAAAAGTACTAAGAAAATTGCTGCATAAAATTACTGTCCCTTCACAATAAAACTTATTGTGAACCTCTGTATATAAACTCCAGTAATTTAGGTTGTGAAAAAAAAGAACTTACAAAGGTATTTCTTTCAGCAAATAATAAAATTATTTGTCAAGCTACTTTCCCAACATATGAACTTATGGTTCTCTTTTACATTCATCTTTTTTTCATTAATCAAGATTATGGTATTATATTCCAAACATAAATGATCTGCATGTTGTATTAGTATTGTTTTATATTAATCAGTGTCATTGTGAGAATTCATTGAGCAATTATTCAATACTCTAAATTGTGAACTTGATTTATATTTTTGTTTCCTGCTAGGCTACAGTTAAATCACATAATTGATGTAGTCTAATTTTGATCCACATGAAAGGGAAGAAATATGTACTTCTCTATTGAAATATGAAATTCTTCATATGGAACCAAAAAAGAGCCTGAAGAGACAAAGAAATCCCAAGAAAAAGGAACCAATTTGGAGGGATCACATTAGCTGACTTCAAACTATACTATAAGAATAAAATAACCCAAACAGCATGGAACTAGTATAAAAGTAGATACATAGACCAATGGAACAGAATATAGAAGACAGAAGTTAAGCCAGATACTTATGACCAACAAAGAATACAAAAACGTAAACTGTGGAAAAGACATCCTATTCAATAAATGATGCTGGAAAAATTGAATATCCCCAAGGAGAATAAAACTGGATCCCTATCTCTCAGTATATACAAAAATTAACCCAAGATGGACTAAATAGTTATATCTAAGACCTGAGACCATAGAAATTCTGGAAGAAAACATAGCAAAGACTTTTTGGACACTAGCCTAGGCAAATAATTGTTGATGAAGACTCCAAAAGCAAATGCAACAAAAGCAAAAATAAATAATGGAACTTAATTAAACTAAACAGTTTCTGAACAGCAAAATAAATAATCTTCAGAGTAAAAAAAAGCCCCTACAGACTAAGAAAAGTTTTGCAAATTATGCAATGAAAAGAACTAATATTCAGAATCTATAGGGAACGCAAATCAGCAAGAATAAGCCAAATAATCTCATTAAAATTGGGAAAATGGCATGAATAGACACTTCTCAAAAGAAGATATACAAATGATCAGCAAACATGAAGAAATGCTCAACATCACTGTATTAGTTTGTTTTTCCACTGCTGATCAAGATATACCTGAAACTGCAAACAATAAGAGGTTCAACTGAACTTAAGAGTTCCACATGGCTGAGGAGGCCTCAGAAACATGTCAGGGAGGCAAAGAGCACTTCTTACATGGTGGTGGCAAGAGAAGAATGAGGAAGAAGCAAAAGTGGAAACCACTAATAAACCCATCATATCTGGTGAGACTTGTTCACTATCATGAGAACAGCATGGGAAAGACCTGCTCACATGATTCAGTTACCTCCCCCTGAGTTCCTCCCACAACATGTGGGAATTTTGGGAGATAACATCAAGTTGAGATGTAGGTGGGGACACAGACAAACTATATCATTTTTCCACTGGCACCTCCAAATCTCATGTCCTTCCTCACATTTCAAAACCAATCATGCCTTCCCAACAATCCCCCAGAGTCTTAACTCATTTCAGCATTAACCCAAAAGTCCACAGTCCACAGTCTCATCTGAGACAAAGCAAGTCCCTTCCTCCTATGAGTGTAAAATTAAAAGCAAGCTAGTTACTTCCTAGATAAAATGGGGATACAGGCATTGTGTAAATAGAGCCACTCCAAATGGGAGAAGTTAACCAAAACAAAGAGGTTACAGGGCACATGCAAGTTCAAACTCCAGTAGGGAAGTCAAATTTTAAAGCTTCAATAATCTCCTTCTACTCCTGGTCTCGCATCCAGGTCATACTGATGCAAAAGGTGGTTTCCCATGGTCTTGGGCAGCTCTACCCTTGTGCCTTTGCAGGGTACAGCCTTCCTCCTGGCTGCTTTCACAGGCTGGCATTGAGTGTCTGTGGCTTTTCCAGATGCATGGTGCAGTCTGTCGGTGGATCTACCATTCTGTGATCTGGAGGACAGTTGCACTCTTCTCACAGTTGCATTAGGCAGTGCCCCAGTAAGGACTTCATGTGAGGGCTCCAACCCCACATTTTCCCTCTGCACTGCTCTAGCAGAGGTTCTCCATGAGGGCCCCACCCCTGCAGCAAAGTTTTGCTTGGGCAACCAGGTATTTCCATACATCTTCTGAAATCTAGGCAGAGGTTCCTAAACCTCAATTCTTGACATCTGTGCACCTGCAGACTCAATACCACATGGAAGCTGCCAGATATTGGGGCATCTACCCTCTGAAGCCACAGCCCAAACTCTACATTGGGTCATTTTAGCCATTGCTGAAGCAGCTGGAGCATACAGAGCCAAGTGTCTAGGCTGCACACAGCCTGGCCCATAAACCATTTTTTGTCTTGGGGTCTATGATGGGAGGGCTGCCATGAAGGTCTTTGACATGACCTGGAGACATTTTCCCCACGGTCATGGGAATTAACATTAGCCTCTTTGCTGCTTACACAAATTTCTGCAGCCAGCTTTAATTTCTCCTCTTAAAAGAAATGGATATTTCTTTTCTATTGCATTGTCAGGCTGCAAATTTTCTGAACTTTATGCTCCTTCCCTTTTAAAACAGAATGCTTTTAACAGTATCCAAATCATTTTTTGAATGCTTTGCTACTTAGAAATTTCTTCCACCAAATATCCTTTACCGCTCTCAAGTTCAAGGTTCCACAAATCTCTAGGGGAGGGCCAAAATGCCATTAATCTCTTTGCTAAAATATAGCAAGAGTCACCTTTGCTACAGTTCCCAACAAATTCCTCATCTCCATCTGAAACTGCATCAGTCTGAACCTTATTGCTCATATCAGTATCAGCATTTTTGTCCAAGCCATTCATCAAGTCTCTAGGAGGTTCCAAACTTTTCCACATTTTCCTATCATCTTCTGAGCCCTCCAAACTGTTCCAACCTTTGCCTGTTACCCAGTTCCAAAGTTGCTTCCATGTTTTTGGTTATATTTTCAACGCATCCCACTCTACTGGTACCAATTTACCATATTACGTTGTTTTCATACTGTTCATAGACATACTCAAAACTGATAACAATAAAAGATTTAATTGAACTTACAGTTCCACATCCCAAAAGTGGAAACAACAAAAAAATGGTTTAACTGAACTTACAGTTCCACAGGAGAGGCCTCAGAATCATGGTGGGAGGCAAAAGGCATTTCTTACATGGCAGCAGCAAGAGAAAAATGAGGAAGAAGCAAAAGCAGAAACTCCTGATACCACCATCAGATCTCATGAGACTTATTCACTATCACAAGAACAGCATGGAAAGACCCACGATTCAGTTACCTCCCCCTAAGTCTCTCCCACAACACATGAGCATTTTGGGAGATACAATTCAAGTTGAGATTTGGGTGGGGACATAGCCAAGCCATTTTAATCACTAATCATCAGGAAATGCAAATTAAAACTGCAATGAGGTACCACATTAATGCATCCAGAATGACCATTATTAACAAGTCATTAAGCAATAGATGTTGAGATGGATGTGATTTAAAAGGGAACACTTACACACTGCTGATGGAAATATAAATTAGCACAACCTCTATGAAAAACAGTATGAACGTTTCTCAAAGAACTAAAAGTAGATTTACCATTCAATCCAGAAACCCTACTATTCAAAGGCAAAAAAAAGTCCATGTTTCAAAAAAAGTCCCTGCACATGTACATTTATCACAGGATTCTTCATAATTCGAGTTTACCACTATAAAATTCAACCATGTAACCGAAAAAATTACTTGTTTTCCTAATGCTATTGAAATAAAAAATTAAAAGAATAAAGAATAGATTGAAATTTTATACAGTAAAAATAAGTAATAAATGATAATGCTTGTGTCATTTCTTCATTTTATAGGAGATTTTTATGATCGTTGCCCATGAACTTATCTTCAATTCTTTAGTTTTCATTTTGAAGTTTATTCAATATTTTTATCTTTAAGTATAAAGTATGGAAAACTTATGTTTATGAAATTTCAAAATGTCAGCTGGTTTATGATAGACCATGATAGTCTAGTTTATGATAAGACTATCCTTTTCATTTTATTTAAAAAGGCATTTATTTTTATAACAACTTTCCATGTTCTTACTTATTTATGGGAGCTAAATATTAAAACAATTGAACTAATGGAGATAGACAATAGAATATTGGTTCCCAGTGGCTAGGAAGGACAGTTGGTGGAGCGGGTGGTGAGGAGAAGTAGTGATAGATAAGAGTTTCTAGAAATCCTTTGAGCTTTCATATATTCCCAAAAAATAATTTCTGCTTATTAATCAGAAGTAGTTTCTGCTGCTTAAACCCCAAAACCCTGATGGATACACTAATCAGGAAGTAGAATAATCTGCTTTTAGTACATACATAACATATTGATGGTGCCTAGAGCAACTCTTACTGAATAGTTATTTAAATACAACATGTTGAATTGAGCCTTATAGTGTAAACATTAATTGAATCTCTGCTTTTAGCCACTCCTTAAAATCTTTCTGTAGGAATGACATACATGAATTACATGTTAGATTAAGCATAAAAGACTAAAAAGAATAAAACCTATGAAGTTAGTTAATTTTTAATATTTTTAAAATACTGATACTAACAAGGATATGTGTTAAGTCTCTTTAGATGTCTGGCAGAAAATCTTATCCCTCCTTCTCTCTTTTTCTCTCCAAACTATCTCTCTTTCTCTGATACTCCAAATTATCATTTTTTTGTAATCACATAAAGACCAAATAATTCTATAAAGCTTTTATGCATTATGCTGAACCTTAGTAGTGTCACAGAGTAAGGCATATAGAATGATAAATATGTAGATAGATAAGTAGATAATTGATTGAATATTATTGAATATCACTGAAAATAAATAAGTTGATAACAAGAACATGCTCATAGAAACTTCTTAAGAAGGGGTACATTATAAAAATATCAAGTTTCTGTTATACTCCTAAGCATTATTTTTAAACTTAATTTCTGTAGGGATTTTCAGTATCTTAAGTAGAGATAAGTTTCACAATAAAATCACTATCATTTAAATTAAAGAAAAAATGTTCCTGTGTCTTCTCTAACATTAAAGAAACAAACAAGTAGGGAAGAAAATTATTGCTGATACAATATTTTTGCTCAAACACAAATCTAATACTCCCAATTACACAGGAATATCCTTTCACGAACAAAGATGTCTTGACTTATTTGTGGCCTCTATAATTTATTTCATTAATTGCTTTTGATTTTCAGTGTACAAATTATTTACTTCTTTGGTTAATTTTATTCTTCAGTGCTTATTATTGCTGTTATAAATAGGATTGTTTTCTTTATTTCTTTTCTGAATACTGTCTTGATCAATTTTGCATTGTTGTAAAGAAATACCTAATGATAGGTAGCTTATAAAGAAAATATGTTTCTGAGGCTCACAGTTCTGCAGGCTGTAAGAAGTATGGCATTGGCACATGCTTGGCTTCTGCTGAGGACTTTTGTGCTGCATCAAAATATGGCAGAGAAGGTGAAAAGGAAAGCAAGCATGTGCAAAGGGGGACTAAACAGGAGGATAAATCTCACTTTATAACAAACCACCTTCATGGGAACTAATCTATTCCCATGATAACTAATTTCATCTTTCCTGGAGAATATCTCACTAGAGGTAGAACAACACAAAGACTTTCATAAGGGACCTACCTCCATAAGTCAAACACCTCCTAACTAGCCCCAGTAACATCACACTGGGGATCCAATTTGAACATAAGTTTTAGGAGGACAAACCAATCATATCAAAGTAATAACAAAGACCTGTGGGGATCGCTCCTGCGAAAGGCCCTTGACAGGACCCTCGCCATCTTGAGCTTGAGCCCATACACGTTTCTCCTCTCATGGAGGCAATTGAGCTAAGGGAAAAGAGGAAGTCTGGTTGCATTGATTTTATAAACATCAATCTTTGCCTCTGACATTTGCAACAGAATGGCTGAGCTCAGGCTTTGTGGTCTAACGAGACATTGTGGGGTTAGACATTGTGTGCCTCCTACTTCCTTCTCTGCACAATAACTGTATGACTTTGTTTACCTCTGCTAACTTAATCATATTGTTTGCATATGATCCTATATGAATAGGCAAGTTAGAATGACATTTGGAAAGGTCCAGCTGTACCTTGTTAATGATCTTAGCTGCTTGTTTGACTGATTTTAGATAAACATATGTTTAGATTTTTGACCCCCTTTTGCAAACTTTATTGTCCCTTTGCTGTACACCCTATGATTAAGAGTCATACTTTCTGTATTCCTTTTCTTGTGATTTATGTTCTTGATTTTTTTCAAGATGAAATGGAATGTATGTCACTCCTCAAGCACTTAAAGGTATATAACCTGTGGTGTGCACAAATAAACTTGCTGTTTTGGCACTTGTTGCTCCAGCATTGCCTGGCAGTCCTCCAGACCCCACTCTCTATCTATCTTTTCTTCTGTGCACTCCCTCTTCCAGGTTGAGAACACTTGAGTGGGGCTGAGGCTCTCCACTGGTCAGAAGCCCGCCGGCAGACATGCCAGTCCCCCACAAAGACCTCATCATAAATGTATAGAAACTGAAATTATTTTTATATGTTGATTTGGTATCCTGTCACTTTCCTAAATTCAATCACTAGTTTTTATTTTGTAAGTGCCTTTAGGGTTTTGTACATGTAAGATCATGTCACTTATGGAAAGAGACAATTTTACTTCTCCCTTTCTGACATGGGTGCTTTTTGTTTACTTTTTTCCTAATTGCTCTGGCTAAGTTTTCTAGTACTATGTTGAATACAAATGGTGAGAGTAGGAAAAATTACAAATGTATAAAAAATAAATAACACATTCTTGAAAGCAAAAAGTCATTAAAAAATCAAAAGAGAAATTAGAAAATATCTCAGGACAAATAAAAATGTTGCCAAAAATACGGTTGCTGGGTCCTAAGATGGCCCTGAGAAGGGCCTTTCTCCATGCCCAGCTTGCGCTTTGGGCTCAGGTTCTTGGCTCACCTTGCTCGAGCAGAAAGCCTTAATACCATGGTGAGTATTACAGCTCCAAACAAGAGTTCACAGACCGAGAGAGTGAGCAGCAATGCAGTTTATTGAGCAAGCGAAAGTAAAAGCACCCACAGAATGGAAGGGGGCTGGAGGGGGTTGCCATTGTTGGTCAGGGCTACCTAGGCTCATATCCCCAAGTAATTCTGAGTTGCTGAGTGTTGCCCCCTAGTTCTGTGGGGGGAGAAGGCTTGTGATCATGAGTCACCTAATTTCTCCTCTTGAGTTGCTGAGTGTATGCCCCCTAGTCCTGAGTGGAAAGAGGGCTTGTGACCATGAGTGACCTAAGTTTCTCTTTCTGGTGGTTGTTTCCTAGTTTCTATCGAACTTGCAAGCAGACTCAGATCGTGGTTGAACAGTAACTTACAGTTGCTAACTGAAACTTTGAACACAGCCTCCTGATATTGTTGAAATACCAGTGTTGACCTTTTCCCATGCTAGGGTTTCCAAAAAGTTCCCCATTGACTCAAAACATTTTATTCCAATAAAACACACCACACAAAAACTTATGAGATGAAGCAAAAGTAGTAATAATTTAGAAGCTTATAGGAATAAACACCTTTATTAAAAAAAGAAAGATGTCAAATATGCAACCTAACTTTAATCCTCAATGACTTAGGGGAAAAAAAGAAAGAAAAACGAACAATGATAGCAGAAGGAAAAAGTAATTAAGACTAGAGCAAAAATAATCAAAATAGAAAATAGAAACATAACAAAAAAATCACCAAAAATTAAGAGGTTTTTAAAAAAAGATAAACAAAATTAATAAACTTTTAGCTAGACTAAGAAAAAAGAAGAGAGAAGACTCAAGTAAATAAAATTAGAAATGAAAGAGGACAGATTAAAACTGACAGCACAGAAACAAAAAGACTCGTAACTGACTAAAATAAACAATTATATGCAAATAAATCAGATAACCTAAAAAATTGATTTATTTCTAGAGATGCAACTTACCATAAATGAATTATAAAAAATAGAAAATCTTAATAGATCAGTAACAAACAAGGAGGGAATCTATAATCAGAAACCTCCCAACAAATGATAATCCAGGACTAAATGGCTTCCCTGGTAAATTTTACCAAACATTTAAAGAATAATTTATGCCACTCCTTCTCAGACTCTTCCAAAATATTGAACATATGTTAACTCTGAAAATTTGAGACAGGTGTCAGTTAATTTAGAAAGTATATTTTGCCAAGATTGAGGACACGTGCCCATGACACAGCCTTAGGAGGTCCTGACAACATGTACCCAAGGTAGTCACAGGATAGCTTGGTTTTATACATCTTAGGGAGATATAAGATATAAACATATGTAAGATAAACATTGGTTTGGGCAGAAAGGTGGGAAAATGTGAAGCACAGAGGGGAGGTGGATTCCATGTCATCTGTAGTTAAGAGACAAAAGGTTGCATTCTTTTGAGTTTCTGATTAGCCTCTCCAAAGGTGGTAATCAGATATGCATTTATCTCAGTGAGCAAAGTGGTACCTTTGAATAGAATGGGAGGCAGGTTTGCCCTAAGCAGTCCCCAGCTTGATAATTTCTTTAAGCTTAGTAATTTGGGGGCCCCCAAGATATTTTTCTTTCACACATATCACAATCATATGTGCAGTACATTTAATTTGAAACACTTCTGACTCAGCTATGGTTAAAAAAATAATCAATGCCCCTTATCTGTTATTGATGAGTTTTTGATTTATAATTGTTGTTATTGTTTAGAAGTAAAAATTTTCTTCTAAACACAATTTTCTAAACCTCCACTAATCTAAATAGTTTGACACACCTATATTTTATGGCCAATTTTTAACTTACTGTTATACACAAATTATACACTTGTGACTTTCAATTAACTCTATTACCAAAGACTTAGATCCTCCTACATACTATCATCTGCTTAGTTAAATTGTAGTATTTATTATGTATTATAGATATTATGTACTTGTTTTCTTGGGTTTCCAAACAAAATGCAAGAAGCTTAATTGTTGCATAGCATAGTATCTGAAATATAGAATACATTCAAGAAATCTTAATGAATTAATGAAAGAAACAATTAACACCGTATTTTTCTGCTGAGTAAGAAACCCCATGTTTAGCCTCAAATAAAAAGGTTAAATAATTTAAGGTTTATATTTGACGTTTTGAAAACTACAATAAGCTATCTTGCAGAAAATGAGGAACCATGCAACTTTTTCTGCATGAACAAAAATTCTACTAAATTAAAGTAGCATACATAGATTTGATTATCATGATGGCTGTTTTATATACTATTGAGTGATCAAGAGATAAAATGAACTAGTAATTATGTGTATGCTAATAGATGTCTCACAAAAAGAGATGAGAATTCTAGTAAATTACTGGCAAATACAGTGAAAAGAAATAGTAAGAGAATGAAGGTTTGAGTAGGTGGAGAAATTACTGAAAACAACAGAGATCAGTAGCATAATTAAGAAAATGCAAACAAGATCATAAATGATAGCAGTTAAGCTTGTATAAGAACCCCAGTAAAAGAGACATAAAACTGAAAGGATAAGCCCTGGGTAAGGGAGTAGTTTGATAAGTACATTTAATTGAGTCTAAAGGCACACAGGTCACACAAAAGTAAAAGAAATTATAAAAATGTCAATTGTGAATAATTAGAAAATCATATTAAGTATTATTAAATTTTATATCCAACATCCAGGAAAAGAAACCTTCTTTCAGACATTCTATTAAACCTACACTGAAAACTACCTCCTGCTTTCCTACAACAAAATTTTGCCACCATTAGTTAACTGTCCTTACTCTGGAGCTTCTGTAAATGAGAGAAGAATGTTTTATGTAATTGGATAAGTGTCCATGAATAAAATAGAGTTTTAATAATGTATGAGTCTATTAAAAGTCAAAAACAATATATGTTGATAATTTTCACTAAACCCTTTCCCCTGAATCCTCTATTGATAAAAATTATTGTTTTTCTTTTTGATATGTAAAGTTAAGGAAAAGGACAAGGTGACATCTTAGAATTTCTTATAGTGCCATAATATAATACTATACAAGGTTTTTGAATATATGTCTTATATTAGTCAATAACCAAATATAGTGCCATAATATAATACAATACAAGGTTTTTGAATATATGTCTTATATTAGTCAATAACCAAAAAGCCAACATCCCTAAACATCATTACTAGAATTTATAAAATGCTGGAAATAAAAGACAATATATTAGAATGTTTCCCAGAATAACTCTGATAGTTTGTCAAGGTTGATTAGGAAATTTTCTGTCATAAGAAAATATAAACACATCATTTTTATTATTTATATTGCCATCTAGCCTATAGTCTTGATGCAACATTAAGTCAAATTTAGTCATTGCAGACTATTTAAAATTTATCCCAGTAGATTTATTAAATTCAGATAAATTATATCAAGCAATGTTGGTATTTATTAACTAAAAAAACACTTCACAAGTCCCAAGACTTCTCTTGTAATTATTTTTTTACTTCCTTGCATATCACATATTTAATTTTGGAATAATTTAGTGTTACTCCCTCCTTTCTTGTCAGAGTTCCCAGATAATTTTGAAGACAAAATGAGAAAAATTCCTTAGGCTCTTGCACAAAAAAAGGTTCAAAGTAAGCATTTCATTTTTCACAGAACAGTAAAGAGGCAGCATATGTTGCAACATGTGTAAACACAATCTATAGAGGTGATTGGTGTCTCTCTGCCAAAAAATATGTAGAAATATTTGATAGGATGACATAGCTTATAAAAAGGTGTACTGCATTTCTATAATATATTTGTGGGATGTGATGGAAGACCTAAAAGTTTTGTTAAATATCTGAACTGCTTCTCAGTCTTGTAAATTCAGGTAGGTGAAACATTACCTCTAGACGAAGCCTAAAAAAGAAATCTGTAAGGGCAATTTCAAAAACTACAATTGACTAATCTGTTATAAAATTCAAATCTTACTCTAGTTTAAAAAGAAGAAAATGTAGTCACATGAAGTCATTACTGCTGAGATTTTCTGAGTCTAACAGAAATACTTAAATTTCTAGATATGCTATATAATCTTACATTAATTTTGTTCAGAAAAAAAACACATTAATGAAGAAATTGGTAGCAAACAGCAATGATATGTCTTCAGTTGTTGTTTATGATTAAGTGTAACTTCACCAGCAGAACACAGGTCAAAGGATCAATACCAAATAAAAGAGGATTAAGTACAAAACACAAAGAAATCAAGCATACCACCCCCATCTCTTTTAGCAATATGAATCACAGTTGTTTTTACCATGTTTCAGTAATGGATTCTTCGACAGGAATTAACACCAGATATGCATATGTCTGTTGAGTGACTTGCTGGTGTCACCAAAAATAATGTAAACTAAAAAGGGAGGTGAAAGAATAAGAATGCTGAGATAACGTTGGAAGTATTACAATGGAAATCATTAAGTATGACTTGAAGATGATAAATAAACTAGTAAGGATATTTATAGGACTTCCTATGAGAAGGATACTATGAAGAAAAACTGAAAAATTATCTGTAAACTCATGCATTAAAAAAATAATACTAAGGAAAATTCACTTTAGACTTTACCATGAAGACATACATATAATTCCCATGGGGATTATAAAGATTTACTAAGATGAAATATAGGACTGAAATTTATCTGTGGAAGGGAAACATTGCTCGATAAATACAGACTTGTTAGAGAAAACTAAAGTATCAAGCATCACTGTATGTGTTTATTTGCATAGATATCTAAAGTTCTAAGAATGAAATATACCTAAAAATTAGTTACACGAAGATTAGAGAGGAGAACAACTTACGAAGTCTTAGGCATACAATTCCTACGACTGATTACACAGTGAGATAAAAAGTAGATAATCAAATACTGACTCAGAAAGGTGGCACAGGGGCAAAATAAAGAATTAAGAGACAATTTCAAAAATGGAGACATCTGCTGGAAGCTATACTAAGCTAAAATCAGCATCATGATAAATTCTTTCTTTAATTTACTGATAATTTAATAAAAACATAACAAAACATAATAGATATAGATCTTATTCTATAAAATTAATATTAGTTGATTAAATTGAAATGAGAATTTGGTGGAAACAATGAGCATAGGTAAAGACAGAATAAAGTAAAATAGTCAAATACTTACCTAAATCTTTGAATAGGCAGATTGCAAATTTCATGATCTATACGTTGTGACTCTTAAAAGTAAATATAGTTTAAGAAGACTAAGAATCATAATGCTAAGTATATAGTTTATAAATGACAAGTGTGGAAAAGATAAGAAGTTAGTCTCTAAAAAATGAATACAATTTTATATAGATGCACTCAGTGTATTCATTTCTAGAAAAATACATTTTAAAAAGTGTAAAGGTTCTTGATTAATGGATCAGAAACAAATGTGACTCAAAAATTACGAAGAAAAGAGAAGCTATTTTTAATTTATATCCAGAGCAAGTTGAAAAATAAATAATACATATTTTCTTTTTGGAGTTGGTGAAATTATTAAAATGAATGACAGAAATAACACAAAATTGCTCAATCTTAATATAATGCATATCTATATTTAGAATACCATTCTTCAAGCTAAAAACTGTGGAACAAATACTGGCAAGAATAAACTAAATCCTAAAGTACTTGGCATTGATTTCGAGAGGTCACCTAATTGCTTTACATGAATCCAAGATCACAGTCTACCAAAAAAGTTTCCAGATGATATTACCAAACCACAGTTTATAATCATGTACAAATAATGGTATGCAGAATAAGTGAAAACAAATTTAGGTAGACAAATGCAACACTATTTTTTTTAAGTGGAAGAAATTGCATTCTGCAATTAGTGAGTTTGATTTACCTACAAAGAACATGGCAGTGTATATAGATAAAATAATGGTTTGTAAGTAATTTAAAACTCTGTGTTAGAAGTCAATTACCATTAAAACAACATCCACATATATCTGGATGCCAGTAGAAAACTATCAGAGAAAAGAAGGTGGACTAATTTACTCTCTAGGACTGATCTCTAAGCAAGGTGGTGCACATTGCATTCAGAAAAGAATATGGAGATCTCAAGCATATTCTGAACTGGCATAAATACCAGAAATTTTCACAGTGATAATACATTAAGGAGTCCAGTCCCTAGATTAAAAACCTGTGTGTGATATTTCAGATTTGATTACAGACAATTTAAAAGGCTTTACCTGGCAGACGTCATGGGGGAAAGCTGCCCTCCCCACACCAGACTTGCTAAACAGCCAGTGCCTGGGCAACTTTAAAAGGAGTTAACACAAGGACTCAGAACTTTTACTCAGGAACCTCTACTGAGTTCTTATTATAAGATGCAGGGTGGGGAGGAAAACATTATGGATGTTTTTCCTACTCTGACTTGGTACCATGTAAGTTTTTTTTTAATTCTAATTTTTATTTTAAGTTCTGGGGTATACACTCAGGATGTGCAGGCTTCTTACATAAGTAAACATGTGCCATGGTGATTTGCCATACGTATTAACCTAATGCCTAGGTATTAGGCCCAGCATGCATTAGCTATTTTTCCTAATGCTTTCTGTCCCCCCACTCCAACCCCCAGCAGTCCCTAGTGTATGCTGCTTTCCTTCCTGTGTCCATGTAGACTCATCATTCAGCTCCCACTTACAGGTGAGAACATGCAGTGTTTGGTTTTCTGTTCTTGTATTAGATTTCTGGGGATAATGGTTTCTAGCATCATCCACATTCCTGAAAAGGACATGAGCACGTCCTTTTTATGACTGCATAGTATTCCATGATGTATACATACCATATTTTTCTTATCCAGTCTATCACTGATGGCTATTTGGGTTGATTCCCTGTCTTTGCTATTGTGAACAGTGTTGCAGTAAACATACATGTGCATGTATCTTTGTAACAGAATGATTTACATTCCTTTAGGTATATACCCAGTAATGGGATTCCTGTGTTAAATGGTATTTCTGGTTCTAGATCTTTGAGGAATGACCACACTGTCTTCCACAACGGTTGAACTAATTTACATTCCTATCAATAACGTAAAAGTGTTCCTATTTCTCCACAACTTTGCCAGTATCTGTTGTTTCCTAACTTATTAATAATCACCATTCTGACTGGTATAAGATAGTATCACATTATGACTTTAATTTGCATTTCTCTAATGATCGGTAATGTTGAGATTTTTTTTCATCTTTGTTGGCCACATGAATATCTTGTTTTGAGAAGTGTTTTTGCATTTCTTTTGCCTGCTTTTTAATGAGGTTGTTTGTTCTTATAAATTTGTTTAAGTTCCTTGTAGATTCTTGTTATTAGACCTCTGTCAGATGCATAGATTACAAAAATATTCTCTCACTCTGTAGTTTGTCTGCTCTGATAATAGTTTATTTTGCTGTGCAGAAGCTCTTCAGTTTAATTAGATCCCATTTGTCAAGTTTTGCTTTTGTTGCAATTGCTTTTGGTGTTTTCATCATGAAATATTTTCCCCTGCCTTTGTCCTGAATGGTATTGCCTAGATTTTTTTTCTAGAGTTTTTATAGTTGTGGGTTTTACATTTAAGTCTTTAGTCCATTTTGAGTTAATTTTTAGATAGGTGTAAGGAAGGGGTCTGCTTTCAACTTTTTCTGTATGGCTAGCCATTGCCCCCAGCACAATTTATTTAATATGGAATCCTTTCCCGATTATTTGTTTTTGTCAGGTTTGTTGAAAATCAGATGGTTGTAGATATGTGATCTTATTTCTGAGTTCTATATTCTGTTCCATTGGTCTAGGTGTCTGTTTTTGTAGCAATCCCATGTTGTTTTGGTAAGTGTAGGCTTGTAGTATAGTTTGAAGTCCAGTAATGTGATGTTTTTAACTTTGCTCTTTATGCATAGGATTATCTTGGCTATATAAGCTCTTTTTTAATCCATATGAATTTTTAAATAGTTTCTTCTAATTCTGTGAAAAATATCAATGGTAGTTTAATGGCAATAGAATTGAATCTATAAATTACTTTGGGCAATGTGGCAATTTTTCCAATATTGATTCTATCCATGAGCATGAAATGTTTTTCCATTTGTTTGAGTCCTCTTTGATTTCCTTGAGCAGTAGTTTGTAGTTCTCCCTTTTCTTCACTTCCTTTGTTAGCTCCACTCCTAGATATTTTATTATTTTTGTAGCAATTATGACTATCAGCTCACTTATGATTTGGCTCCCTGCTTGCCTGTTCTTGGTGTTTAGGAATGCTTGTGACTTTTTCACATTGATTTTGTATTTTAAGACTTTGCTGAAGTTGCTTATCAGCTTAAAAAACTTTTGGGCTGAGATAGTGGGGTTTTCTGAACATAGGATCATGTTGTCTGCAAACAAAGACAATTTGACTTCTCTCTTCCTATTTGAATACTTGTTATTTCCTTCTCTTCCCTGATTGCCCTGGCCAGAACTTCCAATACTATGTTGAATAGGAGTGGTGAGAGAGAGCATCCTTGTCTTGTGCTGGTTTTCAAAGGGATTGCTTCCCGTTTTTGCCTATTCAGTATGATATTGGCTGTGTTTTGTCATAAATGGCTCTTAATAAATTTAGGTATTTTATACCTTCAATACCTAGTTTATTGAGAGTTTTTATATAGTGATGTTGAATTTTATCAAAGGCCTTTTCTGAATCTATCAAGATAATCATGTGGTTTTTGTCTTTAGATCTGTTTATGTGAATAATTACACTTATTGATGTGTGCATGTTGAACCAGCCTTGCCTCCCTTGGATGAAGCCAACTTGATCCTGGTACCAAGTAAATTTTAATCTTAGTTCTCCTTGCTTATTTCTCCCCAGCCCCAGAGCCCATAAAAATGTAAGTGCCCTTTGTTTGAAATTGTATTATTGGCTAAAGGTTTCACCTCAATAATCATATGTTGAAGCTTTAATCCTCAGTAGCTGAGAATGTAACTGTATTTGGAGGCAAGAGCTTTAAAGAGATAACTAAGGTCAAACTAGGTTATATGATATGGGTGGTATGTTAATTCAATCTTATTGTTGTTCTTATAAGAAGAGATGATATGGACACTGATACTCACAGAGGGAAGACCACATGTAGACATCTCAAGAAGACAACCATTCACTAGCCAAGGAGAGAGAGGCCTTAAAAGAAATAAACCCTAGCAATGTCTAGACCTCAGTATTCTAGTATTGAGGATGGTAAGAATGTAAATTTCTCTTGTTTAAGCCACCTAGTTAGTGGTGGCTCAAAAAGTACAAAGATTAGGTTTGTAGGATGGATAACTTTTACAAGTCTAATGTACAACATGATGATTACAATTAATAATACCATACTTCACACTTGGAATTTGGTAAAAGATCAGATTTTGTGTTCTCATGACAAAGAGGAGACTATGTGAGGATATTAGTATGTTAATTAACATGACGTTAGTAATCAGTTTATCACGTTTATTATGTAGAGCAAAGCATCAAAAAGCATCAAGCTGTACACCTTATATGATGTTTACTAGAAACTAAAATTGAAAACAAATAAAACTATTAGACAACAAAAGACAAGTGTTGATGAAGATGTGGCAAAATTGGAAACCTCATACATTGTTAAAATGAATGCAAAATAGTGAAGCCCGTATGGAAAACAGTACAGAGACTCATAAAGAAACTCAAAATGCAGCTACCATAGGATCCAACACTCCTATATCTGTGTACTTATCCAAAATAATTATATTCAAGATCTCTAAGAGACATTAGCATGCCCATGTTCATTGCAGCATGCATCAGTATGTTCATAACTTGATAATAACCTAAATGTCCATTGACAGATGAATGGATAAAGGGAATGTGGTATATACATGCAGTGCCATATTATTCAGCCTTATGTAAGAAAGAAATCCTGCAATATACAACAAAATGAGTGAAACCATTATGCTGAGTTTATTATAGTAGTTGAAATAAGCTAGTCACAGATGGATAAATACTGCATGATTCAAATTATATGAAATATCTAAAATATTCAAATTCAAATTCATGGAACCAGAAAGTACAATGGTGGTTTTCAGGACCTGGGGGCATGGAGAAGTAGGAAGTGGTAATCCATGGGCATAAAATTTTGATTATGCAAAATGAATAATAGAGATCTGTTACAGAGCATTTTTCCTACAGTTATCAATATTGTATTGTAAATTTAAAATGTGTTGAGAAGGTAGATCTCATGTTAATTGTGTTTAAGCTCAAAAAATAAATTTACTATAAAATCAAGTTATAAGTGCAAATATTGTGGAGTATTTATAATTCCCTTAAATTTCGACTTGGATGTACATATCAGATTAGTAATGAAGAACACAGAATCCTTCAGTAGCTCATGGAACCAACATTGCTAGGGAACAAAGTGTGGATATGGGGACTTTGCAGATATTTAGCTATTTCATAATATGGTAATGATTAAGGAGAAAAAAGTTTCTCAGATATGGCATAGTATCTTTTCTCCACTTTTTCACTTAATTATATTCCCTCTGGCTGTGGAATTTTGAGTTTCTTTATAAACATGTATGTATATGTGCATACACAAACATGTATCTTATAAACGGTTTTTTATTTCCTGCCTAAAACTTAATCATATTTATTTTTAGCATTAATTTCAAAATTTTGTTGACATTTTTATTTACTATTTCATTCAGAATTTGTTAACTTTGCCATATTTAAATGGTAGAAGAATCGGGATTAAAAAGTGAGCAAAAACAATAATAAGTTACTGAGCTTAGTATTTGTTAGCACATTAGTATACTGAATTATCATAACACTACGAGGTTACATTATTATTTTCCCTATTGTCCACAAAAGGAGCTAAACTTACTGACAGTAAATAGCCTGACCAGCTCATAAATGAAACTGCTTTTTTTTTTTCAAAACGCTTCAGAATTATGCTACTTAATGTGATTTTTAGCCCGATGGTGATGAACTATTAGGTAACCAGAATAGTTCAAAGGAGTCCAAACAGAGGTTACGACTCCTCTTATTTGAAAGGTTACAGTTGAGGTTTGATGGTCACTTGACAGGGATATAATGGAAATTAGAGCATTGTACAAGTGACTATTTCTCCAAGCTGTGAGATTCTCTTGTTCTAGATATGAAAGTAGATCTATGCAATGGAGACAGGTCAAGAGATGGAAAGACTATTTATTGATTTTTTTTTCCTGCATGACTTTATTTTTTGAACTGTGTTGTCAGGCATTTCCAGAATCCATATTTAACTGGAAGAATAAAGTGTCTCAGGGCTAATTATAATGTGATTGGATGACATCTCTCATTTTATGTTATCTGAGCCATCACTACCTTTCATTAATACACAGACAATCAAAAATGAATACACGAACAGTGTGAAAAAGAGTTATAGAGCAATGCAATAGATGCATGTGGTCTATTGTATCATGTTATTACCCAAAATATGCTAGATGACATAACCTTAAATACACAAAATAGGAGACATTTATTTACAAAAACAATTGTTTCATGTAAACTTTACAAAACATGTATGCATTTTTTAACTAGGATAAAAAAGCATATCACATGGTTAATCCAATTCCAATATCAACCACTATGTTCTACCTACTGCTGCTTTACTTAGCAGTCACTATGTTAAAAACATTAATAAGCCATAGTGAATTAGCAGTCTAGTAGTTAATTGCACATAATGATTGGTTTCTTGGAGATAATAGTCTAAAATGTATTTTAAAAGTAATGTATCTCCAAGTAAGTCCTATGGATGCATAAAACTTACAACAAAATAAACATTGGTTCTTATCTTTTGACTTGTAAAAAAGAAATACAAGAAAAAGTCTTATAGTCCTATCATAAAATACACAGAATATTCTATTTTCAGTTTTATTTGCATATTAAGTAGATTAATTTTCTCTATATGCAGTATAAATCTCTCTATTCAGACATATAATTCAAAATAGTTGGTCACATCTACAGACACATTAGATTAGGATGGGTCATTAATAATAACGCAAAATCTTGGCCAGTCATGGTGGCTCATGCCTGCAATTCCAGCATGTTGGGAGGCCAAGGAGAGCAGATTACTTGAGGTCAGGAGTTTGAGACCAGCCTGATCCACATAGTGAAACCCCAATCTCTACTAAAAATACAAAAAATATTTTTTTTGTATTCTTTTACAGGCACATGGTGGCATGTGCTTCTAATTCCAGTGACTCAGGAAGGTGAGGCAGGAGAATTGCTTGATCCAGGAAGATAGAGGCTGCAATGAGTTAAGTGAAATCACACCACTACACTCCAGCCTGGGTGACAAAGTGAGACTTCACCTCAATAATAATAACAATAAAAATCATACAATATTTTATTACTATCGGTTTTATTAGGACTTAGGTTATTGTGTTTGAAATCCTACTTTTGAAAGCAATTACCTAATTAAGTTCAATTGAAAGGCATATTAACATAAGATAGCCACTCATTGTGAAAGGAAAAAGAAAATTAACAAAAATCTAGTTATACATTGTGAAATGTACCAAAGTAATGGTGCTTTGGACCTGATAGCAGTGGTCCCCAACTTTTTTGGTAACAGGGTCTGGTTTCCTGGAAGACAATTATTCCACCGACCAGGAGGTGGAGGATGGTTACAAGGTGATTTAAGTGCATTATGTTTATTATGAACATTATTTTTATTATTGCATTGTAATATATAATTAAATAATTATACAACTCATCATAATGTAGAATCGGTGGTTTCCCTGAGCTTGTTTTCTTGCAACTAGCTGATTCCATCTGTGGGTGATGGGAAACAGTGACAGATCATCAGGCATTAGATTCTCATAAGGAGTGTGCAACCTAGATCCCTCACAAGTGCAGTTCACAGTAGGGTTCCTGCTCCTGTGAGAATCTAATGCCACTGCTAATCTCACAGGAGGCACTGTTCAGGCAGTAATGCAAGCAATGGAGAGAGGAGGCTATAAATACAGATGAAGCTTTGCTGGTTCACCCACCACTCACCTCCTTCTCTGTGTCCTGGTTCCTAACAGGCCACAAACCTGTACCAGTCCATGGACCAGTGGTTGGGGGCCCTTGCCCACAAGGATGGTAAAAGCTTACTGACACTCAACTGAAGTTACATCTTGCTAACAAATATATTATTTTGTACAGTGACAAAGATGGGAAAGTTCAGATTTGCCTGCATAGATGCTACAAACAATTAGGAAAAGTATATTTTATGTTTTTAAAAAAGGAGATACAAATTTCACTTGCAAACAGCATAAATGTTAATATTCTTCAATTTTTTCACTTCCATATATAACAGTGTTACTTTTACTGCCATTCAGAATTAAAAATTTAAGTAAACATTTAACAATTTGCGATTATAGATAAAATGAGTTGGAAATTCTAAAAAATAAATATTATTAGAGAAATAAATTTTGTAACAGACTCTTCACTGGGTGTTGAATATATTCACACTTTTTAAAGCAGGCCATAACAAAGAAAATAATGATATTGTGAATATGTTATTGTATATTGTGTTTCATAATATTTCTGATTCTTATTCTAATCAAAATAAAATTATATAATTTTAGTACTATTTACTTTTAAATACAAGTACTTGTAAAAATAAAATTGCTTTCAATGGGTATAAGGTTGCAGTTATGTAAGATGAGTAAGTTCTAAAGATGTGCTATAAAACATAAAATGTTGTGCTTATACTTACCATTACTCTATTATGCATTTAAAAATTTGTTAAGATGGTAGAACTCACATCAAGTGCTCTTACCATAATAAAATATAGATTGTATCTATGGAATCTACAAATGTATATATAATACTGGTATAGTGGTTATATTTTGCAAAACACATAAATGCTTTGATTTGTTTGCATCAAAAATTCAGAGTGATTCTATTTGTACATTGTAGCAAAATTTTGAATAAATCTTGACTATTCTAATTCAAAGTATGACATTGATATTTTCCTTGCATGCTTCAGTTAATGTTTTAGTAATAGACAAATCATTTATAAAACAAAATTTTTTCTTTGTCTACTTAGCACTAAACATGTTACTAATATTTTTATCCTTTCAAAATCTTTTTTGTAACTATATTGAGGTTTGGTTTCTATTTTAAAACTGCATATAATTTATACAATTCAGTAAGTTTGAACATATTTATGCACTCATGATTCTCTTGCCACAATCCAAGTAAAGAAACATATCTATCATCTCTAAAAGTTTCCTTATGTCTCTTTGTTTTTTGTTTGTTGGTTTTTTGGTGAGAGGATTTAGTATGCATTCTACCCTCCTAATAATTTTTTAGGTAGTCAATATCTATTATTAACTATAGGCAATATGTTATATAGCAGATCACTGGAACATACTCATTTGGTATAACTGTAACTTTGTACATGTTGAACAACTCCCTGTATACTCCTCCTCTCATTCTCTAGTAATCATCATTTTATTATTTACTTCTACACCTTTGGATATTTTAGATGCCTCATGTAAAAAAATAATGTAGTGTTTGTTCCTTTGTGACATACATTTCACTTAACATAATGTCTTCCAGAAGCATCACTGATATTGCAAATGGTAGGATTTTATATATATACATATACATATATTTAAATATTTCTTTATCCATTCATTTGTTAATGGACATATGGATAAAAAAACTTGTGTAGTTTCCATATCTTGTGTGTTTTGAATGATCCTGCAATTTACATGGAAGTGTAGATATCTCTTCAAAATAAAATAATGATTTTAAATTTTCTGGATAGATAGCCAGAAGTAGGATTGCTGAATTTCATATTATTTTTATTTTTAATCTTTCAAGGCACTTCCCTAGTGTTTTCCTTAATGGCTATACCAATTCCATTTTCACCAACAGTGTGGAAGAGTTCCAATTTCTCCACAACCTCACCAATGCTCATCATTTTTTATAATAATCACCCTACAAGCATGGAGTGATATTTCACTGTGGTTTTGCATTAATCTAAAAATTAGTGATGCTAAAAATGTTTTAATATTCCTGTTGGGCTACAGGGTCAACACAATTCCCATTAAAAATCCAAAGATATTTTATATAATAATAGTAAAACAATCCTAAAGTTCATTTAGAACCACAAAATACTCCAAATAGCCAAAGCAATTTTGAGCAAGAAGAACCAAGTTGGAAGTGTCACACTTTCTGATTTCAATACATATTACAAAGTCACAGTAAACAAAACTGTGTGACACCAGCATAAAAATAGATGCATAGACCAATATAATATAATAGAAAGCCCAGAAATAAACCTATTTTACCACGATGCCAAAATATGCACTGGAGAAAGGATAGCCTCTTCAATAAATGATGGGAAAATTGGATATTCACATGCCAAAGAAGAAACTGGACTGCCAATGGTATAGCCTTAGTAAATTAATTATTTGATAAGATAAACACACATATATGTCAAAATTAATGTTAAGATAACTGGGCAAAGCAAAGAACTAAGATATATACTATTTTGTTAAACTGAAAAACTCTGTCTTATTTAGAAAAAAATTAATGGCAGATTGTAATGTATATATTTTTTATTTTATATTTGTGTATTTCTCAACTGGTACTCAGGATTGGCTAATATTCCACTAATATTATGTCTGTAATTAAAGTATAAAATTTTACTTATATAAAATTAACTATTTTACTAGGCTTTTTAAAAAGGATTCATACAAAAGTTCTAATAAATTGCTTGTTATCTAAGAATTGTTTTAAAAAATATGATACAGTGAATAAATTCAATAATTCACTCTTAATATATTATTAAATGTTTATAGTAGAAAAGGGCAAAGATCAATCTTTTGTAAAAAAAATAATTGCCACTAAAGAAACACAACGCTGAAAAATATGAATGAAATACATCCAAACAGTCCAGGAAATTAAAACAATATGTTAACTTATGACAAATCTTTTTGAATAATCTAAACTACATTCACCTATTATATGGAACAAAACTTATGGCAGTACGTTTTACAAAAGCTAATGCAATAGTGTTCTTAACTAAACAGAGCAGCTGTTTCTATAATTGCAAAACAGATAATCCTTATTAATTTTGGACATGACTTCATGGATAAGCAACAGCTGCAATTTTGTCAACTGCTTCCTAATGTTCTACACACACCTCTGCTCAAGAAGATAGATGTAGGGACTGTCTCCTTTTATTATATGAAGTGTCTTCCCCTTTCAAAGAAGAAATATCCTGAATGTCATTAGCAATGTTTACCAGGAACACTTTCATTCAGGGAAAGGTGGATGATATATGCTAGATCTCTAGAAGTCAGCACTAGGATTTTAAAGCAGAAAATCATGAGTTAGAAGAATTAAAGAGGCAGCAGAAGGGACTTTCTACCTGGTACAAGTTGCTACTTTCTTTCACAGCCTAAATCTGTAGTTGTTGGCTTTTAGACTTCATTGCTGAAATAACATTTTTTTCTAAGAGGAAATGGGAAAACATCAATAAAGGAAGCACATATATACCATGGAATACCATGCAGCCATACAAAAGGATGAGTTCATGTCCTTTGCAGGGACATGGATGAAGCTGGAAACCATTATTCTCAGCAAACTGACACCAGAACAGAAAACCTAACACTGCGTGTTCTCACTCATAAGTGGGTGTTGAACAATGAGAACACATGGACACAGGGAGGGGAACATCACACACTGTGGCCTGCTGGGGGGTGGGAGAGCTAGAGGAGGGATAGTGGGGGGTGGGGGGATTGAGGAGGGATATCATTAGGAGAAATACCTAATGTAGATGATGGGGGGATGGATGCAGCAAACCACCATGGCATGTGTATACCTATGCAACAATGCTACACAATCTGCATATGAAGCCCAGAACTTAAAGTATAATTAAAAAAAAAATAAAGTGCTGAAGGAAAAAAAAAATGACTTCTATTGGTGGTTGTCATCTTAGAACAAAATTATTTAATACTCTCCCAACTTCTATGTCTGTCTTTCCTTGTCGCTATTTATTTTCTGTCTCTCACTGAAGAATAGTTCAGAGGGAGAATAAGGGAATATTCGTCTTGGCCTAGAGGATACACGTTTGTGTGATAACTGCTTGCTCTCTGCAGTATAGCTTGTGCGATGTGATGTGCATAGGAAAGCAGAATGCATTAGGCATATCTCAACTGAGCCAGTTTTCCAGTCACATTTGCTATCATGGAGTGGAATGCTTTGAAGGAAACTGGAGTATTATAATGACGCAATGAAACAGCTCGGGGTTTTAATAAATGTGTTTGTGGGGAAAGGGTTCCAAGGAAATGTTTATAACCAATGAAAGCAGATCTATTCTTTTCCTTTTAACCCAGATATCAGTTTCACAGAAATGAAGCTCTCTCTATTTCTAAGCATCTCTCCTTTTTTGCACATAAATGATTACTAACATTTGCTTGTTTCTATCTGCTGATTTTGTAAAAATCATTTTTGCTTTAGATTTTCAGTAATCAACTCTCACATACAGTCTAATCCAGGAAACACTGATATTTCCTTAGGCCTCATACATAGATAATATTTGAGATATCGAGGTAAATTATATACTTTTCTGCCTTTCTTGGACAAATATTGATGAAAAGTTAGTATGGACAAACCCCCCAACTTTGGCATATAAATAGAAGAGGCCACTACATTTGTTGCATTATTTTTGTTTACATTAAAAAAATGTTAATTTTAGTTTATAAAATATCTGAATTTGCTGGCACATATCGTTAGATATATATATTAAAAGTAATTAACATTAATATTTAAAATGTATATAGTTTGGAAGACAGCAAATGTTATGCTCCTAATATATTTTAGAAAGAATATAAGTATGGTTAATGTATCAAATTCAAAACAGAAACAGCAGGTACAAATAATTCATTCTCATAGATTTTATATACAGATGATTCACAAAATCATAGAATAATAGATTTTTAATGTTTTTACATTTTTATAATGGGATTACTTATCAACTCTGACACACTGTTAGACAGACTGACAGAAATGAACTGGGCATCAGATCAATTTATTCTACCAAAATTTCATCAGAGAATTAGTCTACACCCAATAATATTAAACTTTAAATATTTCCAGAGCTTCAGTACAGCACAACTTTTCTTCAAAATAAATCTCTAAACTTCAAAATCTGAAAGTGCTTCATAAGATTAAATCCTTCCCATTGCAGTTGGGAAAGCATTTAGTGCTACTAATAATGCTAATCTGGTAGGAAATACCAAATTTGAGCCTTACATAAGTTGAATCTAAAAATAAACACTTTCCTCACTACTGTTTCTCATAAAACATGTGTAATCAATTTATGATTCACACATGCAACTATTAAAAGCAAGATTGTAACCTTCACATCAACCCTTCCCTGAATAAAATGATGATCATCTCTCAGTGACTGCTGACTTCATAAAGTGTTTTGTAGTTTTTGTTTTTGTTTTTAATATTAGAGCTGATGCATCAGTGCTTGGAAATATTTTGCCATAAATGATCAGGAGACAGCACAAATGATGCCTGAATTTCATGCTGCTTTTCACCTTTGCAGTAAGATATTCGACTGAATTTGAGAAAATAGCTGCAGCTGACTTATAGATTTTTTGTTATTAAAATTATATAAGCCACCTAAGCCAGTGGAATCAATATTTGCAAAACTTGACCTAAAACAAAGTAAAATGATTTTTAATGGTACTATAAATAATATTTACTTAAAGATATGTTTCCTTTTAGAATTTTCAAACAGAGGGATATTTAAATCTAGAAGATTTCTGGAAGATTTTAAAAAGTCACTTAATGGGAAAAAACACTTGAACAAGAGAAATCTTTAAAAATATTGTTTTATGTCAATTGTCATCAGTAGTTAACAAAAAAAGGCTAACGATTTAAAATAAATTAATAAAAAGAAACCGTCTGTTGCAGTTATTCATATAACTGTTATTCTTTCAGTCTTACAAAAGACTTAGATTTTGAATAAAATAGAAGTAACATTTGGCTGCCAAAAATATCTTACAGGCAAGTGTGCCAAAGATATTATATATTAATATCAAAAATGTATGATGTTCACTGTGCAGTGATTCTTCTTGAGCTTTAACTCAGAGCCTTGATGGAGTTTTAGATGTCTTTAAATTTGGGTTATAACAGCAAAATTATGGTTTATGAGCTGCTGATAAAATCCCTGGTATCGACGACAGACTTGGGGATAATATCCATAAATATCAACAAATACAGAAACTTAAAACAGAATTGAAGTGACTGTTCTCATTTTATAACAAGTTTTCTAAATCCATGAAACAGAAGTTTGACCATTACTCCCCGAAAAATACACAAAATTTACAAATGTATGATCTACAAACTATCAAGATCCTGTCATCATTATATTTGGTAAGTGTTGAGATTCACTCAGGGTGGCTGGCAAAATATTAAGGAAAATATTAGGGAAAGTGTAAGATTATAGTCTCAAACCTTTAGAAGGCCAAAAGGTTTTAATGAGACAGGCTGAAGGCCACCATTTCTTACATTAGAGCATTAGGTCATAGGTGAAGATTAGGGATAATTAAAGCTTTCCCAGTTAAGTCTGTTTACAGCACATTCCTTTGTCTCTGTTTACACATGTAAACCTTGTGCCAGATGGTCCTCTCCGGGGAATGTCGAAAGGGGATTACCCATTAATGGTGTTTGCTCCGGGCCTCGGAACCAAAATTTTTATCATTCGTAAAACCACTCTTTTAAAAGGTTATTATCCACAAACACCTTGACTTAGAACCTCTGTTACTAAATCTATATTGAATAAATGTGAGGAGGAACAGGGAGTAGTCCTTGATTAGCTGCAATCACCCTCTGAGAGCAGCTGATGACCCCCTAGCCTAACTCTTACACTGTATTCTGTGTGTGAGAGTATATTTCATTCATCCGTCACTGAGTCAGAGTCTGTAGGACAGACCTCTGGAGGTGGTGATCAACGTCTCAGGTGGTGCCCCTGACATGATCAATGCCACAGTTGGTGCCCTGGTGTGAGGAGAACAGATGTGATCAACACCACAGGTCAGAACAAATGAAAATGTATTCAAGCTTTTCACTTAATTAGGAATTATATTTTATCATTTTCCCAAAAGACTTGAGGATGCTCTATAATAATGCATAATTATATGTTAAAAATAGAATACATGGCTGGGTGCAGTGGCTCACACCTGTAATCCCAGCACTTTGGGAGGCTGAGATGGGTGGATCATGAGGTCAGGAGATCCAGACCATCCTGGCCAACATGGTGAAACCCTGTCTCTACTAAAAACACAAAAAAATAGCTGGGCCTGGTGGTGCATGCTGGTAGTCCCAGCTACTTGGGAGGCTGAGGCAGAAGAATTGCTTGAACCCAGGAGGCAGAGATTGCAGTGAGCTGAGATTGTGCCACTGCACTATAGCCTGGGCAACAGTGCAAGACTCTGTATCAAAAAAGATAGGAATATATATGTAAATAATATATGTAAACAAAATACATGTAAATAATCTCAAAATTATTAATGTATACATTTCAATCTAAGTGCTTTCCCAAATAATATGATTTATATTTCTTAATGGAAGTAGCTTGAGGGAGAAAATTGTGGTCTTATGAGAAAAGACTACATTGCACAATTATATACATCTTCTGGGGATATAAGGTCTAATGGTAGTGAATTTACATAAGCATCCTTTTGGGAAATTTTAGAAAATGGTGATCCTCAAATTTTACTTGAAGATATTCTAAATTAGTCTTGCAAACTATCCATCCAACAGGATCTAATATCCAGAATTTATAACAAATAGACAACAACAATAAAAAATCAAATAAACCCATTAAAAACTGGACAAATCCCATGAATATACACTTTTAAAAGAAGACATATAAATGGATATCAAGCATGTGAAGAAATGTTCAACATCAGTAACCAGAGAAATTCAAATTAAAACCACAATAAGATATTACCTTACATGAGTCAGCATGACTATTATTAAAAAGTCAAAAAATAGATCTTGGTGAGCATATGGAGAAAAGGAAAGGCTTATATACTGTTAGTGGTAATACAAATTACTTTGCCCTGTATGGATAACAGTACAGAAATTTCTCAAAGAAATAAAAACAAAATTACCACTTGATCCAGTCATCTCACTATTGGATATATACCCAAAGGGAAAGAAATCATTATGTCAAAAAGACACCTGCACCTGCATATTTATCACAGCACTACTCACAATAGCAAAGTTAAGAAGTCAACCTAAGTTCCATCAATGAATGGTTATATAATGAAAATGTGACATATATATGCACTGAAATACTATATAGCCAAAAAAAAAAAACCCAGTAAAATCATGTTTTTCTTAGCAACACAGATGGAAGTGAAGGCTATTATCTTAGATGAATACTTAGAAACAGAAAGTCAAATACCATATGTTCTCACTTATAAGTGGGAGCTAAGTAATGTGCATACATAGATATAAAGTGTGGAATAATACACATTGGAGACACAGAAGAATGAGAGAGTGAGATGGGGGTGAGGAATGAGAAATTACTTAATGGGTACAATATGCATTTTTCAGGTAATGGTTACACTAAATATTCAGACTTCACTACTAATCAATATATCCATGTAACAAAGCTGCACTTGTACCCCTTAAATGTATAGTAATAAAAATCAAGAGAAACTGATGAAGAAGAAACCAGAAAAAAATATATATATATCAAAGCCAAACACTGGTCACTTGAGATCAGTAAATTGATATACAACTAGCCAGAGGTGGCATAACTATAGATGCTACAGATATTAAAATAATAAATACTTTGTGGAACACATACCAGTACCTGGAATAAGTTAGATAAAATGATTGTACTTATTAGAAAACAAAAATCATTAATACTTTCTCAAGAAAAAATATATAAAGTTCTACATATATTAAGTTAATAAAAATTATAATTAAAAATGGATTTTTAAGGAAAGTTTTAAATTACAGGTACAATTTTCTTACCAGACAAAGAACTATTTATGTTTCCTTTTCCTTGAATTCCTTTTTTAGACTGTGATTTTCAAATAATTGATTTATTTTATGTAGGTTTCCAAATTTATTATCAGAAACTGATCCTTAGTAATGTCTTATTGTCATTTCAATATCTATAGGATCTACAGTGATGTCCACCCTTTCATTCATGATATTGATAATTTGTGGGGTTTTTTTTTCATTTTTCCATGATCAGTCTTTAATGACACAACTACAATGTAAACGTTTAAGAGTTTTAGTACTTACAGACCTTAGTGAGTACACAGCACACCTGGAGGCCACACACAAGAAGGTCAGGGAGCACAAACAGGAAGAAATAGGAGTCTGGCAACTAGCAGTATCTACATCTATACCTATCTATATCTATCTATATCTGAATCTATCTATCTATCTATCTGCCTACCTATCATTAGGGAATGAGATGTGGATCACTTTAAGTTATCAGGCAAATACCAGAATGGTTACTTGGAAGGAAGTGGTCCTTTGGGAAAGCAGGCAACTCAGTTTGCTAGGTTGAAGAAATGTTTTTATTTCCTTATCTTTGGCTATCAGCTTGAGTCATTTGAATGTGATAGATAACCGGAAACTGCGTCAAGGTTTGCAGAGGCCTGCCTCTGAAAGGAGAAAACAAAATTTTTGCCAGGCAAGGTGTCTCACGCCTGTAATCTCAGCATTTTTGGAGGCTGAGGCGGGTGAATCACTTGAGATCAGGAGTTTGGGACCAGCCTGGAGAACATGGCAAAATTCCCTGTCTACTAAAAATACAAAAAATTAGCTGGGCATTGTGGTGTATGCCTGTATTCCCAGCTTCTCGGGAGGCCAAGGCACAAGAGTCGCTTGAGCCAGAGAGGCAGAGGTTGCAGTATGCTGAGATCGCACCACTGCACTCCAGCCTGGGCAACAGAGCAAGATTCTGTTTCTAATAATTAATAAATTAATAAATAAATAATAACATGGATGTTGAGGTAAAAAAGAATTATAGGAAATCACTACAATTCACACCCTGGTACCTTGGCATTAGAATTAAATGGAAGGCAGTTACAGTTGAGTGGTGGGGATCTATTGACTGTAAGAGAAAAGAGTGTTTGTTAGCTATGTTTGGAGACACAAGGAGAGAGATAATGGTGGAAAGTTGGAGGAAGGTAGTAGGAAAAGTCAACATCAAGTGGGGTCCTCTCCCAAAGAGGTCAAAGGGGCTGATGAATTGACCAATATGGAACTGGTATGTCCTGGGGAACACAATAATCTCCATCAAGTTCAGTAGCCATTATCTGAGTTCCTTTCAGGTACGAAAGTATGGGAGTCTACAATTGATCAGAGAGCAAGAAGTGTACCATGGACTAAGCAGTGAATTCAGGAAGAAAAGCAAAAATGCCTTATGTATATTTGTGTCTTAGGAAAGGCAATCCATGAACATCACTGGGTAGAGGTTTAATGTAAGTGGTAAAGTAATCTGCAACACGGAGGACAAAGTCATCTCTAGCACTGAAGTCTTGGGTTGGGTCAGTGTCTCCTATGGCAATGTCATCTCCTGTAGGAAGATTTTGGGCCAGGGCAAAATAAGCTAGGATGTGCGGCCTTTTCAAGTAGATATACACTAGAGTTTATGTGGGCCTAAGCATTGTTCATAATTGGTTAAAGCAGTCATCTGCTGGAGAGTTTGGGCCTCCAGTTGTAAACCAAAGCACCCAAACCAGTAGTTAAGTAATACAACCAGCAATCAACAGAATAGTATACAGCTGCATCTGACAGAGTTGTGTGTTGGATGAAAGTTTAAGTGGAATAATCTAACATGAGTTTCACAAGATTATGTCTGCAATCTAGCCTCCAGCCTTTATAGAATGGAGTAAGATAAAAAATGTATAATAACAGGTTAAGGCCTAGGGTAAATTAGAACATTTTTGAAGTTTATTTGTTTTAATGGAATCTGAAAAAGAGTTATTTGAGGACATCATTATGTCTCTTAGTTTAACCAGTTATTTGATACTAGTCAGGGACATGAAAGTTTGATTGAATGCCTCTTTCAAGGACTTAGCAAGACATACTCTAAGAAGTGAAATTATGGTTTATTTACTATTAGTACTGTCTGCAACACTGAAGGGAATAAGGAATATCCTAGCAAGGCCTTGTATTGTTGTCTTAGTGTATGTGGAGATGTGTTATTTTGATTTATATTTTGGGTGTCTCTAAGGCAAGAGATTTCCAGAGGTTTCTGTTTATTTGTTTTTAACATTGAAGGGGACGATTTTTAGGTAATGATTCAATACAAATGGTTCAATCATTTACAATAAATGTGAAGATGAGATCATTTGTAGACCAGGTCATCCAGTGTTAACATGACTGCCTGGGGTTCGGCCGAGTGTGTTGTTTCTTGGGTTCCATCCTTTATTAGGAACATTCAGGCTAATGAATGGAAAGCAGCAAATTCCACTAAGCTCCATATTATATGGAGTGCTGTTTGCACCATCAACAAACTTTATTGTTCACTCAGTTAATCCCAAGGGCTTTCTCAGGTAGTCAAAGGGTCTTGAAGATAGATGACCTTCTCCAATACCATGGCACCTGGCAAGAGGCTGAGACAAAGGAAGTGGAATATAGAAGAGGGTTCACGATTGACTCCATCCTGTCCTTTGGAGGCCTCAGTAGCTGTGCTGAGCTTGCAGGGTGCTGTTTCCATGATCCAAATAATAATGGAGAGCTGGGTATGAAAGATCACTGGCTCAAAGTTGGTGAGAGCCTCTATTTTCAAGACAGCCCAGTAGGTAGCCAGTCATTTGCTGTTTTAATGGTATATACCACAAGGCCAACAAAGGCAATATCCTGCACCAGAAGCCCTGGGGCAACTAATGGTTACCATATGTGGTCCAGAGACTCTAGGAAGCATTACAATAGATTGTTAAAGCCTCTATAGTGAAAGACATTATGAGATAGCAGTATCTGTTGATTTCAATATGAAAGTAATATTTGTAAATGAGAAATATGTTGCCACCCAAACCCAAAAGTATTAAGAGGTATTAGACTTAAATGTCCTTAAAGAATATACCAAATGAATCTCCTTGGAGGAAGGTATCCTCAATGTAATGTCATACCTGGGCTCCTAGAAAAGGTGAATGTCATTAAAATCTTGTCTGTAAAGATTGTGTATAATGACAAAGCTGTAGAGGTCACCCATGGGCAGCCTGGAAAGGTGTATTATGCTCCTTAAGGGGTGAATGCAGGCCGGGCATGGTGGCTCATGCCTGTAATCCCAGCTCTTTGGTAGGCCGAGGTGGCTGGATCACGAGGTCAGGAGATCAAGACCATCCTGATCAACATGGTGAAACCCTGTCTCTACTAAAAAATACAAAAATTAGCTTGGTTCAATGGCAGACGCCTGTAATCCTAGCTACTCGGGAGGCTGAGGCAGGAAAGTAGCTTGAATGAGGGAGTCAGAGGTTGCAGTGAGCCGAGACTGCACCACTCCACTCCAGCCTGGCAAGAGAGCGAGACTCCATCACACACACACACACACACACACACACACACACACACACACACACACACAAGAGATGAATGCAAACTGCAGCTGAAAGTCTTTTGAAATAGGCAGTAAAGATAACATGTTAGCCAAAACTATAAGAACAAAATATTTACCAGTTACTGATTGAAAATAATCAGTATTTTTAACAATGTTAAGTATTAGGATTGGGGTACTAATGGACGGCACCACACTGTTATGGTTGTAATAATTAATCAAAAGGCACCATATATATTTTTTCTTACATTTGAGAACAGCCAAAATTGAGCTGTTAAATGGAGAAGCAGTAGGGGTAATCACCATTTTACTAATTAGGTTTTGTATAAGGAATGCTAATTCTTAAAGGCTCCATTTTAACTTACATTGGGCCACATTAACTACCTTAACTGGGGCTTGTGGGGGTGCCATTTTACAAAAGCAATTCATAAGTGAGAAAAAACTTACTTCAATTTTAATTTATTTATTGTGTCAGAGCATCTATGTCTAACAGAAGATTTTACAGCAATAGGTACATTACTATGGGAAATATAAGGAACACTACAGTTAAAATGAGGCAGGCTCGTTTTTTTCTATTTTGTATTTAATTACTCCCTCAAGCTTATATGGATAAACTGTTTAAATTTAGTGATATCCCAGGTATAACTATAATTTGAGCCCCAGTATTAAGTCCATGAATTTTTGTTAGTGTATTTTGGCAAATATTAATGTTATATTATAATGTATGTTGTAGAGGTACAAAAGCAATCAGTACCCCTTTCATCCTTCTGTTATATACATTTTTAGCATATAAATTAATATAAAATTTTTGACTTCTAGCTGAATCAAATAATGGAAAAATATCATATAAAAATTTATTTGTTATATATTTACATTTAAATATAATTTATTGAATTACATTTTATTTTACCACCATATCTAGCAATTTGTTCATAAGTCCATAAGTAATCTAGGGCTAGCATTATATTTTCTTAGACCTAGGGCTTACTCAGTGCTTAAAGTTTAAATTTCCATTTTTTTTTTCTTGGACTTGTAGCCATCTAAAGAAGTAGTCTCTTTTACATTTTCTTTCCTCTTTTCCTGAAAAGATTTGTAGCCACCTGAAACTGAGAGTTTTGGTTTCTGTCTCTAACTGATAAAAGGAAGGAAAAGGTCCCACAGTTTCGGAGTAGTAGCCTCTTCCTGGAAATGCCCCCACCACAACATATTAGGGAGCTGTCAGTTATTGGTTAAGTGGCTGTACTGGGCTAGAGTTGCCCCAGGAAGCTGTACAAGGGTTAGATGAGGAGATTCAGAAATCCTAGAGACTTGGCTCTGGTCAGTTGTAGGATGTGCCTGGTCAGATATTCAATAGCACCATCCATCTGTCTATTTGATTATCAATGGCAATGGCTTTACGGACATACAAGGAAAGGACAAGATTTCACTTTCTGTCCTTTCTACAGTCTGTTATGGGCAAGGTTGGGTAGTAAGAAGTTCTCCATTGGAGACATTCTTTCCAGATCTCTTAATAATTCTTGTATGTGATTTCCAAAGTAATATTTTTAAAGTGTTTATATTTCTTATTTTAAGAAAATCATAGAAATATGCAACTTACAAGGCAAACAGTCTCAGTTGTCAGTCTCTGAGTTTTTTTTTAAATCCATGTTATAGAACAACTAGATACAAAAATAAAAGACAGTTATAGAAAATAAAAAGAAATAGTGGGACTTGCATTTTAACAAAGCCAATCAAATTCCAGATTCCACAGTTTTAATCACTAAGGGCTGTCAAGATAGGAAGGACAAGCAATAGCCCTTGGTGTTCTTATTATATTTTAAAAACACATCTTAAGCAATAACAAGTCACTCCAGAAATTATGAATTAGAACTACCAATATAATAAACTTGAAATATGTTTAAGAGGCATTTGCATCATATCTGTATTAAATTCTCATTTGGCTAGTTCTGAAGTTGGATAGCATGTCCTATAACTTAAAATGAGTTGATAAGATAGGAAATCATCTTTATGATACTGTGACAGGGAAAGACTTATTAAATATCAAACAATAAGAAAAAAATGAAGAAGTTTAGTTGGCATCAAAATGTATATCTTATAAATGATAAAATAATATTTTAAAGCCAAAAGACAAACTAATGATGGGAAAGAAATATTTACTCTGAGCGTAAGCTAAAAAATTGTTCCAGAATATTTTTTATAATTTCTTTTAATTTAAACTTTTTTATTGTATTTTTAAGTGCTGGGGTACATGTGCAGATCTTGCAGGATTGTTGCATAGGTAAACACATACCATGGTGGTTTGCCACCTCTGTTCCCCCGTTATCTACATCAGGCATTTCTCCCAATGTTATCCCTCCCCAACACCCCCGCCTCCTAGGGTCCCTCCCCTAGCTCCCACTCCCCAACGGACCCCAGTGCATGATGCTCCCCTCTCTGTGCCCATGTGTTCTCACTGTTTAACACCCACCTATGATTGAGAACATGTGGCGTTTGGTTTTCCGTTCTTGTGTCATTTTGTTAAGAATGATGGTTTCCGGATTCATCCCTGTCCCTACAAAGGACACGAACTCATCCTTTTTTATAGCTGCATAGTATTTAATACTGAACATTTTCTTTGTCCAGTATATCATTCATGGGCATGTGGGTTGGTTGCAGGTCTTTGCTATTGCAAACAGTGCCACAATGAACATGGGTGTTCATATGTCTTTATAAGAGAATGATTTATAATCCTTTTGATATATACCTAGTAATGGAATTGCTGGGTCAAATGGAATATCTATTTCTAGATCCTTGAGGAATTGCCACACTGTCTTCCACAATGGGTGAACTAATTTACACTCCTAACAGTGTAAAAGTGTTCCCATTTCTCCACATCCTCTCCAGCATCTGTTGTCTCCAGATATTTTAATGATCACCATTCTAACTGGTGTGAGAAGTTATCTCAATGTGGTTTGATTTTTATTTCTCTAATGACCAGTGATGATGAGCATTTTTTCATATGTTCATTGTCCCCATAAATATATTCTTTTGAAAAGTGTCTGTTCATATCCTGCACTCACTTTTGATGGGGTTTGTTTTTTTCTTGGAAATCTGCTTTAGTTCTTTGTAGATGCTGGATATTAGCCCTTTGTCAGATGGGTAGATTGCAAACCTTTTTTCCCACTCTGTTGGCTGCTGGTTCACTCTAATGATTGTTTCTTTTGCTGTGCAGAAACTCTTAAGTTTAATTAGATCCCATCTGTCTATTTGGGCTTTTGTTGTCACTGCTTTTGCTGTTTTAGTCATGAAGTCCTTGCCTATGCCTATGTCCTGAATGGTATTGCCTAGGTTTTCTTCTATGGTTTTTATGGTGTTAGGTCTTATGTTTAAATCTTTAATCCATCTGGAGTTAATTTTAGTGTAAGGTGTCAGAAAGGGGTCCAATTTCAGCTTTCTGCACATGGCTAGCCAGTTTTCTTAACACCATTTGTTAAACAGGGAATATTTTCCCCCATTGCTTGTTTTGGCATTATTTCCGAGGCTTCTGTTCTGTTCCATTGGTCTATATCTCTGTTTCAGTACAAGTGCCATGCTGTTTTGATAACTGTAGCCTTGTAGTATAGTTTGAAGTCAGGTAGCTTGATGCCTCCAGCTTTGTTCTTTTTGCTTAGGATTGTCTTGGCTATGTGGGCTCTCTTTTGGTTTCATATGAAGCTTAAGGTATTTTTTTCCAGTTCTGTGAAGAAGGTAAATGGTAGCTTGATGGGGATAGTATTGAATGTATAAATTACTTTGGGCAGTATGGCCATTTTCACAATATTGATTCTTCCTAACCATGAGTATGTAAAGTTTTTCCATCTGTTTGTGTCCTCTCTTATTTCCTTGAGCAGTGGATTGTTCTCCTTGAAGAGTTTTTTCACAACCATTTATAGTTGTATTCCTAGATATTTTATTCTCTTTGTAGCAGTTGTCAATGGGAGTTCACTCATGATTTGGCTGTTTGTCTGTTATTGGTGTATAGGAATGCTTGTGATTTTTGCACATTGATTTTGTATCCTGAGACTTTGCTGAAGTTGCTTGTCAGCTTAAGGAGATTTTGGGCTGAGACTATCGGATCTTCTAAATATACAATCATGTTGTCTGCAAATAGAGACAATTTGACTTCCTCTTTTCCTAAGTGAATACCCTTTATTTCTTTTTCTTGCCTGATTGCTCTGGCTACCAACTTCCGATACTATATAGGAGCGGTGAGAGAGGGCATCCTTGTCTAGTGCCAGTTTCAAAGGGAATGCTTCCAGTTTTTGCCTATTCAGTATGATACTGTGGGTTTGTTGTAAATAGCTTTTATTATTCTGAGATATGTTCCATTGAAACCTAATTTATTGAGAGTTTTTAGCATAAAGTGCTGTTGAATTTTGTTGAAGACCTTCTCTGCATCTATTAAGATGATAATGACATGGTTTTTGTCTTTGGTTCTATTTATGTGATGGCTTATGTTTATAGATTTGCATATGCTAAACCAGCCCTGCATCCCTGGGATGAAGCCTACTTGATCATGATGGATAAGCTTTCTGATATGCTGTTGCAATCGGTTTGCCAGTATTTTGAAGATTTTTGCATCAATGTTCATCATGGATATTGGCCAGAAATTTTCTTAGTTTGGCTCTGCCAGGTTTTGGTATCGGGATGATGTTGGTCTCATAAAATGAGTTAGGGAGGATTACTTTGTTTTATATTGTTTGGAATAATTTCAGAAGAAATGGTACCAGCTCCTCTTTGTACATCTGGTAGAATTCTGCTGTGAACTCATCTGGACCTGGACTTTTTTTAGTTGTTAGGCTATTAATTGCTGCCTCAACTTTGGAACTTGGTATTGGTCTATTCAGGGATTCAGTTTATTCTTGGTTTAGTCTTAGGAGGGTGCAAGTGTCCAGGAATTTATCCATTTCTTCCGATTTACTGGTTTATGTGCATAGAGTTGTTTGTAGTCATCTCTGATGGTAGTTGGTATTTCCATGGGATCGGTTGTGATATCCTCAGAATATTTAAATAATTGCAGAAAATCACAAGATAAAAACCAAATCAATAGAACATTGTCAAAGATATGAAAAAGGTAATTCATGCCATATAAAATTCAAATGGCCAATAAATATTTTAAATGCTAACATCTATTTATTAGTAAAATTCAAATCAAAGCAATAATAAAAAATTGACTTTTACACATATATTAATTTTGAGGTCTTATCAAGTATTAATGAGGTATGAAAAAAGTAATATAGTACATGCTGCTTGTAGGAGTGAAAAATGATATGCTTAAGCCTGAAAATGTGACGACATAGATTAATCCAAAATGTACCTACCATTTAATCTAGCAATTTTTATCTGGCAATCTGCCCTCCATGTTAAAGAAATATTTTCCTACATGCACAAAGACCTAGATGGGAAAACCCATTGTATCACTGATGGTAATAAAAATAAATGACTAACAATATAAATTTGAAACAATACTGTAATGGTTAACTGAAACCTAATATGTACATATGATGAAATACCATGTTATTTTGGAGCAGTAAATTATACAGATATAAATTTAGATACATATATGGAGACAGATATAGATAGATATAAATCAGCATAAAATTTGTCATGGTAATTACTGCAAAAATGGAATTGGAGAATGCAACACATATTTTTTAAAGGTAAAATTTAAAATCACTCAAAATTATATATTGTCTATTTTTCTATCCAAAGGTATCATGGTATCTGCCTCTGAGGAAGAAATGAATTATATTTATCAAGATAGCCTAGGCCGTGGTAATTAATAACTCTCCAGATCTTTACAGCTTAATTTAATAAAGTTCCATTTCTTGCTCACACAAAGGACAATTGCATGCTGAGTGGCCCTTCCCCTTATACCACATGGACCAAACAACCTTCAAGGTTACCGCAGTAGAAAATAAGAGAAGTAGAAGATAACAGAATAATTTTTAAAACTTTGGCCTGGTGATGAGTCTTCTTTCTCCATATTCCATTATTTAGAAGAACCTAGTCAGATGTATTCAACCTAAATGCAATGGAGAAATCTGGAGCTATTTCATGAGCATTTAAAACCTCTACCACAGGAAATAGCAGATGAGAGTTGGGGAATGGTTGTATATCTTGAAAAACTGGAAGCCTGGTTATTGCAACTATCTTAAATGGTGGTTATTAATTCTCCCCCAGTCCTTTACATCACTTATTCTGGAGTTGAGGAGGCATTACCAGGTGTTTCTATTTCTCTTTATTTCAAATGATTCATCCTTCCCTCTTCTAAAGCTCTCCAACTTGGAGTATTGTAAATAACATTATAGCATCCATTATCCCTCAATTTTTATTCCCTCTATTGGTTAATAATGTTAGCTTCTGGATCATTTGTCCCTTTTTTACATTGTTTTGAATTAAACTGTGGTAATTGCAATACACAAGTAGATGATACAGAAAAATATCTGGCCTCTTAGTTCCTTGAACTCTTCCCTGTTTGTAATATTATTATCCACTTTACATCAAACACTATTATCCATAGTCATGCCCTAAGTACAATTCACAACTCCATAAACTAAAATATGGCATTCACTTTTAGTACTACTACTTCCTGGCTTTCTACCTCAATCACTCCAGAAGAGACAGCCCTCAAAATTGTTTGATCCAACCAGGATTTTTAATTCATTCTACCTACCATCTTTTAATGCCTGTCATCTACTTAAACCCCAATCTCTCATGGCAAATAATTATAGTCACTTTTTTTTCATTTGCTCTCTATTCTTGTACCTTCTATGTTTTGTCACAATCACCCTGTAAAACCACAACTCTGGATAATACAACTTAGAGATTGCATGCATGCATGAATTTGGTTGAAGAATATCACAAAACCAAGCTAAACATACTATTCTAAATTAATGGCAATATGTTTCAAGTGGATCATTAATGTACTCTCTTATATATTATTTTATTTCATTCATAGTTATACTCTCCTAGATGACTATTTTATATTTTCTTCTCACTTCTCAAAACTCCAACTGCTTATATCCTCATTGTCTCTCTCAGTGGAAAATTTTTCTGCCTATTTTGCTGTGAAAATTGAAGCATTCAGAAGGGAGCTTCCAGAGATTCCCACCATCTCATCTGCTTATATGTCACTTACTATGCCTTCTTACCTGTTAAATGAACTCTGTATGCTTTTATGTAAAGCTGATTTCTCTCCACTTGTACACCAGATTTATATTCTCTTGCCTTCTAAACAAAATGCTCCAATAATTTGTCTTATATCTCCTACTATGGCAGTCAGAATAATGTCTCCCTGAAGATGTCTGCATCTTAATTGCTGGAACCTATAAATATATTCCCTTATGTGGTACAAGAGATTATACAGCTGTGAATAAATTAAGAATCTAAAATGAAGAGAGTTTCTTGGATTAACCCTGTGAGTCCAGTGTATAAAAGGTCTTTATAAGATAGAGAGGGAGGCAGAAGAGTCAGGCAAAAGATGTGATGATAGAAGCAGAGGAGGGAGTGATGCAATCACTGGCTTAAAGATGAAAGAAGAAGCACCAACAAATACATATAAGTAACTTCTGGAAGATCAAAAAAATAATAAAGTAGAATCGCCACTAGGACCTTACCAAGGAGCAGAGTCCTGACAAAACTTTGATTTTATTCCAGAAAGACCTATTTTGGACTTCTTACCTCCAAAATCATAACATAATAAATTTGTGTTGTTTAAAATCACTAACTTAAAATCACTAACTTTGTGGTAATTTGCTACAGCAACAATAATAAATAAATACATCTACATAACCAATATTTTTTACTAGATCATTTCAGTGAGTATATAAACATGCTCTTAATTGACCAATAACAAAAAATTTTTACCTCTATTGCCTTTACTTCTATAGTTCAATTTTCACATCCTCTTAATAGAAAAACACCTCAAAAATATACTCTTTATTTCAAACTCATTTCTTTTCACTCTTTTTTAAAATCATTGCATTAAGGTTCTCAACAAGGGTCCTAGAATTCTACACGTTGCTAAATCCAATAGTCAATCCTTAGTCTTATCTTTATTGAATCAGTAGCATTTAAAACTTTATCAAACGATTTTCCTAGATACATCCTCATTTAGCCTCCAGGACATGACTTTCTCATTGTTTTGAAAATTTATTGGATATTACTTTTCACTCTTGTTTGCTAATTCTAGCTATTCTCTCAAAACTCTTATTGTTGAGGGCCTCACAACTCATTTTATGATATTTCCTTATCCTTATCTATACATATTTTTCTTAGGAATACCTTCTATTTTTATAAAATTAAAGTATTATTGTTATGGTAATTACTGCTAATTTCAAATCACCAGCCCTGATTTTTTCCTTTAACTCTAATTTTGTGTGTACAAGTGCCAACTTGTCATATTCATTGAAATACTGATAGAAATCTCAAAACAAGCATTTGCAAAAATGAGTTTCTAATTCTAAAATTCGGATGGCATTGCAAATGATCAAGGAGAGTCAGGTCAATCTTGAAACAGTACAAACTTTGAAGAAGTTTATACACTAACTTTGTACACTAATGGAAATAAACCTACTAAGAATCAATAAAAAGACACTATGAATAGTGAAATAAATGACAAATAGTCAAATAAAACACAACCACAATCTATAAACATATCCATGTGTACCTGGTCACTTGATTTGAAAAGTGGTAATAGTATAGTTCATTGGATGGAAAGGATGACATTTTCAATAAATGGTCCTAGGTCAATTACATATTCAAAAGATAAAAAATAGGATGATCCTTATCTTACATAATCCAAAAGATCAATTACAAATGAATTGTGAATGTAAATGTCAATAGTAAGACAATAAATATTTTAGAATATAACATAGGAAAACATCTACATAATTGTGAAGTAAAAACTGCTTAAGCAATTCACCAAAAATCCCATTAAATGTAAAAATAATATTAGGTTCATTCACAAGTAATTGTGGTTTTCTGCCATTATTTTTAATGGCAAAAAAATGCAGACTAATAATTAGATCTTATTAAAATTAGGGACTTCCAATTATCAAAAGACACTATTAAGGGAGTGAAAAGGCAAACTATACAATCCAGAATATCAGAATAGATCTATATATGTAAATACATACATATACATCTCCAACAAAGGGCTTATGCCAGGAATAGATAGTGACTAAGACATGAATAAGAAATTAATATCCAACAAAAACATATTTGAAATACTCTAAAGATATCCAAATGGTTAGTAACAAGTATATGAAAATATTCTTCAGCTCATTATTTATTAGAAAAATTAAAATTTCACCTAAACAAAATATCACTACAAACCCAACAGGATGGATATTTTTAAAAAGTCTAATATGCCAAATATTGGAAATGATGTGTAGCAATTAAAAATATTATCCATTCTTGAGAAAAACAGATATTAATGTGAAGATTTGAAAAACTCTCTGGTAGTATCTATAAAAGTTGTATATATGCATATTTTAATTATCAAGGAATTTCACAAAAGAAATGAATATTTATATACACTTTAAAATTACACAAAATATTTGTAGCAGCTTTATTCATAATAAACACAAATTGAAAACAACCCAAATTTGCATCAACTATGGAATGGATAAGAAACTAACTTTCCCACTATGATCAGAAACAAAGTAGGGATGTCCCCTCTTACCACTCCTTAACATTATACTTGAAGTTCTAGCTAATGTAATAACACAAGTAAAGGAAGTGAAGGTTATCAAATTAAGAATGAAGAAATAAAACTGACTTTGTCTTTTTAATCATCTTTATTTTAATCTATTTTAATCACATCACACGTGACATGATTTTCTATGTAGAACATCTAAAAGAACTGACCAAAGAAAAAAAACTGGAACTAATAAGTAATTATAGAAAGGTCACAGAATATGAAATTAATGTACAAGAGTCAGTTTTTATTTTAAAATAAAAACACAGTATTATTTACATTAGCATCCCTAAATGAAATAGTTATGTATAAATTTAACAAAATATTTATGTCTATATAAAAAAACCCATAAAACTATGATGAAAGAAATCAAAGAAAAACTAAATAAATGGAGAGAGATTAACTCTTCCTGGATAGAATGACTCAATATTGTTAAGAAGTCTGTTCTTCCAAAATTGATGTATAAATTTAACACAATTTCAATAAAAATCCCAGAATGTTAGTTTGTGGTTATTGAAATGGATTCTAAAGTTTATATGAAGAGAAAAAAGACCTAGAATAGACAAAACAATGTTGAAAAAAAATTTTGGAGGACTTCTTTTACCCAACTTCAAAACTTACCATCAAGCTAGACTAATAAAAAAGCATTGACTTGATTTAAAAATATACCAATAGGTAACTGTAAAACAATAGAGTGCCTAGAAACAGACCCACATAATTAGAGTCAACTGATCTTTGACAAATGAGCAAAGGCAATATAATGGAGAGAATATAGTCTTTTCAAAAAATTGTACTAAAACAACTAGACATTAATCTCATGCAGATAAAATGAATTTAGACAAAGACCTCACATCATTTACAAAAATTAACTAACATGGATCATAAAGTTAGCTATAAAATGCAAAACTATAAAAGACCTCGAAGATAACATAAAAGAAAATCTAGATGACCTAAATTGTGTTAGGTATAAAATGTAAAACTATAAAAGACCTAGAAGATAAATCAAAAGAAAATTGGGATAACCTAAATTGTGATGACCTTTTAGATACATCACAAAAGGTACAATTTATGAGGTAAAAAACTAGTGTTAACTGTATTAAAATTAAAAACTTCTGCTATTGTGTTTATAAAAAACTATTTAATGAAAAAAGATAAATGACCAATTGGAAAAAAAGTCAAAATACGTATATAATACTGTTATCCAAAATACACAAAGCATTCTTACAACCCAACAATAAAAAAAGGAAAAACCTATTGGGGAGGGATAACATTAGGAGAAATACCTAATATAGGTGATGGGGGGAATGGAGGCAGAAAACCACCATGGCATGTGTAAACCTACATAATGATCCTACAAGATCTGCACATGTACCCCAGAACTTAAAGTATTAAAAAAATTTTTTTAATTAAAATCAAAAACCTGATTAAAAAGTGGGACAAAGACCTTAATAGACACCTTGCCAAAAATATGCAGATATTAAATAAGCATATGAAAAGACATCACACATCATATGCCATCAGGTAAATTCAAATTCAAATAACAATGCATACCCCTGTATATCTATTAGAATGGCCAAAATCCAGAACACAGACAACACCAAATACTGGCAAGAATGTGAAGCAACAGGATCTCTCATTCATTGTTGGTTGTAATGCAAAACGATACAGAGTGGAAGACAATTCGGCACCTTCTTACAAAATTAAACATATCCTTATCATATGATCTAGCAATCACACTTCTTGGTTTTTACCCAAAGGAGTTAAAAGTTTGTGTCCATTAAAAACCTGAGCACAGATATTTATAGCAGCTTTATTTATAATAGTCAAAACTTGGAAGCAACAGATAATCTACATTCAGTGGGTGAACAGATAAATTGTGGTACATCCAGACAGTGGAATATTATTTAGTGCTAAAACTAAATAAACTGTCAAACCATGAAAAGACATAGAAGAAATTTTAATGCATATTACTAGGTGAAAAAATGGTCAATCTGAAAATACTATCTACCACATACTTCCAACTATACATTCTGGAGAAAGCAAAACTATGGATGCAGTAAAAGACCCAGCTATCACCTAGAGTTGAAAGGAGAAAGGGATGTTTAGAGTGCAGAGGATTTTTAGGTTAGTGAAACTACTCTGTATAATATGCTAATGTTGGGCACATGCGTGTTTGTGAAAACCTATAGAATGTGTAGTACCATGATGGAACACAGTGTAAATTATGGACTCTGAGTGATAATGATTTGTCAATGTAGGTTAATCAATTGTAACAAATATACCATTTTGGTGTGTTATATTGATAATGTGGAAGGTTATGAATTTGGGGTGGCAGAGAATATATGAAAACTCACCATACCTTCTGCTCAGTTTTGCTGTGAACCTAAAATTGCTCTAAAAAGGAAGTCTTTCTTAAAAAAATGTCTTTAAATATTTCTTGTACTTCAAATATTTTTCTCTTCTGTTACCATTTAAAGAAAACTCTTTTTAAAAGGCTTATGTGATGCCCAACAGGATAATCTCCATATCTTAGGTCAACTGTGCTATACAACTACTTTTGTTTGTTTTTTTCAGACAGAGTCTTGCTCTGTCACCCAGCCTGGAGTGCAGTGGCATGATCTTGGCTCACTGCAGCCTCCGCATCTCAGGCTTAAGTGATTCTCCTGCTGCAGCCTACCTAGTAGCTGGGATTACAGGCATATGCTACCACGCCCAGCTAATTTTTGTATTTTTAGTAGAGATGGGGTTTCACTGTGTTGGCCAGGCTGGTCTCAAACTCCTGACCTCAAGTGATCTACCCATCTCGGCCTCCAAAATTGCTGGGTTTACAGGCATGAGCCACCATGCCCAACCAACTGTGCCATATAACTTAACCTAAGTATGGGAGAAAGATCCACTATATGCACAGTACTGGGGATTATGAAAAATTGTACACTAGTAGGGTGGAAATTTTTGAGGACCATCTTAAATGTCTGCCTACCATAGCTTTTCATAATAACATGGGATAGCAGAGATACAATGATGAATAAAAGTCAGGCACAAAAATTACATATATAATTACTTTTAAATTTGTTTAAACTTTGTATTTTTATTAATTTATTTATAGTTAAGTGGTACAAATACATTTATATACTTTTTTCTCTTCATCCCTCCCCTCCTTTCTATATTTCCTGGCCACTGGTATCCATCATTCTAGTATCTATATTCATGAGATCCACTTTTTTGGTTCTCACATATAACTGAGAAAACACAGTATTTGTTTTTTGTGTGTGTTTGGCTTATTTCACTTAACACAATGGCCTCTAGCTCCACCCACCTTGCTGCAAGTGATAGAATTTCCTTTTCATGAATGAATAATGATTATTCAAAATGTGGGATATATACCATATTTTCTTCATTAATTCATTCAATATTGGGCACTTAGGTTGATTCCATATTTTGGTTACTGTGACTGGTGCTGCAATAAACATGAAAGTGCAGATGTTGTTTCATTGTATTGATTTATTTTCTTGGTTATATACCCAGTAGTAGAACTATGGGGTTATTTGATAGTTCTATTTTTAATTTCTTTAGGAATCTTCACAGTGTTCTCTATCATGGTTGTACTAATTTACATTCTCACCAACATCATGTGAGGGTTTCTCTTTCTCTGTGTCCTGACCAGCATCTGTTACTCTGTCTTTTGATACAAGCCATTTTCACTGGGGTTAGATGATATCTCATTGTTGTTTTTATTTGCATTTCTCTAATGATTAGTGATGTTGAACATTTTTTATAGGACCGTTGATTCTTTGTTTGTCTTCTTTTGAGAAATGTCAGTTCAAATATTACAGTTTTAAGAATTGGAATATTAGGGGTATTTTTGCTATTCCGTTGTTTGAGTTCTTTATATATTCCGGTTTTTAATCTGTCGCCAGATGGATAGTTTGAAAATATTTTCTCCTGTTCTTTGGGTTGACTTTTTATTTTGTTGATTGTTTTCTTCGCTGTGCAGAAACATTTTAGCTTAATGTAGTATCAATACCAATCATCTATTTTACTTTGGTTGCCTGTGCTTTGGAGGTCTTAACACACAAAAAGTATCTTTGCCCAGGTCAATGTCCTAGAACATTTCCTTAATGTTTTCTCTAGTAGTTTAATACTTTGAGATCTTAGATTTAAGTCTTTAATCCATTTTGATGAGATATTTGTGTATAGTGAGAGATGGGGGTCTACTTTCATGTTTCTGCCTATAGTTATCCTGTTTTCCCATCACTATTTATTAAAAAGACTGTCCTTTTTCTCTTGTGCAGTTTTGTTGCCATTGTCAAAGATGAGTTGGCTGCAAATATATGAATTTATATCTGGGTTCTTTATTATGTTCCATTTCTCTATGTTTCTGTTTTCATGCCAATGTCATGCTGTTTGATTACTATTGCTCTGTAGTAAATTTTTAATTAGATAGTGTGATGCTTCCACCTTTGTTTTTGCTCAGGATTGCTTTGGTTACTGAGAGTCTTGTGATTCTCCAAGAATCCTGAAAGAGTTTAGGATACTTGTTGCTGTTTCTATGAAGAATATCATTAATATTTTGATAGAGATTGTGTGCATTAAATTTACAAATTGCTTTATGATTGAATTGTGATTTTAACAATATTAGTTATTTGAAACCATAAGTATGAAACATCTTCCCATATTGTCTCCTCATCAATTTCTTTTATCCATGTTTTATAGTTTTCCTTGTATAGATCTTCCATTTGTTTGGTTATATTGATTCCTCAGTATTTCATATTATTTGGAGATATTGTAAATGGGGTTGCTTTCTTGATTTCTTTTTCAGATTGTTTGGTGTTGGTGTATATAAATACACTGCTTTTTATGTTAATTTTGTATTTTGCAGTGTTATGTGTTTGTCCGTTTGAATACTTTTTTGTTGTATTCTTTAGGTACTGCTAGATATAAGATCATGTCATCCTCAAACAAGGCTAAGTTCATTTCTTCCTTTCGAACTTAGATGGCTTCTTTTGCTAATCTCTTGCCTAATTGCTCTAGCCAGTATTTCCAGTATTATGTTAAAAAAAAGTGGTGGAAGTGGGCATTCTTGTCTTGTTCCAGTTCTTAGAGAAAAAGCTTTAATTCAGTATGAAATTAACAGGTTTGTCATATATAATCTTTATTATTTTGAGGTATATTCCCTCTGTAACCATTTAGATGAGGGTTTTATTATAAGTTGATGTTGAATGTTATGAAATTCTTTTTTGGTATACGTTGAAATAATCGTATAGTTTTCATTTTGATTTTGTCGATATGATGTATTACCTGTATTTTTATCTTATTTTGAGACACAGTTTCACTCTGTTGCCCAGGCTGGAGTGCAGTGGCATGAGCTTGGCTTGCTGCAACCTCTGCCTCCCAGGTTCAAGCAATTCTCATGGCTTAGCCTCATGAGTAGCTGGAACTAGCATGCGCCAACACACCTATTTTTTTTTTTCTCTAAAGAGGAGGTTTTCTCATGTTAAGTGTGGGATTACAGGCATGAGCTGCCACACCTTTATTAATTTGTATAAGTTAAACCATACATGATTCCCTAGGATGAATTCTGGTTGATCATGGTGAATGATCTTTTTAATGTGCTTTTTATTTCATTTTCTTTGGAAATGAAATTTTGTGGAGGATCTTTGGATCTATGCTTATCAGAAATATTGGCTTTTAGTTTTTTGTTGGTGGTGGTGGTGTTCTGTCCTTGTGCATTTTTGATATCAGTGTAATTATGTCCTTGTATAATAGTTTTGGTAATAGTTCCTCCTCTTCAATTGTTCTAGTGGGTTGGTGTAAGATTGATTTTAATTTAAAAAATGTTTTGTAGAATTCAGCTATGAAGCCATGGGGTCCTGCATTTTTCTTTGATAAGAGACTTTTTATTATGGCTTCTATCTCATTATTTATTGTTTTGTTTTGTTTTAAATTTCTTCATGGTTCAATCTTGGTAGGTTACACATGTCCAGGAGTTTATCCATTTCTTTTAGGTTTTCCAACTTGTGGGCATATAGTTGTTCATAATAGTGTCTAATGATTTTTTTTTTTGTATTTCTGACATCTTAGTTGTTATGTCTTTTTTTTTCTTATTTTACTTATTTGAGTCTTTTTATTACTGGGTATAGCTTAAAGATTGTTAATTTTATCTTTTTAAAACATCAAGTTCTTTTGTACTAACTTTTTAGTCTCAAATTCATTTAATGGAGCTGTGATTTTAAAAACTTTTTTTCTTATACTAATTTTGACTTTGATTTGTTCTTGCTTTTCTAGTTCATTGAGGGCATTTTTGCATTGTTAATCTGAAAAATTTCTGCTTTTCTTGGTATAGGCATTTGTTGCTATAAACTTCCCTCTTGGTATTGCATTTGTCATATCCCTTAAATGTTGGTATGTTGTGTTTCTCTTTAACTCCTTTGTCCCTGACCTTTGAGAATTTGATTATTGTTGGCTTTCGGGTAGTCTAATTTTGGTTACTCTAATTTTGGTTGAATCTGTTTGGTGTTCTCACATGATCCTGTACCAGGCTGTCTGTATCTTATACAAGTTGTGAAGTTTTCTGTTATTACTTCCCTGAATAATATTGCTACCCCTTGCTCTTGCTTCCTCTCAAACCAATAATTATTAGATTTGGTGTTTTGAGGCAATTTTCTACATCTTTTAGGCAGTAATTATTCTGTTTTGCTTTTTTTGCTTTTCTTTTCTCTTCTCTGTGTATTTTCAAATAACCTATCTTTTAGCTGACTGATTCTTTCCTCTGCTTGATCCAATCTGCTGTTGAGAGCCTCTAATAATATTTTTTTAGTTTAACAAATGTATTTCCCAGTTCCAAATCTTCTGTTTAATTTTTAAAACTTATTTCAATCTCTTTGCTAAGTTGCTCCAATAAATTTCTGAATTGTTTCTGTGTTATCTTGGAAATTACTAAGTTTTCTTAAAACTGCTATTTTAAATAGCAATAACCAGTATTGTTTCATTCTATATTTTCTTTACTTTTTCTTTTTTTTTACCTCACCCATAGCATATTATACATGTAGTTTGTATCCTATTAATTATCTCAATTTTATACCATAATGCTTTTTATGTCAATAAATGCCATGTCATTCTTATTTGTCTTACATAAAGATTCTTTCATTTGATATATCATTATTTGTTTAATCTCATATTTTGGTATTTTATTTTCTCATTTTAGAATAAGGCTATAATACATATTTTGAGAAAGCTGAAACATGTTTTCTGGTAAGTATGTCCTGGCTTTAAACCACTTCCATATTTCATGAAGAATCTATTTGAACATAAACTATGAGACAACTTTATAGGGAGAGTATAAATATAAATATATACATGCATATATTTATATATGTTACCAGTCTAGCTTGTTAGAATAGTCAAACAAACTATTCTATTTTAACAAATTAGATGGGTAATTATTTTAACTATTCTATTCTAACAAACTAGACTGGTAATTATTTAAATTCCAATTTGATATGCTCTATTTAATTATTTAAATTCCAATGATATGCTCTATTCATCATATATGAAATAAGTATTTTTGTTCTTTTTCTATAATCGCATGTTTGCTAAATGAATCTGTATGCTCATACTTTCACTCGTATCACACAATTTTTACTATAGTTTTAAGCCAACTGAGTTTATATTGTGTAGGCATTGTTATAATTGTTGGTGTATACATTGCAGCAGGAAAAAATCAGCCATGATAAACTGTCTATACACGTGATATATGATTGTCAAGTTGGGTAATGTCTTGGCAGATGCACTGATAGACTGCAAATCCACTTACTTTAATTCATTTTAATGTGACATTTTTACTGATGGCCTTTGTATTGGTATGTGACTTGGGCTGCGGCTCTCAATTAAGAATGACAAGCAAGAAGAGTCTTCCTAGATATAAAAATGCAATTCTCTAGAGAAAATTGTGATGATAAGTTTAAAACCCAGTGAGTCGGGAACACAGTTTTTACTTATTTACTAATTTGATAATTATCCTTATCAAACTAAGGATAATTTGAGAAATTAAAATGCCTCAAATGCTTCACTTTGATATGAGTGTTGTCCTGATTTTGGAGTGTTATAAATGTCAAGAATATGCTCTAGTTTAGTTCAAAATTATAATCTCAAAGATACTTAGAAGTATTGAAAAAATATTCAATATTTTGAATTATTTTCAATCTTAAAACTCTATAATTAATAATGGAACACTAGAAGATGGATAATAAAAATAGAGAAATAATATAACAACTTTATTACTTCAACCAAGCAAAAAAATGAAATGATTTGATTTAGAGACTCTAAAATGTGGGAAAGCTGGGACAGGGGGTTGGTAAAAGATAAAATTACCTATTGAATGCAATGTACACTATTTGGGTGATAGGTAAAATAAAAGCCCTGACTTATGTGACATATCTCTGTAACAAAACTACACTTGTACCCACAAATCTATAAAAGTAAATTTAGTAATTATATAATGATTATATACAAGAGACTTACCTAACATACAAAAGTTTGTATTAACTCAAGTTAAAGGGTTAGAAAAAAATATTCCCTGCAAATAAATAGCAAAAGCAAGCAGGAGTAGCTATTCGTATATCACATAAAACACACTTTAAAGCAACAAAAGTATAAAAAGACAAATAAGGTCATTATATAATAATAAAAGAATCTGTCAGCAGATAAAACAGATAACCTACACAAGAGGAGAAGATATTTGCAAATTATGCATCTGACAAAGGTCTAATATCCAGCATCTATAAGAAACTTAAACAAATTTACAAGAGAAAAACAAGCAACCCCATTAGAAAGTGGGAAAACAATATGAACAGACACTCCTCAAAAGAAGACATAAATGTGGCCAACAAGTATATGAAGAAAAGCTCAACGTCACTGATCATTAGAGAAATACAAATCAAACCCACAATGATATACAATTTCACACCACTCAGAATGACTCTTATTAAAAATTCAGAAACTAACAAATGCTGATGAGGTTATGGAGAAAAGGGGAAACTCATACATCATTGGTGAGAGTGTAAGTTAGCTAAAACATTGTGGAAAGGGGTATGATGATTCTTCAAAGAGCTAAATGCAGAACTACCAACTGACCCAGCAATCCCACTACTGAATCTATATACAGAGGGATGCAAATCATTCTACCATAAAGCCACATGCATGCAAATGTTCATTGCAGCACTATTCAGATCCAGAAATAAGAAAAAAACAGACATTGAGGTCTTCTTAAGGATGACGGTGGGAGATATGAAAGGAGCAGAATAGGTATCTATGAGGCACTGGGTTTCATACCTGGGTAACAAAGACATGGAATCAACCCAAAAGCCCATCAGTGACAGACTGGAAAATAAAATGTGGTACATATACAATATGGAATACCTTAAAAAGAAGGAGATCATTTGTATGAATATCGATGGAGCTGGTGGCTATTATTCTTAGCAAACTAACATAGGAACAGAAAATCAAATACTGCATGTTCTCCCTTATAAATGGGAGCTAAATGATGAGAGCTCATGAACACAAAGAAAAAAACAGACATTGAGGTCTTCTTAAGGATGACGGTAGGAGATATGAAAGGAGCAGAATAGGTATCTATGAGGTACTGGGTTTCATACCTGGGTAATGAAATAATCTGTACAACAAACTTCCATGACAGGAGTTTACCTGTGTAACAAAGCTTCACATGTGCTCCCCAACCTAAAATAAAAGTTAGGTTACAAAAAGAAAGAGATCATAATAACTAGAGAAAAGATGAATAGAAATAACAGTTGGTTTTGAATAAAATAAACAAAATTGGCAAACCTTAACTAGACTAATTAAGAAAAAAGAAAAGACCCAAATAAAAGTGTAAATGAAGAGGAGAGAATTTAACCAATATTACAGAAATACAAATGATCATAAGACATTACTATGAAGAACTGAATGTCAACAAATTTGGTCACCTACAAGAAACATAAACTTCTAGAAACATACAAGCTACCAAGACTAAATTAAGAAGATATACAAAATCTGAATTGACCAGTAATAACTAAAGAGATGGAATCAGTAATCAAAAACCTCCCCCTCAAAAAAAAGCTTCAGCAGTGAATTCTACCAAACTTTTAAGGAAAATTTCATGCCAATACTTCTAAACTTTAAAAAATAAATGAGGAGAGTACAGTTCAGAGCTCATTTATAAGGCCAGAATATCCTGATACCTAAATCAGACAAGCACACTATAGTCAAAGGAAATTACAGGTCAGTATCACTGATAAACATAGGTTCAGAAATCCTCAACAAAAACTAGCAAAGCAAATTCAACAGCAAATTAAAAGTATAGTACCCTATGATCAAGAGGAATTTATCACTGGGAGAAAAGGGTGATTCTATACATGCAAATCAATAAATGTTATAATCCACATTAACAGAATTAAAGACAAAAGTCATATCATCATCTCAAAAGAGGCAGAGAAAGCATTTGACAAAATTCAACATCTTTTGGAAGAAACTGTCAGCAAATTAGGCAAAGAAGGGATGTACTTAATCATAATAAAGACCATAACTGACACGTGTTCAAGTAACAACATACTCAATAGTGAAAACCTGAAAGTTTTAGAAAAAAAATATTGTCTACTATTTCAGCTAGCCTTTTTACAACAATGCTTAATCAACGGTCCCATTCTCTAGATATTTTACTCATAACAAAAACAATATGCAAACATATCTCAATTATGTAAATATAATTATGAGAATTTAAGATAATAAAAAGCAATTTTCAAAATGCTAGAAATCAATACCATTTCAACCTAGGATGAAGACACAAACACACATACCTGTAATGCAAGAAATAGAAATAGAAAAGGAACAATCTAAGGATTTAGGAACATATGTGTTGTTTAAGGAGAGATCCAAAGGTCAACATAGAAACCAGAAATAGTTCCAATGCTAAAAGTCATGCTGTCTAATGGGAGAATCAAGTCTTACCTAAATAGATAAATCTATAAAAATTATAAACACTCAACAAATCCAACTTTGTGCAGTAAAGGAATATAGAGTAAGGTAAATAGAACAAGCAGAGGATAAGAACTTTTACCTTGAAAGATTATTTTAACTTTGTTACTTTTAAATTTGTCTTAATATTTAACTGAAGTACAATATCCATAGAAACATGTACAAATCATATACAATTAGATACTATTTTGCCAAAAGTGTGTGTGTGTGTGTGTGTGTGTGTGTGTGTGTGTGTGTGAAGATAGCTAGCTAGATAGATAATGTATATATATATATATCCATCATTCAGGGAAAGAAATATATATTTTGGCAGCACTTAGGCACATTCAGAATAGGATCTGAATTCAGAATACGACCCTAATCCAAGAATAACAACTATTCTGACTTAGAGCATTACAAATTAGTTCTCCATTGTTTCAAATATTATATACATTTACATACATACAGTAGAATAGATACATAAGTTTTAGTACACTCAAATGATGAAAACATAAATGAGAATTACCACTCTATAAATTAAATGGAAGTCGTAGGCTATTGAGTATACATTTGGCAAGATATAGTAGCCATTGACAAGCAATTTTCCCAAGTGAATTTGACAATTTATTCCACCAGAACTGTATGAGTGGTCAGGTTGTATTACCAAAATACAAAAACAGAGGACCAAGTTTCATATCTGACCAAAACTTGGCATTTTCTGTTAAAAAAAATTAGCTATTATAATCGGTATTTAATCATTTCTCATTTTGATTATAATTTTTTTTGAAACAGTCTCACTCTATCTCCCAGGAATCTCGGATCACTGCCACCTCCGCCACCTTTGTCACCTCTACCATCTCCATCTCCTGGCTTCAAGCGATTCTTGTATCACAATCTCCCAAGTAGCTGGGATTAGAAGCATGTGCTACCATGTCTGGCTAATTTTTGCAATTTTAGTAGAAAGGGGGTTTTGCCATGTAGGCCAGTCTGGTCTAAAATGCCTGGCCTGAAGCAATCTACCTGCCCTATCCTCACAATGTGCTAGGATTACAGGTGTGAGCCACCTCACCTACCCTTCATTTTAATTTTAATTAGCATTCCCCTGATGACTAATTGATATTGAATACATATTAATATGTTTATTGGTGATTTGGAATCATCTATAGGGAAGAGTCTGTTCAAGTCACATATCAATCTTCTATTAAATTCATTTGAAAGAGTTAACTATTTTGGAGAGAAATAACTTCTTGGATATATGTATTACTAATTTTTATTAGAGGGACTATTAATTTACTGCATGATTCACCTTCATATTTTGTCTATCATGCTCTTGTCATATGTGCCACCAACTCTCAATTCCATACCATCATCACATAACTATTAAGTCAATCCATCTTTTCTCAATTTGCTTGCATGTTCCTGTGCTTTATTTTTTTTACTCTGTTTGGTAGAACATGATAATTCGACTCCTATTAAACCTTGTTTTCATCATTACACTTTTCAGCTTAAGAATTTATTTTTTATATTTATTTTTTTTTTTTAATTTTTTATTGGATTATAGGTTTTGGGGTACATGAGCAGAGCATGCAAGACAGTTGCGTAGGTACACACATGGCAGTGTGCTTTGCTTTTCTTCTCCCCTTCACCCACATTTGGCATTTCTCCCCAGGCTATCCCTCCCCACCTCCCCCTCCCACTGGCCCTCCCCTTTTCCCCCCAATAGACCCCAGTGTTTAGTACTCCCCTCCCTGTGTCCATGTGTTCTCATTTTTCATCACCCACCTATGAGTGAGAATATGCGGTGTTTCATTTTCTGTTCTTGTGTCAGTTTGCTGAGGATGATGTTTTCCAGATTCATCCATGACCCTACAAACGACACGAACTCATCATTTCTGATTGCTGCATAATATTCCATGGTGTATATGTGCCACATTTTTCCAATCCAGTCTATTATCAATGGGCATTTGGGTTGATTCCAGGTCTTTGCTATTGTAAACAGTGCTGCAATGAACATTCGTGTACATGTGTCCTTATAGTAGAACGATTTATAGTCTTTTGGATATATACCCAGTAATGGGATTGCTGGGTCAAATGGAATTTCTATTTCTAAGGCCTTGAGGAATCGCCACACTGTCTTCCACAATGGTTGAACTAATTTACACTCCCACCAACAGTGTAAAAGTGTTCCTTTTTCTCCACATCCTCTCCAGCATCTGTTGTCTCCAGATTTTTTAATGATCGCCATTCTAACTGGCGTGAGATGGTATCTCAATGTGGTTTTGATTTGCATCTCTCTGATGACCAGTGACGATGAGCATTTCTTCATATGATTGTTGGCCTCATATATGTCTTCTTTCGTAAAGTATCTGTTCATATCCTTTGCCCACTTTTGAATGGGCTTGTTTGTTTTTTTCCTGTAAATCTGCTTGAGTTGTTTGTAAATTCTGGATATCAGCCCTTTGTCAGATGGGTAGACTGCGAAAATTTTTTCCCATTCTGTTGGTTGCCGATCCACTCTAGTGACTGTTTCTTTTGCCGTGCAGAAGCTGTGGAGTTTCATTAGGTCCCATTTGTCTATTTTGGCTTTTGTTGCCAATGCTCTTGGTGTTTTGTTCATGAAGTCCTTGCCTACTCCTATGTCCTGGATAGTTTTGCCTAGATTTCCTTCTAGGGTTTTTATGGTGCCAGGTCTTATGTTTAAGTCTTTAATCCATCTGGAGTTAATTTTAGTGTAAGGTGTCAGGAAGGGGTCCAGTTTCTGCTTTCTGCACATGGCTAGCCAGTTTTCCGAACACCATTTGTTAAACATGGAATCCTTGCCCCATTGCTTGTTTTTGTCAGGTTTATCAAAGATTGTATAGTTGTATGTATGTTGTGTTGCCTCCGGTGCCTCTGTTTTGTTCCATTGGTCTATATCTCTGTTTTGGTACCAGTACCATGCTGTTTTGATTACTGTAGCCTTGTAGTATAGTTTGAAATCCGGTAGTGTGATGCCCCCCGCTGTGTTCTTTTTGCTTAGAATTGACTTGGCTATGCGGGCTCTCTTTTGGTTCCATATGAAGTTCATGGTGGTTTTTTCCAGTTCTGTGAAGAAAGTCAATGGTAGCTTGATGGGGATAGCGTTGATTCTGTAAATTACTTTGGGCAGTATAGCCATTTTCACAATATTAATTCTTCCTAACCATGAACATGGAATGTTTCTCCATCTGTTTGTGTCCTCTCTGATTTCGTTGAGCAGTGGTTTGTAGTTCTCCTTGAAGAGGTCCCTTACGTTCCTTGTGAGTTGTATTCCAAGGTATTTTATTCTTTTTGTAGCAATTGCGAATGGCAGTTCGCTCTTGATTTGGCTTTCTTTAAGTCTGTTATTGGTGTAGATGAATGCTTGTGATTTTTGCACATTGATTTTATATCCTGAGACTTTGCTGAAGTTGTTTATCAGTTTCAGGAGTTTTTGGGCTGAGGCAATGGGGTCTTCTAGGTATACTATCATGTCGTCTGCAAATAGAGACAATTTGGCTTCCACCTTTCCTATTTGAATACCCTTTATTTCTTTTTCTTGCCTGATTGCTCTGGCTAGAACTTCCAGTACTATATTGAATAGGAGTGGTGAGAGAGGGCATCCTTGTCTAGTACCAGATTTCAAAGGGAATGCTTCCAGTTTTTGCCCATTCAGTATGATATTGGCTGTTGGTTTGTCATAAATAGCTTTTATTACTTTGAGATACGTTCCATCGATACCGAGTTTATTGAGGGTTTTTAGCATAAAGGGCTGTTGAATTTTGTCAAATGCCTTCTCTGCGTCAATTGAGATAATCATGTGGTTTTTGTTTTTGGTTCTGTTTATGTGGTGAATTACGTTGATAGACTTGCGTATGTTGAACCAGCCTTGCATCCCTGGGATGAATCCTACTTGATCATGATGAATAAGTTTTTTGATTTGCTGTTGCAATCGGCTTGCCAGTATTTTATTGAAGATTTTTGCATCTATGTTCATCATGGATATTGGCCTGAAGTTTTCTTTTCTCGTTGGGTCTCTGCCGGGTTTTGGTATCAGGATGATGTTGGTCTCATAAAATGATTTGGGAAGGATTCCCTCTTTTTGGATTGTTTGAAATAGTTTTAGAAGGAATGGTACCAGCTCCTCCTTGTGTGTCTGGTAGAATTCGGCTGTGAACCCATCTGGACCTGGGCTTTTTTTGTGAGGTAGGCTCTTAATTGCTGCCTCAACTTCAGACCTTGTTATTGGTCTATTCATAGTTTCAGCTTCCTCCTGGTTTAGGCTTGGGAGGACACAGGAGTCCAGGAATTTATCCATTTCTTCCAGGTTTACTAGTTTATGTGCATAGAGTTGTTTGTAATATTCTCTGATGATGGTTTGAATTTCTGTGGAATCTGTGGTGATTTCCCCTTTATCATTTTTTATTGCATCTATTTGGTTGTTCTCTCTTTTATTTTTAATCAATCTGGCTAGTGGTCTGTCTATTTTGTTGATCTTTTCAAAAAACCAGCTCTTGGATTTATTGATTTTTTGAAGGGTTTTTCGTGTCTCAATCTCCTTCAGCTCAGCTCTGATCTTAGTAATTTCTTGTCTTCTGCTGGGTTTTGAGTTTTTTTGATCTTGCTCCTCTAACTCTTTCAATTTTGACAATAGGGTGTCAATTTTGGATCTCTCCATTCTCCTCATATGGGCACTTATTGCTATATACTTTCCTCTAGAGACTGCTTTAAATGTGTCCCAGAGGTTCTGGCATGTTGTGTCTTCATTCTCATTGGTTTCGAAGAACTTCTTTATTTCTGCCTTCATTTCGTTGTTTACCCAGTCAACATTCAAGAGCCGGTTGTTCAGTTTCCATGAAGCTGTGCGGTTCTGGGTCGGTTTCTGAATTCTGAGTTCTAACTTGATTGCACTATGGTCTGAGAGGCTGTTTGTTATGATTTCAGTTGTTTTGCATTTGTTGAGCAGTGCTTTACTTCCAATTACGTGGTCAATTTTAGAGTAGGTGCGATGTGGTGCTGAGAAGAATGTGTATTCTGTGGATTTGGGGTGGAGAGTTCTGTAAATGTCCACCAGGTTTGCTTGCTCCAGGTCTGAGTTCAAGCCCTGGGTATCCTTGTTGATTTTCTGTCTGGTTGATCTGTCTAGTATTGACAGTGGAGTGTTAAAGTCTCCCACTATTATTGTGTGGGAGTCTAAGTCCTTCTGTAAGTCATTAAGAACTTGCCTTATGTATCTGGGTGCTCCTGTGTTGGGTCCATATATGTTTAGGATCGTTAGCTCTTCTTGTTGTATCGATCCTTTTACCATTATGTAATGGCCTTCTTTGTCTCTTTTGATCTTTGTTGCTTTAAAGTCTATTTTATCAGAGATGAGAATTGCAACTCCTGCTTTTTTTTGCTTTCCATTAGCTTGGTAAATCTTCCTCCATCCCTTTATTTTGAGCCTTTGTGTATCCTTGCATGTGAGATGGGTTTCCTGGATACAGCACACTGATGGGTTTTGGATTTTTATCCAATTTGCCAGTCTGTGTCTTTTGATTGGTGCATTTAGTCCATTTACATTTAGGGTTAATATTGTTATGTGTGAATTTGATCCTGCCATTTTGATGCTAGCTGGCTGTTTTGCCTGTTAGTTGTTGTAGATTCTTCATTATGTTGAAGCTCTTTAGCATTCAGTGTGATTTTGGAATGGCTGGTACTGATTGATCCTTTCTATGTGTAGTGCCTCTTTTAAGAGCTCTTGTAAAGCAGGCCTGGTGGTGACAAAATCTCTGAGTACTTGCTTGTTCGCAAAGGATTTTATTCTTCCTTCACTTCTGAAGCTCAGTTTGGCTGGATATGAAATTCTGGGTTGAAAGTTCTTTTTTTTAAGAATGTTGAATATTGGCCCCCACTCTCTTCTGGCTTGTAGTGTTTCTGCCGAGAGATCTGCTGTGAGTCTGATGGGCTTCCCTTTGTGGGTGACCCGACCTTTCTCTCTGGCTGCCCTTAGTATTCTCTCCTTTATTTCAACCCTGTTGAATCTGACGATTATGTGCCTTGGGGTTGCTCTTCTTGCGGAATATCTTTGTGGTGTTCTCTGTATTTCCTGCAATTGAGTGTTGGCTTGTCTTGCTAGGTGGGGGAAATTTTCCTGGATGATGTCCTGAAGAGTATTTTCCATCTGGGATTCATTCTCTTCGTCCCCTTCTGGTACACCTATCAAACGTAGGTTAGGTCTTTTCACATAGTCCCACATTTCTTGGAGACTTTGTTCATTCCTTTTTGCGCTTTTTTCTCTGATCTTGGTTTCTCGTTTTATTTCATTGAGTTGGTCTTCGACTTCAGATATTCTTTCTTCTGCTTGGTCAATTCGGCTATTGAAACTTGCGTTTGCTTCGCGAAGTTCTCGTATTATGTTTTTCAGCTCCTTTAATTCATTCATATTCCTCTCTAAGGTATCCATTCTTGTTATCATTTCCTCGAATCTTTTTTCAAATCTTTTTTCAAGGTTCTTAGTTTCTTTGCATTGATTTAATACATGATCTTTTAGCTCACAAAAGTTTCTCATTATCCATCTTCTGAAGTCTAATTCCGTCATTTTGTCACATTCATTCTCCGTCCAGCTTTGTTCCCTTGCTGGTGAGGAGTTTTGGTCCTTTCTAGGAGGCGATGTGTTCTGGTTTCGGGTGTTTTCCTCCTTTTTGCGCTGGTTTCTTCCCATCTTTGTGGATTTGTCCGCTGGTCGTCTGCGTAGTTGCTGACTTTTCGTTTGGGTCTCTGAGTGGACACCCAGAATGTTGATGATGAAGTATTTCTGTTGCTTGGTTTTCCTTCTACCAGTCTAGCCCCTTCGCTGTACGACTGTTGAGGTCTGCTCCAGACCCTGCTTGTCTGGGGTGGACCTCTAGTAGCCGTGGCACAGCGAGGGATGCTACCAGTTTCTTTTTCTGCTCTCTTTGTCCCAGGATGATGCCTGCCTAATGACAGTCTTTTGGATATAGAGGGGTCAGGGAGCTGCTTGAGGAGACAGTTTGTACTTTATAGGGGTTTAATTGCTGAACTGTGCACTCTGTTGTTCATTCAGGGCTGTTAGGCTGCTATGTTTGATTCTGCTGCAACACAGCTCATTAAACAACCCTTTTTTTTTCTCAAATGCTCTGTGTTGAGGGGTTTGGGCTTTATTTTTGGATGTCCGATCAGGTGTCCTGCCCAGCTCAAAGGCAGACTAGCCACTGTTTGGCTGCCGAGGCTCCACCCTGCTGTTGTGTGATTCGCGCTGTTCCTGCTGGCTCTGCTGTGGTCTCTGCCACGCCCTGCGGCGGAGTCTCTTCGTTGTAGCGTGTTGCCTCAGCAACGGCAGGCTGCGTCAGCAGTGGGCGTGTATCTCAGTAGGGACGGGTTGCCTCGGCAACGGCTGGCTGCGTCAGCAGTGGGCGTGTATCTCAGTTGGGGCGGGTTGCCTCGGCAACGGCTGGCTGCCTCAGCAGTGGGCGTGTATATCAGTTGGGGCAGGTTGCCTCCATAGTGGTGGACGCCCCTCCCCCACAGAGCGTCTCGGACCGTCTGCCCGGGATAGTTTGAAATCGCGGTTTTGTTCGTCCCACTGGGTATCCCAAACGATCTGTCCCTGCAATCCCCTGGGCTGGGCTACTGTGCAAGTCTCGTTCAGTCTCAAGTCCAGCCCTCTCAAGTCTCAGGTTGCCGGTTCAACAAGGCACCCGGACAAGCGCGCCCTGTGGGGATTGCTGGGTAGGGCCGGCCGCCGCCGCCCCGGCTGCCGGCTTCGCCAGGCAGACCTACTGCCTGGCGTCCCGTGTCTTTTTATACTTGGGAGTTTCCCCGTTCTGTGGGCAACAAAGATCAGTCTGGAAATGCAGCACTGACTCACCGTTTGCGAATTCAACGCGGGCTCCAATCCTGGGTTGTTCTCACAGCGCCATCTTGAGTCCCCTCCAAGAATTTATTAGGGCTGTATTATGAGGACAAGAGATTTCATTGCAGGAAAGGACTGTAAGGATCACAAGAGTTGAGACAGGGATCTGTAAGAAGTAGAAATAGCTGTTATCCCATACTGCATGTCTGCTGCCTATAAAGAGAATTAGCTGGGAAGAATCTGAGACTGTAGCACAGATTTAACAAAGTTGGTGTCAGATAGAGTCCTAGAGTGAAATGGATTATAAAGAATGGACCTGCCTTAGTATAGCCATGGATCTCAGGCTTTTGCTGAAAGCAGCCTGTGGAAAGTGTAGCCTTATGCAAACGGTGGTGGATTTACAGCATAAGACTTGGAATATTCCATCAATTACACTCTGAATTAGAAGATCTGAAAGCAGCATTTCTATTGTTTCCATGACAAAAGTTCCATTATAAATGGCCTGAATAATCTAAAATCCTCAACACTTCACAATCTTGGCCTAACTCTTTTATAAAGCTTATAAATTATCATTTCTTTTTAAACAAATTCTTGTATTAATATTTACTATGCCTTTCTCCTATTCCTCATTTCCTTAGAGGCTACTTTTTAATTTTTCTAGATACATAGTAAGTGTAGATATTTATGGGTATATGAGGTATTTTGATGGATTTCTTCCTCGGTCTCTATTCTGATCAATTGAACTGATTTTTTTTTTATGACAGAACTATGCTGTTTTGCTTAGTATATCTCTGTAGTATAATCTGAAGTCTGGTAATGTGATTCCAACAGTTTTGTTCTTTTGGATCAGGATAGCTTTGGCTATTCTGGGTCTCTTGTAGTTCCACATGAATTTTAGCACTTTTAAAAAAATTTCTGTGAAGATGGGGGGACAGATCCAAGACGGCGAATTAGGAGCAGCTCAGGATTGCAGCTCCCAGCAAAAGTGCGGAAGGTGAGTGGATGCCGCATTTCCAGATGGACTTTTATTGCCCACAGACCAGGAGATTCCCAGGCAGAGGAGCCCCGTGGGTCACCAGTGCAGCTGTTTTGGCTGGCACAGCTGTTTTGGCTGGCATGGCTGTTTGGCCAGCATGGCTGCTTTTGCCGGCACAGCTGTTTTGGCCAGCACCCCAGTGCAGCGGTTCTCCATACAAAATACACGGGTCCAGGTGCCATTTTAGCTGGTGATTGGAGCTCCTGGGAGACAGAGTCACCCACTCAACTGATAAAAAAGGAAACTGAAATAGGGAGCCAGGCCAGGAGATTCCCAGGCAAAAAAGCACCACACATCTCAGTGGTTTCAGCCGGCACAGTGGGTCACCACATGGGAAATCATACAGAACCTGGTGCCTTTTCAACAGGCGATTGGATCACCTGGGAGACAGAATCGACCATTCAACTAAAACAAAAAGGGCTGTGAGGCAGGGAGCCAGGTGATAAGGCTCAGCTGTTCCCACCACCACAAAAAAAAACAACAATTGGAAATGCTCTGGACTGAGAGTTTCACAGCAAGCACAGCTGAAACCGGGATGGTCTAGCTCTGTGGGGGAGGGGCGTCTGCCATTACCGAGGCAGTCCACCACTACGGAGGTAGTTTGCCATTGCTGAGGCAGCCCACCATTGCCAAGGCAGCCCTCCATTACAGAGAGAGTCTGCCATTATAAAGGTGGGCTGCCATTGCCAAGGCAGTTCTAACTACACCTGTATAAACAGGACTTCAGGGAAGTTCACATAGCAGCTGGGCAGAGCCCACAGAAGCTCAACAAAGCCTCGGCAGGCAGACAGTGACAAGGCTGTCTCCTCGCTGGGCAGGGCAGCCCTGAAAAAAGGCAGCAGCACAACAGAAACTCATAAATCAAGCCCTAACACCCTGGGACAGAGAACCTGGGAAAAAAAAGGGGGGGGGCTTTATGAGTCCTGCTGCAGCAGACCTACACATACCTGCCCAGCAGCTCTTAATGAATAACGGAGCTCACAGCTCAGCACTTGAGCTCCTATAAAGGACAGACTGTCTTCTCAAGCAGCTCCCTGACCCCCATATATCCAAAGAGTCACCTCATTAAGGAGAGCTCAGACTGACATCTGGCGGGTATCTTTCTGGGACAAAGACAGCAGAAGAAGAATCTGGCAGCAATTCTTATTGTTCTGCAGCTGCTGCAGGTGATCCCCAGGCAAGCAGGGCCTGGAGTGGACCTCAGCAGTCCTACAGCAGACAGGCCTGACTGTTAGAAGGAAAACTAAGAAACAGAAAAAAATAACTTCATCATCAACAAACTGGATGTCCACTCAGAGACCCAATCTGAAAGTCAACAACTACGAAGATGACAGGTGGATAAATCCACAAAGATGGAAAGAAGCCAGCACAAAAAAATGAAAACACTCGAAACCAGAACACCCGTCCTGCTACAAGGGATCACAACTCCTCACCAGCAAGGGAACAAGGCTGGATGAGAGTGATGAATTGACAAAATCAGGTTTCAGAAGGTGGGTAATAAGAAACTTCTGTGAGCTAAAAGAATATATTCTAACCCAATGCAAAGAAACTAAGAACCTTGAAAAAAGATTCGACAAAATGCTAACGAGAATGGACAACTTAGAGAAGAATATAAGTGAATTGATGGAGCTGAAAAACACAACACGAGAACTTCATGAAGCATGCACAAGTTTCAACAGCCGAATTGACCAAGCAGAAGAAAGGATATCAGAGGTTGAAGATCAACTCAATGAAATAAAATGAGAAGGCAAGATTAGAGAGAAAATGCAAAAAGGAATGAACAAAGTCTCCAAGAAATATGGGACTATGTGAAAAGACCTAATCTACGTTTGATAGGTGTACCTGAATGTGATGGAGAAAATGATTCCAAGCTGGAATATACTCTACAGGATATTATCCAGGAAAACTTCCCCAACCTAGCAAGGCAGGCCAATATTCAAGTCCAGGAAATACAGAGAACACCACAAGGATATTCCTCAAGAAGAGCAACCCCAAGGCACATAATCGTCAGATTCACCAGGGTTGAAATGAAGGAGATCATGCTAAGGGCAGCCAGAGAGAAAGGTCGGATAACCCCCAAAGGGAAGCCCATCAGACTCACAGCAAATCTCTTGGCAGAAACCGTACAAGCCAAAAGAGAGTGGGGGCCAATATTTATCATCATTAAATAAAAGAACTTTCAACGCAGAATTTCATATGCAGCCAAACTAAGCTTCATACGTGAAGGAAAAATTAAATCCTTTACAAACAACCAAGTACTCAGAGATTTCATCACCACCAGGCCTGCTTTACAAGAGCTGAAAGAGGCACTAAACATAGAAAGGAACAACCAGTACCACCTACTCCAAAAACATACCAAATGGTAAAGAGCATCAACACAATGAAGAAACTGCATCAACTAATGGGAAAAACAGCCAGCTAGAATCAAAATGGTAGGATCAAATTCACAAACAACAATATTAACCCTAAATGTAACTGGGCTAAATGCACCAATCAAAAGACACAGACTGGCAAATCATATAAAAAGCCAAAACCCGTTGGTGTGCTGTATCTAGGAAACCCATCTCATGCAAGGATACACAAAGGCTCAAAATAAAGGGATGGAGGAAGGTTTATCAAGCAAATAGAGAGGAAAAAAAAAAGAAAGAAAAGAAAAAAGCAGGAGCTGCACTTCTCATCTCTGAAAAAATAGACTTTAAACCCTCAAAGATCTAAAGAGACAAAGAAGGATATTACATAATGGTAAAAGAATCAGTGCAACAAGAAGAGCTAATGATCCTAAATGTATATCCACCCAATACGGGAGCACCCAGATACATAAGGCAAGTTCTTAATGACTTACAAAGAGACTTAGACTCCCACACAATAATAATCAGCGACTTTAACACCCCATTGTCAATATTAGACAGATCAACCAGACAGAAAATTAACAAGGATATCCAGGACTTGAACTCAGACCTAGCCCAAGAAAACCTAATAGACATTTACAGAACTCTCCACTCCAAATCCACAGAATATACATTATTCTCAGCACCACATCACGCCTACTCTAAAATTGACTGCATAATCGAAAGTAAATCACTCCTCAGCAAATGCAAAAGAACAGAAATCATAACAGTCTCTCAGATGACAATGCAATCAAGTTAGAACTCAGAATTCAGAAACTAACTCAGAACCACACAGCTTCATGGAAACTGAACAACTGGCTCTTGAAGGTCAACTGGATAAACAATGAAATGAAGGCAGAAATAAAGATGTTCTTCGAAACAAACGAGAACAAAGACACAACATACCGGAATCTCTGGGACACATTTAAAGCAGTGTCTAGAGGAAAATATATAGCAATAAATGCCCACATGAGAAGCAAGGAGAGATCTAAAATCAACATCCTATCATCAAAATTGAAAGAACTAGAGGAGCAAGACCAAAACACTCAAAACCTAGCAGAAGAAAAGAAATAACTATGATCAGAGCAGAACTGAAGGAGATAGAGACAGAAAAAGCCCTTCAAAAAATCAATAAATCCAGGAGCTGGTTTTTCAGAAAGATCAACACAATAGACCACTAACCAGATTAATAAAAAAGAAAAGAGAATAATCAAATAGATGAAATAAAAACTATAAAGGGGATATCACCACAGATTCAACAGAAATACAAACCATCATCAGAGATTCTTACAAACAACTCTATGCACATAAACTAATAAACTTGGAGAAATGGATAAATTCCTGGACACTTACATCATCCCAAGCCTAAACCAGGAAGAAGTCGAAACCCTGAATAGACCAATAACAAGGTCTGAATTTGATGGGCTCACAGCAAAATTCTACCAGACATACAAAGAGGAGCTGGTACCATTCCCTCTGAAACTATTCCAAACAATCCAAAAAGAAGAAATACTTCCCAAATCATTTTATGAGACCAACATCATCCTGATACCAAAATCTGGCAGAGACTCAGCATGAAAAGAAAACTTCAGGCCAATATACATAATAGACATAGATGCAAAAATCTACAATAAAATACTGGCAAGCCGATTGCAACAGCACATCAAAAAGCTTATCCACCATGATCAAGTAGGCTTCATCCTGGGGATGCAAGGCTGGTTCAACAGGCACAAATCTATAAACATAATTCATCACATAAAAAGAACCAAAGACAAAAACCACATGATTATCTCAATTGATGCAGAGAAGGCCTTTGACAAAATTTAACAGCCCTTTATGCTAAAAACCCTCAATAAACTAGGTATCGATGGAATGTATCTCAAAATAATAAAAGCTATTTATGACAAGCCAACAGCCAATATCATACTAAATGGGCAAAAACTGGAAGCATTCCCTTTGAAATCTGGCACTAGACAAGGATGCCCTCTCTCATCGCTCCTATTCAATATAGTATTGGAAGTTCTAGCCAGAGCAATCAGGCAAGAAAAAGAAATAAAGGGTATTCAAATACCAAAGGAGGAAGTCAAATTGTCTCTATTTGCAGATGACATGATAGTATATCTAGAAGACCCCATTGTCTCAGCCCCAAAACTCCTGAAACTGATAAGCAACTTCAGCAAAGTCTCAGGATACAAAATCAATGTGCAAAAATCACAAGCATTCCTATACACCAATAACAGACTTAAAGAGAGCCAAATCAAGAACGAACTGCCATTCGCAATTGCTACAAAGAGAATAAAATACCTAGGAATACAACTAACAAGGAATGTACGGGAACTCTTCAAGGAGAACTACAAACCACTGTTCAACGAAATAAGAGAGGACACAAACAGATGGAGAAACATTCCATGTTCATGGTTAGGAAGAATCAATATCATGGAAATGGCCATACTGCCCAAAGTAATTTACAGATTCAGTGCTATCCACATCAAGCTACCAATGACCTTCCTCACAGAACTGGAAAAAACCACCTTAAACTTCATATGGAATCAAAAGAGAGCCTGCATAGCCAAGTCAATTCTAAGCAAAAAGAACACAGCGGGAGGCATCACACTACCAGACTTCAAACTATACTACAAGCCTACAGTAATTAAAGCAGCATGGTACTGGTACCAAAACAGTGATATAGACCAATGGAACAGAACAGAGGCCTAGGAGGCAACACAACATATCTACAACCATCTGATCTTTGACAAACCTGACAAAAACAAGCAATGGGGAAAGAATTCCCTGTTTCATAAATGGTGTTGGGAAAACTGGCTAGCAATGTGCAGAAAGCAGAAACTGGACCCCTTCCTGATACCTTACGCTAAAACTAACTCCAGATAGATTAAAGACTTAAACATAAGATCTAACACCATAAAAACTCTAGAAGAAAATCTAGACAAAACCATTCAGGACATAGGCATAGGAAAGGACTTCATGACCAAAACACCAAAAGCATTGGCAACAAAAGCCAAAATAGACAAATGGGACCTAATTAAACTCCACAGCTTCTGCACAGCAATAGAAACAGTCATTAGAGTGAATCGGCAACCAAAAGATTGGGAAAAAAATTGTTGCAATCTACCCATCTGACAAAGGGCTGATATCCAGAATCTACAAAAAACTAAAACAGATTTACAAGAAAAAATCAAACAGGCCTATTCAAAAGTGGGCAAAGGATAGGAACAGACACTTTACAAAAGAAGACATACAAGAGGCTAACAAACATATGAAAAAATGCTCATCATCACTGGTCATTAGAGAGATGCAAATCAAAACTACATTGAGATACCATCTCATGCCAGTTAGAATGGCGATCATTAAAAAATCTTGAGACAACAGATGCTGGAGAGGATGTGGAGAATCAGGAACACTTTTACACTGCTGGTGGGAGTGTAAATTATTTTCACCATTGTGGAAGACAGTGTGGCGATTCCTCAAGGACCTAGAAATAGAAATCCAGCCTGTAATCCCAGCTACTCTGGAGGCTGAAGCAGGAGAATTGCCTGAATCCAGGAGGCGGAGTTTGCAGTGAGCCAAGATGGTGCCATTGCCCTCCAGCCTGGGTAACAAGAACGAAACTCTGTCTCAAAAAAAAAAAAAAAAGAAATTCCATTTGACCCAGCAACCCCATTACTGGGTATATAGCCAAAGGATTATAAATCGTTCTACTATAAGGACACATGCACACAAATGTTCATTGCAGCACTGTTTACAATAGCAAAGACCTGGAACCAACCCAAATGCCCATCAACGGTAGACTGGACAGGGAAACTGTGGCACACATACACCATGGAATATTATGCAGCCATCAAAAATAATGAGCCAGTGTCCTTTGTAGGGACATGGATCAACCTGTAAACCATCATTCTCAGCAAACTGACACAAGAACAGAAAATCAAACACTGCATGTTCTCACTCATAGGTAGGTACCGCACAATGAGAACACATGGACACAGGGAAGGGAGCATCACACACTGGGGTCTGTTAGGCGGAAATAGGTGAGGGACAGCATGGGGTGGGGAGTTGGGGAGAGAGAGCATGGGGAGAAATGCCAGATATAGGTGATGGAGAGGAAGGCAGCACATCACACTGCCATGTGTTTACCTATGCAACAATCTTGCATGTTCTTTACATGTACCCCAAAACCTAAAATGCAATTTAAAAAAAAGTCCCGTGAAGAATGTCATTTGTGTTTCGATAGGGATTGCGTTCACTCTGTAGATTGCTTTGGGTAACACAGACATTGTTAACAACATTGATTCTTCCAATCCATGAACATGATATATCTTTCCTTTCCTGTGATTTTTTTCATTGTTTCAGTTTTTATTGTAGAGACATTTCAGTCCTTTGATTAAATGTATTCTTATATATTAAGTTTTCTTTGTATCTGTTGTAAATGGAATTACTTTATTGATTTATTTTTCAGTTTGTTCGCTGTTGGCATATTAAAATGTTACTAATGTCTGTATCTTGATTTATAATTCTGTAATGTTACTGAATTTGTTTTTAAGTCATAATACTTTTCTGGTGTAGTCTTTGTTTTCAAAATGCAATCCCCAGTGATTAGTGGTGGAAGCTGGTGGCAGGTTTGGATGATATATGGGCTAGAAGGCAGATTCCTAATGAATGACTTGGTGCCATCCTCAAATATTCCTTTATATCCATGTAAACAAATTAACACAGGTCCATCCATCCAGGCTCTCATATCAAAGCTAGCATCTGCCTGCATGTACACCCTGTGGGCCTGGACACTGACCTGCAAACACCATTGTAGCCATTACCAATACCAGTGCCCACTGCTTAGGATCATGCTTCTATTTCCATCACCCATGCCACATCTCTTGTCCAGGGACCTACACCAGCTGACCTTTCCAACAAATGAAAATCTAACACTACATACCAAAACCTGTGGTATATAGAAAAAAATGTGCTAAGGGAATTTTACAGCAAAAAAAACACCTTCCTCAAAAAAGTAGAAATATTTCAAATAATTAACCTAATTATGCACCTCAAAGAGCTATTAAAGCAAAAATTAACTAAATCCAAAATTAGTAAAAGAAAAAAATAAGTGTCAGATAAGAACTGAAGGAAATAGAGGTTAAACAATACAAAAAGTCAAGAAGACAAACAAATTCTTTTAAGACAAACAAGATTAATAAACTCACTGCTAGACTAATAAAAAAGGAAGGTGCCGATAAAAGTGAGGATAAATGCTGGCTTCACAGAATGAGTAGGGAAGGAGTTTCTCCTGCTCAATTGTTTGGAATGGTTTCAGTAGGAATAGTACCAGCTTTTCCTTATACATCTGGTAGATTTGGGCTGTGAAACCATCTGGTCTTGGGCTTTTTCTGGTTGGTAAACTTTTAATTACTGACTCAATTTTGGAACCCATTTTGGTCAGTTCAAGTGTTCAGTTATTTCCTGATTCAATTTTTGGAGACTGTATGTTTCCAGGAACATATTTATTTCTTCTGGGTTTCCTAGTTTGTGTGAATAGAGGTGCTCATATTAGTCTCTGAGTGATTTTTGTATTTCTGTGGTAACATCCCTTTTCATTTATAATTGTGTTTATTTGGATCTTATCTCTGTCTTTCTATGTCTAGCTAGGGATTTATCTATCTTATTCTTTCAGAAAACAAACAGCTGTATTTACTAATATTTTGTATAGTTTTTGCATCTCCATTTCCTTCAGTACAGCCCTGATTTTAGTTCTTTCATGTCTTCTGCTAAACTTGGGGCTAGTTTGCTCTTGTTTTTCCAGTTCCTCTAATTGTGATGTTATGTTGTCAATTTCAAATCTTTCTAACTTTTTGATGAGGATGTTTAGTGCTGTAAACTTCCCTCTTAACACTGCTTTGACTGTGTCCCAGAGAATCGGGTATGTTGTATCTTCGTTTTCATTAGTTTCAAAGAATCTCCTCATTTCTGCCTTAATTTTATTCTTTACTCAATAGTCATTGGGAGCATGTTGTGTAATTTTCATACAACTGTATGGTTTTTAGTGACTTTCTTAGTATTAATTTTTATTCTTATTGCGCTATTATTCTAGAATGTGGTTTGTATAATTTCAGAATTTTTTGAATTTACAGAAGTTTGTTTTATGCAATTATGTGGTCAATTTTAGACCACATATGGCTTGTGCATATGAGAATAATATATACTCTGCTATTCTTGGGTGGAGAGTTCAGTAGACGTCTTTTAGGTCCATTTACTCAAGTGTCAGGTTCATGTCCTCAATATTGTTGTTAATTTTCTGCCTGCCTTATGTGTGTAATACTGGCATGTGGTAATCTCCCACTGTTATGGTATGGTTTATCTAACACTCTTCATAAGTCTCCAGGAACTTGCTTTGTATGTCTGAGTGCTTCTCTGTTGGCTGCATATGTTAGAATAATTAGGCCGTTTTGTTCCATTATATAATGCCCTTCTTTATACTTTTCTGTCTTTATTGATTTACAGTCTATTTTGTGTGAAATTACAATAATATCCCCTGCCTTTTTTAGTTTTTCATTTTCTTGGTAGATTTTTCTCCATTTCTTTACTTTGAGGGTATTGAGTCAATGCATGTGAGATGGGTCTCTAGAACACTGCTTATAATTTGGTTTTGCCTTTTTTTTAATCATACTTGCCATTCTGTGTCTTTTAATTTTGGTGGTCAACCTATTTAATTTGAAGGTGGGTATTGATATGTGCAAATTTCTACCTTTCATCATATTGTTTGCTGGTTACTCTGTAGACTTGTTTGTGTAGTTGCTTTGTAGTGTCACAGGTCTATGTATTGATACGAAAACCTGGCAGAGGCAAAGCAAAAAAAAAAAAAAAAAAAAAAAAAGAACTTCAGGCCAGTATGCTTGTTAAATGTAGATCCAAAAATACTCAAGAAAATACTATCAAACTGAATCCAACGGCACATCAAAAAGCTATTCCACCACTATTAAGTAGGCTTTACCCCTGGGATGCAAATAAGTCGAACATATGAAGAGCAGCAAATGTGATTTACCACATAAACAGAACTGAAAATGAAAACCGCATAATCATCCCAATAAATGCAGAAGTGGATTTAAATAAAATTATATATGCATTTATTTAAAAAAAAACTTAAACTAGGAATTGAAAAAATATACCTCTGAATAATAAGAGCCATCTATGACAAAACCACTGCCAACATCGTACTGAATGGCCAAAATCTGAAAACATTCCCCTGGAAAACAAGAAAAAGACAAGGATGCCCTCTCTTACAACTCCAATTCAATATAGTTCTGGTAGCACTAGCAAGAGCAATTAGGAAAGATAAAAAAATAAAAGGCATCAAAATAGGAAGAGAGAAATTTAAATTGTTCCTTTTCGGAGACAATGTAATTCTTTATATAGAAAACCCCCTTGTCTCTGCCCAGAAGTGTTTTAACCTGATAAACAACTACAGTAAATTTTCAGCATGCAAAATCCATGTACAAAAATAAGTAGCATATCTGTGCAGCAACAACATCCAAGCTGAGGGCCGAATCAAGAATGCGATTCCACTCACAATGGTAACAGAAATAATAAAATACTCAGGAATACAGCTAACCAAGGAAGTGAAAGACCTCTACAATAAGAGTGATAAACCACTGCTCAAAGAAATCAGATATAACACAAACAAATGGAAAAATATTACCAGCTCATAGATAGGAAGAATAAATTTTGTGAAAATAGCTATACTACCCAAAGCAATTTACAGATTCAATGCTATATCTGTCAAACTACCAATGACATTCATTGCAGAATTAGAAAAAAAAAAGTTTTATATTTTACATGGCACCAAAAGGGAGCCCAAATTGCCAAGATAATTCTAAGAAAAACAAAATAACGCTGGAAGCATTACATTACTCAACTTCCAACTGTACTACAAAGCTGCAGTAACTAAAACAGCATAGTACTGGTACAAAAACAGACACATAGACCAATGGAACAGAATAGAGAGCCCAGAAATTATGCCACATACCTACAATCATCGGATTTTTGACACAGTTAAAAAAATGGGGAAAGGACTCTCTCTTCAATTCATGGTACAGGAATAACTGGCAAGCCATATGCAGAAAATTGAAACTGGACTCCTTCCTTACATCATATACAAAAATAAACTTAGGATGAATTAAAGACTTAGATGTAAAATCAATCTCAAACTATAAACACTCTGGAAGACAACTTGGTAATGTCACTCTGGTCAGAGGATCTGGAAAAGATTTCGTGATGAAGACAGGAAAAGCAATTGAAACAAAACAAAAATTTGACAAATTATATCGAATTAAACTAAAGAGCTTCTGCACAGCAAAAGAAACTATGAACAGACAACCTACAGAATGGTAGAAAATATTTGCAAATTATGCCTCTGACAAAGGTGTAATATCCTGAATATATAGGAAACTTACATTTACAAGCAAAATGAAGCAACCCCATTAAAATTTGGCAAAGCGCATAATCAGACAGTTTTCAAAAGAAGGCATATGCATGACCAAAAAGCATTGAAAAAGTGCTCAACATCACTGATCATTAGAGAAATGCAAATCAAAACCACAATGATATACCATCTCACACAATCTGAATGGCTATTATTTAAGAAGTAAAAAAGTAAAGAATAATGACAAGGTTGTTAGAAAAAGGAAGTACTTATACATTTTTGGTAGAAATGTAAATTAATGGAACACTTTTACACTGTTGGTGGGAATGTAAATTAGTTCAACCATTGTGGAAGACAGTGTGGCGATTCCTCAAGGCCTTAGAAATAGAAATTCCATTTGACCCAGCAATCCCATTACTGGGTATATATCCAAAAGACTATAAATCGTTCTACTATAAGGACACATGTACACGAATGTTCATTGCAGCACTGTTTACAATAGCAAAGACTTGGAATCAACCCAAATGCCCATTGATGATAGACTGGATTGGAAAAATGTGGCACATATACACCATGGAATATTATGCAGCAATCAGAAATGATGATTTTGTGTCATTTGTAGGGACATGGATGAATCTGGAGAACATCATCCTCAGCAAACTGACACAAGAACAGAAAACGAAACACCGCATATTCTCACTCATAGGTGTTTGATGAAAAATGAGAATGCATGGACACAGAAAGGGGAGTACTAAACACTGGGGTCTATTGGGGGGAAATGGGGAGGGCCAGTGGGAGGGGGAGGTGGGGAGGGATAGCCTGGGGAGAAATGCCAAATGTGGGTGAGGGGAGAAAGAAAGCAAAACACACTGCCATGTGTGTACCTATGCAACTGTCTTGCATGTTCTGCACATGTACCCCCAAACCTAAAATGCAATAAAAAATTTAAAAAAAAAAAGAAATGTAAATTAATTCAGCCATTGTAGAAAGCAGTCTGTGATTCCTCAAAGAACTTAAAACAGAATTACCATTTCATCCAATAATTCCATTACAGGGTATATACTCAAAAGAATATACATTGTTTTATTATAAAGATACATGCATATGTTCATCAAAACACTATTCACAATAGTAATGACATAAAATCAACCCAAATGCCTATTAAGAATAGAATGTAGCCGGGCGTGGTGGCTCATGCCTGTAATCTCAGTACTTTGAGAGGCCGAGGCAGGTGGATCACGAAGTCAAGAGATCAAGACCATCCTGGTCAACATGGTGAAACCCCATCTCTACTAAAAATACAAAAAATTAGCTGGGCATGGTAGCGCATGCCTGTAATCCCAGCTACTCAGGAGGCTGAGGCCGGAGAATTGCCTGAACCCAGGAGGCAGAGGTTGCGGTGAGCTGAGATCGCGCCATTGCACTCCAGCCTGGGTAACAAGAGCGAAACTCCGTTTCAAAAAAAAAAAGAAAAGAAAGAATAGAATGTATACAGAAACTGTGGTATATATACACGGAATAGTATGCAGCCATAAAAATGAGATTACATCCTTTTTCAGCAACATGGATGAAGCTGGAGTCCATTATCCCACACAAACTAATGCAGGAACAAAAAGTCAAATACCACATGTTCTCAGCTATAAATGAGAACTAAATTTTGAGTACATATGGGCACAAAGAGAATAACAGACACCAGGGCCTACTTGAAGCTGGAGAGAAGGAGGAAGATCAAGATTCAATACTTCCTCAGATACTATGCATACTCCCTAGGTGACAAAATAATCTGTAGACCAAACCACTGTGACATGCAATTTACCTATATAAGAAACCTGCACAGGTATCCCTGAACCTAAAATCAAAGTTAAAAAAAATCAAAAATTAAAAAGGAAAACCTTAGATTGGATGCTACAGAAATAAAAAAGATGTTCAGAGACTCTTATGAGCAACTATACACTAAAATACCATAAAACCTAAAAGAAATGCATACATTCTTAGACCCTTATAACTTACCTAGTTTGAATTAGAAAAAAAAATTTGAGCAAGCCAATAAGAAGTAATGAGATCAAAACAGTGAGAAAAAATTTTCTCAAAGCGAAAGTCCAGAACTACATGGATTTACTAGTTACTTTTACCAAGTTTTTAAATAAGAACTAATGTCAATTCTCCTCAAACCATTCAAAAACCTTTTTTGAAGAGAAAGGCACTCTCTTTAACTCATTGTACAAGGTCGGCATTATCTTGACAACAAAACCAGAGAAATACACAAGATAAAAAATAATAATAAAAGGCCAATATTCTCGATTAACACAGATACAAAAATCTTCAAGAAAATACTAGCAAACTTGATGTGAGAACATACCAAAAAGTTATGAACCATGATCATGTGGGATTTATTTCAGGGATGTTAGGATATTATAACATATTGAAATCAGTAATCATAATACATCACAACAGAATGAAAGACAAAAAACATGATCATTTCAATAGATACAGAAAGAAATTCAGTATCTGTCAATGATAAAAAAAAAACTCTTAACAAACTAAATATAGAAGAAATGCACTTCAACATAATACAGGCCACATTAAAAAGTCACTGCTAACATCATATTAAATAAGGAAAATTAAAAGCCTTTTCTCTAAGAAAACAACAAGATAATAATGCCCACTTTTATCATTCATATTTAACATAATACTGGAAGTCTTATAGCAATCAGTCAAGAGAAGAAAATAAAAGATATGCAAATTGGAAAAGAGGAAGTGAAATAGTCCTTGTTTCCTGATAATGTGATCTTATATATAGAAAAACCTAAAGTCTCCACTAAAAAACTCTTATACCTGATAAATAAATTCAGTAACGTTATATGATACAAAATCAATATAGAAAAATCAGTAATGTTTCTATACACTAGTACTGAACTAGTTGAGAAAGACATAAAGAAAGCAATTCTATTCAGATTAGCTACAATAAAATAAAATGAAATGCCTATAAATGCATTTAATCAATGAGGTGAATATCTCTACAAAGAAAACTGCAAAACACTGATGAAAACAAAGAGGACACAAGCAAATGGAAAGACATCTCTTGCTCACATCTCAGAAGAATTAACATTGCTAAAATAATCATAATGTACAAAACCATCTACACATTCAATAAAATACCCATGAAAATACCAATGTCACTTTTCACATAAATAGAGAAGACAATCCACAAATTTTTATGGAACCAAAAAAGAGCCCAAAGAGCCAACAAAATCCTAAACAAAAAGAATAAAGCTGAAGGCATCATACTACCTGACCTCAAAATATAGTCCAAGGCTATAGTAACCAAAACATCATGGTATGGGTATGAAAATAGATATTTAGACAAATGAAACAGAATAGAGAATCCAGAAAAATAAATTTACATATTTGAAGCCAATTGATTTTGGACAAACTTGCCAAGAACACACGTTGGGTAAATAAATGGTGCTAGAAAAATCAAACATCCATATGTAGAAGAAAACTGGACCCCTATCTTTCACCATATCCAAAAAATCAACTCAAGATGAATCAAAGGTTTAAATGTAACACCAGAAACTGTATAACTATTAGAAGAAAATACGGGGAAACACTTCAGGACATTAGTCTAGGCAAGTATTTTGTGACTAAGACCTAAATGGCACAGACAACTATTAAAAAAAATACAAATAGGACTATAATAAATGAAAGAGCTTCTGTAGGCTGAGATGATGGCTCATGTCTGTAACCCCAGCATTCTGAGAGGCCAAGATGAGAAAATTCTCAAGGTCAGGAGTTCAGGCCCATCTCAATCAACACAGCAAGACCCCATCTCTACAAAAAAAGTTTTAAAAAATTAGCCAAGGACAGTGGCATACACCTGTAGTCCTAGCTCCTTGGGAGGATCAACTGAGCACAGGAATTCAAGGCTGCAGTGAGCTATTATCATGCCATGAAGAAAATATTTGCAAACCGTCAATCTGATAAGAGACTAATATCTACAATATATAAGGAACTGAAACATCTCAACAGTTTAAAAAACATATTAAAAAATGAATGAAGAACGTAATTTGATATTTCTCAAAAAAGACATACAAATGGCCAACAGTTATATTAAAAAATGCTTAATAACACGAATCATCAGGGAAATGCAAATCAAAACTACAATGAGATATCATGTTATCCCAGTTAGAATAGCTATTTTTTAAGAGTCAAAAAAAAAAAAAACCAAAAACACCAAATGTTGATGAGGATGAAAAGTAAAGGAAACTCTTATACACTAATGATGGGAAGGCAAACCAGCAAAGCCACTGTGAAGATCAGTATGAAGCTTCTTCAAAAAAGTAAAAATAGAACTACTATAGTATCCAGTAATCCCACCATTGGGCATTTATCCAAAGGAAAGGAAATTGGCATATCAAAGAGACATCTACATCCCCATGTTTACTGCAGCACTATTTACAATAAACAAGATGTAGATTCAACCTGAGTGCCCATCAATAGGTGAATGTACAAAGAAAATATAAAACAAGGAAATACTATTAAGCCATAAAAAGGAACAAAATCATGTCATTTTCAGCAACATGAATAGAACTGGAGGTCATTATGTTAAGTGTAATAGGCTAGGCATAGAAAAAGGAATAAAATCATGTCATTTTCAGCAACATGGATACAACCAGAGGTCATTATGTTACGTGTAATAGGCTAGGCACAGAGCAACAAATATCATATAGTCTCAATCATATGTGGGAGCTAATAAAGCTGGTTTTATGGAGGCAGAGAGCAGAATGATACATACCAGAAGTTGAGAATGGTGTGTGGATGGAAGGGGGTCACGAAGAGAGGTTAGTTAATGGGTATAAACATAACGATAGGCAGAAGATGTAAATTGTAATGTTTAGTAGCAGAGTAAGGTGATTATAGTTAGCAACAATGTATTGTATATTTCAAAATAGCTAGAAAAGACTTGAAATGTTCCCAACACATAGGAATGATAAATACTCAAATGATGGACACCCCAAATGACCTTACTTGATTATTAACCATTCTATACATGTAACAAATACTCACATATACCCTATAAATATGTATAATATTATGTGTTAATTTTAAAACAAAAAATTAAAATTATTACAAATGGGTAGGAATTTAAGATCCAAAAGTAACATAGTTCAGAGTTACAGTTGGGTCATATGCCAAGTTGACATACATCAGGGTTCTAACAATTAGGCTTGGACACAAGATGTCAGAATCCAAGCAGTTTTAACAACTGAATCATGAGTGAGAACAGAAATTTAATCTATGTTGGAGACATATTTTGGAGATTTCCCAATATACATTTTATTGAGTGAAGGAATTAGGCTAAAATTATAGTCATACCAGAGGAAAGATGTGGAGATATTTAGGTAGATTAGAAATAAACCAGGTAAATCCTCATAGCTCTTCTACAAAGCTTTTCAATATGTGTAAAAGTTAGGTCAATGCAAGTTTTTAAAACGCAACAATAATCAGACACATTGCAATAAATTATAATCTACAAATTATAATCAAATTTAGTAGTCTCAGTCTTAGATACATTATTTCCAGTTATTATACAAAATTGTAAGAAAAAATAATATTTTACAACTCTGAAAAAAAAGGAGAAATGGACACAAGTACAATGTGCTACTTTATGAAAATATTTATATCTTTATAATGTGCTAATCCTCACTGATAGGGCATTAACCATCAGTTAAATATATTATTCAGTTGATATCAACATAGGCTTGATTATTCAGCAATAGGAATTAATGTTGCTCTTTCTAGAGGCCTAAGAGAATGCCAGAGTAAATTATGAAAACATCTGTCTCTGAAAATGTAAAACTTTTTTCAGGAATCATTAACAAGGGCTAAAGCTACTGCCAAAGAAAATAAATCCTCGGTGGCCTATAGTGATGATTCTAGTTATTTAATTTACACTTACTCTTTCTGCTCCCATTTCAGCCTTTTAACAAAATTGTGTTTTTCCCTCATTCATTGTCAGCATGCAAATGTGTCTCCATCTCAATAAATAATTCTTTGTTAAAATGTAAGCCATTGTCTAATTAAACATCAGTGTCCAGTCTAATGCAAAATAAAGTAGCCCAGCAATTAACCACTGTACCACACACCAATGCCCTGAAATACACTGAAAAGAGACTATTCCAGCATTCAAAAGTATTTTTCTCTATACAGTATATCGAGGGAATAATTTTGCCTGACTATACAGTATGTGCAGCTGTGGATATATAGTAAGCTCATGGTGAGAACAAACAGAAATACTTTACATACTATGAGTATGCATTTAAAGGTACTTTGAGTATATATATAACAAAAAATAAATACATTAAAAAATACAGTCAAGCCAGCTGAAGTCAGAAAATTTTAGTGATTATCCAATTAAATCTTTGAATGATTGAATTTACTCCAACAAATAAGAGCAAATTGTTTTCTAAATTCTACTTAAAATCTTCAGTGTTATGAAACAAATGGCCATCCAAAGTATTCTATTGAATTCTTAAATAGTTCTAATTGACAGATATTCCTTATTTGGTATTATCTGTGCCTCTGGCCTTTTATCTCTGATGGTACTCATGGAATACTTCTAATATGTGAAGACAGCTAAACGTACCCTCAAACAACAAAGTCTTATTTTAATAAAATTTAATCATTGTAACCATACTGTGCATCAATAAAATTACTGCTACAACTGAGGAACTTTACGTACATCTTTAATACATTTTATTTGCATAGATTCAACTGACATTCTGATATATCTAATTTCTGTTTTTGGTTCTGTAAAATCAAGTTTAGCCTAAAGCTATCTCTTTACATATTCTTTTTTTTTTTTTTTTTTTTTTTTTTTTGAGATGGAGTTTCGCTCTTGTTACCCAGGCTGGAGTGCAATGGCTCGATCTCAGCTCACTGCAACCTCCACCTCCTGGGTACAGGCAATTCTTCTGCCTCAGCCTCCCGAGTAGCTGAGATTACAGGCATGTGCCACCATATCCAGCTAATTTTTTGTATTTTTAGTTGAAACGGGGTTTCACCATGTTGACCAGGATGGTCTCGATCTCTTGACCTCATGATCCACCCGCCGCGGCCTCCCAAAGTGTTGAGATTACAGGCGTGAGCCACCGCGCCCGGCCTCTCTTTACATATTCTAAGTTTGGCCCTAAAGTTTCTCTGTCTATCAGATTATAACCTACTTTTGTCCCAATCACCAAGATTTGGCCAATCAAATGTGGCCAACTCTTTAAACAGTGTTCAAATAAGGAACACAGGGAGCTATAACCAATCTAGCTGTTTCTGTACCTCATTTCCATTTTCTGTACACCACTTTCCTTTTTTTGTCCATAAATCTTCTACCACGTGGCTGCACTGAAGTCTCAACCTATTCTGATTCAGAAGACTTCCTGAGTCATGAATTGTTACTTGCTCTAATTCAACTCTTTTAAATTTAATTTGGCTAAAGTTCTTTTTATTTAACAGATAGTGTCAGATGGAATCTGAAGTAGAGCTTCTTTTTAATGATCCCCAGGAGTACAGAGTGATTAAGTGAGGTACTCAGCAGGCCCATTGTGCCCATTGCTCTCTTGGAGCAGTTGTGAATCACAGCAAGTTCTCTGTCAGACTCTGAAGCTCCACAGATTTCTGTTTTGAGCTGTCTGAGTTTCTTTAAGCAAATTTCTGATCCAAACTGGGTTTGGAATTCTCCCTCTCCTGGTGCACAGAGAAACACTTTGCACCATGCCACTGCTTTAGGCTAAACTTGATTTAACTGGGTCCAGGATCACATTGGATCCAGTAATTAATTGGCTTGGATCTAGTTAGAGGCCTGGTTTGTGTAACTGGATCAGAAAGAACCTGTTAGTAAATGGCAATATTGCAGGGGGTGTAAAATTTGGCTTTTGGAAATTTGCAGGGATTTTTGTGTTCTACCCCTTTGTATCATTTTTTCCTGCATGCTTAGGGAGGGAAAAATATCATTGGCTAAGTTTATCAAGGGAACCTAGGAGCCAAAGCCAATATTTGAGGTAAAAATGGGATCCTTAATTTCCGAAGAAATGAGTTCTTTCTAACTTATACGTGCATAACTATTAGGCCCCAGAAGGAGCAAAGTCTTACACAAACGATGAAATCTTACTAAAGGTAAGTTATGGCGGAATGCTGTTCATTTACAATGCTGCAGTCCTTTCCACTCTTCCCTCTCTTTTCCAAAGATGCAGAAGTCTTACCCTGTAGTCCCTGCCTCCTCAGTCCAAGAAGAGTACGGCCAGAATACCACACATGTTCCATTAGGGCCCAAGGTCTCTTAAGTCAGCTTGTAGTGAATATGCTTGGTCTCGGACTCATTCTGCAGAGAAGTGGACCTTCTCCTGGCTCAGGGCAGGTCCAGAAACGTGGTCTAAGAGTCACGTTCTGGAACTGGTGACCCCAGGAGTCCACTTGGAGAGTAGGAGACCACTAAGGAGACCACTTGGAGACTAGGAGACCACTACTGCCCTGCACCTGTGCTGGTACTTAAGGAGCAGGACAAAGTCATCTTTACTTTTCCTTCTGCTTTGCTCAAGCAGAAAGAGTTTTGCCCCATAGCCAGCATAAGTTACAATGTGCAAAGTCTCACCTGAAGCCAGCAAGTCTCAGAGGCTCACTCAAGTCCCTTGATGTAGTACCTGGGAATCACTGCTGGTTAATCAGAACCCAAGGGCTCCTCAGTTAGCAAGTAATAAATGCTGCTAGCACTAGTTACTTTATTTCAAAGCAATGGGTTCTCTTTTGGCCCAGGGTGTGTCTAGAACTGTCTGGGAGCCAGGTCCTGTAATGGGGGCCTCACGACTCTGGCAAGTGCCCTATCTGGTTGTGGCTGAGCTGATAATCTAGATGCAAGAGAAAATCCCCTCCACTCTTCCCTCTTCTCTCCTCCAGCAGAAGGAAGGGGTCTGAGTCATGAGCTGTACAGCCTGGGGATAGGAGAGGGGTGATGCCAGAACTCCATTTGCTTCCCCAGCTCATGTCTCAGTATATCACATGCCCCTTCAGTCTACTTTCTCTGGGCCTTATTCCCAGTAGGACTCACCTAAGAGCTATAGTCCTCATGGCCTAGATTGCCTTTTGAGTTTACTTGGAGACACAGGGTTCTGTAGCCCTTGGTGGTTTGCAGGTACTCGCATTTGAAGTATTGTGATAGGCAATTCCCTTCCGGCTAGGGCTCATTCAAATGCTCCCTCTATGAGAGGCATCAGCTGAGTGGTCCAGGTTTCCTTTTTTCTCTGATAGGACTGAATTCAATGCTTCAAGTTGCCGTATTCTCCCTCCTCCAGTGTCCAGAGAAATACCGCACCATGCCACTACTGCCAGGGTTGGGAGATGGGTGGCACAGGTGATTTAAGACTGTTGTTTTTTTTTTTTTTCTATCTCTTCAGTGCTTCTTTCAGCTTTTTGAAGTTAAAACCAGGTACTATGGTTGCCCACCTGATTTTTGGTTCTTATGACGGTGTTTTCTTCCTGTGTAGATAGTTGTTAACTTGGTATCTTTTTGATCGGGAAAATCGGTGGAGCTTTCTGTTTTGCCATCTTGCTCTGTCTCCTAGCTTTATGACCAATTTTAATTGAACGTTTTCTAATCATAAACTCATGCATCTTGCCTGAGAAGACAGAAAGACAACAGGAATTGAGAAGATTTGTTTTCTCTTTATCACAGTATCATATTCCCTTTGTCACATCCACATCACATTTCACAAACATCACATTCCCTTTATCAAGCATCAAACTTCTCCTTTTCTTGCTTTTATTTGGTTGTTTGTTTTTAGTTCAAACATTATTTTTAAATCTCATTTTAATGACATCACATTGTAATATCTAAGTTATATCCTTATATAATCATTCTTATAAAACAAAAGAAATTGAAAAATATATATGACTTCAAACAATGAATTTAGACACAGGCCTTATATATCTCATAAAAATTAACTCAAAATGGATAGCAGATCTAAATTTAAAATTGAAAACTATAAGTTGTCTACCATGTATGATAAGAAAAAATCTAGATTCCCTTGGTTTTGGTGACAATTATTTAGATACACTATCGAAAGCACAATCCATGAAAATAATTAATAATTTAGACTTTATTTAAATTAAAATTTCTGCTCTTCAAAAGAAACTACATACAATGATAAGACAAGCCACAGATTGGGAGAGAATTTTGCAGAACGCATATCTGATAAAGGACTGGTATGTAAAATGTGTGTAAATTTATTAAAAATGTTAAGAAAACAACCAAATTAAAAAGTTGGCAAACATTCTGAAGAGATATTTCAGAAAAGAAGATATGCACATGGAAAATAAGCATATGAAGAAAATGCCCAACATTACAGGACATGAGTGTCTTGAAAATTAAATTAACAATGAGATACTACTACAAACCTTATAGTATAGCTAAAAATCTAAAACACAACACCAAATGGTGTTGAGGATATGGAACAAAAGGAACTCTCATTTATTGCTGGTGAAATGTGAAATGGTACAACCACTTTGGTAAACAATTTGGCATTTTTGTACAAAACTAAATATTTTCTTTTTTCTTTTCTTTTCTTTTCTCTTTTTTTTTTTTTTTTGAGATGGAATCTCACTGTCTGGTCCAGGCTGGAGTGCAGTGGAACAGTATCGGCTCACTGCAACCTCCACCTCCCAGGTTCAAGCAGTTCTCCTGCCTCAGCCTCCTGAGTAGCTGAGATTACAGGCCCCTGCCCCCACACCAAGCTAATTTTTCATATTTTTGCTAGAGATGGGGTTTCACCAGTTTGGTTAGGCTGATCTTGAACTCCTGATCTCAGGTGATCCACTTACCTCAGCCTCCCAAAGTTCTGGGATTACAGGTGTGAGTCACCGTGCCTGGCCTAAACCTATTCTTATTATATAGTCTAGCAATTATACTACTTGATAGTATGAAAATGATTTTAAAATTCCTGATCACAGAAACACCTGCAGATGAATATTTATAGCAGCTTTATTCATAATTGTCAAATCTTGGAAGCCACCAAGATATCCTTCAATAAATATACAAAAAAAAAAAAGCACCAAGTGGAACATTGGTGTTTTATTGTAATAATACAATAGAATATTATTCACCACTAAAAAGAAATGAGCTATCAAGCCATGAAAACATAAACAGGAGCCATAAATGCATACAGCTAGTGAAAAAGCCAATCAGAAAATCTACATACTATAAGATTCTACTATATGACATTCTAGAAAGCAAAAACTATTATATAAGAGATAGTAAGATTATCAGTGATCACCAAGAGTTTAAAGTTGGGGGGTGGGAGAGGAGGGATAAATAGGTGAATGTTAAAGGATATACAGGGCACTAAAACTATTCAGTATGATACAGTATTGATGCATACCTGTAACTGTCCATGTTTTAAAACTTATAGTGGCCAGCCATAGTGGCTCAAGCCTGTAATCTTACCACTTTAGGAGGCCAAGGCAGGAGGATTGCATGAAATCATGAGTTATAGATTAATCTAAGCAAAAAAGGGAGACACTGCCTCTATAAAACATTTAAAAATTAGCCAGACATGGTGGCATGTGTATGTAGTATTAGCTACTCTGGAGGCTGAGGATGGAGGACAACCTGAGCCAGGAGTTTTAGGCTACAGCAAGTTGAGTGTACTGCTGCACTCCAGGCTTGGCAGCAAAGCTGAATCCCACTTTTTTTTCTAAAACTACGCATATTTTTTTATCTTATACTTTTAGTGGTTCAAATTCTGACACCACTCTTTGCTATGTTTTTCATATATAAGCACCTTTTAAAACAAAATATATTACTTTATATGACTTATTCTTTGCATAAAATAAGATGCTTTTGAGATTTTTTTATCCCCTCAAGCATTTATTCTTTGAGTTACACACAATCAGACTACATACTTTAAGTTACTTTAAAATGTAGAATTATGTTATTATTGACTATAGTTACCCTATGTGCTATCAAATAATAGGTTTCATTTGTTTTTTCTAACATTTTTTTTGTAGACATTAACCATCCCTACCTACCTCTAAAACACAACTAGCTTTCCCAGCCTCTTGTAACCATACTTCTACTGTGTCCATGAGTTGAACTGTTTCAATTTTAAGATCCAAAGAAATAAGTGCGCCTCAGCTTGTAGATGGCCTACTGTGGGATTCATCTTGTGATCATGTGAGTCAATAGTCATTTAGAGTCTTAACACCTCAAAAGTAGGGAAGCTGACAGTGAAGACTTCAGTTTGTGGCTAAAAGCCCAAGAGCCTCTGTCAAATCACTAGTGTAAGGCCAAGAGTCCAAAAGCTGAAGAACTTGGAGTCTGATATCCGAGGTCAGGAAGCATCTGGCATAGGAGAAAGATGGAGGCCAGAAGACTTAGCCACACCACCAGGATCCAATGCAACTGGAGTCACCACTTTGTTTAACCTTATGATAATCGATTGTCATTCTCTAAGATCTTTCTGTCTTCTGCATAGGTCAAATGGGAGAGTTGAACAGGGATGTGGTGGGAATCACCACTTCTTCATCTTTCAGGTACTTGATGGTATCACCAATCTCTGCAATCCCTTCCGGGATAGAAATTTTACTGAGGTAGAAGGTCCCTGAATTTTAGTGGGGTTTATTTCCCATGCTCTGACACAAAAGTGTCTCACCAATTAGTCCAATGTGTTTGCTACTTCTCGCTCACTGGATCCAATCAGCATAATGTCATCAAGGGGGTGGACCAGTGTGATACTTTGTGGGAAGAAAAAGTGATCTAGATCTCTCTGAACAAGATTATGACACATAATGAGAGAACTGATATACCCCTGAGCATATCAGTATACGAAGACAGTAAAGTTATATTGCTGGCCTTGCCAGCTGAAGGCAAATTGCTTCTGGTGGGCCTTATGGACAGGAATGGAGAAAAAAGGCATTTGCCAAATTGGTGGTTGCTTACCAGGTACCAGCAGTTGTGTTAATTTGCTCAAGCAATGAAACCATATCTGGTACAGCAGCTGCAATTGGAGTCACCACTTGGTTAAACTTATGATAATCCATTGTCATTCTGCAAGATCGTTTTGTCTTCTGCACAGGCCAAATAGGAGAGTTGAATGGGGATGTGGTGGGAATCACTACCCCTTCATCTTTCAAGTCCTTGATTGTGGCACCAATCTCTGCAATCCCCCAGGGATGCAATGTTGTTTTGAATTTAGCATTTTTCTAGGTAGATGCAGCTCTAGGGGCTTCCATCTGGCCTTTCCCACCATAGTAGCCCTCACCCTACCAGTCAAGGAGCCAATGTGGGGGTTCTGCCAGCTGGTTAGTATGTCTTTGCCAGTTACGGATTCTGGCACTGTGGAAATAACCACAGGATGAGTCCAGGGACACACTGGATCCAGTGTAAGTTGAATCTGAACTAAAACTCCATTAATTACCTGACTTCTATAAGCCCCTACTTTAACTGTAGGACCACAATGATGTTTTGGTTCCCCTGGAATCAACATCAGCTCAAAACCAATGTCCAGTAGTCCCCAAAAGATCTGCTCATTTCAAGCAATTCTCCTTCACCAGTCAGACTATTCTGATTTCTGCTTTGCCTCCATTGTTCATTATGTAACTATGCCCACCTTGCCTTTGATGATTACATGCCACCACTTGGCCCCTGCCACCACAGCAACCTGTTATTCCCATTGCATTTAAATTGTGTAGTTAGTGACTGCAGTTCCCAATGTAAGATCTGGCATACAGAGAAAAGCAATTACAGAGCTCATCAAGGATACAGGTTCTCCCCTCACAAATATGTTTCACAAAATATTGGTAAAAAGTATGTCTTCTGGACCCTCCAAGCTGGGATGAGTAGTTCTAAAGTGACTAATCCAATCCAGCATCCCAATCTCCCTAAGCCTTTGGATCTTTTCCTCCACAGTAAACCACAGGAGAGCAGGCATTTCCAGCTCACTCACAGTGAGCCATCTCTTAATTCATATTACAGCTAACCAAGCAAATAAATAAAAAGGTAAAAACTTATTACCTTTTTTTAACTCCCTGAGCTGAAACATTAAATGCAGAGTCCCTACTTAGTGGGCCCAAATCAATAAACTCAGCTGGATCCAACTCTATGTTCTTTCCATCCTTAAAACTCTGTTTCTCTAGAATGACTCTCAATACCAAAATATCTATTAGTCAGGGTTCTCTAGTGGGACAAAACTAATAAAATAGATATTTATATGAAAGGAAGTTTATTATGGAGTATTGACAAACAGGATTACAAGGTGAAGTCCCACAATAGGTTGTCTTCAAGCTGAGGAGCAAGGAAGCCACTCTGAGTCCCCAAACCTCAAAAGTAAGGAAGCTGATAGTGCAGCCTTCAGTCTGTGGCCAAAGGCCCAAGAGCCCCTGGCAAACCACTGGTGTATGTCCAAGAGTCTAAAACCTGAAGAACATGGAGTCTGATGCTCAAGGGCAGGAAGCATCCAGCATGGGAAAAAGATAGAGGCCAGAAGGCTTAACCAGTCTTCTCTTTTCATGCCTGCTCTAATGCTGGCAGCTGATTAGATGCTACCCACCCAGATTAAGGGTGGGTCTACTTTTTCCTGTCCACTGAATCAAATGTTAACCTCCTTTAGCAACACCCTCACAGCCACACCCAGGAACAATACCTTGCATTCATCAATCAAGATGAAACTCAATATAAACCATCTCATGCTTCATGTCATTCTTTTCTCTGATTGCTTTAGCTAGGACCTCTAATACTATGCTGAATAATAGTAAGTGACATTGGATATCCCAGTTTTCTTCTAGATTTGTGGGAAAAGGCTTTCTGTTTTTCCTCATTTATTATAAGACTAGTGACATGTTTGCCTTATATGGCTTTTATTATGTTGAGTTATATTTCCTCTGCACCCTATTTTTTAGGTTTTTATCATGAAGTGATTTTTAACTTTATTGAATGCTTTTGCAGCATCAATTGAAATAATCCTGATTTTTATCCTTCAATTTGTTGATATAATGTATCACATTGATGAATTTGCATATATTGAACCATCCTTGCATCCCAGGGATAAATCCAACTTGGTAATAGGATTACAGTCATGAGCCACCAAAATGCTAGGATAACAGGCATGAGCCACTGCGCTCGGCCTCGATTTTTGAACAAGCAAAACTGCATCCTTGAAGACTATTCTGAGAAATACTTGACCCTTTGCCATTTTCCTATATTGAGAAATCAATGCATTTTTTAAGCTATTCTTGAGTGATAAACATCACTTTGCAGAGCCAAAAAAAAGATCATAGATAGAAAAATAAAGCTTTACCAATTTAGTTTTTAAGAGATATTTTGGTGAAAGAGTATTCAAAACAGCCTATTTCTATTCATTCCAAACAAATTTTAAGCACAAATTTGGAAAGCATATTTTTATTGTTTACTTATTAGAATGAAAGAATAAATGATTGGAACAAAGTTTGATAATGTGTTACTGGGAAAGCTGACATACTAGAAAATAAAATGTAGGAAATGCCTCAAACATAATCACCCAGATAAATTCTGGCTCTGCAACTATAAAGAAGTTGAATGAATTCAATAAGAAAGTTGTAAAGGAATAGATAAGTAATTATTTGTTTGAGTAACATATTTCTATTTTCTTTTAAATATTTTATTCTAGCGTCTCTTCTGTGGTCTCAGGGTTCTTTGGAATGGCTTGGATACAAGGTAGAGGTGCAGAGGAAAAAGGTAGAATGAAGGAGAACCACTGAATGCAGAATTTATCATAATTTAAAATTGTATGATGCTTTAGAACAATTGAGCTATAAATGAATACAGATTTTTTAGTGCATTTCAGGAGGAAGAATGCCCCATTTCCCTGAGGTGTATTTTAAATATAGTTCTTTCACCATAATATGCATGGCAAGTATGCTGAATTGGTGAGGATTAGTTAATCAGACTTCAAAGGAAGCTTTGTATCTTCCATAATTTGTTCATTAACTAGTTTTATACATTCCTCCCCATCTTACTCTTAATGGTGACTTTTTTGTGCTTTATCTATTTTTACAAAGTGTCAACTAGGGAACTGCTGATTGAATCAGTTGCTTTTCAATGAGTCACTTTCTGAGATTTGTTACATGCAATTAATTACAAAGTATCCTTCAGAAAGTCTCCTAAGGAAGAAATTAGGTATTATTTCCTTACTAAATAGAAAATGGTCTTTGGTGTACTTAACCTCAAAGTAGATTTTAGAAAGAAAATTACAGGTACTTGCTAGTTACCCGAATGTACTTTTTAATATCAGAAGACTAATAAATTTCTGGAGTTTTGAATGACAAAAACAAATAAGAAAGTCTTTAAATATACATTTATAGTGTGACCAGGTGTCTTGTTTTTTCCAGGGCTGTCCCAGCTTTTTAGAACTGGAAGTCCTTCATTATAGGAAACCCTGAGTCTGGGGAAAACCTGGATAATTGGTTATCTTATTGTGTGGTTAAAATGGAGGGATATGGACTAAATGGCAGTACAGACACGTAGATTCAGAATTCATAGAACAACATAGTCAGTGGCTGTCATGATGCAGCATTTTACCTTTTTGTCAGTTTCTTGGATGTATATACTGTGTACATACTGATCAAAGATACATGCAGTTGACTGGTATTGGTGGCTCACATATGTAATCCCAGTACTTTCGGAGGCCAAGGCTGTCTTGAAGACCAGCCAGAGCAAAATAGCAAGACACCCCTGTCTCTAGAAAACACTTTTTAAAAATAGCCAGGCATGGTGGTACATGCTCGTGATCCCAACTACTCAGGAGGCTGAGGCAGGAGAATCACTTGAGCCTGCTGTGTAGATTGGGGCTTCAGTGAGCTGAGATCCTGCCACTGAACTCCACCCTGAGCAACACAGCAAGACCCTGTCTTAAAAAAAAAAATGCCATGCAGTATACATACTGAAGGGAGAGTGAGATAAAGCTAAAAATAACAGGTAAAATGTTAGATCAAGATTCCAAAATATTTATCTTTGCTCCCATACTTCATACTTTGTAATGAAACTTCTAGATAAAATTTAAAATTAAAAAAATATTTTTGAATTGTTTTTTTGTGTCTCTATCTCCTTCAGTTCAGCTCTGATCTTAGTTATTTCTTGTCTTGCTAGTTTTTTAGTTTTTTTTTTATCTTGCTCCTCTAGCTTTTTCAATTTGCATGATAGGGTGTCGATTTTAGATATTTCCTTGCTTCTCATGCAGGCATTTATTGCTATAAATTTTCCTCTAGAGACTGCTTTAAATGTGTCCCACAGATTCTGGTACGTTGTGTCTTTGTTCTTGTTGGTTTCAAAGAACATCTTATTTCTGCCTTCATTTCACTGTTTATCCAGTCAACAGTCAAGAGCCAGTTGTTCGGTTTCTGTGAAGTTGTGTGATCCTGAGTTAGTTTCTTAATCCTGAGTTCTAATTTGATTGCTCCATGGTCTGAGAGACTGTTTGTTATGATTTCCGTTCTTATCCATTTGCTGAGGAGTGATTTACTTCCAATTATGCAGTCAATTTTAGAGTATGTGTGATTTTGTAGTGAGAAGAATGTATATTCTGTGGATTTGGGGTGGAGAGTTCTGTAAATGTCTATTAGGTTTTCTTGGGCCAGATCTGAGTTCAATTCCTGAATACTCTTGTTAATTTTCTGTCTGGTTGATCTGTCTAATATTGACAGTGGAGTGTTAAAGTCTCCCACTATTATTGTGTGGGAGTCTAAGTCTCTTTGTAAGTCATTAAGAACTTGCCTTATGTATCTGGGTGCTCCTGTATTGAGTGTGTATATATTTAGGAACCTTAGCTCTTTTGTTGCATTGATCCCTTTACCATTATGTAATGCCCTTCTTTGTCTCTTTTAATCTTTGTTGGTTTAAAGTCTATTTTATCAGCGACTAGGATTGCAACTCCTGCTTTTTTTGCGTTCCATTTGCTTGGTAAATCTTCCTCCATCCCTTTATTTTGAGCCTATGTGTCTCCTTGCATGTGAGATGGGTTTCCAGGATACAGCACACCGATGGATTTTGACTTTTTATCCAATTTGCCAGTCTGTGTCTTTTGATTGGGGCATTTAGTCCATTTATATCTAAGGTTAATACTGGTATGTGTGAATTTGATCCTGCCATTTTGATGCTAGCTGGTTGTTTTGCCCATTAGTTGATGCAGTTTCTTCATTGTGTTGATGCTCTTTAACATTTGGTACCTTTTTGGAGTGGCTGATGCTGGTTGTTCCTTTCTATGTTTAGTGCTTCTTTCAGGAGCTCTTGTAAGGCAGTCCTGGTGGTGATTAAATCTCTCAGCAATTGCTTGTTCATAAAGGATTTTATTTCTCTTTTGCTTATAAAGCTTAGTTTGGTTGGATATGAAATTCTAAGCTGAAAGTTCTTTTTTTTTTAAGGATGTTGAATATTGGTCCCCACTCTGTTCTGGCTTGTAGAGTTTCTGCTGAGAAATTCACTGTGAGTCTGAAGGGCTTCCCTTCGTGGGTAACCTGACCTTTCTCTCTGGCTGCCCTTAGCATATTTTCCTTCATTTCAACCTGATGAATCTGACAATTATGTGCCTTGGGGTTGCTCTTCTTGAGGAATATGTTTGTGGTGTTCTCTGTATTTCCTGGACTTGAATGGTGGCCTGGCGTGCTAGGTTGGGGAAGTTCTCCTGGATAATATCCTGAAGAGTGTTGTAAACAATCCAAAAAGAGGGAATCCTTCCCAAATCATTTTATGAGACCAACATCATCCTGATACCAAAACTTGGCAGAGACTCAACAAGAAAAGAAAACTTCACGCCAATATCCATGATGAACATTGATGCAAAAATCTTCAATAAAATGCTGGCAAACTGATTGCAACAGCACATCAAAAAGCTTAACCATTACAATCATCACATCCCGGGAACACAAGGCTGGTTCAACATATGCAAGTCTATAAACATAATTCACCACATAAACAGAACCAAATACAAACACCACATGATTATCTCAATAGATGCAGAGAAGGCCTTTGACAAAATTCAGCAGTCCTTATGCTAAAAACTCTTGATAAACTAGGTATCGATGGAACATGTCTCAAAATAATAAAAGCTATTTATGACAAACCCACAGCCAATATAATACTAAATGGGCAAAAACTGGAAGCATTCCCTTTGAAATCTGGCACTAGACAAGGATGCTGTCTCTGGCCACTCCTATTCAATATAGTATTGGAAGTTCTAGCCAGAGCAATCAGGCAAGAAAAAGAAATGAAGGTTATTCAATTAGGAAAGGAGAAAGTCAAATTGTCTCTATTTGCAGACGACATGACTGTATATTTAGAAGACCCCATCATCTCAGCCCAAAATCTCCTGAAACTGATAAGCAACTTCAGCAAAGTCTCAGGATACAAAATCAATGTGCAAAAATCACAAGCATTCCTATATGCTAATAACAGACTAAAAGAGAGTCAGATCAAGAATGTACTGCCATTCACAATTGCTAAAAAGAGAATAAAATACCTAGGAATATAACTAACAAAGGATGCAAAGGACCTCTTCAAGGAAAACTACAAACCACTACTAAAGAAAATAAGAGAGGACACAAACAGATGGGGAAATATTCCACGCTCATGGTTATGAAGAATCAATATTGTGAAAATGGACATAGTGTCCAAAGTAATTTATAGATTCAATGTGACCCCCACCTATGACCCTCTTCAGAAAACTGGAAAAAAACACCTTAAACTTCACATGGAACCAAAAGAGAACATACATAGCCAAGTCAATTCTAAGCAAAAGAACAAAGGTGGAGGAATCATGCTACCTGACTTCAAACTATACTACATGTCTACAGTAATCAAAACAGCATGGTACTGGTACCAACACAGAGATATAGACCAGTGGAACAGAACAGAGGCCTTGGAGGCAACATCACACATCTATAATCATCTGATCTTTGACAAACATGACAAAAACAAGGAATGGGGAAAGGATTCCCTGTTTAATAAATGGTGTTGGGAAAACTGGCTAGCCATGTGCAGAAAGCAGAAACTGGACCTCTTCCTGACACCTTACACAAAAATTAACTCTAGACGTATTAAAGACTTAAAACATAAGACCTAACACCATAAAAACCCTAGGAGAAAACCTAGGCAAAACCATTCAGGACATAGGCATAGGCAAGGACTTCATGAACAAAACACCCAAAGCATTGTCAACAAAAGCCAAAATAGACAAATCACATCTAATTTAACTCCAGAGCTTCTACACAGAAAATGTAACAATGATTAGAGTGAACCAGCAACCAATAGAATGGGAAAAAATTTTGCAGTCTACCCATACGACAATGGGTTAATCCAGAATCTACAAAGAACTAAAACAGATTTACAAGGAAAAAAAACCCATTCAAAAGTGGGCAAAGGATATGAACAGACACTTTCAAAAGAACACATATAAGCCAACTAACATATGAAAAAATGCTCATCATCACTGGTCATTAGAGAAATAATGCAAATCAAAACAATATTGAGATACCATCTCACGCCAGTTAGAATGGTGATCATTAAAAATTCTGGAGACAACAGATGCTGGAGAGGATGGGGAGAAATAGGAACACTTTTACACTGCTGGTGGGAGTGTAAATTAGTTCAACCATTGTGGAAAACAGTGTCGCGATTCCTCAAGGACCTAGACATAGAAATTCCATTTGACCCAGCATCAGGTCAAATTCCATTTGACCCATTACTGGATATGTACCCAAAGAATTATAAGTTGTTCTATTATAAAGACACATGCACATGTATATTTATTGCCACACTGCTTACAATAGCAGAGACCTTGAACGAACCTAAATGTCCATCGATGACAGACTGGACAGGGAAAATGTGGCACATATACACCTTGGAATACTATGCACCTATAAAAAACGATGAGTTCATGTTCTTTGTAGGGACATGGATGAACCTGGAATCCATCATTCTCAGCAAACCGACACAAGAACAGAAAATCAAATACCACATGTTCTCACTCATAGGCAGGTGTTGAACAACAAGAACACATGGACGCAGGGAGGGGAGCATCACACACTGGGGTATGTCAGAGGGAACTAGGGGAGGGACAGTGGGGGTAGGGAGTTGGGGAGGGATAATATGGGGAGAAATGCCAGATATAGGTGATGGGATAGAGGCAGCAAACCACATTGCCATGTATGTACCTATGCAACAATTCTGCATGTTCTTCAAATGTATCCCATAACCTAAAGTGCAATAAAATATATATATCTTAAAATAAATAAATAATAAAGTAAAAAAACAAAGATACACAGTTGGATTTGTGGTAAGTGTTAGGTTAAGAGTAAACTGTCAGGCTGGGCACGGTGGCTCAAGCCTGTAATCCCAGCACTTTGGGAGGCCGAGGCGGGTGGATCACAAGGTCAAGAGATCGAGACCATCCTGGTCAACATGGTGAAACCCCGTCTCTACTAAAAATACAAAAATTAGCTGGGCATGGTAGTGTGCACCTGTAGTCCCAGCTACACGGGAGGCTGAGGCAGGAGAATTGCCTGAACCCAGGAGGCAGAGGTTGCGGTGAGCGGAGATCGCGCCATTGCACTCCAGCCTGGGTAACAAGAGCGAAACCCCGTCTAAAAAAAAAAAAAAGAGTAAACTTACCACTTACATTCAGAAATATTCTCAATTGTCTATTGAAATAGTGGAGTGGCCTTGAGATCCCTTTGCATGAGGCATTGGCACATCTCGAAGGCATCATAAAGGAAGAGTTAGGACACCAAGCTTGAATCAGTTACAAAACCTTAGTCTTCAGAAAGAATGTGTGTTTCTGAGAATAGAATAGTGTTTGTTAATTGAATTTGTTTTTCACTAGTGTTATATTAGCCTAAATCCTATGAAGAGCAAGTAGTTTGAGAGGATAGAGTGTTAAGTAAAATTTGAAAAAAAGTATACTTCATTAAGTGCATTATAAAAGATTGCAAACTGGTAGCTGTCAGTGCAAATGTAGCCTACAGATTGGTAGTTACAGAGATCTACACACATAAAAAATTACATTGAATCACACACAGACAAATGAGTGCATGTAAACCTGATAAAATAAAAATAAGCTTTATGGATTTTCCTGTCCTATATATCATAAGACCTCTCTGCACATATTTTATAACTTCCTGTCAATGTATAATTATTTCAAATTTTTTTTTAAAAAGGCAAATGCCATTTTTCAAAAAAATAATTGACATAGTAACTGCTGTACAACTTTCACACCTCATTATTAAATTTTACATTCTATAAGCCCCTCAGCTCCCAACAAAGTTCTACAATGAGAATTGAACAAACCACTACAAAAGCAAAAAACAAAATACAGAAAATCGTAACTATTAATTTCAAAATCCACTAGTTTAAGTGAGAGAAATTGGACAATATGTATATTTACAGAATATATTCTACTCCGTGAAGATTAGATAATAAACACCAAAAGCTTGAAAAGGAGTGGGAAAATCACATGGGTGAAAAAATTCTTAGACCAAGAAAGAATAAGCTTCGACTAACCAAGTGATTTTAATGACTCTCCTCAGGATGCCACAGAGAAAGGGAATCAGTGCCCTGTTATTTTTTTTTGTTACTATCTATCTGTTAAAAATCCATAACAATGTGGTCTAACTAGGAGTATGTTCCTTTCTTCTTTAAAACTCTGCTTAATCCCCTGCCTTTCAAATGAACAATTCTGTGTTGATAACAGCTGCTTGCACTGCCTGGGGCACCATAAACCCTGTAGAATGGATATCCTTAACTCCTCAAAAGGTGTTGGTGACATAAAGTGAAAGGAAAACATTCAGATCCCTCCAGCCAGCCCTTGTCAAGTATATCCAGAATAAAACCCAAGGGGGATTCTCTGAAGTCCCATTACAATGCTGCAACACACCAAACCTATCACAGCTAAGATTGAAAAATGTATTCATGTATTCAACAAATATTTTGGATGAATTATTATCTGCCAGGCACTATTCCAAGCACCGGCAATAAATCAGCAAACAAAACAGACCATACTCCCTGCTCATATAGAGCTTATATTCTAGTGCATTTGTTTCCAGAGGGAGAGTTGTTAGTTCAAGAACAATCAAATTACTAAAATATATAGGCATATTAGATCATGATAAATATTGTTAAGAAAAAGGCAATTTTTCTTTCCTTTTTTTAAAATTCTTGCTCTGTTACCCAGGCTGGAGTGCAGTGGTGTGATCTTGGAATCTTGGCTCACTGCAACCTCTGCCTCCCACCTTAAAACAATTCTCCTGTCTCAGCCTCCTGACTAACTGGGATTACAGACACCCTCAATCACACCTGGCTAACTTTTGTATGACAGAAAGTATATTCAGCATGGTAAAGAGGAAAATTTTATGTAGCCTTTTACAAATAATCAGGACAGGCCCTATGTATATGGAAGGAAAATATTTATGTAAAAAAAATGAAGGAGACATGATAATATGTGGGAGAAGCACATTCCTCATACAGCAAGTGCAAAGTCCCTGAGTGTGATTTGTCTGTTGTGTTTCAGGTACACTAAGAAAGTTACTGTGCCTCTATCAAAGTGATGGAGACAGTTGTCAAAGACAAAAGTCAGAATTAATGGGGGTTTGTGTAGTTAACTGTATCTATTCAAGTCCAGCTTCCATAGGAGACCAAACATAACCACAACCACACGTCATTTTGATAATTTAGATGCCAACTCCCAGCAGAACCAGAGAGTCCCTACTTCTCATATTTTATTTAGTGTAGCAGTGAGTCAAATGCCCAGAATAAAATAATTTTCTTCAGCCATATTTATTTTAGTTCCTTTGAGGTCTAGTACTTTTATTTTTTACTATATGTAGCCAGAAACCAGTTTCTTCACCCAATTCTATATTGAGTCAACCACGGCAGGAGGATCACTTGACCCTAGGAATTTGAGACCAGCCTGGGCAACATAATGAGGCTTAATCTCTACAAAAAAAGAAACACATAAATAAATAAAACAAGTTATCCTGGTACAGTGGTGCATGCCTATAGTCTCAGTTACTCTGGAGGCTGAGGTGGGATGATCATTTGAGCCTGGATGTTTGAGGCTTCTGTGAGCCTAGATCAAACCACTGCATACCAGCATGGGTGACAGAGTAAGACTGTCTCAAAAAATAAATTTCTAATATAAAATATAAAAATAAGTAAAGTGCAGTTTAAATCTAATGTTTCCTTGTTGATTTTCCATCTTGATAATTTGTCTAATACTGAGACTGGGATGGTGAAGTCTACCACTATTATTGTATTGGAATCTCTCTTTCTCTCTTTCTCTCTCTCTCTCTCTCTCTCTCTCTCTCTCGATATAATAATATTTGCTTTTTGAATCTGAGTTCTCCAGTGTTGCATGCATATATCTAGAATTATTTTCTTTTGCTTGTTACCAGTGGAAGGTATCCGAGTTACTGGAGGCATCCACTTAATGCGTGGGCAGCAACTTCAATTATTGACTTCTCAGAAGAAAGAATTCAGCTGAGCAGCATAAGACAGAAGAAGAGACCACGGTGAGTTTCCGAGCAGGAGTGAAAGTTTACTTATACAGGGTTTAGAACGAAAAGGAAAGAAAAATTCCCTTGGAAGAGACCCAAGTGGGCATCTGAAGTTCAAAGAAAACACATAACCCTGATCCTAGGATTTTATCCACTCACCTCTTTCCCATGATTCTTACCTTATCGTGGGCTGCACGCATGCACGGTGTCCTCCTTTTGGGAAGTGAGAGTATGCAGTGTGTTTAGGAAGTTGAATGCATGTCCACCTGAGGCTTTCTTTCCTTTTTCCGGCGGAGTTAACCCAGAAGGTCACACGTTAGCATTTTGTTTCTTAATGCGCATGCCCAGATTGCTCCCCCGCTGACATCTAGGTTCAATTAACACTTGGATGTTAACAGCTGTGGATCATCAGGAAATTGGCTCCTCCTGGACCCCAGGCTCTGATTGTGTGATAATTACTGAACCATCACCTGACGTTCCCAGTGGGTGGGGGAAAAGAGCCTTCTGCTCAGCTCATGCCCATCTAACTACCGGTAAGATTTTGAATTTATCTTTTTATCATTATACGCCGACTTTGTCTTTATTGTTTTTGACTTAAAGTTTGTTTTGTCTAAGACTTGCTACGCCTTCTCAATTCTGGTTTTCATTTGTGTGCAATACCTTTTTCTATCCCTTTACTGTGATTCTCTATGTAGCTTTGTTGCTGATATTGGCAACAGTGCATCAAGCATGGGGGTAGGTGGGTTTTCTGGCCTCTGAAAGTGGGTGTGATGCGGGCAATGGATGTAGCAGTGATGAGGCAACTGCTGGACCTGAAGCAGTTCATGCTGGTATTGGCAGTAGCTATGAAAGGCTGGGTGAGCAATTTCTCTGGCTTACAGGTGGCTTATGTGAGTGGGCACCAGCTGTTGTGGTATTGGCAGTTTTGGTAAGCCTGACCTCAGACCTTTGGAGGAATGTTCGGATTTCAATGGTAGTGGGCTGGGCTGTGTGATCCCAAGGCCCCTGCCCAGAGTACACAAATACTGAGGGGAATAGAATTGGCTGGTGGACTTATGCTCAGCTCATCTGGTAGTGTGTTCATTTGCTGGCTATAATAGGCAGAGGTGAAGCTGTCCCCAGATCACTGGCAGAAGTGATCTGGGGACAGCTTCACCTCTGCCTATTATAGCCAAGTGGGGCCAGTGGTGACTACACTGTGGGCCTGCCTCCAGGCAGTATGAGGTCACTGTCAATGAGCAGCATAGGAAGGCAGCTGTGGAGTTCTCAGTTTGCCCATACCTCATTTCTGTAGCTGTTTGAAGCTGCTGGCAGCAGCAGAAACAGTGGGCATATTTGTCTTTAAGGCATGTGAAAGTGCTCAGCCTCCACTTTTCCTCCATAGCCTAGTAGCATTTGTGGCATTGGCCCCAGGTCATGACGTAGTTCATTGGGGCTATGCTTTCATACTGCACTGGCTGCAGGCCACCCAACAGGGAGGGTGGGACTATTCTCAGTGCAAGCTTCATAGGCAGGCAGCTGTGAGACATGCAGTTTTCTCACATCTGAGTCCCACAACAGCCCACAGCAGGTTGCCTATCTCCTTTCTCCTTTTTTGCTTTTGGTGCCTTCTATCACTTCTCTATTGAATTTCAGAGTTCTCTCTGACCTGATCCATTAGAAGTGTGAATATTTTCTTGTTGTGATGGTTCCTCTCTATGGAAGGGTCATATACTAGCTGCATTTAGTTAATTATCTTGCCTCTTCTTCAAAATAAAACACCTGTTTATTTTATTAAGGATCCTTTTATGTTACAGTTTTCATATTTCTGCTTTCAAGATTTTCTCTATCAATTACTTACATTAATTTGCTTATGGTATGTCTAGATGGGGAAGTTTTTGAGTTTCTTCTACTTGAAGATCTTTAAACTTCTTGCATGTGTAATAAAATTTCTCATAAAATTTGAGAAGTTTGCATACAATATTGATTTAACTAGTTTTTCTTCCCTTTTCATTTTTGTTCTCTTCTGGGATTCTTCCTATTTAAACATTTGTATGCTCCATGATATCACACAGATCTCTCAGGGTCTACCTATTTCTCTATTTTTTCACTTTGCTTTTCAGACTACATGAACTTAATTTTCATTTTTTAAATTCTTTTTTCTGCTAGCTAATACGTGCTTCTGAGCCCTTCTAGTGAATTTTTTTATTTCAATCTCCTTCAAATAATTTCTATTTGATTATTTCATCTATAATATCTACCTTTTTATTGATATGCTCTGTTTGGTAACACTTTGGTCTCATCCTTTTTAGGCACACTTTTCTTTCCCCTTTTAAAAATACTTTTAATAGCAAACATAATCTTTTGTCTACTCAGTCCACAATCTAGACCCCTAAGGGATTTTTGCTTTTGATTATCTTTTCTTCTTTATGTGTGGCATACCACTCTGGTTTCTTTTCCCCCATGTTTCATAATTTTTGGCTAAAAACCTGATATTTTAGTATTTAGATGAAATATTGTTGTAAGTCCACTATCAGATTTTTTCACACCCACACGATTTGGAGTTGTTGCTGGTTTCTCATTATTGTCACATTTCTTATTAGCAGTTATTTGATTAGCAGCCTTAGTGGACTAACTAGTTTCTGTATCCCTTGGAGTGTGGAGCCCCAGAGTACTCTGCTAGCTGTTTTCTTCTTGTTTTATTTTTAACCCTGTCTTTCTTGGTGTCACATATGATTCAATACAGTTTATTGCTCAGCCAAGAATTTGTCAGATTTCCTTAAATACCTTGCTTTTATAGGCTCTACTGTTTTTTTCCTAAGGGGATATATATAAGAAAGAGCACTTTAAAACTTCAAGCAGTTTCCTAGACTGTCTTAGGATTCCCTTTTTGCTTGTACCCAATTTGAAAGTCATCCACAGGTGAGGAATAAGTACCTTTTCCTTTCACAACTCTTTCTTGGACATATACATAACCTTCTACATGAGTGAATGCTATTAGATTGCCAGTACCATGCCAGAGCTTTCCAAATTGGTTTTTATTGTCATTTAGCTTTCTAGCATATTCTTTTACATTCCTGGCCAGGCTCCAGTTTGCTGCTTCTAAAGTCAGTCTTAAGCAGCTGAGATGTTGCTTGAATTTGCTATTATTTGAATATCAGAGTCAAATTAGATAATGTATTCACTTTCAGAACAGTGACTTTTTTGGGAACCCAACTTTTGATGAAATATTAACTATTACAGGGGTGGTGCTTTTAACAGAACTCTGAAAGATTTCAAATCTCTCCACTGTCAGCAATGCTGCTAGATTTTGGCCACTTCACTACTAAGCATGGGCGTGAAGAGTTGTAGGATAACCACAAATTAAAATGTCATAAATTCAACTATCTTACTGAGTGGGGTTCAGTAGTTTCTCTTGGATAGATCATTTTCAGTTTGTTCTATGACTATCATTAATTACTGGAGTTCTGTAATGGTTTGTTTTATCGCTTTTACCCCATTTTAATTGTTTTGTAAGCAATTAACCAAGTGAACCAAGGTTCTCACTCTACTATTCTGGAAGTTGATCAATGAAGGGAGTTGTTTTTTTTTTTTTTTTTGTAACTGGATAAGATGTTTGAGTAGAAGACTACTCTCTTGCTTTGAACTCTGAGATTGCATGCTTTTGTTACTTAAAATGTACTCCTGTGAAAATAAAATTTGTATTCCACAGCAAACCTTCAAATATACATGAAGCTGGGGATTTGTTAGTATTATCTTATAAAATAATGAGTATAAATTGTTTCAATTTCTGGAAGAATACTTAAGGGCTTTGGGAGCAGAATAATCTGCTAAGTTAATTTAGTATTTTATGACTATTATCACTCTTCCAACATGGTGTCTGTTACTTTGAAGAGAATAATTACTCGATGCACATGATACCAGATTTAGTCACAGAAATAAAACAATCTACCATATCTTTGTGTTTACATCGATAGAAAGGAAGCTGACACACAACCTACTGAATGGTCACATCCAATGAAACTTCCTCAGTTTCAAAAGCCTCTTTAGTTCCACACACAATGTGAAGAAAAGGGTGGTTCCCATTTAGTGATAAAGTAGCATTTGCATTTAATGGAAATGCACTAGGTTTATATGGCCAAAATATAAAATTAAAAGTAAGAACAAAACAAAAACAAAACAGTGGTAAATTTAACCTTTTTATAGTCAATATTAGGTATAAAATGCAGTAGTGCAGTTTTTAAAATAAAATACAACAAATCAGAAATTAGGTCCCACCACCTGACAATTAGGCATGCTATACGTTGTGTTTCAACCATCTAAAACTACATGAAGCCCACATATTTAAAAATGTGATCTGGGAGGCAGTCAGTTTGTTTACATCTCTACCCTTTATAAAGTTACAAGTGCAATTAGGCTCTCTAGTTAGCTGACTGGAACTCATACATAAGTGAACAACAACAGTAAAAGAAAAACCAAGATTAAACGAATTATCATAAGTACATCCTCACAAACAAATAATTATGTAAATATTGACTGACTTTCCAGCAAATCAGGACATAGATTTTATATTTCATGTTGCTGGGGGATTGGAAAAAAATATTTCAGAAATAAGTCTAAATATCTTCAATACCTCTACAATCAGCTTTCCCTAACACCATTCGAACATTATATAATACATTCAGAGTCCTTTGATGCATCATGGACATTTCATTGGAAAAATAGTATGTGCATCTATGTATATGTGAGTATGTATAATGGTCCCTGTAATATAGTGATTTTAGTCTAGTCAGCTAATAATCCACTCAGGAGTTTATGTGATTCCACTCCATTGAACTACATGACCCACTTTAGAGCTTGGCTAGCAACTCAGCTACTTCCTGGAAATGCAGAGAATTCACAAAGCTCTGCATTCAAACAAGAAAGCTTTCTTTCCCTTCGAATCTTTGTAATACAAATATTTAGAACTTCTATACTTACCTTCCTGCCCAGTGATAATACTGAAAGGGGAGAGAACAGAATATACCTTCTCACACTCCAAAATTAGATATCATACAGAGTTATATAATTATGACCATATATGTCAGCATAAGAACAAACTATTTTTTCCCCCTTTAAACCTTTGTTGTCTCATATATACATGCTTAATCCGTTTTGAGTCCACCTATATTATTAGCATATCCTGTGGAAAATTATTAGTATACCAGGCCACTGTTGTTACAGTTGAGACAGGAAAAAGATAATTTTGCTTTGACAAACCAGTAATTTATTTCTGCAAAATTATCCAGGGAAGATCTCACTGAGCACTGTAATTTGCAATTAAAGAAATTTGAAAAATGACCACAACAATTCTTGGGTCACTAAATTAAAACTAGTGGCAATGTCCTCTGCACACAGTGAGGCATGCATCTTATATAACCTTTCATTTTATTTTTCATTATGATAAATATACACAATAAATATTATTTTATAGATTTAAAAGCTTAAAATTCAATGGCATTAAATATGTCCTTAATGTTGCATAGCCATCATCACTGTCTAGTATTATCATAAAAACCTTATAGACATTAAATAATTACCCCTTATTCTTCCCAAGCCCCAAACCCTACTCAACCCTATGCTACTTTATGCCTTTATGTATTTACCTGTACCTCCTATAAGTGGAATTGTACAATATTTATTCTTCTGTATCTAGCTTATTTTACTTGGCATAATGTTTTCAAGGTCCACTAATGCTGTAGATTATATAAAAAATTCATTATTTTCTTGGGGTGAATAATATTCCATTGTATGAATACACAATGTTTGTTTAACTCTTCATTTCTTGATCCTTTTACAACAAAAGATCTTTTCGCTTTTCGCTTTTTTCAGTTGTTTACGTCTTTTCGCTAATATGAGTAAATCTGCCGTAAACGTACAAATATTTGTTTGAGTCTATGTTTTCAATAATTTTGTATATATATTAGCAGTGAAATTGCTGAGTCATAAGGTGGTTCTAGGTTTAATATTTTGAGAAAACACCAAACTGTTTTCTATAGATGCTGCCCTACTTTACATTTCCCACCAGCAATGCATGACGGTTTCAATTTCTTCACATCATTTACAACACTTGTTATTTTCTGTTTTGTTTTATATTAGCAATTTTAATCAGTATAAAATGATATAGTATTGAGATTTTATTTTGCATTTCCCTAATGACTAATGAGGTTGAGCATATTTTCATTTGTTTACTGGCCATTCATATGTCTCCTTTGGAAAAATGTCTATCCAAATCATTTGCCCATTTTTTGTATTGGGTTTTTTGTTTTGTTTATATTGAGATGTAAACATTCTTTATATATTCTTGACATTAATCCCTTACCATACATTTTATTTGCAGACATTGTCTCCTGTTCTCTAGATTGTGTTTTCAGTTTATTGATAATGACCTTTGATTCATAAACTTTTTTAATTTTGAAAAAGTCCACTGTATTTATGTTTCTGATGTTGCCTGTACTTTTGGTGTTATATTCATAAAATCATCACCCCATGGATATCCATATCCATAATTTCATATCCAATCCAATGTAGTAAACATTTTCCTGATGTTTACTTCTAAGAGTTTTATAATTTTATATATCAAGTTTAGGTAATTGAGCCATTTTGAAATAACCTTGTATATAGTTTAGGGTCATAGTTCAACTTTATCCTTTTTCATGTGGAAATTTAGCTTTGGTAGCACCATTCATTTAAAAGACTGTCCCTTCTTCATTGAGGGCTCTTGACATTGTTATTGAAAATCAATTAACTATATACCTGAAGGTTTATTTCTGAGCTCTCTATTCTATCCTATTGATCTGTATATCTGTCTGCATGCCAGCACCACCTTGATTTCTAAATAAACTTTCTTTTTTTGTGTGTATACATATATTTTATCTTTGTAATGTGTCACAATTAGAATTTAAGTTAACCTAGTGATTGCTTGTGCATTCTTTTAAATATACTTTTAATGGTACATACTAATTGTACATATTTTTAGGTACTTATGATATTTTAATACATTCATTCAATGTGTAATCATGAAAAGGGATATTTAATATATAGATCACTTTAAACATATATCACTTTTTTTTCTGGAAACATTTCAAATCTTCTCTTTCTAGCGATTTTGAAATATAAAATAAATGATTGTTAACTGTAGATACCCTACTGTAATATCAAACACTAGAATTTATTCTTTCTGTTTAACTGTGTGTTTGTGCCTATTATCCAACCTCTCTTTATACCCCCAAGCTTCCCAGATTTTTGATGTTTATTTGACAAAAAATAATTGTGTATATATCTGAAGGCCAATGTGATGTTCTGATACTTATATTTTTAGTAGGATTTAATCATGCTAATTGACATATTTGTCACTTCACAAATTTCATTTATGTGTGTGGTAAAAACATCAAAAATCTGTTTTGCAATTTTGAAATAAACAATACATTATTATTAATTATGGTCATCATATTCCTTGGTATTTACCCATACAGTCTGTAAACTTATGTAAAAATGAAAGCCAGCACATGGATGTTTATAGCAGTTGTGTTTGTAGTTTTCAAAACTTGGAAGCAACCAGGATGTTCAATAGGTGAATAAACATACAGAGGTAAAGCAGACAATGGAATACTATTCAGAAGTGAAAGGAAATGAACCACAAAAATACATGAAGGAAGCTTAAATAACTATTACTAAGCAAAAGAAGCAAATCTGGAAAGGGTGCATACTCTATGATTTCAACTACATGGCACTCTGGAAAAGGCAAAATTGTGGAGATGGAAAAATTCAGTGGTTGCCAGGGGTTCTAGTGGGGAAATAAATTTAAGTACAGTTTACGTAATCTTAGCGGTAGTAAAACTATTCTGTATGATACTATAATTGTGGAAAGGTATCATTTACATTTGTCAAAACCCATACAATGAGCAGCACCAAGAGTGAACTCTAATATAAGAATGAGGGTATACACTAGTCTTGTTCCTGATAATAGTGGAAAAAATTCTAGTTCTTCACCACTGAGTATGAACTTAAGTGTTTGGTTTCTGTAGTTGCTCTTTATTAAAGTAAGGAACTTCCTCTCTATTTTTAGTTTGCTGAGAGTTTATTATGATGATGATGATGAATGGGTGTTGGATTTTGACCTTTTTTGACTCTATTCATGTGATCATGCCATTTTTCTTTTTTAGACTTTTGATGTGATTAATTACATTACTTGATTTTTTTTAATGTTGAACCAGCCTTTCAACCTGGAATAAATCCCATTTGATCATGGTATATAATTGTTTTATACATTGTTAGATTTTATTTGCTAGTGTTTTATTGAGGACTTTGGCATCTGTGTTAATGAAAGTTATTAGAGTGTAGTTGTCCTATAATGTCTTTGTCTGGTTTAGTATCAGGATACTACTAACCTTATACAGTGAGTTAGGAGGCACTCTTGTTTCTATTTTTATGGAAGAGATTGTAAAAAACCAGTATACTGTATTCCTTAAATGCATAAAATGGTAAAATGCATCAGTGAACCCACCTGGGCTTGGTGATTTCTGTTTGGAAAGCTATTAATTAATTATTGATTCAATATATTTAATTGATACAGACCTATTCATATTGTCTATTTCTCTTTGTATGAATTTTGACATATTGCACCTTTCAAGTAATTGAACCATTTCATTTCTTCTAGGTTATTAAATTTGTGGACATACAGCTGTTCATAATATTCCTTTATAATACTTCGAATGTCAATAGAATTTGTAGTGACAGTCCCTCTTTTATTTATAATATTATTAATTTATGTCTTTTTTTCCCTTAGTTAACATGGGTGGAGGATAATCTTTAAAAGCAACTAGCTTTGGTTTTATTCATCTTTAAAAGCAACTAGCTTTTGGTTTTATTGATTTTCTTTATTGAATACTTGTTTTCAGTTTTCAATAAATAATAGAAATGAGAACAGAATCTCTGCTCTCATTTCTATTATTTCAGTTCTTCTGCTTGCTGTGGTTTTAACTTCTTGTTTTTCTAACTTCCTAAAGTGGAAACTGAGGTTATTGATTTTAAATATTTCCTCTTTTCTAATATATGGACTCAATGCTGTAATTTTCCTTGAAGAAATACTTGCAATTTTTGTCTCACATTTTAATAAATTGTCTTATTATTTTCATTTAATTCAGTATTAAAAATTTTCATGAGACTTTTTGACTTACATGTTATTTACAAATGTGTTTAATCTTCAAGTACTTTATGATGCTCCATACATCTTTCTCATATGTATTTCTTATTTAATTCCATTTTGGTCTGAGAACATACACCATCTGAATTTTTATTCTTAAAAATTTGTTAAAGTGTGTTTTATGACCCAGGATGTGATATATTTTAATGAGTCTTTTATATAAACTTCAGAATAATGTGTACTCTATTGTTGTTAGATAAAGTACTTTGTAGATGTCAATTACATTCAGCTGATTGATGGTGCTATTGAGTTTAACAATGCCTTACTGATTTTCTGCCTGCTGTATCTCTCCATTGCTGATTGAGGGTTGTTGAAGTCTCCAACTATAATAGTGAATTTATCTATTTTTCCATGCAGTCCTATTAGTTTTTGCCTCACATATTTTGATACTTTCACCACATTGTTTTAATTATGGTTATTTTGTAACTAGTTTTGTTGTCAATAAATATTAGTCATCTAACTTTACTATTTTTCATTATTCCTTTGCTAGTCAGGATTCTTTGCAGTTCTATAGAAATTTTTGGAATCTGTCTATTTCTGGAGAAACAGAAGTTGAAAATTGATTGGGATTTTATTGAATCTGTAGATTGCTTTGGGTAATATTAACATCTTAACAATATCAAGTGGTCTTATCCATGAGCATCCCTTATTTTCAATTTATTTAGATCCTTAATTTTGTTCAATCATATGTTTTAGTTTTCCACATGACTTTTATATCATTGGTTAGATCTTTTCCTAAATATTTAATTTTTTATATATTATTGTAAATTTAAGTGTTTTTTCATATTCTTTTTCAGATTGCTTATTGCTAACACATAGAAATATAACTCAAATGTTGATTTTGGACCCTATAACTTTGCTAACTTCATTTCTTAGTTTTGGTATCTTTCTTGTGGATGATTTGGTAAAATTTGACCCAGAAATTAAAGAATATTCCAAAACAATACAGTACAATAATAAAATAAAACAAAAATGACCATATACATTTATTCAAAAGGAGCATTTGAAAACATTCCACAACCTTTTATAATAGAAACTCTCATAGATCTAGGAATAGAGGCAAAAACTTCAACATGATTAAGTGAATTTATCTAAAAAAAATGTTCAAGTAACATCATCCTCATTGGGGAAATACAGTGGTGAAAGACAAAAACATTTCCCCTAAGATCAAAAACAAGACAAGTATGGCCACGCTATCTTTTGCTATTTAATATTTTAATAGAAGTTATTTCCATAGCTATCAGACAATAAAAATAAATTAAAAACTTCAAAATAAGAAAGAGGTAAAACTATCTCTATTCACAGATGACACGATCCTGCATATAAAGAGCACAATTTGAATAGACATTAAGTCAGTTCATTAAGCCTCTTTGTTTCTTACTTGGGAAGTTAAAATGATTTCTTATCATGCTTACCTCACTGGATATTTGAGATGATTAAAGATGATGAAAAATGTGAATTTACTTAACAACAATTAGGTGCTGTTTAAGTCAATTGTGTTTGTTTTGGGGAGTAATATCAGCGAGATGATGAAATAGGAAGTTCTTGGCTTTTGTTCCCCCATGGAAACTGTGAAAGAAAAATAGAGTTGAGATCCCAATTCACTCTACCCAAAGGAGAAAAAAAAATAAGCTGAAAGCTGCATCATGCAAGAATCTGCCTTTCCTTGTGTTCCTCAGCATATAGCTAAAGATTAAAATTTGAATATCTTCTCAGGTAGATAGTCTATGTTAACTTTATCTTATCATCATGAATTCAAGATGAATACCTAATTGACCATTATTCTACTTACTTATTTTCTCTTGCAAAGTGTGGGTTCAGTAATGTGACCATATCCTCCCTCTTTTCCCTCCAGACTTCTTTTCTCATTTAACATGGAAGCCCTCAAAATCATTTTTGGAGAAAGGCATAGACCTGTTTCCTGGGTGTGCATTCTTAACCTTGGCAAAATAAACTAAATTGACAGTGACATGTCTCAGATAATTTTTGGTTTACAAAACATTAAAAAATTCACTAAAGGCTAACTAAAATAACTTTATAGGCACTCTAAAAAACAGCCCATTGTGTATAGCAGTGAAGTGAACACCCAATCATGCAAAGCCACATTCAAAATGATAGGCTATTTTATACTGTTGTTAACACTTGCTCCACCTCTTCCCCAGCAAAGCTTGCTGAGGTTGGGAGGTAGCAGCAGTTCAGTTCCCAATTCCCTCCTTAAAACTAGAGGGAACAGGCCAGGAGTGGTGGCTCACACCTATAATCCCAGCACTTTGGGAGGCAGGGGTGGGTGGGTCACCTGAGGTCAGGAGTTTGAGACCAGCCTGACCAACATGTTGAAACCCCCATCTCTACTAAATACAAAAAATTAGCCAGGAGTGGTGGCACATGCCTGTAATCCCAGCTACTTGGGATGTTTAGGCAGGAGAATCACTTGAACCGAGAGGCAAACGTTGCAGTGAGCCGAGACTGTGCCATTGCAGTCCAGCCTGGGCAACAAGAGTGTAACTCCATCAAGAAAGAAAGAGAAAGAAAAGAAATGAAAAAAAAAAGAAAGAATGGAGAGAAGGGAAGGAGGGAAGGAGGGAAGGAAGGAAGGAAGGAAGGAAGGAAGGAAGGAAGGAAGGAAGGAAGGAAGGAAGGAAGGAAGGAAGGGAGGAAGGGAAGGAAGGAAAAAACTAGAAGGAACAGAAGAAATCTTACTTGCAACATTCTAACCTGTGTGAAGGCTTCTTGGAGGACTTATCTCTGCTTGGCATTACTCAATAGCCTTCCATAACACAAAGATGAAACAAACTAGGAAAAGAAAAAAAAATTCAACATATTAATGTCATTTATGAAAATTCCACAGCTAATATTATATCATGATTGATGGTAAAAGACTTAAAACTGTCTCTCTAAAATTACAAACAAACCAATGATGATCCTTTTTACCACTTTTATTTAACATAATATTGAAAAATATATCCAGCTTACTCAATAAAAGGAAATAAAAGGCATATAAATTAAAAAAGAAGTAATATTATCTCTGTTCTAAGATGACATAGTTTTATACATAGAAAACCCTAAGATTCCTAAAGACAGAATGAATGAAAATTTTAACAAAGTTGTAGAATTTTAAAAAAATCCCAAATACAAATTTCAGTTGCATTTTTATACACTAACATTGAAAAATCTGAAAAGAAAATTAAGAAAACAATTTGTAATATTTTAATAGATAGCACCAAAAATAAAACATACTTAGGAATAGGAAGTGAAAGACTTGTACACTGAAAAGAGTAAAACATTGCTTCAATAAATTTAAGAAAACACAAGTTAATGGAAATATATCCCATGTTTATGAATAAGGAGACTTAATATTTTTAAGGTATCTATACTACTCAAGCTGATTTACATATTAAAATGCAATCTCTATTATAATTACAACAATGTTTGTTGCAAAAACAGAATCATTCATTCTAAAATATTTATGGGATGTCAAGGGACCAAAAATTGTCTTGTTAAAAGAAGAACAAAGTTGGAAGTAACATTCTTCATCATTTCAAAACTTACTATTATACAAAGCTACAGTGATTAAAACAGTATGGTGCATATAAATACAGATATAAAAGTTAATGAGATAAAGTAGACAGCATATAAACAAAATTTTTCATATGTGTTCAATTTTCAAAAAGGGTATCAAGACCATTTCCTAAGCATAGGGCAGTCTTTTTAACAAATGTTGTTGAAGAAATTGGATATCCACCTGTATAAAAATGGAGTTAGATCCTTAACTTATCACATATACAAACAGTATAATAAAATGAATTATACAAATAACTGTAAGAACAAAAACTATAAAAGTGTTAGTAGAAAAGAGAGGAAAAGCTTTATGACATTGGATTTGGCAATGATTTCTTGAATATGACTTTGAAAGTACAGACAACAAAATACAAAATAGATGAATGGGACATAGTAACAAGCACTTTTGTGTATCAAAGTATACTCTTAATACAAGGAAAAGGCTACCTACAAAGTGGAAGATTACATTTAGTATTCATACATCTGATAAGGAATTAATATCTAGACAATATAAAGAATTCCTACAACAAAACCCAAACAATCCGACTTAAAAATGAATAAAACACTACATTCGAATAGACATTTTTCCAAAGAATATGTAAGAATTGTCAATAAGCACATGAAAAGATACTCATCATTACTAGTAATTAAGCACATGTAAAGCAAAATCACAATAGAGTACCCTTTCATACCCATTAGGATGGCTATTTCACATGTAAATATATGCAAAGATTTGGAAAAATTGGACAGCTCTTGTTTTGATTGTGGGAATGTACAGGGGTGCAGCCATTGTGGAAAACAGTTGGTTGTTTCCTCAATAATTCTAACAAAAATTTTTATGTGATTCAGCTATTTTAGCTTCTGGGTACACCCCGAAAATAAAGAAAGGGCTCAAACAGGCATGTTTGAACACCCATGTTCATAACCCCATTATTAATAATAGCCAAAAAGTAGAAAACAATGCAAATGTCTATAGATGGATTAATGGATAAACAAATACGGTATTCCGCTGTATTTATATTTCCACTGCATTTATACAGTGGAATTATACTGTATTTATACAGTGGAATATTATTCCATCTTAAAAAGTAATTAAATTCTGGTACATGCTACAGTGTTGATGAACCTTGAAGATATTACGCCTAATAAAATAAAAAAGATGTGAAATGACAAATATTGTATAATGCCTTATATCAGATACCTAGATTAGTGAAATTCATAGGGACAGAAAGTAAAATGGTGGTTTCCAGTAGCTGAATGGAAAGAGGTGTGAAGAGCTATTGTTTAGTGGGTATAGAGTTTTAGTTTGGGAAAGATAAAAATATTTGAGAATGATAGCATTGATGGTGCACAATAATATACCACTAACCTATAAACTTAAAAATAATAAAAATGGTAAATTACATTGTGTATATTTTGCCATAATAAAAAAATAAAATGTATTCGTTGTTATGTTATCGGTAAAACAGCACTAGGTCTAAAATTGAGTTTTTACAACCTTAGTTGTCATTACTGCTGCAGCTACTGCTGCTACTAGTACTACTACTGTTCTGTAATGTTAGAAAAATGTGTTGATATTTATTTGTTTTGCACGCAGTCAAACTTCTCTGGAATCTCACTTCTCATTCACACAGTTTGGCTCTGAGGAACTCTGTGTACTATAGTCCCCCAACCATTACAGATAGGATTAAGAGTAAAGATACATTCTAATTTGGGTCAATTACATTATCATAGTGTCAGAACAATCATCAGAATCACTAGGTCTCTGGAATCAAAACATGGATACTGTGAGACAGATATATCCTTTCTGGTAGATGACGGAGAGAAAACTAACCCACAGTGTAGAAAATAAATGAAACACAGTTTTTATCTTTTTTCTTGCAATTTTATTGCATATCTGCTCTTATGTGCATATGAAAAGCATGTATTGCTTATATTTACATTTATGCTATTCCCTTTCTGGTACCTAAAGACTAAACTGCCATGATAGTATTTAAAGAGTCCTTTTAGAATAGCAGTGTGACTAAGTACAAATCCAATATCCTATAAACGTAGCTCTGCTGAAGGTATTTGATTAACTCTACATGAAATTTCTTTATCACAATTTTTGCCAACACCTAATTCAAAACATAAATTAATCATAAGTGCTGTTTGATCAAACATTTACTAGTACAAAGAGGTAAGAAGAAAAATGTGTTCCATGAGGATAGAGTTCACATCTGCCTTGTTCAACAAACAGTACTTTGTATGAGAGGCAAATAAGTTAATATTTATTTCCTGAATAATGAATCAACAGGATTATACCATTTGAGTGCATTGGAAGTTTTATTACCTAACTTCACTCTCCTATAGTCTTGATTTCCTTGTTAAATTCTAAGCTTATTAGAAAGCAAGAACTGTGTGTTTTGCATAACTATATTATCAGAACCTGTTATACAATTGGCACTCAATACAGACTTGTTGAAGAAATGAATGTGTTACTTCTAAACAACAAGGTGTGTAGTGTAGGTGTCACAGCACAACTTGGTGTATATAAATTCAGCCTTTTCGGGTCATCAGAATTTGAATTGAAAATGTTAGTATTTGAGAGAATGTAGGCCAGACATGTGGCTCACGCCTGTAATCTCAACACTTTGGGAGGCCAACACAAGCTGATTGCTTGAGCCCAGGGGTTCGAGACCAGCCTAGGCGACGTGGTGAAACCCATCTCTACAAAAAGTAAAAAAAAGTAACCAGGTGTAGTGGCATGGATGAGAGGCAGGAGGATCACTTGAACCCCAGGGTTCGAGGCTGCAGTGAGCCCTGATCACAGCACTGCACTCTACCCTGAGTGACAGAGAATGACCCCGTCTCAAAAACAAAAAACAAAAATAAAAGAAAAAAAAGAAAAAGTAGCCAGGTGCAGTGGTTCATGCCTGTAATCACAGCACCTTGGGAGGCTGAGGTGGAAAGATCATTTGAGATCAGGAGTTCAAGATTGCAGTGAGCCATGAGCCATGATTCTAACACTGCATTCCAGCCTGGGCAACAGAGTGAGACCCTGTCTCAAGAAAACAAAACAGAAAAAGTACAATGCGTTGGGGATTAAAGGATTCAGTACTTTATAGGCGTAGAAGTAGTTATTCTCTCTCCAAAATTGAATCTACAGTATCTCATGGGCAACACAATTTGAAATGACACAGCAGAGACTGAAAACCCAAGTCTTAAACTGAATTATATGTGTCCTTTAATATCTCCCTGCCCCAGATCAGGTTTGGACTAGGAACTTCTGGAATGAGTTAAATTTATAAGATTTTTAGGGTTGGTGCCCCCTGAAACAAGAACAGAAACTGACATTTATTCAGGGCGTACCCTGTGAATCCTTGTAAGTTAATTTGTTCCTGAATTAGGCTAGAATACAGCTAGAGAAGTCAAGAAAGGGAACAAAACATAATAATAAAACAGTGATGATATATATTAAAGTATGAAAAATAGTATGTAATAGAGATATCACTTTTGTTTCTGAATAAAACTTTTAAAAAATTGATTAAATATGAGTTATTGATGTGCTATATGGATGTTTCAAATAAGCACCTGAAAAAAGAGAGAACCGTTTTGTTGAAGCATAATTAAATCCAAAGAAAAAGACATTTGGCTAATTAGAAAGCTGAAGCACCATCAAAAATAATCAAAGTAAATGTTCAAAAATCAACTATAGAACTCAAAAATGAAAACATACCTTAGAAGTATATATAAAGATTTCAACTGCCACTTTTTATTTCAATAGATTTTAGAAAACAGGTACTGGCTGATTACATGAGTAAGTTCTTGTCTAACTTCTCTGGAATCTCACTTCTTATTCACAGAGTTTGGCTCCAAGGAACTGTGTGCACCACAGTTTTTTTGTGTGTGATTTTGGTGCACCTCTCACCCAAGCAGTGTATACAGTACCAATGTGTGGTCTTTTATCCCTCACCCCCTCCCACCCTTACCCCCTGAGTCCCCAAAGTTTATTATATCATTCTTATGCCTATGCCTCCACATAGCTTAGCTCCCACTTACAAGTGAGAACATACGACATTTGGTTTTCCATTCCTGCGTTACTTTGCTTAGAATAATAGTCCCTAACTCCATTCAGGTTGCTGTGAATGCCATTATTTCATTCCTTTTTACGGCTGAGGAGTAATCCATGGTGTATATATACCACATTTTCTTTATCCACTCATTGGTTGGTAGAAACTTAGTTTGGTTCCTCATCTTTGCAATTACAAATTGTGCTGCTATAAACGTGTGTCTTTTTCATATAATGACTTCCTTTCCTTTTTTTTTTTTTTTTTTTTTTTTTCAGGGCTGCCCTGCCCGGCAAGGAGGCAGCCTAGTCACTGTCTGCCTGCAGAGGCTTTGCTGAGCTGCTGTGGGCACTGCCCTGCTGCCGGCTCCACCCTGCTGCCCTGTGAGCTTCCCTGCAGTCCTGTTTCTATGGGTGTGGTTAGAACTGCCTCAGCAATGGTGGCCCGCCTCTGTAATGGCAGACTCTCTCTGTTATGGCAGGTTGCCTTGGCAACGGCAGGCTGCTTCAGCAATGGCAGACTACCTCCATAGGGGTGGAATGCTTTGGTAATGGCGGACGCTCCTCTCCCACCTAGCTGCACCATCCTGGGTTCAGCTGTGCTTGCTGTGAAACTCTCAACCCCGAGCATTTCCAATTGCTGTTTTTTGTTTTTGTTTTTGTTTTTGTGGGGCTGGGACCCGCTGAGCCTGATCACCTGGATCCCTGCCTCAGAGTCTTTTTTTTTTTTAAGTTGAATGGTTGACTCTCTCGCAGGTGTTCCAGTCGCCTGCTGAAAGGGCACTGGGATCTGTGTGATCTCCCATGCGGCAACCCACTCCACTGGCTGAAACAATGGCATTGCCCAGGAATCTCCTGGCCTGTCTCTCTGTTTCAGTCCCATTTAATCGGATGAATGGGCTAATCTGCCTTCCTGGAGCTCCAATTGCCAGCTTAAAAAGGCAACCAGACCAGTGTATTTTGTATGGAGAGCCACTGCACCAGGGTGCTGGCAAAACAGCCGAGCCAGCCCAAACAGCTGTGCTAGCCAAAACAGCCTCGCTGGCGACCCATGGGGCTCCTCCACCTGGGAATCCCCTGGTCTGCAGGCAATAAAGATTGGTCCAGAAATGCAGCGTCCACCCACCCTCTGCGCTTTCACTGGGAGCTGCACTCCTGAGCTGCTCCTAAAGGGCCATCTTGGATTTCTCCATGACTTCCTTTCCTTTAGGTATATACCCAGTAGTGGAATTGCTGGATTGAATGATAGTTCTACCTTTACTTCTTTAAGTTATCTTTACATTGCTTTTCATAATGGCTGTAATAATTTATATTCTTATTAGCAGTGTAAAAGTGTTCCCTTTTCATCACATCCATGCCAGCATCTATTTTTTTTTTTAATTTTTAAATTATGATCATTCTTGCTAAAGTATGGTCGTATCTCATTGTGGTTTTCATTTGCATTTCCTTATAATTAGTGATTTTGAGCATTTTTAAAATGTGAATCCAGTTGCATTCTTCTATATATGGCTTGCTAATTATCCCAGTACCATTTGTTAAATAGGGTGTCCTTTTCCCACTTTACGTTTTATTTGCTTTGTCAAGGATCAGTAAGCTGTAAGTATTTGGCTTTATTTCTGGGTTCTGTATTCTGTTTCATTGGTCTACATGTCTATTTTTACACCAGTACCATGCAGTTTGGATAGCTATTGCTTTATAGTTTAGAAGTCGGGTAATGTGATGCTTCCAGATTAGTTCTTTTTGCTTAGTTTTGCTTTGGCTATGCAGCCTCTTTTTGGATTCCATGATTGTTTATTCTAGATCTATGAAGAATGGTGACTGTACTTCGACAGGAATTGCGTTGAGTCTGCAGACTGCTGTGGGCGGTATGGTCATTTTCACAATATTGATTCTACCCATACATGAGCATGGGATATGTTTCCATTTGTTTGTGTCATTGATTATTTATTCCAGCAGAGTGTTGTAGTTTTCCTTGTAGAGATCTTTCACTTCCTTGACTAGGTGTGTTCCTAAGTATGTTATTTTATTTTATTGCAGCTGTTGTAAAAGGGATTAAGTTCTTGATTTGAGTCTCACCTTGGTCATTGTGAGTGTATAGCAATGCTACTCATTTGTATACATTGATTTTGTATCTTGAAACTTTACTGAATTCATTTATCAGATCCAGTAGCTTTTTATATGACTTTCTGGGGTTTTCTAGGAATCCAATCATATAATCAGTGAACAGGGACAGTTTGGCTTTATCTTTATGAATTTGGATGTCCTTTATTTCCTTCTCTTCTCTGATTTCCCTGGCTAGGAATTCCAGTACTATGTTGAATAGAAGTCGTGAAAATAGGCATCCTTGTCTTGTTCCATTTCTCAGGGGGAATGCTTTCAACATTTAAAAAAAAAATATATATATATATATATATATATATATATATATATATAAATTTTCTTGCACTTTAGGTTCTGGGGAACATGTGAAGAACATGCAGGATGTTGTATAGATACATACATGGCAATGTGTTTTGCTGCCTCCATCCCCATCACCTATATCTGGCATTTTTTCCCCCTGTTATCCCTCCGCAACTCCCTACCCCCAACTGTCTCTCTCCTAGTCCCTCCCAACAGACCTCAGTGTGTGATGCTTCCCTCCCGGTGTCCATGTGTTCTCATTGTTCAACACCTACCTATGAGTGAGAACATGTGGTGTTTGATTTTCTGTTCTTGTGTCAGTTTGCTGAGAATGATGGCTTCCAGGTTCATCCATATCCCTACAAAGGACATGAACTCATCATTTTTTATGGCTGCATGGTATTCCATGGTATATATATGCCACATTTTTCCCAGTTACTGTAATATTGGTTGTGGGTTTGTCATAATATTGGTTGTGGGTTTACAACCTTGAGATATTTTCCTAGTTTGCCAATTTTGCTCAGGGTTTTATTCATAAAGTGAAGCTGGATTCTGCCAATTGCTTTTTCTGTATTCTGAGATGATCATATGATTTTTGTTTGTAATTCTGTTTGTGTAATGTATCACCTTTATTGACTTGCATATGTTGTATCATCCCTACATCCCAAATATGAAACCCATTGATCATACTGTATTTTCATTTGGGTATGCTATTGGATTGGGATAGCCAGTATCTTGCTTAGCATTTTTGCATCTGTGTTCTTCAGAATTATTGGTCTGTCATTTTCTTTTTCTTTTTTTGAAACAGAGTTTCACTCTTGATGCCCAGACTAGAGTGCAATGGCACAATCTCGGCTCACCAAAACCTCTGTCTCTTGGGTTCAAGCAATTCTCCTGCCTCAGCCCCCAAGTAGCTGGGATTACAGGCATACACCAGCACACCCAGCTAAATTTGTATTTTAATAGAGATGGGATTTCCATATGTTGATCAGGCTGTTCTTGAACTCCCAACCTCAGGTGATCTGCCCACCTCAGCCTCCCAAAGTGCTGGGATTACAGGAGCCACCACACCAGGCCTGGTCTGTCAGTTTCTTTTTTTGTTATGTCCTTTCCTGGTTTAGTTATTAGGGTGATACTGGCTTCATAGAATGATTTATGGAAGATTCCTTCTTTCTCTATCATTTGTAATAATTTCAATAGAATTTGTACCAATTCTTTCAATGTCTGATACAATTAAGCTGTGAATCCATCTGGTCCTGGACTTTAGTGGCAACTATTTTTTACTCATTCAATCTTGCTACTTGTTATTGGTGTATATTCAGGTTTTGTTTTAATATTTAGAAACTCCTTTGCCATTTCTTGTAGGGCTGGCTTAGTAGTGGCGTATCCTCTCAATATTTGTTTGTTTGAAAAACACCCCTTCCATTATGAAGCTCAGTTTTTGCTGTATATAAGGTCTCGACTGACAATTATTTTCTTTCAACAGGTTAAAGATGGGACCCCACTCCCTTCTGGCTTGTACGGTTTCTGAACTTTTTATCTGACAATTCAGAGATTTCTTCTTGGTTTGGATGCATTTTTGGAAAGCTGGTGTGATTTTTAGGGGTGTTATAGAACCCTGTTTTTTCATATTACCAGAATTACTTTTCTGGTTCCTTCTAATTTGGGTAGACTATTTCAGTGGGAAGGTCTGAAACTCAAGTTCTGCCATTCAGATTCTTGTCCCATAGGGTAATCACTTGATATGGTGCTCTTCACATTCCTCTAGGGGTGAGGCTTCCTGAGAACAAAATTACAGTGATTGCTATTGATCTTCTTGGTCTAACAAGTGGCACTACAGGACTCCAGACTGGTGTTAGGGAATGTCTGCAAAGAGTCCTGTGACGTAATCTGTCTTCAGGTCTCTCAGCTATGGATAGCAGTGCTTGCTTGTGGAGGTGGCAGGGAAGTGAAGCAGACTCTGTGAAAGTCCTTAGTCATAAATATGTTTAGTGTGCTAGCTTTCTCTAATGCTAAATATGCTAGCAGTGAAGTTGTCATGTGGACATAGGAACTCTGGTTCCAGGATGTTGCTGGCAGTGCAATTAGGTGTTTTCTTCTCTTTCCTGGGAGCAAGTTACTGAGTCCTGTGTTGCTGTAATGGCCTGCATTGGTTGGCCAGGAGGTTGCTTTTTCAAGAGAGGACAAGCTGTGGTAGTAGTACGGGGATATAAGCTTGTTCTAAGTTGACCAGGGTAAGTATTTCAGTTTCTCAGGTGATGGGTGGGGACTTGAAGCTCCCAAGAGTTTCTATCTATTGTGTTCAGCTACTCCTGTGGTTAGGCAAATACCATTAGGTGAGGGCAGAGTTAGGTGGGTTTGGACTCAAACTCCTTGGGCAGGACTTGCTGTGGCCACTGTGGGGGAATGAGGATGGGAGGGTGGCTCTGAGGCCAACAGGGTTATGTTCCAGAGGGTATCTCAGCTGCCTCTGCTGTGTCATATAATTCACCAGGGAAGTGGGAGATAGGTGGTAGTGAGAGTCCTCACCCAGCTCCCAAGCAGTCAGCAAAGCTGGTCTCATTGACACAGTGCCCCACTCAGACCTTGCCCCAGGTTGTGAGCTTCCTTGCTGAGAAGGTAAGCATGGCTTTTGGACTTCACCTATCCCCATCTGCCTACTCTTTCTGTGGTGGCTCCTGAGCTCATATTTGCAGTAGTTCCTGTTCGTCCCCCCGAACTCTGCTCAAGAAAATTCATGCCCTGTTGAAACCACTACCAATTTTAGTTGGAAGCTTCCTTTGCCCTCTGACACCTCCTCAATTCTACTGGTTGCTTTCCAAAAGAGCCTCAGTGAGGTATAGTTAGAGATGGCTTCCCTGGACTTGAGCTGAAGACTGTGAGTACCCACAAGGCACTTCCTGCTGCTGCTTCTACCTTTATATTCTGTGTGACTTCCTAAATCTTTTTCAGCTCTAGATAAGGTTAAATCCTTCTCCTGTGATCTGCATTTTCAGATTCCCCAGTGGGGATATGTGCTTAGAGGCTGGCTGTGCTGCTTTCACACTTTAGGAACTCAGTTCTTTGCCCATTTTGCAGAATTTGCGGTGGCATGCCACTTCTTTCAAAGATCTATGAATTCTTTCAGTTTTCCTAGTATGTTTCTGTAGTTTTTTTTTTTAACAGAAGATCATGATATTAGTCTCCACATGATGTTCTGTCCATCCAAGCAGGAGTTTCATATTAACCCTGTCCCCTATCCACCATTTTATCTCAACTGCCACTTTAGTGTGCATTCTTGGGCTCTTATTCTTCCAGATATCCTCTGCTGTTATAAGGTAGCTGAATGTGTATAAATTGGTACTTTTTGTAAACACCTAACCCAAATGAAACAGAAATTTTTATTCTCACCTTAAGGAAGTTCTCAGAAAGATACCAATTCCTAAATAGACCTAAGTTCAACTTCCGTGAAACATTTATAAACATTATACATGTTGAGGCTAAACTCATTCATTGGGGGTGGGGACATCAAAGTAATTTACGATGTACAACATATGATGATCATTACTAATATCTCTAAGTATCCATTCCATCCCTTTCCAAATCCTACAGTCAAGGCATGTGCCCTTGAGACCCCTGCCTTTACTCACACTCTCTCTTTCTCTCTTTTTCTTCTCTTCTTCTTTTCTCCTTACACCTCATTTCTCCTCCACCCCATTTCAATTAATTATGGAGACAAATTTGGCAAGTATCAGCTACTGTTATTCCCCATCATTCTCCTTTCCACTCATCACCCTCTTGAATCTACCCCAGAAGGAAACCTTCAGCACAGATTCATAGACCTCTTCCTATGCTGCTACACCAGTGGCTATTGGTAATTAACATAGCAGATAAATTTTCATTCCTTTTGAAGCCAAGAGAAAAGGACCATTATTAAAATTTATAACATATTATTTTATTTCATTCACATTTGACTATGTACTATAGAATGTTTTATTGATCAAAGTTCCATGGCTCGGAATTTCTAGACTTTTTACTCCAACACAGGTGATACTTAGCTCAGAGTCTAAGAGAGCAAGCAGAAACAATTTTTCTAATGTTCCTAAATTAGTTACTTTTGTTATGAAGAGTCAAGCAGAGGACAAAGCTAATCTTTGAGTCTTCTTACTTAGCATAGGAAGAGGTCTATGACTCTAAGCTGAAGGGATCCTGGAAAAAAAATTGAAAATATATATATACACAAAAACAAATGTCTCTAATTCTCACCCTAATCTGTTAGTTGCTACTAAGAAAGATACATGAATACTATGACGTTATACCACAGAGAAGATGAAGCTAAGCAAATATAAAGAGAATGACACAAAATAAAATGAGTTTTTGCCATTAATAGTTAAAGATAATTGCTCTAATTTTGACATCACTAATTCTAACTTTGCATCTGCAAAGAGGAACATCAACTTGGAATTTAAGTCAATATTTCATCTAATTTTCTAAAAATTTAGAAAATTTTTTCATCTAAGAGGTGCAATTAATTGTAATGAGAGAGAGAGGTTTATTATTATTTTTTTTATCTAAGACGTTCAATTAACTATAGTGAGAGAGAATTCACTCCAAATGGCACAATTGTTTTCTCCAAAAGTAAATTGGAGAGGCAAGAATCAAGTGATTCCTTTAAGGTTTATTCTATCTGATTTTTGCATATTAGAATTAATCATTCTATTCCACTTGCTTTACTGATGACCTAATTTCCAAGCACTTTAAATGATGAAATTACAAATACTTATTAATGAGTTAGACACTGGCAGGAAAAGCAGAATAAAATCAGTTAATTGCTTTTTTAGAGTATAAGTTTATTAAGTCTTTGGGACATAATATATTTTGCTAATGCTGAAACTATCTAAGTCATGTATGTCCAAAATTGCAGTATAAATACTTGACTCCTGAATACAATTTAATGAATCATCTATGACCAATTTACTAGATGTGAAAGCAATAACAATAGTAAGTTCTGAAAGATGAAATGGTATTGACAGAAAACATGAATAAGTAACAAAAAAATCTTATAAAATATGCATTTATATTGTGTGTAAGATAATATATGACCTTTCTAGAATAGATGTAGAGATAAGGACTTCATAATTTCCATATACCACATTAGATTTTACCTCCATATCCCCTGCTATGCTGTTTTTCCCCACAAGAAAGAATTTTCTACTCTTCTTTTGGTTACAAATCAGATTTACCTTTCTTGAAGCATCTCCTGGTCTATCTTGCTCTTATTTCCTTTTATTGTACACTTACAGCAGTTAAAGGAATGACAAATCAACAAAATGCTAATCTTAAAGAAAAAATTATAACAGAAAGCCTTTTGAAAGACGGTTTGCCCATGTTGATGATCCCCAATTTATAATGGTTCAACTTATAATAATTTTACTTTATGGTGGGTTTATCAGGATGTAACCCCATCGTAAGTAAGGCAGCATTTGTATTGTAAAATTATTGTAAATGTATAACTTTAAATACTAGATATTTAAAGTTATGAATTCTTAATGAAGAAACAGGTGCTATTGGAATGAGTTGTGACCACTATACAAAATACATCCATTAAAATTCACGATTGGAAATAATACTGTCTAATGATGCCTAAAAATTATAAGTGAACAAGGGTAAGAGAAATATTACTAACTAGCATTAATAATAAACCTTCAGAATTAGAGAAAGCCTGAGAACAGAGTAAGTCTCAGAAGTAAGAACAACTTGACCAAGATCTTTCGGCTAGTATATATCTCCCTAGAAAAAAAAATAATAATTATTATCATTATTTGAGATGGAGTTTCGCTCTTGTGGCCCAAGCTGGAGTGCAACGGTGTAATCTTGGCTCTCTGCAACCTCCAGCTCCCAGGTTCAAGCGATTCTGCTGCCTCAACCTCCCAAGTAGCTGAGATTACAGGCATGTGCCACCACAGCTGACTAATTTTTTGTATTTTTGTAGAAATAGGGTTTCACCATGTTAGCCAGTCTGGTCTCGATCCTGACTTTAGGTGAGCCAACTACCTTGGTCTCCCAAAATGCTGGGGTTACAGGCATGAGCCACTGTGTCTGGCCATGTGTTTTTCAAAAGCAAATAAACATTTTAGGAAACTGTTCGATAAATTAAATGGGACATTAGTTGATACTCCTTAGGACCTAATTCCTAGGGAGTTACTTGTAACTGTTGAGGAAACGTATTTAACAAAAGCTTGGAACTGGTATGTTATTGATATTGTAGCAACTCTGGTGTTAGGTTCTTTGAACTTTGACTAATAAACTTTGAAAAAAATTGAACCATAAATAGCATGCATTAATTTAAATCTTAAGTTAACCTAAATTCAAAGGTGCTAATTTATAAGGAGACAAGTTATTAATCATTTAATTGCTTTAAATAAAAATTAACTCCTGCCACTGAAGACTCTGCCCCAAGTTTTAAAGAAATAAGACACATTTCAAATAAATAAATGAATAATTTACTATTATCATATGACACCTACTTAAAGATTTATGTAGTGTTTTAATAGTAAGTAGTTTTTAATGTAATATTTATTTTACTTTATTTCTGAAATTCAGAGAGTTCAAATCCTTGATAGAAAACTCAGAGTAAAGTTATTCTCATAAAAAGGTCAAGAATAAGAAAAAAAACATTAAAAAAAAACACCAACTTATTTCATTTCATTTCAAAGTCACATATAACTCTCTGAGTAGTGAGAAAATAATCTTCATATTAGCAAACTACGAGAAAAAACATCACAGATGATTTTACTTCTTGAAAATAAAAAAAAAGTCTGTAAATAATTTTGGGCTGAATAGTGCAGGCAGTTATTTTAGTGTCATATAATTCAGATTATTATTTCTATTTGAAAACCTTGGAGTGGAGTTCTTTAAAATAATAAGAACAGTTATCTGCCACTGCATAGGATTATACAAAAGAACTTAAGCTATATTTCAAACCAACTTTATTCAGTTCAATGGCTATACAGGCATACCTCAAAGATATTATGAATTTGATTCCAGAACACCACAATATAGCAAGTATTGCTATAAAGTAAATCCACAAATTTTCTGGTTTCCCAGTGCCTATAGAAGTTATACTTACCCAATATTGTAGTCTATTGATTGGGCAATAGTATTGTCTTAAACAACAATGCATATACCTTAATTCAAATACTTTATTGCTAAAAATGCTAACAATTACCTGAGCCTTATGCAAGATATAACATTTTTGCTGGTGAAGGGTCTTTTCTCAATGCTGATGGCTAATCAGGGTGGTGGTTGCTTAAGTTGGATGTGGCTGTGGCTTATTCTTCAAATAAGGCAACGATGAGGTTTTCCACATTGATTGAGTATTTCAAGAAAGATTCTGTAGCATATTATGTGATTTGATAGCATTTTATCCACAGTAGAACTTCTTTCAAAATTGAAGTCATTCTGTCATACCCCAAGACTGCCTTACCAACAAAATTTATGTATATACTATAAATTCATTGTTCTTATTTCAACAATATTCACAGCATTTTCAATGGGAATAGATTCCATCTCAAGAAACCACTTTCTTTGCTTACACATAAGAAGCAACCCCTCATTCAGCAAAATTTTATCAGGAGATTGCAGCACCTCCATCACATCTTCAGGATCCACTTCTAATAGTGTTTATCTTCCTTTTTCAACCATATCTGTGGCTTCCTCCATTCAAATCTCAAACCTCTCAAAGGCAGCTATGAAGGTTAGAATCAAATTCTTCTAAACTCCTATTAATTTTATTATTATTGTCATCATTATTGTTGTTGTTGGAGACATAGTCTTGCTCTGTTGCCCAGGTTGTAGTGCTGTGGCTCAATCTCAGCTCACTGCAACCTCCGCTTCCTGGGTTGGGTTCAAGCAATTCTCCTGTCTCAGCTTCCCAAGTAACTGAGATTACAGGTGACCACCATGCCCAGTTAATTTTTGTATTTTTATTAGAGATGTGGTTTCACCATATTGACCAGGCTGGTCCCAAACTCCTGCCTCAAGTGATCTACCTGCCTTGGCCTCCCAAAGTGCTGGGATTACAGGCATGAGCCACTGTGCCTGGCCTCCTGTAAATGTTGATAGTTTGAACGCCTCTTCCCATGAAGCACAAATGTTCTTAATGCCATCCAAAAAGTTAAATTTTTTCCAGAGATTTTCCCTGTACTTTGCCCAGATCCATCAGAGGAATCACTATCTATGACATTACAGAATGTATTACCTCAATAATAAAACATAAAAGTTGAAATCACTCTTTAATACATGACCAAAGAAGAGATGTTGTGTTAACACATTAAAAACAATGCTAATCTCCTTGTACATCTCCATCAGATCTCTTGGGTGACTAGGTACTGTAATATTTCAAAAGAAATCTAGCTTTTTCCTGAGAAGTAGGGTTTTTTTGTTTTGTTTTGTTTTGTTTTTGTTTTTGATGGAGTTTTGCTGTTGTTGCCCAGGTTGGCGTGCAATGGCATGATCTCAGCTCCCCACAACTTCTGCCTCCTTAGTTCAAGTGATTCTCCTGCCTCAGCCTCCCAAGTAGCTGGGATTACAGGCATGTGCCACCATGCTTGGCTAATTTTTTGTAATTTTAGTAGAGATAGGGGTTTCTCCAAGTTGGTCAGGCTGGTCTCAAATTCCCAACCTCAGGTGATCCGCCCACCTTGGCCTCCCAAATTGCTGAGATTACAGGCATGAGCCACTGCGCCTGGCTGAGCAGTAGGTCTTAACACTAAGCTTGAAATATTCAATAAGCCTTGCTATAAACAGATGTGCTGCTATTCAGGCTTTGTTATTCTATTTATAGAGCACAGACCCCAAAGACTTAGGATAATTATTAGGGCTTTAGGATTTTCAGAATGGTAAATGAGCATTAGCTTCAACTTAAACTCAACAACTGAATTAGCCCATAAAAAGAAAGTCAGCCTGTCCTTTGAAGCTTTGAAGCCAGGCGTTAATGCCTCTCTATAAAAGTTCTAGATGGCATCCTCTTCTAATATCAAGTTGTTTCACATATACTGAAATTCTGTTGTTTAGTGCACTCACCTTCATTAATTACCTTAGCTAGATCATCTTGATATCTTGCTGCAGCTTTATATGAGCACTTGCTGTTTCCTCTTACAGTTTTGTGTTATGGAGAAAGCATGTTTTCTTAAACCTCATGAACTCCTCTGTTAGCTTTAAACTCTTCTTTGGGAGATTGTTCACCTCAATAGAATTGAAGACAGTTAGAACCTTACTCTGGATTAGGCTTTAGCTGAAGGGCATATAGTGGTTGGTTTGATCTTCCATCCTGATCATTAAACTTTATTATTATCAGCAATAGGCTGCTTTACTGTCTCCTTATTTTCTTTTGTTGAAATAGCACTTTTATTTTTCTTCAAGACCATTTTCTTTTCATTCACAAGAAATTGCTTGTTTGGTTCAGGAGGCCTAATTTTCCACCTATGGTGGCTTTCGACATCCTTTTCTCACTAAGCTTTATCATTCCTAGCTTTTGATTTAAAGTGAAAAAACAAATGACTCTTACTTTTACTTGAACACTTAGGGGACATTTTAGGGTTACTAATTGGCCTAATTTTAGTATTGTTTTTTCTCTGGAAATAAGGAGGCTCCAGTAGAGAGAGAGATATGGTAGAATGGCCAGTTGGTGGAGCAATCAGAATATACAGTTTATTGATTAAGTTCGCTATCTTAGGTCAGCATGGTTCATGGTGCCCCCAAATAAATACAATAATATCAAAGACCACAGATCAGTGATAACTATATGAGATATAATATAATAAAATAATTTGAAATGTCATGACAATTGCCAAAATGTAACACAGAGACATGAAGTGAATACATGTTTGGAAAAATGGCATCACTGGTAGATGTGCTTGATGCAGGGTTATCATAAACCGTTAATTTATTAAAAAATACAATATTTGTAAAGCACAATAAAGTGAAGCACAATAAAATGAGGTATGCCTGTAATTGTCACTTGAGTGGCTTAAGATGGGTTACTTATCAGTAGCTCACATGTAAATTATTAATTTCTCCTTTTGCTTCCAAAAGCATTTTACAGTGATCATCTCTTCAATACATCTGTGAGGTAAATAGATGGCAATTATGGTTAACCTTATCCCTATTGGGATATCAGGAATAACGAGAGGTAAATTACCTATTTAAGGTCATCTAGGGAATCAGTGGCAGAGTCAAAATATTTTTTAAACTGCAATTCTAACTTCCATAAAGACATGCTGATGAGCTTCTATGAAACTAATAGTTGTTGCAGTTAATTTGGAATTCAAATATGATCAAGTTTCAAAAGAAACCCATACAATGAATGCAATATTGCACAAATATGATTTTTTCTCTTTTTTTTCTTAGCTAAACTGTTTCAAAGGATGAAACATTTCCCTGAACTATATGTTACATAAACATTTTCACATGGTCCTTGTCTCCTGAACTGTGTCAATGTAAATAAAATTGCTAATTATATAAAGTATACACCCATGTACATACATGTAACAAAAGTAGAAAAATGGCATTTAATAAAGTCTTCACCAATATTAACAGTTATTGGCAAAAATTTGAATAATTCATTTTTATAAAAGTAACATTTCTTTTTAGTATACAAAGAAAATCAGTTTATTTTAACAATATAAACTCCATCCAGGATAGAGTCTTAGTTTTAATAAGGTTGTGAACATTAGGTCAAGTATGGGAGTTTACACTAATAAAGCTTGGGTGTATTCAATGCTAAGCAAAATGCTACTCAAGGTTTAAAGATGCTGAAATCTCTGGATTTAATAACTTTTTGGTCCCTTTAAAAATTGTTGATGTTTTGCTTTTTTTGTCGAAAGCTATTAAAGCTTGACTAGAAAGGCATCTGCAGATATGTGGTGTTATCTCTATTGTGTAATGTTCAGTTTTTTTCAAATGGAAAAATGGCTTTCCCTCTGCATGCTCAGAATTCAGGTACCAGTTCAACCATAAAATGCCTCAGATCAATGAAATGGATGATACAGTATTTGGGACTATGTAAGCCCTTCTAATTTTCAGTGTTCTTCCATGTTTATTATAGAAGATCAAAGCTTGGTGGAAACACATGCTTATCTCACATAAGAGGAATGAGGCTTAAAAAGGCAAATGCAAATGGTGACCTTTAAAAGTAATTCAAGTTGCTTCATAAAGTGTTTTAAAAACTAAAAAAAAAAAAAACCAAAAAACAAAAAAAACACATTAGTTCTGAGAAATAAATATGACAGAATCAAAACTGCCTTTATTAGTTTATATATTGTTTTTCACAAGACTCTCATTGATTTGTGTATAAGCATCAGTTCCCTTTTTTTAATATATATTGGTTTGGTCCGTAGAAGGTCTAAGTAAACTTTCTAATTATAGCAAATGAAAACCGAGTCCACATTTTCTTTTTCCTTATCATGTGAAATTTTCAGTGTTTTGATGAGACATGTCAAAAATCACAATTGCACAGAAAAGAAGAACAATATAATATTGCTTAATTGATGTTTTTTAAAAAATTCAATACTATGAGGCCATAGTTCTGAAATTATAAAATGACAGCTCTCAGTGGGGATGGATTCATCAAAGGAGTATTCAGAAGTTTAGGAAAAGCACTAAAAGTCTTTACTGAGGGGGACAAAAAGGCTTTAATAATTGAAAAAATATACTATAGACAAATTGGTAATTAAAAATGTATGTATCTATACTTTTGCCCAATAATTACATTCATTCCAAGAATTTTTTAAATATTCAAAATATTAGTTTTGAAAAATACATGGAAAATGCATAATATAATATCCATCTGAACATGGCAATATAAGGTAAGAATTTTCTATTTCTTTCAGAAATCACTAAAAAAAAATAAAAAAGAGAAGGAAACATAACACAAACACAAAAGGTCTAAAATCCTGCTAAAAATGGTGGAGTTTAAGTTGAAGTATGAAAAGAACTAGATAGAGAAAATTCCCTTGGCTCCTGATGTCAGAAATAATAATGTATTTTCCTATAAGGTGAAGAGGCACGTATGAGCTGTAAAACCAAAATCTGTTTTTATAGAACAATGGAAATAGGCAGCAGTTGGTGATGGGCTTTTCTCGTCACACATTTTGGTTCCACAAAAAGAAATCAGGTTTAAATGCATAATAGAAACAAATTTCCTTTCCTTTCCTTTCCTTTTTCCTTTCCTTTCCTTTCTCCTTTCTCTTTCCCTTTCCCTTTCCGTTCTGTTCTGTTACTTTTGCTTTCCTTTCCTTTTCTTTTTGTTCCATTCTGTTCCCTCCCTTTTTACTTTGTTTTCTTTTCCTTTCCTTTTCCCTTTCCTTGCTTTTCCTTTTCCTTTCCTTTCCTTCCCCTTTTCTTTTCTGAGAGGGTCTTGTTTTGTCACCCAGGCTGGAGTGCAGTGGCATGGTGTCAGCTCACAGCAACCTCTGCCTCCTGTGCTTAAGACATCCTCCTCATACTCTCAAGTAGCTGGGACCACTGGTATGTGCCCACCATGCTGGCCTATTTTTCTTTTTTTTTGTCAGAGGTGGGGGATGGGGTTTTGCCTGGTCCACTATGGTCTAGCAAAAGGACCTAACACCAATGTTCCATGGTTGCCATGAAAATGGATCCTGGTGCTGTATTGATAGAATGGGAATTAGGACAAAGCAGTCAATGGGACAAGCTACAGGAAATTTGGATTTTCACCACCCCAAAGCTCTTGCTGCTACCCACTTGCACAGATATTTGGACTGCACACAGAGGTTTTACCATATAGATCAATCAATGGACCACAGAGAGTCAGCAGGTTTTGGGCACACCCCTTTTGGGAATGTTCATATGCCAGGACATCACATCAGGTTACAAGAGAAGATGCCTATCTTATGGTGTAGCATGTAGATGTATACAGCCCTAAGTCACCTTTGAGAAGTCAGGGGGAAGGCACACTTATTCATGTTTGAGCAATTTGCCAGAGTCCTTTGGAGGAAACTGCCATGTGAATATATAGTTGGAGCAGCCACCTGGGGAGGACCATGGAATGGACCACAGCAAAGGAAGCAGGCAATCCCATCCAGCTGTTCAGAACTGTGATATCTATTCATAACTGTGACCTAGAAAAGTTCCCTCTGCACCAGGCAACAGACATCAAGCATACAACCTTTCTGAGATTAGAAAGTCAATCATATTGGCCCATGGGTTGTGATATCCAACACTGGGCATCAGAACAAAACATGGACTTGGGGTTCCACTTACCTATAATCCAACAGGGGCAGGCTTCATAGAAAAAGCAGGGCCTGTTAAAACCTAATTATATGCATTGTCTCAGGAAAGTTCTTTAAGGTCTAAGACTTTCCCTGAAGCCTTTCCTTTCCTATACAAATTTTAAATGAGTCTCCCACTACCACACATGGCATCTCTCTCTATGAATGGTTGGCAAGGCCTGTAAACAGGCCCTGTAAACTTTCAGGGTTATTGCTGAGACTCTGAATCCTGCTCCTGAAGCAGCTGATCAGACTGTGCTCCTGAGAGCACTAGGATCTGCCAAGTGGCAATAGCTACATGGACCTGAAATTGAGCTGGAAAGTGCCACCATATTAGATCAGTTTTATGGCACCTGAGAGCACCAGGAAGACTGCCAGAGGGGAGGTGATTCCAGCTGTGCTTTTTGATACAGGTCTGAGAGCCTTGCAAAATCAACATGCAGCAGCACCAATACCTGCTAAAGCAGTCATAATGCTGATAGTGTGGGCAAGACTGGAAACTCACCAATTGACTATTACATCCACTCCTAGGGAGGGAAGCCATGTGTGGTGCTATAAGCCAGGCCTGAAGCCCATATTGTCCTTTTTAATAGGGTCAATAGAAGAAAATACAGCAGTAGTAATGTTACAAGGAGTGGATACACTCATGAGGGTTCCCACTAAACAGCTGTGTTTATACACATAGGCTGTTGTTTCTGCTACACATGGCAGCTGATAATATCTCTCTGGACTGGGATGTTACTTCAGCAGCAGTCAGCAACCAGTCCAATTGTTGAGTATATGGATACGTCTCTCTATCAAATGATAATAATATGCCTCAGAATAGTCTGCCTTTCTCTTTACGTAGCTAGAGTAACTGTTTCAACAGCAACAATAATGCAACCCAGGTTCACTGTGGATTTCCTCTACCTAGAAGCCCAATCACAAACTCCATGGAGACTCAACATTATGTGCTTGTATAGGTGCTACCTACTGCAGCTATATCTCTAATAAAGAGAATAACATTATAGATGCTTTAAATCATTTGTCAACTCAGACCCGTAATATAGCCCAGTTAGTTTTCTTTGACTAATTCAAAAATTGGCTACACACTTTACCTACTCATTGGAGATATGTTTTGCTAATAGGCATCATAATTATAGTTAGCTTCTGATTTTTATGCTGTTATGTATAATGTGGATGTCACTTATAAACAGAAGCTATGGTTATACATCATGGACCTATATATTTCTTCCCCTTGTATCCTGCTCTGGAATTCTCATGAAAAAATAGTGGAGAGAATGTAAGAGCTGGGGGATGCGGTAGATTGTAATGTGATGGGTCTCCCACCAGGTTGCTTAAGGGCGTATGCCCACTGCCTGAACCCTGAAGGCCAGGTGATGAGTCAAGGCCATTGTGTCCAGCTGAGGAACAGATGTCTCTGAGAATCCAAACATCCCAACAGTCCCATCACATACACACAGAGTAGGCAAAGAGCCAGAAAATTAGTTTCAAAGCAGCTTATGGATAGGAAAAGGAATGGATCTCTAAAGCTGTCCTGCTGCTATCTGGGAGTGCCTCATATGAAAGTTCTAATAAACTCACCTACTCACCAAGCTGAACTTGCCCAAGTCATTCTTTGGTCTCTCAGCATCTTCTTAGTTTGGGAGAAGGATTTTTAAATATGATTCAGGGTTTTTCTTATTACATAAAATATGAAAGAATGTTCAAGTTAGTCACAATGTCATAGGCTAAATACTGCTTCTGAATGATACCATGTCCTAATTCACAAAGCCTGTGAATATTTTATTTTGCAGGAATAAAAGGGATTTAGCAGATGTGTGTTAAGAATCTTGACATGGAGAAATTATCCTGGACTGCTTTATTGGGTGTAATATAATCATGAAGATTCTTAAAATATATATTTGAATATATTCATAATAAAATGTTTGAATAGGTTAAAAGAACAAATCCAGAAAATGTAGAAGAAAGGAAATAATACATAACAGAAATAAATGAAATCAAAAACAAAAAAAAAATATGATGGAGATGAAAATCAAGCTAAAATAACAAAGAATTAAATGAGAAGGAATAAAAAATAATATTAAAAATTGGGTATAACAGCAGATGGAGTAAAAAAAGAATATACCAAATTATATTGAAAAATTTTATGTTAAATATTTGACAACTTAGATACAATGGTATTTTCTAGAAAAATTGTAAAATTATCTTAGAAATAGAATATTATGAGTTTTCCAGTAATCACAGAAGATATTTGCAAGATTCGTTGAACTGGCTGCACAATAGCCCATACCCTAAGTCGAGCTATGGCTACCCCCATGACCCACACATACACCTCTGAATGGCCTCCTGGAATTAGAAAATGTGAAGTAACTGGAAAACCACAAAAGCAGAAAGAATAATCAACCCCTGAGGCACCTAATTAACTTGAGATATTCTTCTGTTGTTCCTTATTCCTGACTCAACTGATATGAGAATTGGACTTTGTAACTGACCTTGGTCAACCTCATGACTCCAAACCCTATGAACCCCTCCTGGCTTGCAAAAATGCCCTCAACTGTAATTTCTGTAACTTTCCACTGCCTACCCCAAACCTATAAAACCAAGTCCTATCCCACTGGCCCCTGCTGACTCTTCGGACTCAGCCTGCCCGCACCCAAGTGAATAAATAGTCACGTTGCTCACACAAAGCCCGTTTAGGGGGCCTCTTCATTCAGAGCATGTGTTTCACAATATTCAGTCAGAAGTTATAACCTAGAGCAAAAACATAACAAAATAAAAACAAATAATAAAACAAAACAGAGAAGCTAACAAACATCAATATGCTATGACACATTAACAGAAGAATAAAAATCATGTAATTCTCATAATGGATACAGAAAATAAATTTGACAAAATTTAACTGTTGTATGATAATGATTATCAACAAACTATGTATGGCGGGAATATATCTCAACATAGAAAGGCAATATATGTTAACTCCACAGCTAACATTATACTCAACGATAAAAATTGAAACCTTTTTCTCTAAGATCAGAAACAAGAAAAGGATGCCAAACTCAATGCAAAAAGCAAAGTGAAATTGTTTTCTTCTATTTTCTCACTCAACAAAATTCAACACAGAAGAGTTCTGTGAGCAAATGTTTGGGATTTCTTTTCCCACATACCGAACAAGAAATCATTTCTGAAGGGGACACCAGCTTCATGTTCACCAATTTAATTCTGATGCTATCTACCAGGAAATGGCATCAGATTCCACAAGTTGTGGGCTCAGTCCTACAAGACTATTGCCCCTTTAGACACTAATCACAAGTCCAGGCTTTTGGAACTTCTGACCAAAAGGCTTCAAGTTTGAATGTCCACAAACCTCCCTTTGGGTTTTATTAATTTACTAGAGTGAGTCACAAAACTCAGGGAAACACATTTACCAGTTTATTATAAAAAATACTATAAAGAATACAGATGGAGAGAGGCATAGTGAGAGGAATTAGGAAAGGGACATGGAGCTTACATTCCCTCCTTGGGTATGCCACTCTCAAGGAACTTTCAAGTGTTCCACTCTCCAGAAGCTCTCAAATTTAGTCTTCCTGGATTTTTATGGAAGCTTCATTATCTAGGCATGATTGATTAAATCATTGGCCATTTGTGGTCTGTGTAATCTTCAGCCCTTCTCCTCTTCCCTGTGATTGACAGGTGGAACTGAAAATGTATCCCTCTGCCCACACAGCTGGTTCTCCTGGCTCGTCCCTTCATCCTGTGCTTTCTAGGGTCTTTCCAAAAATCACCCCCTAAGCTCAGGTGTGGTGGAAAGGGCTTGTTATAAATTGCAAAAGACTGTCTTTCACCTTTATCTTTGAGGAGATACTTCAGGAATCAAGGACAAAAGGTCAAATACTTTAACAAAAGATACCTTTATTGTTCTAGTCATTCAGAAAATAACAAGGCTAACAGAAGCTGAGAAGTAGGAATCTTGGATGCAAAGCAAATTTTATCGTTTATATTATCACAGCATTCTTACCACTGCCATTAAACATTATACTGGAAGTTCTAGAGCGTTCAGGCAAAGAAAAAAAATGTAAAATTTATCCAAACCAGAAAGGAAGAAGTAAGAATATCCCTGTATGCAGATGATATATATAGAAAACTCTTAAAAATTCCACAAAAATACAATTACAACTCATAACCTAATTCAGCAAAATAATAAAATATAAAATAAACACACAAAAATCAATTGTGTTTCTATAAACTAACAAAAAACTATTTGAGAAGAATTTTTTTTTTTAGAAAGCAAAGCCATTTATAACAACTCTCCCAAAAATATTACTTAAGAATAAACTTTAACCAAGGAGGTAAACCATATTTATTTTAAAACTACAGAACCTTGATGAAAGAATTTAAAGTAGGTAAGACACAAATAAGTAAATAAAAATCCCATGCTCATGGACTGGAAGACTTAATTTTGTTAAAATGTCCATCTTACCCAGAAAGCTCTAGAGATTCAATGCAGTTCCTGCCAAAATCTCAATGGTATTTTTTACAAAAATAGAAAATTTTAAAACGCATATGAAATCACAAAAGAGCATGAATACCAAAATCACTCTTGAGAAAGAATAATATTGGAGACATCACATTTCCTGATTTCAAGATATATTACAGAGCTGCAGTAATGAAACCAGTGAAGAATTAGCATAAATACAAACATATAGATCAATGCAAAAGAATAGAAAGCCCAGTAATAAATTTACATGTATATGGTTGACTGATCTTTGACAAGGGTCCCTAAAATACAGATTAGACAAACGATAATCTCTTCAATAAATAATGCTGGGTAAAATGCATTTCCACACCAAAATAAAATAGTAAGATTAGACCCCTACCTAACATGATACACAAAAATCAACTCAAAGTGACTTAAAGGCCCAGAAGAAAATATAGGAAGAAATTCTTGACATTTGTCTTGACAATCATTTCTTGAATTTGACACCAAAAGCACAGGTAACAGAAATAAAAATAATTAAATGAGGCTATTACAAACTAATAAATTTCTGCAAGCAAAGAATACAATCAACCGAATAAAAAGTCAACATATGGAATGGGAAAAAATATCTGAAAACTATTTATCTGATAAAAGGTTAATTTCAAAAATATATAAATAATTCATATGACTCAATAGCAAATAATCTTAATAATAATAATCTAATTAGAAAGGCAAAGTACTGGAACAGATATTTCTTCAAAGAAGACATACAAATGGCCAATATGTATATGGAAAATTGCTCAAATCATTAATTATTTTAGGGCATAATTATTAAAGGAAAAATTATATATTTGGTGATATTACAAAGCACATTTTCAATTAATCCAGATACACTCTTAAAAGTTAAAGACATGGGCCATAAAAGGGGAGAAAATATTTGGAATAGATGTAAGAGAATATTTTTCTTTTACAGATATATCCTATGATCATAATAGACTTTTTAGTGTTTTAAAATTGTAGAAACATTTCATATTCATGACATAACATTTTTGGAGGCAAACAATATTTTGTTGAAGGTAGTACATTTATATAACTACTTTTGAAATTGAGACAGAATACACATAACATAAAATTTACCATCTCAACCATCTTTAGTGTTCAGTTCAGTATTTTCAATTACAGTATGTTCATATTGTGGTGTGAGCAATCTAAAAAAATATTATATTGCAAAACCAAGTTGCTGTACCCATTTAAGAGCAAATATCCAATCCCTCTTTCTCCAGCTACTGTCAAGCACCATTCTACCTTCTGTTTCTATGAATTAGACTACTCTAGATACTTTATATAAGTGGAATCACATAGAATATGTCTTTTTGTGACTGGTTTACTTCATTTAGCATAATGCACTCAAGGTTCATTCATGTTGCAGAGTGAGTGAGTCAAAATTTCCTTCTCTTTAAGTGCTGAATAAACTTCTGTTATATAGATATACCCCATTTGCTTATCCATTCATTTGTCAATGGACATTTGACAGTTCCCATCATTTGTCTATTATATATAAGGCTGCTATGAATATGAATCTGCCCATATCTCTTTGAGACTCTATATTCAACTATTTTGGATACATACCAAGAAATAGAATTGGTAAATTATATGGTAATTTCAATTTTAATTAATTGAGAAACCACCATATTGTTTTTCACAGTCCTGCACCATTATACATTCCAATCATCGGTGAACAGATTTCCAATTTTGTCACATCCTCACCAATATTTTATACCTTTTTTGTTTATTTTTATGCATCCATTTTGATGGGTGTGTGTATGATATCTCATTGATATTTTGACTTAGTAATTTAATAATTTGACTCAAATTATTATTGATGTTGAGCATGTGTTCATATGCTTGCTAGCCATTTATGTGTCTTTTCGAAGAAATGTCTATTGAGATACTTTACCTTTTTAAAATTGTATTATATGTTCTTGTTGAGATATGAGTTCTTTATAAATTCTAAATTTTAACCCCTTATCAGATAAATGATGAATAAATATGTTCTCTCATTTTTTTTTTTTTTTTCAGACAGAGTTTCACTCTTGTTACCCAGGCTTGAGTGCAATGGCATGATCTCGGCTCACCGCAACCTCTGCCTCCTGGGTTCAGGCAATTCTCCTGCCTCAGCCTCCCAAGCAGCTGGGATTACAGGCACGCGGCACCATGCCTAGCTAATTTTTTTGTATTTTTAGTAGAGACGGGGTTTCACCATATTGACCAGGATGGTCTCCAACTCTTGACCTCGTGATCCACCCACCTCGGCCTCCCAAAGTACTGGGATTACAGGCGTGAGCCACCGTGCCCAGACTTGTTCTCTCATTTTATATGTTGCTTTGTCACTCATTGTATCTTTGAATGACCTAAAGCTTTTACTTTTCATCTAGTCAATTTACCTTTTTTCACTTTTGTTGCTCGTGTATTTGGTGTCTTATTCAATAAATCATTTCCAAATCCAACATCATGAAGTTTTTTCTTGTATTTTATTCTCAGAGTTTTATTATGTTAGCTCTTATGATTAGGTATTTGATCTATTTGAGTATATATATATATATATATATTGTTTCAAATAAGGATCCAACTTTATTATTTTGTATATGGACATCCAGGTTTCCCAACTCTATTTGTAGAAGACTGTCCTTTCACTATTGAATGGATTTGGCATCTTCATAAAAATTATTTGACCACATATGCAAAGATTTATTTTTGTGATTTCTATTATTTTTCATTCATCTATATATGTCTTTATCCCAGTACCGCACTCTTGATTACTATGACCTTGTAATAACTTTTGAAATCAGAAAGTGTGGCAACTTCAACTTTGTTATTTATCATGAGTGTTTTGGCTATTCAGGGACCCTTGACATTTCATGTGGATTTTAGGACAAATTTGTCTATATCTTCAAACAATGCCATTGAAATTTTGATATGAACTGTATTACACCCGTAGATTGTTTTGTCAGTATTTTCATTTCAATAATATTAAGTCTGTCAACCTATGAAAAAGGAACATCTTTACATTTTTTGTATCTTCATTTTTTTTCAGACACGTTTTGTAGTCTTCAGTGTACAAGTGTTTTATCTATGTGGATAATGTATTCGTAAGCATTTTATTATGTCTATGCAATTTTAAATTATTTTATCTTAATTTTACTTCAAACTGTTCATTGTTTATAGTAATGCAATTTATTTTTTCTCATTGATTTTGTATATTACAATATTACTGAATTTAATTGGGGGGTGTATGTGTGTGTGTGCATGTGTGTGTGTGTGTGTGTGTGTGTGTGTGTGAAGTGTTTCGGGTTTCTTAAATACAGGAAACTTTTTAATTTGAATGTTGTTTATTTCTTCTCTTTTGTAATTGATCTGGCTAAGAATTCCAGTACTATCTTTAATTGACACAGGTGGGCATTTTTATGTTGTTTTTGTTTTTAAAGAAAAAGTCTTTCACTATTGGCTAAAAGGTTAGCTGAGGAGGCCAGGCACAGTGCCTCACACATGTAATTCTAGCACTTTGGGAGGCTGAGGCAGGCAAATCACCTGAGTTCAGGAGTTTGAGACCAGCCTGGCCAATATGGTGAAACCTTGTCTCTACTAAAAATACAAAAAAATATATTCTGGGCATGGTGGCGGGTGCCAGTAATTTCAGCTACTTGAGAGGCTGAGGAAGGAGAATCACTTGAACCTGGAAGGCAGAGGTTTCAGTGAGCCAAGATTGTGCCATTGCACTTGAGCCTGGGCAACAAGAGCAAAACTCCATCTCAAAAAAAAAGAAAAAAAGCTAGCTCAGGATTTTCATATATAGCCTTATAATGTTCAGATAGTTTCTCCTTATTTCTAGTTTTTTAAGTTGTTTTTATTATGAGAGGCTGTTGAATTTTATCAATTTTTTCTGCAACAATTGAGATGATCATTACCTTTTTTATCATTTTGTTAATGTAGTATAATACATTTATTAATTGTTATATGTTGAACAATCTTGCATACAAAGGTAACTCCAACTTCGTCATGATGTACAATATATTTAATGAACTGTTGAATTATAGTACATATGCTCCTCGACCAATGATGAGGTTGCTTTCTGATAAACTCATCATACCTTGAACATATTGTAAGTTAAATACATTCAACCTACCAAACAAAAGAGTTTAACCTAGCCCACCTCAGACATGCTCAGATCACTTACATTAGCCTTCAGTTGAGCAAAATCATCTAACACAAACACCATTTTATGATAAAGTATTGAATATCTCACATAATGTATTGTATAGTATCCTGAAACTGAAAAACAGACTGATTATATGGGTACTTGAAGTATAGTTTTTACTAAATATCTCTAACTTTCACACTATCATAGAGTGAAAAAATCATAAGTTGAACCATTATAAATCAGGTACTGTATCATGTATGTTTGCATGAACATTTATCTTAAACAGGGGTCTGTATTTTTTTAGGTAGTGTGCACGTCTGGCTTTTTTATCAGGGCAATGCTGACCTCCTAGAATGAGATTGAATCTATTTCTTTCATTTCTATTTTTTTTTTTTGTAAAAGTTTGAGGTATATTGGTGTTAAATGTTTTTTAAATGTGTGAGAAATTTACCATTGAAGCCATTGGCTCTGAGTAGCTTTTCTTTTTTGAGAGGTATTTGATTAGTAAATCTCCTTGCTAGTTATAAGTCTATTCAGACTCTCTATTTCTTCATGATTTAGTTTAAGTGGTTTGCTGCATTTCTGGGAATTTATTAATTTAATCTATGTTAATGTAATTGTTTGCATGATTCCTTTATCATATCTAATTTTAGTTATTTCAGTATTTTCTCTCTCTTCTGGTAATCCACCTACAGTTTTGTTCATTTTGTTCATTTCTACAAAAACCCAAATTTTTGTTTTATTTACTTTTTCTATAATTTGGGATTATTAGTTTTGGTAAGTAGAATAAGCTTAAAAGACAATACAAATAGAAAAAACTTCTCAGTAGAAAAATAGTCAAGTATAAGAACAAGAAATTCATATCAGAGGAAATCTGAATAGAGAAATAACATGAAATGTGTTAAAGTAGCTTTAAGAGAAGTGAACATTAAAATTGCAATTAGAGTTATACTTTTTCCCCTGTCATTCCATTCTCAAATAATTAAGCTATGAAGACATTTTATAGGACAGAGCAAGGCAGTGGCCGCAGTGGGTAGAGTGGAGTGAAAAGCCACCATGTCTCAGAATAGAGTATCAAAGAATGATTAAGATGAGAAGGATGTCCACATGTTAGTGAGGGTGGGGATCAGCCCATGATAGATACCCAGAACCTGAATGGAGTCAGGAGCACATCCATGCACAGAGGAAACTAATGTGGGGACATCGGAGACAAAGCAGGGTGACAAGGGAGTCCATGCTGATTAAAAACTTAGAATCAGATCCTTAGTGGATTATAGGCAGTGTTATATAGAAAATATCTCCTGGTATAGAGTTTACAATCCAAGAAGGGTAGGGTAAATGTCCATGAGAGAAGAGTGCCTTTGATGGGGTGTTAGAACCTGAGCTGAGTGAGGAATTTATCAATTCAAGGAAGGTACCAGGCATGGGGAGTCTTAGCTCAAATAAGGTGAGAAAGAGTTCAATGCAATGTCAAATGAGAATAAAATAGATCCTTAGGGTAAAATCTTAGAGTCTGAGTGAAGTAAAAAGAATAAATTCACAAGGATAGGCAAAATTTTTACCTAGTCATTCATATATGAATTAATATCTAGTTCATTTAACCATCTCCTATGTCAAATAGTGTTATGAGGAGCACTGGACAAGAAAACTGATGTTGAACAAATATTTGTCAGCTAGATTTTCTCTAATAGCTTTTATTAGATTTGTTTTAAAACCTGTCTTGTTTTATAAAGGATAAATTAAAAGTTATTAACATCAAAATTCTTATCATGGGATAAAATTCCATATTTATTTCAAGTTCAATTCCAACTTTAATTCCAAATAAACTTCATAATTCTTTTAAATTCCAGTCTGGCATTCTATATTTTCCTAGACACAATTGGCTTTAGCCCCACTGAATTTCTCAGTGTTTCTTTAATATCTTATCTGACTCTGCTTTCTCTATCTCTCTGTCTGCTTTGTTGATAGTCATTCTTCAAGATCTAGTTTTATGTTTCCTTTAATATTACAGGAAAATTAATTGCTTAATATGACACTTTATTTTCTGCATTATTCCCTTCCTATTTCATTATGCTCTTGCTTACCTCATACAAGTATCATTTTCACTCTGTGTCCACTGATTTGTAGACTTCTATGATAGAAATTCACTCAATCTATGCAAACCAACCATATTAAAGTATGTTTACCATTTTTATTTCTGCATTATTGTTCTTCAAATTAAATCACCATCATCATTGGCATCATCATCATTCAAGAAAATATTAAAAATCACAACTTTTCTAAAACATTTGTAAGGTAAGATTTTAGCCTGATGTTGGAAAATCTATTTTATGTCCATGAATTAATTTACCATTGCAGATCATCTGCTTTACCTAACAGAATCTCATCCATGCACATAGTACTGAGACCTGGTTGACGAAATGAAATGTAACAGCTCAGCTTTATAATAATGTAAGTTTAGCATTTATAACATAAAGTGTAGAGAAGGTGGCACATCTCAAAATCTCACCCAAGACCTATGGTCTGCTAGCTGGGTACGACTGCGGGTTATTCAGGGTCCAATGTTTCTTTAGTCATCAGGTGAGGTGATGTATTCTACCAGAACTGCATCCTTCCCTTCAAGGCAGCAGGGTTCTTTCTTGTCCATGATGTGTCCATGAGATATCATCTAGAAGTGAATGCTTGGAATAAGGGCTTCAGAACTCTGATTGGAGCCCTATCCTACTGTGCCTGAGCTGGTATCCAAAATGCAAGACAAAGTTCTCTTTACTCTTACCTCTCCTCTCAAGTGGAAGGAAGGGTCTCGTTTGAAACTACAAGCTATGCTGTCTGGGACTGTGGGAGGAGTGGCACAATCACTCCCTAATTGCCCAGGCTGGAGTCTCATTATGTCATGTGTTCCCCAAGTTCACTGGTTCTGAGCCCAGTTCAGCACTAGGATTCACTAACTCACTGTGGCCTAGACTATTTTACAAGTTCACGGAGAGGCCCAGTGAAATTTAGCCTGCAGTAGCAAGGTTTGCCAAAACTCAAGATCTGCCACTGGGATGGGAGATTCTCCTCTGGTTAAGGCTCATGTAAATGTTCCCTTCATGGGTGGGTGTTATTTGAGTTCAGCGTGGTTTTGCTCTCTGCTGTGACAGGGCAGCAATGACTTCTATGCAAAGACTCACAATTGCTGTATTCTCTTTCTCTCAAGCACACATTCCCTCTCTGCACTGACCAACTGCTGTCGGGATGGGCAGAGCATGGCATCAGCAATTCAAGATTGTCTTTCCTACTCTGTTAATATGGTTTGGATCTGTGTCCCTGCCAAATATCCTATCAAATTGTAATCCCCAGTGTTAGAGGTGTGGCATGGTGGGAGATAATTGGATCATGGTGGCAGTTTCTCATGAATGGTTTAGCACCATCTACACTTGGTAATGTATAGTGAGTGCTCATGAGATCTGGTTGTTGGCAAATGTGTAGCACCTCCTCCCTCTCTCTCTTGCTCCTCTTCCCACCATGCAAGACTTGTCTGCTCTAGCTTTGCCTTCTGCCATGAGTAAAAGCTCCGTGAGGCCCCCCAGAAGCAGAAGCCACTATGCTTTATGTATGGCCTTCGTAACCATGAACCCATAAGCCTCTTGATAAATTACCCAGTCTCAGGTATTTCTTTATAACAGTATGAGAACAGACTAATACATCTATTCAGTGTCTCTTTCAGCAATATGAAGTTAAAACCAGGGACTCTAAGTTCTTACCTTATTTTTGGTTCTTAAGAAGGTACTCTTTTTGTTGATAGTTATTAAAAATTGATTTTGCTGAAGGAGGTAATGATCAGTAAATTAGTAAAGCCTTCTATTCAGGCACCTTACTCTGCTTCTTCATCCTTTTCTTTTAATACTAAATTCTACCTTTAGACAATTTCTTTGCTGCCATAATTCAGCATAAGCTGTTAAATGTATCCATAGCACTTTTTGAGCACTAAGATGCGTTGAATTTTTTCCCAGCAGTTATCTTAGATCACCATTATTAAGTTCAGCCTTCCACAAAGCCTGGGGGTATTGACACAATGCAGCCAGGTTCTTTGCTATGGTATTACATAGGTGACCTTTCTAGTTTCCAATAAATCCATTTCCATCTGAGACCTGGTCAACATAACCATTACTGTCTATATTTAAATCAGCATTTTTGTCACAACCACTTAAACAATCTCTATGAAACTCCAAATTTCCCCTTGTCTATCTTTTTCTAAGCCATTTAAACTCTTCCAATCCCTGCTCATTACCCAGCTCCAGACCCACTTCTACATTTTCAAGTACGTTTTACAGCAGTCTGCTGACAGGACAAATTTCTTGTTTAGGTTTGTCTTGTGTTGCTAGAAAGAAACACCTGAATTAGGCAATTTGTAAAGAAAAAATATATTTTTTGGATCACTATGCTCAATGGCTGGAAAGTTCAAGACTGAACATTTGCAACTTTGAGGGTCTCACTGTGCTTCCACTCATGGTACAAAGTGAAGTGGAGCCAGTGTGAAGAGATCACATGGCAAGAATGGATGAAATGGTGTGAACTTGCTCTTTTTAACAACCAGCTATCCTGGGGAATAATAGAGTGAGAACTCATTCACCCTCAAGGTATGGTATTAATTTATTTATTAAAAATCCACCCCCATGACCAACACCTCCCATAGGCCCCGCCTCCAATATTAGGGATAAAATTTTAACATCAGGTTCAGTGGCAACAAACATATGAACTTTCTTAGATGTTTTCCAAAACTGTTACTAGCAATTTTTCCTGTTTGTACATTCTTTTTCTTTCTCTCTCAACAGGTAAGTTTTCTACTTTTAAAAAAAGTCTTGGCTGGTGTTATGGCTTTCTTTAGTTAATAAAATATTATGAAAAATATATGACAGTTCCAAACCCTTACCTTATGAAAGATTTTGTGACTTCCACTTTCTGTTCCTTGACATAGGAACATCACTTTAAAAAGCTCAACTCAGACTATTAAATGATGAAAGACTACTTGGAGAAACAGGGGCCTCGTCTGTGCTGACCATTCCAAACAGTCTTGTTGAGACCCAAAATGGGTACATGAAACTAACTTACACATCCCAAAATCTACTCAGCTGAAAGGTAATGCACCTTCAGCTGACAACAGATGGCAGACAACTGCCCAGATGATCCTAAGAAACCTAGAAAATAATGAGAATGAAAAATTATTTGTATCTTGAATGCTAAGTTTTGAAACCCAGCACATTCCCAACTGTGGTGACTATGATGTGACTTCTGCTTGAGAAAAGCAAAGGGAAAAGTAAAGAGGACTTTAGGTACCAGGTAGGCCACAGGGAGGTAGACCACCAAGTGGACTGTTGGAGTACCCAATTACAGGATTTGGCTATTGGATGGCATTTCTGCACCTTCTGTGGACAAGAGGGGAGCACACTTCTTTGAAGGGCAAGTTCCAGGCCTGGCAGCATTCACTACAAGCTGATTGAAGAGTACATGGGCCTTAAGTGAACATCAGGGGTATCCTGGCAGTATCCTCTCTTGGCCTATTCTATTGGTGGCATGGGATGAGAATCTACTGCCTGTAGAAAGGGACAGAAACAGTGTGAAAAAAACCACATCTTCTGGTTTGAGTGCCAGCTCAGCCACACTTCAATAGAACACCAGGTAGCTTTCTAAGGTTTTTGACTCCAGTTGTTAGGTCATGGATGGTATCTCTGCACCTGAATAGGGCCTAGGGAAATTTGCTGTCTTGAAGGGAAGGACACAAATCTGGCTGGCTTCCCCACCTGCTAATTGTAGAGTCCTAGATCCTTGAGTGAACATATTCAATAGTCATTTAGTGGTTACAGTGGGCTTTGGGTGAGATCCAGTGCTGTGGCTGCTTCAGGTATGACCTGGCACAATCACGGTGGTGGTGGCCACTGGGGTACTTATGTCACAACAGTTGTAGCTCCTGGTAGTTCAAAACAGACAAAGAGACTTTATTTATTTGGGATAAGGAAAGGAAAGAAAACAAGTGTCTCTGCCTTGTAGTCTAGAGAATTCTTCCAGAACTTACCTAATACAATCAAGTTGGTATCTCTACAAATCTGCAAGAACCAAAGTGTTCTTGGGCTTGGGGTGCCCTCTATTGCAGATATGGCTTAGATCAGAATCCTCAGATTTTGTTTAATACCTCAAAATCTTTCTCAAAATGGATGGGCACAAATAATCCCAGACTGTGAAGATTTCAATAAATACCAAACTCTTCCATTCCCAGACATGGATAGACATCCACAAACATTAAGAAGATTCATGAAAAGATGACCTCACCAAGAAAACTAAATAGGGCAACAGGGACCAATCATGGAAAAGCGGTGATATGTGACCTTTCAAAATGGCTGCTTTAAGGAAATTCAAGATAACCTAAAGAAGGAATTAAGAATTCTAACAGATAAATTTAACAAATAGATTAAAATAATTAAAAATAATCACGTAAAAATTATGGAACTAAAAATGCAACTGACATGGTAAAGTGTATCAGAGTCTTATAATAGCAGAATTAATCAAGCATAAGAAATAATTATAGTGAGTTTGAAGACAGGCTATTAGGAAATAGAGTAGACAAAAGAAGGAAGAATAAAAAAAATGAAGCATGCATACAAAATCCAGAAAACAGCCACAAATGAGAACATCTAAAAGTTTTGGCATTAAAGGAAGAGGTAGAGTAAAGGAAGAGGTAGAGAAAGACATAAGGGGAGATACTTTATTCAAAATAATAATAACAGGAAATTTCCCATACCAAGAAAATAACTTCAATTTAAAGTATAAGAAGGTTATAGAATACCAAGCAAATGTAACCCAAAGAAGACTAACCCAAGGTATTTAATAATCAGACTCCAAAACATCAAGGTTAAAGAACACATCCTAAAAACAGCAAGAGAAAAGAAACAAATAACATACAATGAAGTTTCAGTAGGTCTGGCAGTACACTTCTCAGTAAAATCCTTACAGGCCGGGAGACAGGAGCAAGAAATTTAAAGTTCTGAAGGCAAAAAAAAAAAAAAAAAAAAAAAAAAATACCCTAGAATAGTATAACTGGAGAAAATATCCTTCAAACATAAAGAAAAACAAATAGGCCAGGCGCGGTGGCTCAAGCCTGTAATCCCAGCACTTTGGGAGGCTGAGGCGGGTGGATAACGAGGTCGAGAGATCGAGACCATCCTGGTCAACATGGTGAAACCCCGTCTCTACTAAAAATACAAAAAATTAGTTGGGCATGGTGGCATGTGCCTGTAATCCCAGCTACTCAGGAGGCTGAGGCAGGAGAATTGCCTGAACCCAGGAGGCGGAGGTTACGGTGAGCCGAGATCACGCCATTGCACTCCAGCCTGGGTAACAAGAGCGAAACTCCGTCTCAAAAAAAAAAAAAAAAGAAGGAGAACAAATACATTCTGAGACAAACAAAAGCTAAGGGACATCATCAACACAAGACCTGTCCTATAAGAAATGCTAAAGAGATTCTTTATGTCTGAAAGTAAAGGAAGTTAGTAATCAAGAAGAACTCATCTGAAGATATAAAACCCACTTATAATAGTAAGCACATAGTAAAAGAATATTAAAAATGCATATGTATTTACAATCGTTATAGCAACAAGTTGCTATACCAATTGTTTAACATAACATAGTTACACTGTAACTATGGCATGTAAACTTAAGAAGAAAGAATAAATAATGAACCAATAAAAAATAATGAACACAAACACTTTTAAGACAAAGAGAGTACAATTAGAAATACAGAAAAACAGCAAAAATCCAAAAAGTGAGGATAAAAGATTAAGATTTAATTTTTATTAGTAGACGTTTTTGTTTTCTTTTTACTTGCTTGTTTAGAAAAACAGTGTTAAGTTGTTATCAGCTTAAAATAATGGGTTATAAAATTGTATTTGCAAGCCTCATGGTAATTTCAAACCAAATAATATATAACAAATACACAGAAAAATAAGGAAGAAAATAAATTGTACCAACAGAGAAGAACACCTTCATTAAAAGAAAGACAAGAAGAAAGCAAAGAATAAAGAGAAGACTACAAAATCACCAGACAAAAAGTACCAAAATGGCAAGAGTAAGTTCTTACTTATCAATGATAATGTTGAATATAAATGGACTGAACTATCCAATCAAAAGTCACAGAATCACTGAATGCATAATAAAACAAGAACCAATAATCTGTTGCTATCAAGAAACACACTTCACCTATGAAAACACACATGTATGGAAAGTAAGAAATGGGAAAAGTTATTTCATGTCAATTAAAACCAAAAAAAGAGTAAAAGTAGCTATACTTAGAAAAAACATATTTCAGGATAAAATCTGTAAGAAGAAATACATATGCATCCAATGGTGTATCACCCACATATATAAAGCAAATATTATTAAGCTTACAAAAGAGATAGACTCCAAAAAATAAAAGCTGGAGACTTCAACACCCCATTTTTAACACTTACAGAATTGGACATATCTTCCAGACAGAAAAAAATATATATCAGACTTAATCTGCATTATTAACCAAATAGGCCTAATAGATATTTACAGGACATTTCATGCAATGCCTATAGAATACACATTTGTTTCTTCAGGACATGGATCATTCTCCTGAATAGACTAAGTTTTGTCACAAAGCATGCCTTGAAACATTCAAAAAATTGAAATAATATGAAGCATCTTCTCTGAACACGATGAAATAAAACTGAAAATCAATAGCAAGAGTAATTTCAGAAACTATACAAATACGTGGAAGTTAAAACATATGCTCCTGAATAACCAGTAGGCCAAAGAAAAAAAATAAGGAACATTAAAACAATTGTTGAAACAAACAATAATGAAATCACAACACAGCAAATCCTATGAAATATAGTGAAAGTATTACTGATAGGGAAATAAACAGCTATAAGTGCCTAGAAGAAAATAGAAGAAATACTTTAAATAAACA